>NC_133648.1:145560424-146189166 GCF_009905375.1 Apium graveolens | reverse complement strand
CTGTATCTAGGGAATACAGGAGGAACGATTCAAGGATAACCTTAGAAGTTTTACAAGGAGAAAGGTAATATTCAAAATTCTCAAGAATAGAAATGTTGATAAAGAAAATATGGCGTAATTATAATGATGCCAAGTGGGGCACGTGTTAAACCACGAGAAAGTATGGATCGAACCAGTAATGGTCGAAATTGTTCAGGGCAATTAGGACTTAAGATAAAAGATGTTCTAAGTATGATTGAGAGTCAGTCGTGACAGTGATTAACCTCTAAGGACTGAGGCAATAACTTATGGAAAAATGGTGATATTTTTTTACTCATCTGATTTTAAGGAAAACATCTTCACTCAAGCAGTGATCGGAAATAGGGTAGAAAATTAGTGAAAGTGGTTAAGACGACATTGATTGTAAGGAAATATTACTATCAGGAAAGGCCAAAGAGGTGGCCGACACTTTAAATGTAAGAGGACAATTACAGGCGCTCGTGCCAGAGGAATACAGTAATAATGGTTGAAGCCGTAAAAGTTGTTTTATGGTTTGAAAGATTGACATTCCTTCTGATGACGGTGCAATACCCAACCCTAATAGTAGTAGGTAAAGGTTTAATTCGTGTAATCGCCATGAGCAGGCTATCTATCTCAGAAGATACTATCTTGAGATAAGTCGGGACCATGTTTCAAAAAGGACTAGACGAACCTTTGAGTTAAGTCTTCTATTTAAGGCATATGATTAAGAATGGTATTAACCTGCTATCGTTGCTTTGATGAAAACTCTTCTGCAATTTTATTTGCTTCATGTCATGTATGTATGTCAGGATCAGGAGTGTTCTTCATGAATCATGAATGGTGATTATGTTACCTCCTTAGAAGGATTTGATACGAGATGTATGGACTCTGTATGGTTAGCTATTAAGACCTCAGGGAAAATGAATGACTACAGTGGGTCAGTGGTGGACCATAATAATGCAGCAATGATTCTGCGAGTAATGGGCTGATTACAACCATGAGATTTGTATTGGAATGGATGTTGAGATTGAATACCACTAATCGGGTCGTGGTAGTGTATAAGTTATCATTGATAGATTAATTAAGTAGAGTATCTACCTATTGATTATTTATTCCTTCTTATCAATAGAGAGTCATATTAATATACGAGGAAGGTTGCGGTGCAAGCATAGAATTCTAGTAACGATGATGTCTAGAATGAGATCCCAGATTCGATTTTCGATATCGAGGGAGTTTCAAAGGTGATTGTGTATAAGCTCGAGGAAGAGCATGGGTCTATAGAATGATGGACGGAATAGCAAATATTTAGGCATGTGAAATATGATGCTATAATACTTGATGTTGATATAAATATATATATGTTTTGTTCTACTATGACAAACCTCTATAGTTCAGAGGTAGGTTCCAAGCCAGATATTTTGTGGCAGTATATTTTTTTCATATATACAATTCTCTTCAATTCATTCTTTTCTCTTCTTTTTATTTCATATAAGCTGAGAAGAACAACCCTTCCAGAAGGGGAGGTATTGCCGAATGACTATCTATCTGTGTGATAGAAGCCTAGTAGGATACCATCTATTGTTTAATTGCTTGTCAAGTACTAAAGGCTGGCCACTTGCTGTACTAACTATGCAATATAACAAGTGTTCATGATCATAGTGATCTCTCAATAAATTCCTTTACTTCTATTTGATTGATCAAACTTTGGGAAATAGAAACAGCTGAAAAAGGATAATAAAATTGTGATAGTATTCGGGATGGGAACACATTCGTGATACTAAGGTTGACGTGGTTATTAAAAGGTTATAGAACGCTAACGAGCAAAAGTATAACCAGTATAATATTAGAAACGGAAGGTGATAGCGATTACGAACTGGAAAAGAATGGGTATTGAGAAGCAAAAGCTCTAATGCAAAAAGCTATAATGAGAGTCTGTGCAATAGACTTGAAAGAATTTGGAATGATCACTTAACACGGATTGAGTTTTCTTACGACAATAGATCATATGTCAGTATTGAGATATCGCCTTATGAGATCCTTGAGGGAAGACAATGTCGATCTCCCTCATGTTAGGATGAAGTTGTAGAGCGCAAGATGCTCGGACCAGCAGTGGTCCAAAGGACCAAGGATATGATAGATCTAATCAGAGGACGGCTGGTAGTAGCCAAAGATGGACATAAGAAGTATGTTGATTTGACACGAAAGGACAAGGAATGGGAAGTAGGGGACCTAGTGTTGTTATAGGTATTCCCTTGGAAGGGGTTGATGAGATTCGGAAAGAAAGAAAAGCTAAGTCCACGAATTGTTGGACCCTTGGACATATTAAGACGTATTGGGAGGATAGCATATGAGCTAGCCCTAACCCCGAACATGTAGAAGGTCGTAACGTGTTCCACGTATCAATGTTAAGAAAGTGTAATTCGGATGCCAGATAAATAGGGGCATATGAGCGCATAGACATGCAACCCGACGTAACCTATATGGAGCAACCAGAAAGGGTTATAGATCGAAAAGGAACAAGTGCTTAGGAGAAGGGTTATCAAACTAGTCAGAGTTTGATGGAAGAACCACAATGTGGGAAAATTTACTCGAGAGTTAGAAAGTGCAATGTTAAGAAAGTATCCCTATTCATTTTCTATCTGATTCCGGGACGGAATCCTTTTAAGGAGGGGAGACTATAATAACCCCAATTTTTGGAAATTTTTGAAACCCTTATGAATAGTGTTTTTGTTGAATGAGAAAACTTTTCATGCCACACTATGTAGGGGTTCTGATATGGATATTCTGAGATTTTATTAGTACTCTATATGGTATATGAGTGTATGTAAAGATCGTCAGAATCCAATTCCGAACACTTTGATTTTTCCCGGAAATACACTAGATACGGAGAGAATTGAGTATAAGGTAACAGGATAAAAAGGATTAAATTAAAGGATTATAAGAGAGGATCATAAAAGGAATATAATATATTGATAAAGGTTAAGGGAACCTAAGTAATAAGATCCCGGGTATGATCCCTCAAACGATAAACGAAAACGAAAGTTAAGCGAACCGTATAACAGATCAGCGGTCATTAGGCAAACAATTAGGAAGTTAATCAAAGAGGTTAGTGGGGATGATGTCACCCAACCAATGAGAAAAGGACAAGGAGGGAAAGATGACATCATAGCATGACACAAGCATGACATAAGGAGGAAGGAGATGTGGATGGTTATTAACCACACAAAAATCAAGGTTAAATTGGTAATTAACCAAAAACAAAACAAAACTGTTATTCCCAGTAGACTAACAATGAGATTTACAGAAGGGGGGTTGAATGTAAATCTCAAAACTTTTTCAAGTTTTGAGTAGTTTGTAAGGCTAAGTGTTTGAGTGATCAAATGTGTGTGAATTGCTTGAAGCTGATGCAGATAGATATATATTCAAACACAAATGTAATGAACACAAAGAACTTAAAAACTTTTCTGGTGGATTTGTTGTTCCACCAGAGATATGTTATTTCAGAAAATCTGTGATTCAAAATTAAATCACACCTGCTTCCTAGTACAAACTAGATGATTTTCTCTCTTGATATTTCTAAACAGCTCAGGGAAAATTCACATCTAATTACTAGCTACTACTTGGTTTATATATCACCAACTTTACAAGTGAAGACAAAGATAAAGTACAATAAGACAATAGTTCTCCACTTGTTTCTATTCCATTTTTATCCAGTGTAATATGGAATTATCTGTTGACTTTCCATTTTGAACCAGAGTAAAAACGGCTGCTTTTTCTGCTGTTCCTGAAATAGGCTACCACATCCCTGTCAATCCATGTGCCTCTGTCATCTTTGTTAACTGTCACTATCAACTGCTATGAGACTGAGCATCCGTTGAAGCTTTCATCCGTTGATGGCTTTATCCGTTGATGCTCTAGCAGTTGAAGCTTTATCCGTTGAAGCACTTATCCGTTGATGGATATTATCCGTTGAAGCATTAGAGACATCCGTTGAAGCTTTGTTTCTTATCCGTTGAAGGTCTTCAATATCCGTTGACACTTCTTCACTTATACAAAATTAAAAGGCATGAAATATTTACAATTAGCCCTCCTATTTGTACATCCATTAGTAGTCAACATGACTGATTATTTCCTAACAACATCTAAGAATTACAGCTTGAAACCAGAGAGTGAAATGTGCTACAATACCAAACTTATTGCTAAGTAAGGCTACTCCTTCAACGGATAGCCAAGATGGTCTTATCCGTTGAGGCTACAAACACTAGATTTCTACTTAAGTGTTTTGCTGAACTTATCATCAAACTAATACACATATTCCTAACAATCTCCCCCTATTTATGTCTACTAGAACTGTAGGCATAAATTTGGGTTTAGCTTGATGATAACAAAACACTTAACAAATATATAAACTGTAACAAAGCAGAAATTCAAAAGTGCTACAAAAGTGTATATGCTGAGATGAAATTGAAGAAATACATTGTTTCCAAGGGTGCTCCTTTAGCCTGAGCAAATTACTTTCTTTTCCTTTGATCCCTGGTTTTCTTTCCTAGCCTCCTGTCATTCTCCTCTATTTGAAGTTGAAGTTGTCTGTAGAATTCAGCTTCATCTTCTTCATTGATATCTAACTTAGACTGCATATCCTTGAGAGTTTCATTACTGGCAATCTTTAGTTGATCTTCAATTCTGAAAAATCTTCTGACTCCTTTGTTGTCTCTGAACTCCATCAACCAATGAGGTGATTTGTGAATTGTAATACCTCTCTCTTGAATGAGTAAAGTTCTAGGCAAGGCATTGGGCTCCCTCCAAGTTTTCCTTATGTTGGCAATCTTGTTGAGAATCTCAGTCCTGGCAGTCCTGGTAAAGCCAGAATCCTTTTGTATGGCTGAGTAGACTCTAATCAAGGTAGAGTAGCATTCATTCAGAATTCTGTGAAGAGGCCGTGTTCTTTCCCCAGCTCCTTTGTATTTGAACACTAGTCTTTCTGGTAGCTGTCTGTAGGCAGCTATTCCCCTTACATCCTCCAGCTCATCCAGATAGAGTTCAATGTCTGAAAATTCTTTTATGTCACAGATGTGAACATAATCATCTTTAAAGGTTTGAGGTTTAGGCTTAGGCTTCTGTGTGAATTTGATTGAGGCTTTAGAGGGTGTTGATTTGATTCTTCTTTTCTGCTTCTTTGATGGTGTAAAAGAGGTTAGGAAGGTGGGTAATTTGATGGTGTCCCAATCAATTGGTTCCTCCTTAGGAATGATTGGTTCACCATGAATGTTTATGAAGGGGTCAGGCACAATGGGTTCAGGAATAGAGGGTAGTGGTTTGGATATTGATTGGTTTTCTTCAGTCTCATCTACCATCTTTCTCTTTGCATTGACCTTCTTTCTATTTCCTTTCTGCCATTCTTCCTTACTTCTTTCCTCCATCTCAGTACCAACCATGTCCCCCATAGCTCTATCTTCACCTTTGTCTTCAATTTCTTTCTGTTCTTCAGCCTGACTTAACTTTAGCTGTTTTTCAAGATTTGCTTGTGCTCTTTTGTTAGCCTTTAGCTGTTTGGCTTCTTCCTTCAACCTCTTGGTTTCTTCCCTCTTGGCTATTGAGAATTTGGGATGTCCTTGCATCACATAGATGCTCTTTCCCTCTCTAAAGATAACAGCCATGTTCCTCCTTACAGCCTCATCCATGTTCTCTTTGAGCTTTATGATACTTCTACCCAAAAGCTTGTCTTCATCAGGCTTTGGAAGAGGAAAATCCACTCCTTTCATTTGAGCAAGGCTTAGAGGGTTCTTTGTAGAGTCCTTGTTGAAGCTGTTGTTGGGCTTGAGAACCATAGGTTGCAGATCTTTGGAAGAAGTTTCTCCATCCTTATGCCTCCCTACTGGCTTGAGTTCCATAATAATTGATTCCACTTTTGTGTTATGCTTCACAGATTGTGATTAAGAAGTTGTAGAACTAAATATTAGTTGCATCTTTTCATCAATCTTCTTCCTTTGCTCTTTGACTTGTAATTCAGCTGCTGCTATCTGGATTAGATCAATTCCATCTAGCTTTCCTTTGACTTGAATTGGTAGAGAAGTTGTGATGACAGGAACTAGCACTTGAGAAATCTGAACTGTTGTAGATGGCTCTCCTTCCCCTTCCCCTTTATTCTCCCCCTTTTTGTTATCATCAAGGGTAGGGGTCAAGCCTTGTGCTTTTGCCAGCTGCATGAGTAGATTTGTTTGAGTTTGTTGATTCTGAAGAATGGTGACCATAGAGTCTTCAATGATTTGAACCCTATCTTCCAATCTGGCCAGCCTCTTGTCAGCATCAGATGCTTTCCTCAGTCTCCCCAACAAATCTTGCATAGTACCATAGGGTATAACTGAATCCAATTTCTCAGCATTGTAGGATTTCAGATCAGCAATGTCCTGCTTGAGCTCATCCACACTTAGATTTTGCTGGTAATGCTGCAACTGCAAGAGATGCAGAGATTCCAGATGAGCTTGAAGAATTGCCTTGGTACCAGCATCTTGAGTCTCCTAAAAGGCCTTCTGAATTGTCATGACTTGTCTGACCAAAGTGACACCAAATTCTCCTGGTGTTGGTGATTTGGCCAGTGCCCATTCAGGAAGAGCAGGAGCAGAACTTGGGCCTTCTACTCCCCCTAAGTTCATGCTCTCATTCAAAGAATTAGAGTCATCATCATTAGAATTTACTCCAAATTCTTCAGATGGCTCACCAGCTTGAGAAGGCAGCCTGTTGACAACAGCTTTGTCTCTGAGAAGAGATTCTGAAGTGTGTACAATGTATAGTGTCTGTTCTGCCTCCACATTGCCCTGAGCAGCCAAAAATTGAAAGGCTGAAACAGGGTGAGTAAAAGTGTCAGCATCCCAGGAAATGTTATCAATGACAGCTTTGTAATGTTGCTGAAATTGTCTTTCCTTATCTGCATCATCCACTTTCATTAACTCACTAGCAATGGCTGGATCCGCCCTTATAGCTTCTGTACCTGCCTTTCTCTCAATTTCTCTCTGTTCTTGCATCAGGGGCTCCCCCTGGCTCACACACACCCTCACACCCTCACCTTCACCTTCTAAGGTGGCACTCCTCTCACTTACTTTTGCCATGCTGGAAGAAATAGCATGCATTTAGTGACTCTCAACCTCTCCTTTTGCCTGGGAGCAACCCAGCCTCTCACTCAAAAAATCACTCCCTTCCCTCAAGCCTAAAAGTGATTGTACAGTTGCCATGTCCTCTACAGTTGGAATTGTTTCTGTTAAGTATGTAGAGGCCATCAACGGATAGGGAGTATCCGTTGAAGTAGAAACTGATGGTATCAATGGATAACTGCTGTTAAGCTTATCCGTTGAAGAACAACCACTTGTCAACGGATGAGAGATATCCGTTGAAGAAGGAAATGATGTGGAGATAGAAAGTGACATAACTGTTGAATCTGTGTGGATTGATTTTAGGTGAGGTAACACAGAATCTTCAACTACATCCAAAAGAATTGGCTGATGATCCAACAAATCATCAAAAGGATGATGATCATCAGGTTTTGAGTGGGGCTCCTCCCTGAGTTTTAATGAGGGAGAATCAGGAATTGATGTGAATATCATGTCCACATCCAGAGAGGGTGTTGGAGAGCTTGATGAATGGTGTGTTTCTATATTAAGAGAATGGGGCTGTGATTCCACATTTGCTGGAATCACATCAAGCTGAATTTGAGAAGGCACAGATACTGGTGGATGTATCTGTGCTGTGTGTGTCCCTTGTGTGGAAACTAGGGTTTTGGCCTTCTTCTTCCTTGAAAAGGCTTTAATTGGTGAATGTGTAGCTTCAGTGTCCCTCCCTCTTTTGTTCTGTGTCCCTGGTTGGGGACTATTTTCAATAGTTATATCCTTTTGGGAGGATGCAACTAGGGATGTGCTGGACTCCTTTTGAACCACCACAGTCTTTTGAGAGACTGTGGCTTGGCTGGTTTGGGTACCACTCACCTCTCCCACCTTATCCTGGGGGGCTTTTTGATGTTCACCCCTCCCCTCACCACTCACACCCTGTTCACTCCCTTCAGGGTTTATGGTAGTTGTTACAACTGTTGTCTTTTGAGAAACAACAGAGGTAGGTTTCTTTGACTTGACTTTGGAAACTTTAGATTTGGTGGCTTTGGTAGGAGCCTGTTTGGACAAAGACACAGGTTCCATAGCCACACTAGAAGGCAAAGAAACATTGGGGTTGGAAATAGTAGGAGTTATAGAAACATTTACCTCACTTACCTATGGTGCATTCATGATTGGCAAGTATACCAATGGCACCTGGCTGTTGAGGTTCATTCTCAAAAGGTCTGCAAGGACCCTTTTCTCTTGTGCCCAGCATTTGAGTTTATTATTCTCATTGGATATAACCAAACCTTCAGCAACATGGTTAGCCAATAACATAAAGAATCTAGCAAAGTAGATGTTATGTGGTCTATTAGCTTTGTTGCCTAATCTGGAACCTAATTCTAGCATAACACAGTTGCTAAAATTAAAGTACCTATCAGAAACTAGCATATAGAGCATATTAACAAGAGATGAAGTGATAGCATCAAAATTGCTAATATTCCCAGAGAAAACCTTAATAAAGGCATCTCCAAGAAAACTCCATTCTTTCCTAAGGCCTTTCCTTCTAATACTACCTAAACTAGCAGAATCAAAAGCGTAGCCTATGGAATCTAGCATTGCAGAGACATCTTTATCAGTATGTGGTGTCATGGCATTATTCTCAGGCAACTTAAAGCAAGATTGTATATCATCACAATTAATGCAATAGTCCTTACCTTTGAGAGAGAAGGCAATAGTCATATCTGTGGAGTTGAACTCTGCAGTTGTCCAAATTTCCTCAATCACTTCACAGTAGATGGTTGGGGCTTCCAGCATTGCATAGCTCAGTTTGCAGTTCTTGATGAAGTCCATCATCTTGTGATAATCAGAATGGGCTTCATTCTTTTCAACCAAGACTATGAAATTATTCTTTTCATAAACAAATCCTGTTTGAGACATAATTTTAACTACTGGTGCCATTGTTGTGAGTAGAGGTTGCAGAGAAAAACTTGAGAATTGAGAGAGAAAGAGAATGATAATTGCAAGAAAGCGTAAAGTGAAAATAAGAATTCAATTGGGCTTTTATACTTTCTTGAATTAAAACATAAATAAAATAATTAAATGATACTTTTAAGTAAGTGACAGCCGTTCAGGAATAAATAAAACTGTAGAAATTCTGAAAACTACCGTAAATACAAATACATACAACACTGTATATCTGTATCAACGGTTGAGTAAAAGAATCAACGGCTATGACTCACTGACGTGACACATCAACGGATAAGGTAAATAGTTATCCGTTGATGAACAACACCATTTTATCCGTTGAAGGATAAAATTACCAGAAATGTATTTGTCTTTCAACGGATGACGAATATCCGTTGATAGAACAATTTTGGCTTTCAACGGATAGGGAATATCCGTTGACAGGATAAGTCTTGATTAAAGCCAACTTTGTTCTTGCAGCAAATTCATTTCAGGCTACAAGACAGATTACATAGATGACATAGATTATGAATAGTTAAGCATAACTAACTCACTTACTAATCTTGTGAATGTTGATTCTTCAAGTGGCTTGGTAAATATGTCTGCAATCTGCTTTTCACTTGGAATAAAATGAAGTTCCACTGTACCTTTCATCACATGTTCCCTAATGAAGTGGTACTTGATATCAATGTGCTTGGTTCTTGAGTGCTGCACTGGATTTTCAGTAATGGCAATGGCACTTGTGTTGTCACAAAATATTGGAATTTTGTCAACAGTTATACCATAGTCAAATAACTGGTTCCTCATCCATAGTATTTGTGCACAGCAACTACCAGCTGCAATGTACTCAGCTTCAGCTGTTGATGTGGAAACAGAATTCTGCTTCTTGTTGAACCATGATACAAGCTTGTTCCCTAGAAATTGACAGGTGCATGTTGTGCTTTTCCTGTCTATTTTGCAACCTGCATAATCTGCATCTGAGTAGCTAATTAGATCAAAACCAGACTCTCTAGGGTACCAAATTCCTAGATTTGGAGTCCCCTTGAGATATCTGAAAATTCTTTTAATAGCCACTAAGTGAGATTCTTTAGGGTCAGCTTGAAATCTAGCACAGAGACAAGTAGAAAACATAATATCAGGTCTACTAGCAGTTAAATATAAAAGTGAGCCAACCATGCCTCTATAACTTGTAATATCCACAGACTTTTTAGCCTTGTTTAATTCAAGCTTAGTGGCAGTGGCCATGGGAGTTTTTGCAGGTGAACAATCCATTAAGTCAAACTTCTTTAAAAGATCATAAATATATTTAGTTTGACTAATGAAAATTCCACCACTAACTTGTTTAACTTGTAAACCAAGAAAGTAAATTAGCTCTCCCATCATGCTCATTTCATATTTACTTTGCATTAATTTAGCAAACTTTTTACAAAGTTTATCATCTGTAGATCCAAATATAATATCATCTACATAAATTTGTACAAGTATCTTAGAGCCATTAACATTTCTAAAGAAGAGAGTTTTGTCAACAGTACCTCTTGTGAAGTGATTATCTAGAAGGAACTTTGATAAAGTCTCATACCAGGCTCTAGGTGCTTGCTTTAGTCCATAGAGTGCTTTCAACAAATAATACACATGGTCTGGAAAATTTGGATCTTCAAAACCTGGAGGTTGGCTTACATAAACTTCTTCTTCCAATTCTCCATTTAGAAATGCACTCTTGACATCCATCTGATAGACTTTGAAATTGGCATTAGCTGCATAGGCTAGAAAGATTCTGATGGCTTCAAGTCTGGCAACTGGAGCAAATGTTTCATCAAAATCTATTCCCTCTTGTTGAGAGTAGCCTTTAGCAACCAATCTGGCTTTATTCCTTATGACAATACCATTTTCATCCATCTTGTTTCTGAATACCCATTTTGTGTCAATAGAACTCTTGTTCTTTGGCTTGGGTACCAGCTTCCATACTTTGTTCCTCTCAAATTGGTTTAGCTCCTCTTGCATTGCTAAAATCCAATCTGGATCCAAAAGAGCTTCTTCCACTCGCTTAGGTTCCTCCTGTGATAGAAAGCTACTATACAGACATTCATCTTGAGTAGCCCTCCTAGTTTGTACTTTTGATGTAGCATCACCAATGATCAGTTCAAAAGGGTGATTCTTGGTCCATTTCCTTTGAGGTGGTAGATTAGCCCTTGATGAGGTTGCCTCAGTATTGTCATGATGTGAGATAGAATGTTGATTTGTTGAAACTCCCCCTGAGTTGTTGATCCTTTGGAAGGAATTTGGAGCTCTATCAACTGATGAGGTGAATTGATTATCCGTTGACAGACTGTGATCAACGGATGCTTCGTTATGAACTTCAACGGATGATGCACTTTGTCTTTCAACGGATGCTGCATTGCTTCTTTCAACGGAAGCTGAATTATGACTTTCAACGGATGCAGCATTTTGTGCATTATCCAAAGGCAGACTCTGGTTTCTTCTTGAGATGCCTTCTTCATCATTCTCATCTTCACTATCATCACAATATATCTCAATATTGTCAAATTTGAGTCCTTCATGATGTCCCTCATCTGTTAGTCCATCAATCTTTTTATCATCAAACACAACATGTACAGATTCCATGACAATGTTGGTTCTTAGATTGTAGACCCTATATGATTTTCCAGCAGAATAACCAACAAATATTCCTTCATCAGCCTTTGCATCAAACTTTCCTTTGTGATCAGATTGATTCCTTAAGATGTAGCATTTGCAACCAAAGACATGTAGAAAGTTTAAAGTTGGTTTTCTTCTCTTGAATAATTGATAGGGAGTCATGCATTTTGCCTGATTGATTAGAGAAATATTCTGAGTGTAACATGCACAGTTAACAGCCTCAGCCCAAAAATAAGTTGGGAGTTTTGACTCCTCAAGCATTGTCCTTGCAGCTTCAATTAGTGATTTGTTCTTCCTTTCCACCACACCATTTTGTTATGGAGTTCTTGGAGCTGAGAACTCATGCATGATCCCATTTTCTTCACAGAACAACTTCATGGTTGAATTCTTAAACTTAGTTCCATTGTCAATCCTAATATTCCTTACTTTGAAATCAGGATGATTGTTGACTTGCTTGATATGATTGATGATGATTTCACTAGCTTCATCCTTTGATCCAAGAAAATAAACCCATGAAAACTTTGAGAAATCATCTACAATCACTAGGCAGTATCTTTTCCTTGAAATTGACAATACATTGACTGGTCCAAAAAGATCCATGTGTAGAAGTTGCAGTGGTTCATCAATTGCAGATTCAAGCTTCTTACTGAATGATACTTTCTTTTGCTTTCCTTTCTGACAAGCATCACACAGTCCATCCCTTGTGAATTCCACTAGAGGCATTCCTCTAACTAAGTCCTTTTTGACTAGATCATTCATTGTCTTGAAATTCAAATGGGACAGCTTCTTGTGCCATAGCCAACTTTCAACTGGACTTGCTTTGCTGAGAAGACAAGTAATGGATTCTGCATCTGTAGAGTTGAAATCAGCTAAGTACACATTCCCTTTTCTAACTCCAGTTAGAACCACTTTATTGTCCTTTTTACTTGTGACAATACAGGCTTCAGAATTGAAGGAAACAGTATTCCCTCTGTCACATAGTTGACTGATGCTCAATAAATTGTGTTTGAGACCATCAACCAATGCAACTTCATCAATGATAACATTTTCTCTTGAAATCAAGCCATATCCCATAGTGAATCCTTTGTTGTCATCTCCAAAGGTTATGCTAGGGCCAGCTCTCTCCTTAAACTCTGTGAGCAGGGTGAAATCTCCTGTCATGTGTCTTGAACAACCACTGTCCAAGTACCATAGATTCCTTCTTTGTCCCTGCACACAACAAAATCAATCAAGTTGATTTTGGTACCCAAGTTTCCTTGGGTCCACCCTTGTTAGTCTTTTTCCTAGACTTCATTCCTCCTGCATCTTTTGACTTAGGTAACTTTGGGTCAACCTTGGTCTCAGATGTGGTTGGTTGAAGTGTAGGGTTAGTCACATAATCATTTAACACATTTGATTGAATTTGATAAGGCATATGTTGTGCAAGCATGTTATTCCACATAGGCATACTGTATGGCATTTGAGGTATACTAAATGCAGTAAAATAAGGATTGTTAATGTATGGCATGTTTGCAAAATGTGCATGGGGATTCTGGTGAGACATAACAGGCATAGCATGCAGAGATGACATAGACATGTTAGATATGGAGGGATTTGAAGGCATGGGAGCATTTTTAACAGATTTGCAATTATCAGATAGGTGATTAACACTTTTACAATGCACACAGCTTTTTCTAGGAGCATACCTATCAGGTGTGTAATTGTTGTGTTTATTAATCCCTACCTTCCCATTTCTTTTAGATTTTCTTTTAGTTTCCTTCTTATCCTCAACCAACTTAAGTCGATCTTTTAGCTGATCTAAAGTCATATGTCCTATATTCACCTTACTAACATCTCTGGATGTGCTAGCTCCTTCTTTGACAAAGTTCTTGAGAGTTGAATCATTCTTTTTATTTAGATTTTTATTTTTAAAAGAACTTGCCTGTTTTAATTGATGAGCCTTCAACGGATGCTCCTTTTCTTCCTTCAACGGATAACTTTCATCATCCGTTGATTCCACATCCGTTGACAATCCATCAATTAATTCTAACTTCTTTTTGTTTTTCTTCCAGGCATCCTCACAGAATGATTCAATTCCCTGGACCTTTGCAATCTGAACACTGACATCCCTAGATGTTTTCCAGGCCTTGATTACCTCTTGCTCACTTTCTAACTGTTTAGAAAGAATTTCCACTTTCTTAACAGCTTCTGCTAGTTCACTCTCAACAGTCAGGCATTTAAGTTTTATCTTTTCAAGCTCAATTACCTGATCCTCTAACACGGCATTCCTATCACTTAAAAACACATTATTCTCCTTGATCCTAGTGTTTTCTTTTGCTAGAGATTTAAGGGAAACACGCAAATGATATAATTCATTGGTCATATCATTTATGGCTTCATTGCATTCATGTTTAGAGAGCTGAGAGAGATCAGTAGTAATTACCTGGTTGCTTGATGAACTAGTTTCATTTTCATCAGAATTAGCCATCAGGGCTAGGTTGACATATTCCACATCATCATCTTCGTTTGCCCCATCTGCTGCCCAATCATCTTGAGTGAGAAATGCTCTTTCCTTTTGTTTGAGCAAATCAAAATACTTCTTTTTGTAATCAACTTGCTCAAATTTCTTTTTCTCAGAATTTGGCTTCCTACACTCACTTGCAAAGTGTCCACTAATGCCACAGTTGTAACATTTGAACTTTGATTTGTCCACCATGTTTTTGTTTGGCTTAGTGAACTTTGTGTTTTTCCTGAAGTTCATCTTTGCAAACCTCCTGAACAGAAAGACCAAATGTTCTTCAATATCATCAGATTCATCCTGACTGGAATTGTCTTCATCCTCAGCAACTTGCTCTTTACCCTTGCTTGATTCTGATTTGCTTGTGCCAACTTTGAGACTTGGCATTGTCTTCTCCTCATTCCTGGCTTCCATCTTCTCACAGTCAGCTACAAGAGCAACTGTTCCTCCTTTTCTCTTTCCCTTTTCCAACAGCTCATCCTGCTTCATTTCAAGTTCATAAGTCTTCAAAATTCCATATAATCTTTCAAGTGTGAAGTTCTTATAATCTTGAGAGTTTCTCAAAGAGACAGTCATGGGCTTCCATTCCTTTGGCAGAGACCTAAGAAATTTTAAGTTGGAATCCTTGACTTGGTACACTCTACCATACAGCTTCAATCCATTCAACAGTTTCTAAAACCTGTTGAAGGTATCATTTAATGATTCACCTTCTTCAAAGTGAAAATATTCATACTGTTGAATAAGAAGCTGCATTTTGTTCTCTCTGACCTGCTCAGTACCTTCACAGATGATTTGTACAGTGTCCCAAACTTCCTTTGCAGTTTGGCAATTGATGACATTGTTAAACATATCTTGATCTAAGCCATTAAACAAAATATTCATGGCTCTCTTATCCTTGCGGATTTCTTCCATGTCTTCAATAGTCCATTCTGCTCTTGGCTTGGGAATAGACTGTCCAACAGCAACTGTTGCAGTAGCAGCTGTGGCTACCTTGTGAGGGATGTGAGGACCATTTTCAATACAGTTGATGTAGCTTTCATCTTGAGAAAGAAGATGTAAATGCATCTTCACTTTCCAGTGATGATAATTATCCTTTTCCAGGACTGGAATCTTTACACCAATATCCTTCCTATTCATGATGGTAACAGGAGAGTTCTTCTGTGCACTCATGATGTTAGCAGAATAGATCTTTAAACTCTTTATATGTTAAGAGCTTGCTCTGATACCAATTGTTATTCCCAGTGGACTAACAATGAGATTTACAGAAGGGGGGTTGAATGTAAATCTCAAAACTTTTTCAAGTTTTGAGCAGTTTGTAAGGCTAAGTGTTTGAGTGATCAAATGTGTGTGAATTGCTTGGAGCTGATGCAGACAGATATATATTCAAACACAAATGTAATGAACACAAAGAACTTAAAAACTTTTCTGGTGGATTTGTTGTTCCACCAGAGATGTGTTATTTCAGAAAATCTGTGATTCAAAATTAAATCACACCTGCTTCCTAGTACAAACTAGATGATTTTCTCTCTTGATATTTCTAAACAGCTCAGGGAAAATTCACATCTAATTACTAGCTACTACTTGGTTTATATATCACCAAGTTTACAAGTGAAGACAAAGATAAAGTACAATAAGACAATAGTTCTCCACTTGTTTCTATTCCATTTTTATCCAGTGTAATATGGAATTATCTGTTGACTTTCCATTTTGAACCAGACTAAAAATGGCTGCTTTTTCTGTTGTTCCTGAAATAGGCTACCACATCTCTGTCAATCCATGTGCCTCTGTCAGCTTTGTTAACTATCACTATCAACTGCTATGAGACTGAGCATCCGTTGAAGCTTTCATCCGTTGATGGCTTTATCCGTTGATGCTCTAGCAGTTGAAGCTTTATCCGTTGAAGCACTTATCCGTTGATGGATATTATCCGTTGAAGCATTAGAGACATTTGTTGAAGCTTTGTTTCTTATCCGTTGAAGGTCTTCAATATCCGTTGACACTTCTTCACTTATACAAAATTACAAGGCATGAAATATTTACAATTAGCCCTCCTATTTGTACATCCATTAGTAGTCAACATGACTGATTATTTCCTAACAACATCTAAGAATTACAGCTTGAAACCAGAGAGTGAAATGTGCTACAATACCAAACTTATTGCTAAGTAAGGCTACTCCTTCAACGGATAGCCGAGATGGTCTTATCCGTTGAGGCTACAAACACTAGATTTCTACTTAAGTATTTTGCTGAACTTATCATCAAACTAATACATATATTCCTAACAAAAACTACAACCAACCAAAAGCAAAACAAAGCAAAACACAAAAATCTCTCTTTCTTCTACATCTTGCTCTCGGCTTTTTGAAGAAATGCAAGGATGGGAATTTCAAAACCCTAGCTACACACCTTCAAAAATCAAGAGGTTTGTTTCTTTAGCTTCCATAATTCATAGCTTAGATGAGCCATAAGTTTAAGCTCAAGATTCCATGATTTTCATAGCTAATTAATTCACCAAAGATTAGGGTGAATAGTGTTTTCAAATTTTTAACTTTGTGTTCTTGATTTCATTTGCAAGATCAAGGTTATATAAGGATAGATCAAGGTTCTTTGAGGCTCCCTAGTAACTTTTCACCCTCCAAGGAAGGTATAACTTCTCAAACCCTTAGTCTTAAGTTTTGTTGGTTTGGATTTCATAATGTTTAGATGATGGGTTAGTGTAATGAGTGTGTACTCATGATAGAGCTTTGTTTAGTAAGTGGTTTTGTTGAATTTGGAGTTAGGAGTGATGCTTGTTAGATTTGAAGTTTTTGGTCACATTTTTTTTGACTTGGTTTAGATGAATAAATTGGTAAAAATTGAATTGATTGGGGCTGTTATGATGTGATAAGGATGGATGTTGGTTGTATGATTGATTTGAGGTTGAATTGTGATGGTTTTTGAATGGTTTAAAATTGGGAAATCGCCACTACTAGAAAAAGTAGAATAGACATCACCTCTTAGACATCGGTTGCTCCTGGAGCCGATGTAAAAGGTTTTTTAGTCATCATTTTTAATCAACCGATGTCTTTTGTTAATATAGACATCAACTTTTTAGCCCAACCGATGTTGTAAGTCTGTTTTAAAAAATGATTCAGCGCGCCTCTTCTATTTCCCCCCTTAGCCAAATATTTCATTCCCTCTTAAAAATTTCCCCAATTTTTACTTCAAATTTTTTAAGTATCAAAATCTCCCCACCCTTATCTAAAAACATAAAGCAAAAATAAAAAACACTCATCATCCTCTCTCTCTCTCTCTCTTCTCTCTCTACTCTCTTGACCGATGAACTCAGCTCTCTTCACTCAATTCTATCGACCGGAGAACTCGACTCTCTCCTTTCTCTCTTGATCTAATACCTCCCTCCCAAAACCAATTCTCCCCAACACTGCTCTCTTTTCTTCGGAGGTTGAAAAAGTCAAAAACAAGTTTAAAAGACAGAGGTTTAAAAGTTCAGAAGAAGAGGCTTAAAGAAGTCAGAACTATAAGTACAAGTTGAAAGTGGCCAGAGCTTGAATTGGTAAGTTTTAAACACCAAGTTTCAAATTGGGAGTTTTATTTAGAAACCCGAATTTTTTAATTAGTCAATGATTTGATTTTAATTAGTTATAAATAGTTAATGAAGTTGATTAATTATTCAAATGGAGCTTGTTAATTAGTTGAGACTTTGTTTATGTGGGTGTTACATATGATGTGTTTATGTGTAATTATATATATTCCGAGTATACGAGGCTTTGTTGAGGCTTTATTTATGCATGTGTTGATCTTAATTTTTTTGCTTTGTTTAAGTTAAAATGTATGTTAAACATTTGTGTTGCTTTATTTGATTAAGATATGTCAGAGTCTACAATTTTATATAATAATGACCTCATTATCATGAACTTTGTTGTCGCAGGATCATGGAATGGTGATATCAGGCCCGTGGATTGATTTACCAATGATTCCAAGGATAAGAGTGACAAGTCGTCTCTTTGCTCTGATAAAGGCACTCCCACAGAAACCATCATTGACGCTAAGACTAATAGTAAAGCATCCAGGCTTCGTAGTTATTCAGTTTCAAAGCTAGTCGGGAAAACGCAAAGGTAAGCTGGTGAGTAATGTAAGATTCAGGTCACCTTTTACTAATATTTTTTGAGTAGAAGCTGGGTAAAGTAATTTAAGCATATTGTAATTTTTGTCACCTTGAAGTGTTTATATGTCTTAATTTTTCACAAGAGGCATCATTAGTTCAAGAGAGGCTACAAGAATGTCATTGACGAAGAAGTTGAGAGGGCTGTAGATTTCTCTAGGAGATGCAGTGAGGCTTTTTATTGAGCCAATTTAATGTGTAATGGTTACTGAATATAATTGATGGTGAAAAGTTAGTATAAAATTCTCATTGATGAAGTCTCTAGGCATCTTAGGAACTTACAATTGTTGTGTTACCATCTGAAAATAAACGTAGTACCAGTAGTATCCAACAAACTTTTATGGTAAATAACAATTGGTTGTGTAAGTTTTTGCGTTACATTTCTGCAATAGGCTTATTATCAGTCTGTTTAATTACTTTGTTTGGGTGGTGAAGAAATAATATAACAAGCCTTAATTTCAGAAATATGCTCCTCGTTTTTAGCAATCATTTTGTTGGCTTTCAATCATATAATTATCTTTGTTCTGTTTCCTCGGGGATAAGTAAAGCAAAAAATATCGTCAGGGGGAAAATATATCTTTGTTAATATTGGACCGGTTCAAGTTTTTTGTTAATAATTTACTGATGAGTCTCGTGTAATTATTTTGGACCCTATGCTAGCAACAAACGTTATGTAAAACAGCTTCTCCTTGGATATGCAGCTGGTGATGACCTGACAAGTAAGTTGAAGCCACGTGCCATTGAGTGTTTGTCGTCAGGTTTTGGGTACTGGATGTTGCTAACAACATGTTGCAGGGTCCATGGCCGGCCTTTCTTGCAGACTTATGTGCCAGAGATACAAATCTCATGAGTAGGTCCAACACATTCTTTTCATTTTTTATGGCTGTTGGTAATATCCTCGGGTATGTTGCTGGTTCCTATCAGAAGCTATACAAGATTCTATTGTAATTTACTTTCATTTTGCATCAGTGTTTTAAACTATATTGTGAGCAAAGTTGCTGCTTCCCAGCGCCAATTTGGTCCTGATGGGGATGCTCTAACACCGTCTCTTGAAGTCAGGGCTGGTGCTCTTGCTATTTTCGCAGTACTGGGAATTCCTTTTATACATATGCTAACAACCATATTCTGGTTTCTTAATTATTCGATACAGGTGACCTATAGCATTCCATTTGCTTTGGCATCCATATTTTCAGCTGGTTCTAAAGCAGGGAAAGGTAAAATTAGCTCTAAGCTTGTTTCAACACTTAAATATGTAAATTGTAATTGTCTTTCGGCTCTTATTAATGCATCATTTGATCTAAACTTGTTGAACATTCACTTACAGATGCTAAAACCTTGTACCTTTCATTCTTTACAATTGCATGATACTAAATCTCGACCCGTATCCTATCTGATTCAGGAGACCCTATAAATTTATGCCGATGCAGGAGACCCTGTATCTTATAGTGAATCTGATTGATAGGTTTTTGGCCATTCAACCTGGTTCGGAAAAAGCTCCAACTGGTTGGGATTACAGCTCTTCTTCTCGCCTGCAAGTATGAAGAAGTGGCAGTCCCGGTTGTTGAAGATCTTATTGTGATCTCTGACAGGGCATACAATATAATAGAAGTCCTTGAAATGGTAATTTTAAAACTTGTTTTTGATTTATTTGCTCTGTATATTGAGTATGAGTGATATCTTATACATTATAAGAGAAGATGTTTAAGTTGTTGCTTATGTTATGACTTAAAGTGGTAGATTTTTGTTATAGGATGGAATCAGTGTTTTGAGTTTTATTGCTCGAGCAAAGTCGTGCTCAAGAAACCCGTAATCCTGCCCATAGGCTACTTGTGTCGGTAAACAATCATAGGCGTCAACTAGCAACTAGTCTTGAGAGAGTAAAGTGGCAGGTGAATGTCATGCTTTTTTGGTATTTTTCTTTGTTTATGTTGTTTTAGGATAGTTATTTGTTACAGCTGTTTTAATAGCTTGAAGTATTCTACAACAAAATTAATCCTCTCAGGTCTATCAAAAACTTATTATCATCGTACGGGACCAGAAGCTACAGGAGATTTACTAAGGAGTGGGAAGATGCAGAAGAATAATGGCGTTCCTCAAATGATATTTTACATGCTATTGTCGGTACCAAGTAAAATTATTTGTATAGACAATAGTAGAATATATGAAGGGATATGTGTAGTACTTGATATTTGGATTAGATGAATCTGTTGTACCAGATGTTTGAATATTGGTTGTTAGATTTATAGATAATTGATATTATGCAGCAATTGGTTTTGGTAGTTCATTGGTTTTTGGAATCTATATTTTTAAAATCTGTATTAATAAAACAGGTACAAACATCATTACAATGGAAAATGATATTTGTCAAAACTTAATATATCAGTTCTAGTGGACCATTGAAATCAGTAAAAACCGATGTTAAATACTACAGCAAAAAAATTCTTAAAACAAAAAACTGATGTTATTAAGTATTATAGACATCAGTTTGTTACAAATAGACATCGGTTACCAATTAAGAACCGATGTCAAAGGTATTGTTAACATCGGTTTTTGATGAAAACTGTTGTTACTGGTACTAGTAACATCAGTTTATTGGTTAAATTGAAAGATTTTGCTTAGCTCACATATATTTAAATTGATAAAAATACCATATTATGATGATATATGAAGATTAGATATGCATGAGAAATTTAATATCAAGATATAGAAATCGGTTTTAAACAAAGAACTGATGTTATAAGCTGTATTTAACATCAGTTTAAAACCGATGTTAAATGGGGGGTCTTTAACATCACCCACGAAGACATCGGATTTTTGCATTCATAGACATCGGTTTTTAGCCGATGTCTATTGACGTTTTTCTAGTAGTGTGCGTAAACATAGCCTTCGTAACGTCCGATTTTCTTTAGACTGTTTTTGTGTATAACATTAGGACCCGAGAACCCCCTGCTACATTTTGACCATTGCCATGTTTAGATAGTTCGTGTTACGAGCTTCGTTTTGATATGTAGTTCGTTCGATTCCGATGCACGGTTTAGGAGAAACGACCGTTTTAAGTAACGGCGTTTCGCGAACGAAACTTTACCCCTCGCCTTACTTTGAAACCTTGGTTAAGGACCTTAAAGGGTTAATTAGTGTATGAAACAATTATGTTAAGTGTGTTAGGCAGTTGGTAAGACACTCGCGAAGGAATCGCCTTAAAAATCGTAATGGTTAAATTATTAAAAATGGTGGAGCCGAGGGTACTCGAGTGACTTAAGAGAATCAATCAGCGCAAAGCAAGCGTTAGAGTCTAAGTTGGTTAAAGTATAGATTTACAAGTGAATTTGGTTTAATTCCAACTTACTTGTTGTTTATAGGTTACCAGACTCGTCCCGAGCCAATTGTAACCCCCAGTCGCTCAGGTAAGTTTTCTACCCGTTATACTGTTGTTGTGATGTATATATATATGCATTATCTTGCGATAGATGCATGTTGGTTAATTAGCAAATGTTGCGATATATTAAGCATGTTGTTATGGTATATATATGCATGCATGTTTCGTATTCTTGCCATATATATATCTGTTGGTTCAGTTGATAATACCTATGCTAGAGGATAGCGGTAATTTGCATATACCCTTATTATAGGGACCCAAAAGGTGAAAACATTTTCTAAAACCGGGAGTCGAGTATCCCGAGTAGATTTTATATATATATATTTATATATATATATGGCTATAGTTTTCAAAACTATTAATCGAATAAGGGTTATTCGATAACTTTATATTATTTATTGAATATTATTTCGAATATTATTCGAGGGCTTATGACTCCTTTATATTATTATTGAATATTACTTGGATATTCATTCGAGGATGTATGACTCCTTTATTTTATGAATATTATTTATAATATTCATTCGAGGTATTATGACTCCGCTTATTACTGAAATATATTCTTTATTTTATTAAAGAATAAGGTGTCAATAATCAAACTTATTTTCGGTTATTCAAATAAAGATATTACTTTTATATAAGTATATCTTTGGTTATTTAATATCCATTTCAAGTATAAGTTTTAATACTTCTACTTCGATTATTTTTATAAGGATTATCTTTATGAGAATATTATTTAAATAATAATATTCAGACATTTTCTGAATATATTGGGACTGATTTACTTCATTAAATCAGCATTACTCCAAACACTCTTTAAAGTGTTTTCGAGTCTTCAAAATGATTTTTAAAAGTTAGAGCGGACCCTAAAACTCATTTTTATATTTAAGATCTTACTTTTAAAAAGGGGATTTAAATACTCGCTTAAAACCTGAGGGATCCGGCTCTATGGTGCATTTTATATTCGCAACAAGGTTGCAGTTTTGGTAAATGAATTGATTACTTACCCAACGTTCGGGAAGTAAGTCCATCTATTGAGTCGGCATAAGCAACATGGGCTCAGTGGGCGTCCATGATAGTGTAAGTGGCTCTGTGGGAGTCCATCAAATGCATAAGTGGCTGAGTGGCAGTCCAGCATAAGGTCCTATTGCGACCAGGGTGATGACCAGTGGGGAATTCATCCATCTACTAGTAGAAAAGGTTACTTATTGGTATCTTTGCCTGATCAGCAAGATATCAGGTTTATGCCAAAATTCTTTCCTTTCCAAATTTATTGGATATTGCAATTCTGTTCATACTTTACATGACAGAGGTTTTCAGGAAACGTATGTATATATATAGGTGTATATATATATCGGGACTTAATGAAGTATATCATAACTTCATTTCTTTCAAAATATTTCAAAGATTGAATCTATTCAAGTTTTATCTTGTGGTCTCATCAGTGTGATGAACTTTTAAAACTAATTATAACTTGAACGGTGGTAGTTCAAGTAGTATTTGGAAAAGATATAAGTATATTGGAGTATCTTGTAACTTCATCTTTTAAACTTATATCTAGTAAATGATTATCTTATGCATGACAAAGATTTTCAGAAAAACGTTGATACAAGGTTAGATATATGAGATCACCTTGCAACAATATTTTTATACAGTTATACACTGGAACTCTGTGTGTATTATGCATGGAAGAGGACTTCCCATATTTTGAAAAGTATATATGTATATATATATACTGAATATTTTGCGACTTCATCGCATTAAGATATCAACTTGGTTCATTTCTTTTGACCAAGACTTTCATGAGTACTATGAGAAGGCTCATATATTATTAATCATTATACATATTATTTTGGTGGGCTTGCTGCTCACCCTTGCTTTCTTCTTTCATCATACAACAACAGATAGAAAAGATGAACAGGACCAAGCTCCCGATTCGCAAGCGATTAGGAAACGTTCTGCAGTTTCCTATAGGCGTTGATGTCGCTGTAGCTGAGGTAGGAACTACCAATAGGCTAGGCTTTCAACTTTTGATGTACCAGACTTATGTATCTTTATCAATTGTAATAATGGCAAAGAAATGTAAATCTATTCAGAAACCTTTTTAAGGTGTATTGACATATAATTGTGGAATAAAATGACTTGTGATTATTTTGGATATTCATCTCTGAGACTATAACTTGTGCTGTGTGTGTTTATTGTGGGGTCACAGTACAGAGTAGTTGATTGTGTATTAAGATTGGGTGTTATTAAGGGAAATGGAACTCGTGACAACCCGGATCCCCGACCCCGGATTTGGGGGTGTTACAGCCGAGAGCAAGCTTGGAAGAAAGAGAGATTTTTGTGTTTGTGATTTGTTTAGCTTAGCTTGGTTGGTTTTGTTTTGATTTTTGGTTAATTACCTTATTAACCTTATATTTGTGTGGTTATAAACCAACCACACCTCCTCCTTCCCTATGTCATGCTTGCATCACCTTATTGTGTCATCATCTCTTACTTGCCATCTCCTTATTGGTTGGATGACCTCATAATCCCTAACCTCCTTGATTAACTTCCTAATTGTTTGCCTAATTACCGCTGATATGTTTTACGGTTCGCTTAACTTTCGTTTTCGTTTATCGTTTGAGGGATCATACCCGGGATCTTATTACTGGGGTTTCCTTAACCTTTCTCAATACATTATAATCCTTTTATGATCCTCTCTTAAAATCCTTTAATTTAAATCCTTTTTATCCTGTTACCTTATACTCAATTCTTTCTGTATCTAGTGGATTTCCGGGAAAAATCAAAGTGTTCGGAATTGGATTCTGACGATCTTTACATACACTTATATACCATATAGAGTACTAATAAAATCTTAGAATATCAATCAAAGAACCCCTACATAGTGTGGCAAGAAAAGTTTCTTTATTCAGCATAATCAGCAAAATAATATTCATAAGGGTTACAAGAAAGTTCAAAATTTTGGGGTTATTACAGTCTCCCCTCCTTAAAAGGATTCCGTCCCGGAATCAGATAGAAAATGAATAGGGATACTCTCTTAGCATTGCACTTTCTAACTCTCGAGTAAATTTTCCCACATTGTAGTCCTACCACCAAACTCTGCCTAGTTTGATAACCCTTCTCCTAAGCACTTGTTCCTTTTTCACTCTATAACCCTTCCTGGTTGCTCCATATAGGTTACGTCGGGTTGCATGTCTATGCGCTCATATATGCCCCTATTTATCTGGCATCCGAATTACACTTCCTTAACATTGATACGTGGAACACGTTATGAACTTGCTACAGGTTCGGGGGTAGGGCTAGCTCATAGGCTAACTTCCCAATATGTCTTAATATATCCAAGGGTCCATCAATTCGTGGACTTAAACTTTCCTTTCTTTCCAACCCTCATCAATTCTTTTCAAGGGAATACTTTTAACAATACAAGGTTCCCTCCTTCATACTCTTTGTTCTTTCATTGTCAAATCAGCATAATTCTTATGTCCATCTTGGGCTAGTCCCAGCCGTCCTCCGATTAGATCTATTATATCCCTGGTCCTTTGGACTACTGCGGGTCCGAGCATCTTGCACTCTACAGCTTCATCCTAACATAAGGGAGATCGACATTGTCTTTACTCAAGGATCTCATATGGCGACATCTCGATAATGACATATGATCTATTGTCGTAAGAAAACTCAATCCGTGTTAAGTGATCATTCTAATTTCTTTCAAGTCTATTGCACAGACTCTCATTATAGCTTTTAGCATTAGAGCTTTTGCTTCTCAATACCCATTCTTTTCCAGTTCATAATCGCTACTACCTTCCGTTTCTAATATTATACTGGTTATACTTTTGCTCGTTAGCATTCTATAACCTTTTAATAACCACGTCAACCTTAGTATCACGAACGCGTTAGAATCGGAATACCACCGTACTGATACTACTTCCTTTAGCTGCTTCCATCTTCGAAAGCTTGATCCATCATATAGAAGTAAAGGAATTTGTTGAGAGATCACTATGATCATGAACACTTGTTCTATTGCATAGTTAGTACAGAAGGTGGCCAGCCTTTAGTACTTGACAAGCAATTAAACAATATGTGGTATCCTACTAGGCTTCTATCACACAAATAGATAGTCATTCGGCAATACCTCCCCTTCTGGAAGGGTTGTTCTTCTCAGCTTATATGAAATGAAAAGAAGAGAAAAGAACGAATTGAAGAGAATTGTATATATGAAAAAATATACTGCCACAAAATATCTGGCTTGGAACCTACCTCTGAATTATAGAGGTTTGTCATAGGAGAACAAAACATATGCGTATATATATCAACATCAGGTATTATAACATCGTATTTCACCTACCTAAATATTTTTGATATTCTGTCCATCATTCTATGAACCCATGTTCTTGCTCAAGCTTATACACAATCACCTTTGAAACTCCCTCGACATCGAAAATTGAATCTGGGATTTCATTCTAGACATCATCGTTACTAGAATTCTATACTTGCACCGCAACCTTCCTCATATAGTAATACCACTCTCTTTTCATAAGAGGGAATAAATATTCAATAGGTAGATACTCTACTTAATTAGTCTATCAATGATAACTTATACACTACCACGACCCGATTAGTGGTACTCAATCTCAACATCCATTCCAATACAACTCTCACGGTTGTAAGTAATCGGCTCATTACTCGTAGAATCATTCCTGCATTACTGTGGTCCGCCGTTGACCTACTGTAGTCATTCATTTTCCATGAAGTCTTAATAGCTAACCATACGGAGTCCATACATATCGTATCGAATTCTTCTAAGGAGGTAACATGATCACCGTTCATGATTCATAAAGAACACTCCTGAACTTGACGTACATATGACATGAAGCAGATAAAATTGCAGAAGAGTTTCAATGAAAGCAACGATAGCAGGTTAATACCATTATTAACCATATGTCTTTATTAGGAGACATGAAGCTCAAAGGTTCATTTAGTCCTTTCGTAACATGGTCCTGGCTTATCTTAAGATATGACCCTCTAAGATAGATAGCCCGCTCATGGCGATTATACGAATTAAACCTTTACCAAACTACTATTACAGTTGAGTATTACACAGTCATCAGAAGGAATGTCAATCTTCCGAACCGTAATACAACCTTCCCGGCTTCAACCATCATCACTGTATTCCTCTCGCACGAGCGCCTATAATTATCCTCTTACATTTAAAGTGTCGGCCACCTCTTTGGCCTTTCCTGATAGTAAAATTTCCTTACAATCAATGTCATTTTAACCACCTTTAACTAAATTTTCTACCTCATTTCAATCACTGCTTATGTGAAAATGCTTTTCTTAAGTCCTGGTGAGAAGAAAAAAATCACCATTTTTTTTCCATAAGTCATTGCCTTAGTCATTAGATGTGAACATTGCCACGACTGACTCTCAATCATACTTAGAACATCTTTTATCTTAGGCCCTAATGGCCCTGAACAATTTCGACCTTTACTGGTTCGATCCATACTTTCTCGTGGTTTAACACGTGCCCCACTTGGCATCATTATAATTACATCATATTTCCTTTATCAACATTTTTACTCTTGAGAATTTTGAATATTACCTTTCTCCTTGTAAAACCTCTAAGGTTATCCTTGAATCGTTCCTCCTGTATTCCCTAGATACAGGGCATATCGAAATACCCTTTACTAATACTAGAACCATTGTCTATATGTTTCTGAAAAATTTCCCCACTGATACTTAAAGGTTGTTATTACCTTAATCTTTTCCAATTCATACTGTCAAAACTCATACTATCCCTATTAAAGGTGAAATTCCAACCTTTATGCATTCCCCTAGGATTCATTTTAAGTTACCGATGTTCTATCTTTAATGCCACCTTTAAAAAGGTACATGCATCCTTCCATGGATAAATCAAGTCATATATCCCTGATAAGGGTGTCTTATTCAATCATTCCCACCTCGATAGTATATGCCTAATTTCACAATAACATCTGTATTCAAAATGAGGTCAATCAATATGGCCTCCAAAAGGTAACTACGGTTATCTACTTTTCTTGCTTGATTTGGTAACGATAACAAGGATGTTCTGGAAGATATTGGTCGTGTTCAACGTGAACTTCTTCTTAATAATTCCGTATTTACTTTTTTTGTTTATCTCAACAGTCATCTCAATGTTGGGATATCTCTCATACCTGGCGTCTCCCTTCCTGGGTATCAAGCCACCGGTCTTACACTTCACATTCTTCAAGGTCACTTCCTTAATCCAATTTTCCTAATTTCTTACTTCCTTGTCTCCTCAGTCTATCCACATCTCAATATTTATCCTTCGAACTATCTCAAGGTTTCCTCAAATTCTCCCAACTTACAGGGGATAAAATATATGTATCTCTTATTCCTTCAATCATCAACTTTAACTCATGGTGAATCACCCCCATCCTGATGATTACATACTTTTCTATTTCTATTGCTACGAGTCTTTAGGGTTTTCTCATACCCAACTCCCTTATCATTCCTCAAACTCTATTGCCTTTATATTCCTTTCCACTTCAGTTTCTTTTTTATTTTCCTTTCTCTTATTATTATTTCATGAACCCACTAATCATTGACTTCAAGCATCACATCGTTCTGGGATTCTTGTCATCAGAACGAATCTTGACAACTTTTACAACTTAGCTTCATATTTCATCATACTCGTCCGCCTTTGTTCTGACTCTAAAGCTTTTACACTATCTCCATAACCTTGGGAATTACTTTCCCAAAAACAATTGACTGAACTTTAATCAGTTTATTCTAACCTCTGGCTCCGTGCCTTTCTTGGTCTTTCACCAGTGGTGGCCCTTCTCTTAGGAAGGTAAGTGACAAAAATAGTCTTTTGTGATTCGTCCATCATTTAGAATCTCAAATGATTCCTATATTTCCTTTAGCCAGGCTCTTGCCTCGACTGGGTCAGCTTGTTCCTTGAACTCTAAGGGCTTAGCGACTTAAAGGTCCTGAAAGAATTTCTCACCGCATTGTTTCCTCAGGGTGGTGGTTGGGGATAATAGTCTAAGTTCTGTCTAGAAAGGTCCATAAATTTTCGTATAGGAGTACCGTCTCGGGTCTCCTTTCCTTACTCGACTTATGTTTCGTTAGTCTGAACATTCCCTCCTCCTCCCCATAATCGGGGTCCTCCTACATATTTTAAATCCTCATTTTCCACTTCATCATGTTATGGGTTCCTTCTATCTTGATGGCGACCTCCCTGACTATCACGTTCAGGGTTTGCTCTAAATCTTATTCCTCAAACTAGCTTTCATCTAAGATCTCATCTTTAAGCTCTTGAACATTTGGAACCCAAATTCTGTAGGAATACCTCATTATTCCCTTATCATCTTTCTCGGTATTAATCTCTTATCTATTTGTTGGCTCTCTGCCTTCATTCATCACTTTTTCTGGCACAATCTGTTCTTTTCTAATAATTCGGGTTGTATTACAATCTCAAACAGCTTTTCGGTACGGGCTCCGGTTACCTTCACTTCTATTTCCATTTTCTCAAAACCTCTTATAAACTCTCTCAAAGACATTATCATCTTGAGTCTCTCATTTTTACTAAGGGCATCAGCCACCACATTGGCTTTCCCCGAATCATAAAGAATCTCATAATCGTAATCCTTGATTAGCTCTAACCACCTCATTTGGCACATGTTGAGCTCTTTCTGCGTGAAAATGTACTAGAGCACTTATGGCTTAGGTAAATCTCGCACTTCTCTCCATACAAGTAGTGCCTCCAATCTTTAGGGCAAAACTATTGCCACAGCCCAAGCTCATGGGTGGGGATATCGAATTTTATATTCCCTTAATTGTCTTGACACGTACACGATTACCTTGATGTGTTATATAAGAAGCACCTTAATTCCTTATGCGAAGCGTCACTACAGATAACAAAATCTCCTTTTCCATCCGGCAATGCCATCATAGGGGCCGTCACCAATCATTGCTTCAGTTCTTAAAAGCTGTTCTCGTATTTCTCTGTCCATTCGAACTTCTCAGTCTTATGAGTAAGCCGCGTTAAAGGGGCTACTATCTTTACAAACTTGAACGAACCTCTGGTAGTGACCGGCCAATCCTACCTCTGGTAGTCTCCCTAACCATGGTCATCAATTCCTCAGTGGTCCTTTATTCATTCTTGTTAGGATCCTCCACGAGATCCTCCTCAGCAACAATCCCATCTAGGACAACATCCTCAACCACTACATCCTCAATATGAACATCACCCGGTCCTGCATTAGGACGCTCTATCGGATCCACAACCCGATCTCCAATTAGTAATAAAACATCCTCATGCTGATGCTCCTGAACCTCAGGGTTCGGTGCCCCGCTGCCCTATACGAGAACGAACCATGTTACTATCACGATATTTATAAGGGTTCCCGTAAGGGTTTTAACTGTCAGTACTACATTAGGTAGCCCGACTATGAACTTGGCAAGAGTTCTTATTATCCTTGTGAGTTTATTATTATATCGTCGCATCATCTCTGAGGTTTATAACGCTTAGCTCTGATACCACTTCTGTAACACCCCCAAATCCGGGGTCGGGGATCCAGGTTGTCACGAGTTCCATTTCCCTTAATAACACCCAATCTTAATAAACAATCAACTACTCTGTACTGTGACCCCATAATAAACACACACACCACAAGTTATAGTCTCAGAGATGAATATCCAAAAATAACACGAGTTATTTTATTCCAAAATTATATGCCATTACACCTTAAAAGGGTTTCTGAATAAATTTACATTTCTTTGCCATTATTACAATTGATAGAGATACATAAGTCTGGTACATCAAAAGTTGAAAGCCTAGCCTATTGGTAGTTCCTACCTCAGCTACAGCGACATCAACGCCTATAGGAAACGGCGGAACGTTTCCTATCCGCTCGCGAATCGGGAGCTTGGTCATGTTCATCTTTTCTATCTGTTGTTGTGTGATGAAAGAAGAAAGCAAGGGTGAGCAGCAAGCCCACCAAAATAATATGTATAATGATTAACAATATATGAGCCTTCTCATAGTACTCATGAAAGTCTTGGTCAAAAGAAATGAACCAAGTTTGATATCTTAATGCGATGAAGTCGCATAATATTCAGTATATGTACATATATACTTTTCACAATCTTTGAAATCCTCTGACGTGTATAATATACACAGAGTTCCGGTTTATAACTGTATAAAAATATCGTTGCAAGGTGATCTCATATATCTAACCTTGTCTCAACGTTTTTCCGAAAATCTTTGACATGCACAAGATAATCATTTACCTGATATAAGTTTAAAAGATGAAGTTACAAGATACTCCAATATACTTATATCCGAATACTACTTGAACTACCACCGTTTAAGTTATAATCAGTTTCAAAAGTTCATCACCCAGATGAGACTACAAGATAAGACTTGAATAGATTCAATCCTTGAAATATCATTATAAATAATGAAGTTACGAGATACTTCATTAAGTCCCGATATATATATACACCTATATATATATACATCATTTCATACACTCCTTGAAAACCTCTGTTATGAAAATTATAAACAGAGTTGCAATATACAATGAATTTTGGAAAGGAGAAAACCTTGGCATAAACCTGATATCTTGCTGATCAGGCAAAGATACCAATAAGTAACATTTTCTACTAGTAGACGGATGAATTCCCCACTGGTCATCACCCTGGTCGCAATAGGACCTTATGCTGGACTGCCACTCAGCCACTTACGCATTTGATGGACTCCCACTGAGCCACTTACACTTTCATGGACGCCCACTGAGCCCATGTTGCTTATGCCGACTCAAATAGATGGACTTACTTCCCGAACGTTGGGTAAGTAATCAATTCATTTACCAAAACTGCAACCTTGTTGCGAATATAAAATACACCACAGAGCCGGATCCCTCTGGTTTTGAGCGAGTATTTAAATCCCCTTTAAAAGGAAGATCTTAAATATATAAAAAATGAGTTTTGGGATCCGCTCTAACTTTTAAAAATCATTTTAAAGATTCGAAAACACTTTAAAGAGTGTTTGGAGTAATGCTGATTTAATAAAGTAAATCAGTCCCAATATATTAGAAAATATCTGAATATTATTATTTAAATAATATTCCCATAAAGAATAAACTTTATACAAATAATTGAAGTAGAAGTTGTAAAACTTATACTTGAAATGAGTATTAAATAACCAAAGATATACTTATACGAAATACTATCTTTATTTGAATAATCAAAAATAAGTTTGATTATCGACACCTTATTCTTTAATAAAATAAAGAATATATTTCAGTAAATAATCGGAGTCATAGGTCCTCAAATGGATATTCAAATAATATTCATTAAATAATATAAACTGAGTCATAAGTCCCCGAATGAATATTCAAATAATATTCAGTTAATAAAATAAACTGAGTCATAAGCCCTCGAATGAATATTCGAAATAATATTCATTAAATAAAATAAAAGGAGTCATAAGCCCCCGAATGAATATTCAAAATAATATTCATTAAATAAAATTAAAGGAGTCATAAGCCCCCGAATGAATATTCGAAATAATATTCATTAAATAAAATAAAAGGAGTCATAAGCCCCCGAATGAATATTCGAAATAATATTCATTAAATAATATAAAGTTATCGAATAAACCTTATTCGATTAATAGTTTTGAAAACTACATCAATATATATATATATATAAATATATATATATATAATATACTCGGGAACATCTACTCCCGGTTTTAGAAAATGTTCACCTTTGGGTCCCCAATCCTAAGGGTATACGCAACTACTGCTTATCTCTAGCATAGGTATTATGCAACTTATAAGCATTGAAATCAACAGATAGATAACCAGATTACGAAACAGACATGCATATATATACTATCTCAGCATGCTTCAATATATCGCAAAATTTGCTAATTAACCAACATGCACTTATCACAAGATAATGCATATACAAATATACATCACAACAACAGTATAACGGGTAGAAAACTTGCTTGAGTGAATGGGGGTAATAAAAGGCCTGGGACGAGTCTGGAAACCTATAAACAACATATAAGTCGCAATTAAACCAAAGTCGCTTATGAATCTATACTTTAACCACTCTAGACTCTAATGCTCGCTTTGCGCTTAACGCTTCACTTAAGTCGCTCGAGTGCCCTCGGCTCCACCATTTTTAATAAATTAACCATTAAGAGTTTTAAGGCGATTCTTTCGCGAGTGCCTTACCAACTGCCTATTACACTTTAAATAAATGTTTCATACTCCAATTAGTCATTTAGGGTCTTTAACCAATATTTCAAAGTAAGGCGAGGGGTAATGGTTCGTTCGCGAAACGTCGTTACTTAAAACGGTCGTTTCTCCTAAACCGTACATTGGAATCAAACGAACCACATATCAAAACGAAGCTCATAACATGAACTATCTAAATATGGCAATGGTCAATACCTAGCAGGGAGTTCTCGGGTCCTAATGTTATGAACAAAAGCAGTCTAAAGTAAATCGGACATTACGACGGCTATGTTTACGCGATTTCCCAATTTTATACCATCTCAAATCGACCACCAATCAATCCCAATTCATTCATACAACCAACATCCCTCCAAAACACACTACAACAGTCCCAACACCTCAAGTTCTTCCAATTTATGTTATTCTCATCATGAATTTAAACTATACTTAATTCCTTTAACAAATCAACAAGATTCAACATTCATTTCACTACCACTCCAACCCAAACTCTAAACAAACAAGCTTCATGCTTTACATATACTATATCAATCATAACCATTCCTAAATACTCAAAAATAAAGCTAGGGTTTGGAGTTTATACCTTCTTGAAGCTTCTTAACACAACACAAGAGCTTTGAATGCCTAAAGAACCTTGATCCTTGCTTGTATAACCTTAAACTTTCATAAAATTCAAGAAAACTAAAGTTATTTTTTTGAAAGTTACTATTCACCATCTTCTTCCTTGAATTATTGGAAGAGATTGTGAAGGAATTTGAAGCTTAAACTCATGGGATAGCTATATCTATGCATAAGGAGTACTAGATAATTAACTTACCAATTAGGGAACCTTGGAACTTGAATTTTGAAATTCTTCTTCTTGAAAATGGGGAAAAGCCGAGAGCAAGCTTGGAAGAAAGAGAGATTTTTGTGTTTGTGATTTGTTTAGCTTAGCTTGGTTGGTTTTGTTTTGATTTTTGGTTAATTACCTTATTAACCTTATATTTGTGTGGTTATAAACCAACCACACCTCCTCCTTCCCTATGTCATGCTTGCATCACCTTATTGTGTCATCATCTCTTACTTGCCCTCTCCTTATTGGTTGGATGACCTCATCATCCCTAACCTCCTTGATTAACTTCCTAATTGTTTACCTAATGATCGCTGATCTGTTATACAATTCGCTTAACTTTCATTTTCGTTTATCGTTTGAGGGATCATACCCGGGATCTTATTACTAGGGTTTCCTTAACCTTTCTCAATACATTATAATCCTTTTATGACCCTCTCTTAAAATCCTTTAAATTTAAATCCTTTTTATCCTGTTACCTTATACTCAATTCTTTCCGTATCTAGTGGATTTCTGGGAAAAATCAAAGTGTTCGGAATTGGATTCTGACGATCTTTACATACACTTATATACCATATAGAGTACTAATAAAATCTCAGAATATCAATCAAAGAACCCCTACATAGTGTGGCAAGAAAAGTTTCTTTATTCAGCATAATCAGCAAAACACTATTCATAAGGGTTACAAGAAAGTTCAAAATTTTGGGGTTATTACACCAAGTTTACCAAATGTGAGTTTTGGTTAAAGGAAGTTCAATTTTTGGGGCATGTCATTGGAAATGAAGGAGTTAAAGTGGATCCGGCAAAGATTGAGGCAGTTATTAGTTGGGAGAGGCCAAAGACTCCTACGGATGTGCGAAGTTTTCTAGGATTGGCAGGATACTACAGAAGGTTTGTCAAGGATTTTTCGAAAATCGCCACGCCATTGACCAAGTTAACCAGAAAGAATCAAAAGTTTAAATGGAGTGCAGAATATAGGATAGCTTTCAAGAGTTGAAGCAGAAGTTGGTAACAGCTCCGGTGTTAGTACTACCAGATGATAAAGGGAACTTTATAATTTTCAGCGACGCTTCACATAAGGGTTTGGGTTGTGTGTTGATGCAACACAGTAAAGTGATCGCATATGCGTCAAGACAATTAAAACCGCATGAGTTAAAGTACCCGACGCATGACTTGGAACTAGCCGCCATAGTGTCGCACTTAAGATTTGGAGACATTACCTCTACGGAGAGAAGTGTGAAATCTACACGGATCACAAGAGTTTAAAGTACATTTTTACTCATAAAGAGCTCAATATGAGGCAGAGGAGATGGCTGGAATTGATCAAGGACTATGACTGTTCGATAAATTACCATCCCGGAAAGGCGAATGTAGTGGCCGATGCTCTGAGTAGGAAGGAGAGACTGGATATGATGATAACATCAAAAGAGTTATCTGAAGAAATCGAGAGATTTGAACTAGAACTTTGTGCTTACGGAAAAGTTGAGGAAGTTTATCGTGCAATGACCTGTAACACCCCCAAATCCGGGGTCGGGGATCCGGGTTGTCACGAGTTCCATTTCCCTTAATAACACCCAATCTTAATAAATAATCAACTATTCTGTACTGTGACCCCACCATAAACACACACACCACAAGTTATAGTCTCAGAGATGAATATCCAAAAATAATCACAAGTCGTTTTATTCCACAATTATATGCCAATACACCTTAAAAGGGTTTCTGAATAAATTTATATTTATTTGCCATTATTACAATTGATAGAGATACATAAGTCTGGTACATCAAAAGTTGAAAGCCTAGCCTATTGGTAGTTCCTACCTCAGCTACAGCGACATCAACGCCTATAGGAAACTGCGGAATGTTTCCTATCCGCTCACGAATTGGGAGCTTGGTCCTGTTCATCTTTTCTATCTGTTGTTGTGTGATGAAAGAAGAAAGCAAGGGTGAGCAACAAGCCCACCAGAATAATATGTATAATGATTAACTATATATGAGCATTCTCATAGTACTCATGAAAGTCTTGGTCAAGAAGAAATGAACCAAACTGATATCTTAACGCGACGAAGTCGCAAAATATTCAGTATATATACATATATACTTTTCAAAATCTTTAAAATCCTCTGCCATGTTTAATATACACAGAGTTCCAGTTTATAACTGTATAAAACTATCGTTGCAAGGTGATCTCATATATCTAACCTTGTCTCAATGTTTTTGTGAAAATCTTTGACATGCATAAGATAATCATTTACTAGATATAAGTTTAAAAGATGAAGTTACAAGATACTCCAATATACTTATATATTTTCCAAATACTACTTGAACTACCACCGTTCAAGTTATAATTAGTTTCAAAAGTTCATCACATAGATGAGACTACAAGACAAGATTTGAATAGATTCAATCTTTGAACATCATTATAAATAATGAAGTTACGAGATACTTCATTAAGTCCCGATATATATATACACCTATATATATATACATTTCATACACTCCTTGAAAACCTCTGTTATGAAAATTATAAACAGAGTTGCAATATCCAATGAATTTGGAAAGGAGAAAACCTTGGCATAAACCTTTTTTTTGCTGATCAGGCAAAGATACCAATAAGTAACCTTTTCTACTAGTAGATGGACGAATTCCTCACTGGTCATCACCCTGGTCGCAATAGGACCTTATACTGGACTGCCACTCAGCCACTTACGCATTTGATGGACTCCCACTGAGCCACTTACACTTTCATGGACGCCCACTGAGCCCATGTTGCTTATGCCGACTCAAATAGATGGACTTACTTCCCGAACGTTGGGTAAGTAATCAATTCATTTATCAAAACAGCAACCTCGTTGCGAATATAAAATACACCACAGAGCAGGATCCTTTAGATTTTTGAACGAGTATTCAAGTCCCCTTCAAAAAGGAAGATCCTAAATTTGAAAATGAGTTTTGGGATCCGCTTTAAACTTTAAAAGTCATTTTGAAGACTAAAAAACATTTTTAAGAATGTTTATAGTATTGCTGATTTATTAAAATAAATCAGTCCCAATATATTAGAAAATATCTGAATATTATTATTTAAATAATATTCCCAACAAGGATAATCTCTATAAAAATAATCGAAGTAGAAGTGTTAAACTCATACTTGAAATGGGTATTAAATAACCAGAGATATACTTATACGAAAGTACTATCTTTATTTGAATAATCAAAAATAAGTTTGATTATCGAAACATTATTCTTTAATAAAATAAAGAATATTACTTAGTAAATCATCGGAGTCATAAGTCCTCGAATGAATATTTAAAATAATATTCATTAATAAAATAAACGGAGTCATAAGCCCTCGAATGAATATTCAAAATAATATTCATTAATAAAATAAACGGAGTCATAAGCCTCTGAATGAATATTCAAAATAATATTCATTGATAAAATAAACGGAGTCATAAGCCTCCGAATGAATATTCAAAATAATATTCATTAATAAAATAAACGGAGTCATAAGCCTCCGAATGAATATTCAAAATATTCATTAAATAATATAAAGTTATCGAATAAACCCTCGAATGACTATTCAAGTAATATTCATTAAATAATATAAAGTGAGTCATAAGTCCTCGAATGAATATTCAAATAATATTCATTAAATAATATAAAGTTATCGAATAAACCTTCTTCGATTAATAGTTTTAAAAACTATTCATATATATATATATATAATACTCAGGAGCCTCGCCTCCCGGTTTTAGAAAAAGTTCACTTTTTGATCCCCTATACTAAGGGTATACTCAAATACCGCTTATCTCTAGCATAGGTATTATGCAACTAATAAACATTTGAACCAACAGATATATAAATCAAGAATACGAAACATGCATGCATATATACCATATCACATGCTACAATATATCGCAAGAATTTGCTAATAACAAATATGCATTTATCACAAGATCATGCATATACATATATACATCACAACAACAGTTATACGGGTAGAAAACTTGCCAGAGCGACTGGGGGTTACAAATGTCTTGGGACGAGTCTGGTAACCTATAAACAACATATAAGTTGGAATTTAACCAAAGTCACTTATAAATCTATACTTTAACCAATTTAGACTCTAACGCTCGCTTTGCGCTTAACGATTCACTTAAGTCGCTCGAGTACCCTCGGCTCCACCATTTTTAATAAATTTACCATTACGAGTTTTAAGGCGATTCTTTCGCGAGTGTCTTACCAACTTCCTATTACACTTTACATAAATGTTTCATACTCCAATTAGTCCATTAAGGTCTTTAACCTATGTTTCAAAGTAAGGCGAGGGGTAATGGTTCGTTCGCGAAATGTCGTTACTTAAAACGGCCGTTTCTCCTAAACCGTACATCGGAATCGAACGAACCACATATCAAAATGAAGCTCTTAACATGAAATAAACCTAACAGGGAGTTCTCGGGTCCTGATGTTAAGAGCAAAAATAGTCTAAAGTAAATCGGACATTACGACGGCTATGTTTACGCGATTTCCCAAATTTTTACCATTCCAAATCATATCAATCCAACTACCAATCAACATCAACTCAAGATACACATCAATGCTACTGATTTCAGTCATAATAATCTCAAGGAACTCAATCCAAACATATATTATAACATCTCCAAATTCAACTAAACTACTTAACAATTAAGCTCGAATCATGCTAATCATTCAAATTACTACTCATCCATCCAAACCATCTCCAAACTTCAACATTCAAACTTATTACTAAAGGGTGTGAAGATTTATACCTTTCTTGGAGGGTGGAAATTTACTAGGAAGCCTTATGGAGCCTCCTACAAGCTTGATCTTTCCAAAGAAATCAAGAACATAAAGTTAGGCTTTAAAGTTTCTAAAAGTCCGATTGAAAGAACTGTAAAAATGAGGGTCTTACCATGCTTATTTGGACAAGACTTGTGAACAAGAGTTGTCGTTCATCTCAATACCTTTCCAACGAGCTATAGAACACAACATTTGAGTGAGTATTGAAGGAGATATGGCAGTTTGAAGTTGCTGTGTTTATTTTGGCCGAGAGCTTGATGAAGAAAAGGGAAGAGCTTTTGTGTTTTTTGTGATTTGTTTTGATTTGCCTTGGTTGGTTGACTTTTGTTTTGTTTTAATCATTTTTAACCATGAAAAAAATTTGTGTGGTTATAAATCAACCACACTTCTTTCCCATATGTCATGCTTTGGTCATCATGTGATGTCACCCTCCACACTTGTCCTCTTCTTGTTGGTTTGATGACATCATCATCCCTAACCTCCTTGATTAACTCTTAATTGCTTGCCTAATGACCGCTGATCTGTTATACGGTTCGCTTAACTTTCGTTTTCGTTTATCGTTTGAGGGATCATACCCGGGATCTTATTACTTAGGTTTCTTTAACCTTTCTCAATACATTATATTCCTTTTATGATCCTTTCTTTTAATCCTTGAATTTAAATCCTTTTTATTCTGTTACCTTATACTCAATTCTTTCTGTATCTGGTACATTTTCGGGAAAAATTAAAGTGTTCGAATTTGGATTCTGACGATCTTTACATACACTTATTTATCATATAGAGTACTAATAATATCCCAGAAGATCAATAAAAGAGCCCCTACATAGTGTGGCATGAAAAGTTTTCTTATTCAGCATAATCAGCAAAACACTATTCATAAGGGTTTCCAAAATTCCAAAAATTGGCGTTATTACAGTCTCCCCTCCTTAAAAGGATTTCGTCCCGGAATCAGATAGAAAATGAATAGGGATACTTTCTTAGCATTGCACTTTCTAATTCTTAAGTAAATTTTCCCACATTGTGGTTCTTCCATCAAACTCTGAATAGTTTGATAACCGTTCTCCTAAGCACTTGTTCCTTTTTCAATCTATAACCCTTCCTGGTTGCTCCATATAGGTTACGTCGTGTTGCATGTCTATGCGCTCATATGCCCTTATTTGTCTGGCATCCGAATTATACTTCCTTAATATTGATACGTGGAACACGTTATGAACTTGCTACATGTTCGGGGGTAGGGCTATCTCATATGCTAACTTCCCAGTACGTCTTAATACCTCAAAGGGTCCAACAATTCGTGGGCTTAGCTTTCTTTTCTTTCCGAACCTCATCCATCCTTTCCAAGGGAATACCTATAACAGCACTAGGTCCCCTACTTCCTATTCCTTGTCCTTTCATATCAAATCAACATACTTCGTGTGCCCATCTTGGGCTACTACCAGCCGTCCTCTAATTAAATCTATTATATCCTTGGTCCTTTGGACCACTGCTGGTCTAAGCATCTTGCGCTCTGCAACATCATCATATCATAAGGGAGATCGACATTGTCTTCCCTCAAGGATCTTATAAGGCGACATCTCGATAATGACATATGATCTATTTTCATAAGAAAACTCAATCCGCGTTAAGTGATCATTCTAAATTCATTCAAGTCTATTGCACAGACTCTCATCATAGCTTCTTGCACTATGGCTTTTGCTTTTCAATACCCATTCTTTTCCAGTTTGTAATCGCTACTACTTTCTGTTCCTAATATTATACTGGTTATACTTTTGCTCGTTAGCGTTCTATAACCTTTTAATAATTGCGTCAACCTTAGTATCACGAACACGTTAGAATCGGAATACCACCGTACTGATACTACTTCCTTTAGCTGCTTCCATCTTCGAAAGCTTGGTCCTTCATATAGAAGTAAAAGAATTTATTGAGAGATCACTATGATCATGAACACTTGTTATATCACATAGTTAGTACAGAAGGTGGCCAGCCTTTAGTACTTGACAAGAAATTAAACAATAGATGGTATCCTACTAGGCTTCTATCACACAGATAGATAGTCATTCGGCAATACCTCCCCTTCTGGAAGGGTTGTTCTTCTCAGCTTATATGAAATGAAAAGGAGAGAAAAGAACGAACTGAAGAGAATTGTATATATATAAAATATACTGCCACAAAATATCTGGCTTGGAATCTACCTCTGAACTATAGAGGTTTATCATAGGAGAACAAAACATATGTGTATTTATACCAACATCAAGTATTATAGCATCGTATTTCAGATGCCTAAATATTTTTGCTATTCCGTCCATCATTCTATGGACCCATGCTCTTCCTCGAGCTTATACGCAATCACCTTTGAAACTCCCTCGATATTGAAAATCGAATCTGGGATCTCATTCTAGACATCATCGTTACTAGAATTCTATGCTTGCATCGCAACCTTCCTCGTATAGTAATACGACTTTCTATTGATAAGAAGGAATAAATACTCAATAGGTAAATAATCGACCTAGTTTTTCTATCAAAGATAACTTATACGTCAACACGACCCGATTAGTGGTATTTAATCTCAACATCCATTCCAATACAACTCTCACGGTTTTAATCAGCTCATTACTCGCAGAATCATTGCTGCATTACTATGGTCCACTACTGACCTACTGTCGTCATTCACGTTCCATGAAATCTTAATATCAAACCATACGGAGTCCATACATGTCGTATCGAATCCTTTGAAGGAGGTAACATAATCACCATTCATGATTCATGAAGAACACTCCTGATCCTGACATACATACATGACATGAAGCAGATAAAATTGCAGAAGAGTTTCAATCAAAGCAACGATAGCAGGTTAATACCATTCTTAATCATATGCCTTCAATAGAAGACTTAACTCAAAGGCTCGTCTAGTCGTTTTTGAAACATGGTCCTGGCTTATCTCAAGATAGTACCTTCTGAGATAGATAGCCCGCTCATGGCGATTACACGAAATAAACCTTTACCAACTACTATTACAGTTGGGTATTGCACAGTCATCAAAAGGAATGTCAATCTTCCAAATCATAATACAACCTTCACGGCTTTAACCATCATCACGGTATTCCTTTGGCACAAGCGCCTATAATTATCCTCTTACCTTTAAAGTATCGGCCACCTCTTTGGCCTTTCCTGATAGTAAACTTTCCTTACAGTCAATGTCATTTTAACCACCTCCAAATAAATTTTCTACCTCATTTCAATCACTGCTTATGCGAAGATGTTTTCCTTAAAATCTGATGAGTAAAAAAAAATATCACCATTTTTCCATAAGTTATTGCCTCAGTCTTTAGAGGTTAATCACTGTCACGACTGACTCTCAATCATACTTAGAACATCTTTTATCTTAGGTCCTAATTGCCCTGAACAATTTTGACCATTACTGGTTTGATCCATACTTTCTCGTGGTTTAACACGTGCCCCACTTGGCATCATTATAATTAAGTCATATTTCCTTTATCAACATTTCTATTCTTGAGAATTTTGAATATTACCTTTCTCCTTGTAAAACCTCTAAGGTTATCCTTGAATCGTTCCTCATGTATTTCCTAGATACAGGGCATATCAAGATACCATTTATTAATACCAGAATCATTATCTATGTACTTCTGAAAAATTTCTTTACTGATCTTTAAAGGTTGTTGTTACCTTGATCCTTTCCAATTTATATTTGTCAAAACTCATGCTGTCCCTATTAAGGGTGAAATGCCAACCTTTATGCATTCCCCTAGGATTCGTTTTAAGTTACCGATGTTTTATCCTTAATTCCACCTTTAAAAAGGTACATGTATCCTTCCATGGATAAATCAAGTCATATATCCCTGATAAGGTGTCTTATTCAATCATTCCCACCTCAATAGTATATGCCTAATTTCACAATAACATTTGTATTCAAAATGAGGTCAATCAATATGGCCTCCAAAAGATAACAACGGTTATCCGCTTTTCTTGCCTAATTTGGTAACGATAACAAGGATGTTCTGGAAGATATTGGTCGTGTTCAACGTGAACCTCTTCTTAATAATTCTTTATTTACTTTTGTTGTTTATCTCAACAGTCACCTCAATGTTGGGATATCTTTCATACCTGGCGTCTCCCTTTCTGGGTATCGAGCCACCGGTCTTACACTTCACATTCTTGAAGGTCACTTCCTTCATCCAATTTTCCTAATTTCTTAATTCCTTGTCTCCTCAGTCTATCCGCGTCTCATTATTTATCCTTCAAATTATCTCAAGGTTTCCTCGAATCCTCCCAACTTATAGGGGATAAAATATATGTAACTCTTATGCCTTCAACCATCAATTTTAACTCATGGTGAATCACCCTCATCCTGACGAATGCATACTTTTCTATTTCTATTGCTACGAGTCTTTAGGGTTTCCTCATACCCAACTCCCTTATCATACCTCAAAGTCTATTGCCTTTATATTCCTTTCCACTTCAGTTTCTTTTTATTTTCCTTTCTCTTATCATTATTTCATGAACCAACACAACATAAGCATTGATTTCAAACATCCCGTCATTCTGGATTCGTGTCCTCCGAACGAATCTTGATAACTTTACAACTTAGATTCATAATTCATCATACTCGTCTGCCTTTGTTCTGGCTCTAAAGCTTTTACACTATCTCCATAACCTTGGGAAGTACTTTCCTAAAAACAATTGACTGAACTTAAATCAGTTTATTATAATCTCTTGCTCCGTGCCTTCCTTGGCCTTTCACCAGCGGGTGGCCTCTCTCTTAGGAGGGTAAGTGATAAAAAACAGTCTTTTACGCTTCATCAATCATTTAGAATATAAAATTATTTCTCTATTTCCTTTAGCCAGGCTCTTGCCTCGGCTAGGTCAGCTTGTTCCTTGGAACTCTGAGAGCTTAGCGACTTAAAGGTCCTGAAAGAATTTCTCACCGCATTATTTCCTCAAGGTGGTGGTTGAAAATAAAAGTATAAGTTATGTTTAGACAGGTCCATAAATTGCCCAATAGGAGTACCATCCTGGTTCTCCCTATCTTGTTCAACTTCTGTTTTCTCAGTATGAAACGTTTCAACCTTCTCCCATAATCGGGGTTATCTTATACGTTAAAAACCTTGTTTTCCACTCTATTATGTTATGGGTTCTTTCTTTCTTGATGGCAACCTCCCTGACTATCACATTCAGGGTTTGCCCTAAATCTTATTCCTCAAACTATGGCTCTCATCTAAGTTCTCATCCTTAAGCTCTTGAACTTTTGGAACCCAAATTCTGTAGGAACACCTCACTATCCCCTTATCATCTTTCTCGGTATGGATCTCTTCTCCAGTCATTGACTCTCTTCCTTCATTCATCACTTTTTCTTGGCACAATATTATATTTTTCAATAATCCAGACCGCATAGCGATCTCAAACAGCTTTTCAGTACCGGCTCCTGTTGCGTTCACTTCTATTTCCATTTTCTCAAAATCTCTTATCAACTCTCTTAGGGACAATATCATCTTGAGTTTCTCCTTTCTACTAAGGGCATTAGCCACCATTTTGGCTTTCCCTGGATGATAAAGAATCTCATAATCGTAATCCTTGATTAGCTCTAACCACCTCATTTGGCGCATGTTGAGCTCTTTCTGCGTGAAAATGTACTAGAGCACTTATGGCTTGTGTAAATCTCGCACTTCTCTCCATACAAGTAGTGCCTCCAATCTTTAGGGCAAAACTATTGCCACGAGCCCAAGCTCATGGGTGGGGATATCGAATTTTATATTCCCTTAATTGTCTTGACGCGTACGTGATTATCTTGCTGTGTTGTATAAGAAGCACCCTAATTCCTTATGCGAAGCGTCACTACACTTCACAAAATCTCATTTTTCATCCGGCAACGCCAACATAGGGGACGTCACCAACCTTTGCTTCAGTTCTTAAAAGTTGTTCTCGCATTTCTCTGTCCATTGAAACTTCTCAGTCTTATGAGTAAGCCGCGTTAAAGGGGCTACTATCTTTACAAACTTGAACGAACCTCCGGCAGTGACCGGCCAATCCTACCTCTGGTAGTCGCCCTAACCATGGTCATCAATTCATCAATGGTCCTTTATTCATTCTTGTCAGGATCCTCCATGGGATCCTCCTCAGCAACTATCCCTTCTAGGACAACATCCTTAACCGCTACATCCTCAATATGAACATCATCTCATCCCGCATTAGGACGCTCTATCGGATCCATAATCTGATCTCCAATAAGTAATAAAACATCATCGCGTTGTTGCTCCTCAACCTCAGGGTTCGGAGTCCCGCTACCATATACGATAATGAACTACGCTTCTATCACGATATTTATAAGGGTTCCCATAAGGGTTTTAACTGTCAGTACTACGTTAGGTAGCCCGACTATGAACTTGGCAAGTGTTCTTATTATCTTAGTGAACTTATTATCTTAACGTCACATCATCTCTGAGGTTTATAACGTTTGGCTCTGATACCATTTCTGTAACACCCCCAAATCCGGGGTCGGGGATCCGGGTTGTCACGAGTTCCATTTCCCTTAATAACACCCAATCTTAATAAATAATCAACTATTTTGTACTGTGACCCCACCATAAACACACACACCACAAGTTATAGTCTCAGAGATGAATATCTAAAAATAATCACAAGTCGTTCAGTATATATACATATATACTTTTCAAAATCTTTGAAATCCTCTACCATGTATAATATACACAGAGTTCCAGTTTATAACTGTATAAAACTATCATTGCAAGGGGATCTCATATATCTAACCTTGTCTCAACGTTTTTGTGAAAATCTTTGACATGCATAAGATAATCATTTACTAGATATAAGCTTAAAAGATGAAGTTACAAGATACTCCAATATACTTATATCTTTTCCAAATACTACTTGAACTACCACCGTTCAAGTTATAATTAGTTTCAAAAGTTCATCACATAGATGAGACTACAAGACAAGATTTGAATAGATTCAATCTTTGAACATCATTATAAATAATGAAGTTACGAGATACTTCATTAAGTCCCGATATATATATACACCTATATATATACATTTCATACACTCCTTGAAAACCTCTGTTATGAAAATTATAAACAGAGTTGCAATATCCAATGAATTTGGAAAGGAGAAAACCTTGGCATAAACCTGATATCTTGCTGATCAGGCAAAGATACCAATAAGTTACCTTTTATACTAGTAGATGGACGAATTCCCGCAATGGTCATCACCCTGGTCGCAATAGGACCTTATGCTGGACTGCCACTCAGCCACGTACGCATTTGATGGACTCTCACTGAGTCACTTATACTTTCATGGACGCCCACTGAGCCCATGTTGCTTATGCCGACTCAAATAGATGGACTTACTTCCCGAACGTTGGGTAAGTAATCAATTCATTTATTAAAACAGCAACCTCGTTGCGAATATAAAATACACCACAGAGCCGGATCCTTTAGATTTTTGAACGAGTATTCAAGTCCCCTTCAAAAAGGAAGATCTTAAATTTGAAAACGAGTTTTGGGATCCGCTCTAAACTTTAAAAGTCATTTTGAAGACTCAAAAACATTTTTAAGAATGTTTGGAGTACTGCTGATTTATTAAAATAAATCAGTCCCAATATATTAGAAAATATCTGAATATTATTATTTAAATAATATTCCCAACAAGGATAATCTCTATAAAAATAATCGAAGTAGAAGTGTTAAACTCATACTTGAAATGGGTATTAAATAACCAAAGATATACTTATACGAAAGTACTATCTTTATTTGAATAATCAAAAATAAGTTTGATTATCGAAACATTATTCTTTAATAAAATAAAGAATATTACATAGTAAATCATCGGAGTCATAAGTCCTCGAATGAATATTTAAAATAATATTCATTAATAAAATAAACGGAGTAATAAGCCCTCGAATGAATATTCAAAATAATATTCATTAATAAAATAAACGGAGTCATAAGCTCCGAATGAATATTCAAAATAATATTCATTGATAAAATAAACGGAGTCATAAGCCTCTGAATGAATATTCAAAATAATATTCATTAATAAAATAAACGGAGTCATAAGCCTCCGAATGAATATTCAAAATATTCATTAAATAATATAAAGTTATCGAATAAACCCTCGAATGACTATTCAAGTAATATTCATTAAATAATATAAAGTGAGTCATAAGTCCTCGAATGAATATTCAAATAATATTCATTAAATAATATAAAGTTATTGAATAAACCTTCTTCGATTAATAGTTTTAAAAACTATTCATATATATATATATATAATACTCGGGAGCCTCGCCTCCCGGTTTTAGAAAAAGTTCACCTTTTGATCCCCTATACTAAGGGTATACTTAAATACCGCTTATCTCTAGCATAGGTATTATGCAATTAATAAGCATTTGAACCAACGGATATATAAATCAAGAATACGAAACAGGCATGCATATATACCATATCACATGCTACAATATATCGCAAGAATTTTCTAATAACAAATATGCATTTATCATAAGATCATGCATATACACATATACATCACAACAACAGTTATACGGGTAGAAAACTTGCCTGAGCGACTGGGGGTTACAAATGGCTTGGGACGAGTCTGGTAATCTATAAACAACATATAAGTTGGAATTAAACCAAAGTCACTTATAAATCTATACTTTAACCAATTTAGACTCTAACGCTCGCTTTGCGCTTAACGATTCACTTAAGTAGCTCGAGTACCCTCGGCTCCACCATTTTTAATAAATTAACCATTACGAGTTTTAAGGCGATTCTTTCGCGAGTGTCTTACCAACTGCCTATTACACTTTACATAAATGATTCATACTCCAATTAGTCCTTTAAGGTCTTTGACCTATGTTTCAAAGTAAGGCGATGGGTAATGATTCGTTCGCGAAACGTCGTTACTTAAAACGGCCATTTCTCCTAAACCGTACATCGGAATCGAACGAACCACATATCAAAATGAATCTCGTAACATGAACTATTTAATCATGGCAATGGTCAAAACCTAACAGGGAGTTCTCGGGTCCTGATGTTAAGAGCAAAAATAGTCTAAAGTAAATCGGACATTACGATGGCTATGTTTACGCGATTTCCCAAATTTTTACCATTCCAAATCATATCAATCCAACTACCAATCAACATCAACTCAAGATACACATCAATGCTAATGATTTCAGTCATAATAAGCTCAAGGACCTCAATCCAGTCATATATTATAACATCTCCAAATTCAACTAAACTACTTAACAATTATGCTCGAATCATGCTTATCATTCAAATTACTACTCATCCATCCAAACCATCTCCAAACTTCAACATTCAAACTTATTACTAAAGGGTGTGAAGATTTATACCTTTCTTGGAGGGTGGAAAGTTACTAGGAAGCCTTATGGAGCCTCCTACAAGCTTGATCTTTCCAAAGAAATCAAGAACACAAAGTTAGGCTTTAAAGTTTCTAAAAGTCCGATTGAAAGAACTGTAAAAATTAGGGTCTTACCATGCTTATTTGGACGAGACTTGTGAACAAGAGTTGTCGGCCATCTCAATACCTTTCCAACGAGCTATAGAACACAACATTTGAGTGAGTATTGAAGGAGATATGGCAGTTTGAAGTTGCTGTGTTTATTTTGGCCGAGAGCTTGATGAAGAAAAGGGAAGAGCTTTTGTGTTTTTTGTGATTTGTTTTGATTTGCCTTGGTTGGTTGACTTTTGTTTTGTTTTAATCATTTTTAACCATGAAAAAAAATTGTGTGGTTATAAATCAACCACACTTCTTTCCCTTATGTCATGCTTTGGTCATCATGTGATGTCACCCTCCACACTTGTCCTCTTCTTGTTGGTTTGATGACATCATCATCCCTAACCTCCTTGATTAACTCTTAATTGCTTGCCTAATGACCGCTGATCTGTTGTACGGTTCGCTTAACTTTCGTTTTCGTTTATTGTTTGAGGGATCATACCCGGGATCTTATTACTTAGGTTTCTTTAACCTTTCTCAATACATTATATTCCTTTCATGATCCTCTCTTTTAATCCTTGAATTTAAATCCTTTTTATTCTGTTACCTTATACTCAATTCTTTCTGTATCTGGTAGATTTTCAGGAAAAATCAAAGTGTTCGAATTTAGATTCTGACGATCTTTACATACACTTATTTATCATATAGAGTACTAATAATATCCCAGAAGATCAATAAAAAAGCCCCTACATAGTGTGGCATGAAAAGTTTTCTTATTCAGCATAATCAGCAAAACACTATTCATAAGGGTTTCAAAAATTCCAAAATTTGGGGTTATTACATGACCTTTCAGCCAACACTAGTAGAAGAGATAAAGAAATGTCAAGAAGAAGTAATGGAGAAAGAGAAGAATCAGTTATCTGGAGAGGAGATTAATACTCGAGGGGATGAGCAAGGGATACTAAGGTTCTCTTCCAGAATATGGATTCCTCGTGTACCTGAATTAAAGAATGAGATCCTCCATGAAGCCCACAATTCGAAATTTTCAATCCACCCGGGAAGCACCAAGATGTATCGAGACTTAAAGAGGAACTTTTGGTGGCCAAATATGAAGCGAGACGTGGCAGAATGGGTTGCGAAGTGTTATACTTGTCAGAAGGTGAAGGCAGAACATCAACGACCAAGCGGATTAATTCAGCCCCTGAAGATTTCAGAATGGAAATGGGAAAATATCGCTATGGACTTTATAGTAAGACTACCGCGAACGAAATCCGGGCATGACGCAATATGGGTTATAATTGATCATCTTACGAAGTCGGCGCATTTCCTTCCAATAAACGAGAAGTCGTCACTGGACAAGTTGGTTCATCTGTATGTGCGCGAAATCGTACTGAGGCATGGAGTACCCGTATCAATAGTTTCAGACAGAGATCCCCGATTTAACTCGAGATTCTGGAAGCAATTTCAGGAATATCTTGGCACGAAGTTGAATATGAGCACGGCGTACCACCCGCAGACTGATGGCCAGAGTGAAAGGACAATTCAAACAATTGAAGACATGTTGCGCAGTTGTGCAATCGATTTTGCAGGAAGTTGGGACGACCATTTGCCGTTGATTGAATTCTCTTACAACAACAGCTATCATTCTAGTATCGGCATGCCACCATACGAAGCTTTGTACGGGCGAAAATGTAGATCACCAACAAGTTGGGATGAAGTAGGAGAAGGAAGAATTCTCGGCTCGGAATTGGTACAACAGTTGCATGACTCGGTCAAGTTAATTCAGAAAAGGTTTCTTGCTGCTCAAGATAGACAGAGGAAGTATGCGGATCCAGCGCGTAAGGATGTTCAATTCCAAATTGGCGAAGCTGTATTGCTGAAGGTGTCACCTAGAAAAGGGTTGACGAGATTTGGCAAGAAAGGGAAGTTAGCACCAAGTTACATAGGTCCTTTTGAGATTTTGAGTCAAGTGGGAAAGGTGGCCTACGAGTTGGCCTTACCACCTCAGTATCAGCATGTGCATAATGTGTTCCATGTGTCGTTGCTTAAGAAGTACAATCCTGACGTTAGCCATGTGATAGAATATGAACCTGTAGAAATTCAGGCAGACCTGTCATTTGTGGAGCAACCGGTTTAAATACTCGACTGGCAAGAGAAAAGCCTTAGAAATAAGTCAGTAAAGTTAGTAAAAGTGCTTTGGAGGAACCCTAAGGTCGGAGAATCGACTTGGGAGTTAGAGTCTGTTATGCGTTCCCAGTATCCTCATCAGTTCTCTTAGATTCTGGGGACAGAATCCCTTAAGGGGGAGAGGATGTTACAACCGGTATTTTCGTGTAATATTATTTGTGGATTTGGTATAATATTAAAGCCGAATGAAATATATTCAATGATTGTACGTTTGTGTGAGTAAAAATTTCTGTATTATAAATTTGCTTTATGTAGTATATGATTTTTCAAAGCAAGAGTTTATTTAATTGCTTTATTTTTGATTTATAAGGAATATTCTAAGCCTTGGAAAAAATTTCTTTTGAAAGGTATTTTGTTCACAAATTTTGAAAATGATTTTATAAAGTCTCTAAAAATCCAAGTTATTTTATGGTATAAATTTTATAATTTTTGAACTTGTATTTTATTTTATAAAAATAAATCATTATAAATTTTAGTTGTCATATTTAGCAAATTACAAGAAAGCCCTTGCATGCAAACCACCCTCTTATTCTTTTCAAGGACAAAGAGGACAATTCCAACCCCACTAACTCTTATTTTTCTAGCCAATTTCCTTCTTTACCCTTGCATGCAAAATGAACCAAGTATAAGTGGAGGGATAGTCTTGTCAATTCTCCTTTCCACTCAAATTTTGTCAAATCAAATACCATAAAACAAGCAAAGTGTCTTGATCATTTTCATACTCCACCCACACCTCGCTCTCTCCTCCCCCCTTCTCCCTCCTCTCGGCCCTCCTTCCCCCCTCACTCTCGGGTTTAGCCGAGAACCACCCCTCCCCATTTTTCTTCATTCCTCAACCAAGATTCTACTCTTTATACAAGTAAATGTTATTTCCCATACCATGATCATTCATATTTCAAAGAGTTTTGGATAGAAAGTTTAAGTTTTGAAGTTGCATGTTAAGGTTCTAGTTGAAACTCAAAGTACAACCTTGATTCTTGTGAGTTTAGGGTTGTTTTTGAGAGGACTACAAGGAATGGAGAAGTGCCAAGTCTTGAGAGGGAAACTCTTGATGATTAAATGGCCATTCCCATCCATTTCATTCGGCCATGACCATATGGGAGCCAATGAATGGTCCTTAAGACTATTCTTGTTGCTTAAATCAATTTTTGCATGTTTATGTGATAATGACTTGAATTTTATGGTGAAAATTTGATAAAACTCTTTGCATGCTAAGTGATCATCTAGGTATAGCTTATTCTAGGCTTGCATGTCAATTTTATGATAGAATATATGTAGAAAATGTGTTGTTTTGGTTTGCAAAACCCGAAGGCATGCATGCATGTGGATTTCTCTTAGAATGTTGTAAGATTTTGATCATTTGGAAAGATTTTGTTAGTGAGCCTTAATTTCAGTAGGAATAATGTGTTAATATTGATTTATGCTTCTTGTTTCATGGTAATAATTCATGGTTATCATTTATAAAAATGCATATCTTGTTGTTTCAAAAGCATGAAGATTTGTGATTTGTGAAGTATAGTTTCTTTTGTTTTGCCATAATTGTACCTTAGGTAAGGATGATCTCACCCAAGGTTATTTTGAGAATAATGGAATTAGTTCAGTAGATTACCATGTTTAAGTCTTGGTTTGATTATTGGGATGTTGGTAGTTGAGTTTGTCAAGTCAAAACCTTGGAGAAAGGAGAGTTGTAGTTTCTGCAGAAAATCAGTTTAGAATCCTGAGGTTTAGAGTGAGTTTTGATCATGTCATTGATGTGCACTTTGAGGCCCAAGCCACCAGAAGTTAGTATTGGGAGTATATAAAAGGTTTTAGGTGTTTGTTGGAGGTTTGCATGTCATTTGGTTAGGTGCACAAGTAGAATAACAAAATCTGTCCAGCAGGGGACAATTTTGTTGCAACTTAGAAATAGGGAGATTTGACCATGTCATGGGTAGGCCCTCATTAGGTCCTGTTGGGCCTTAGTTAGATGGAGTGTCAGAGAAGTTTTTCCAACCATATTTCATAGGATATGAGTTAGAACCATGTGTCACAAGTTAATTCAAGTCAGGGAGTTTTCTGCCCAGAAAAACCGGGGAACCTTGGAATTTTAGCTTAGGCCCAAGAAGGCCCAAGCCAGGCCCTTGAGCCACATCAAGTTTGTGAGATGCCCTTAGGTCAGGAGAGTCTTGTGTAAAAGTTTTGAAGGAAAACTTGTAGTTTAAGAGTGTCTAATGCACTCAAGAAACCATAGTTGTCATTCTGAAATTTGCACCAGTGAGCACTTTCACTTATCGCATAGTTTTAGAACACTTAGAAGTGAGTATTAGGTCGACCACCATAGTTGTAAGATAGTATAAGGTCAGTAGAGCAAAAGGCACAAGTGAGGGTCAATAGGTTTTGGATAGTTTAGGAAAGGCACATCGAGTTAGGAAGCCAAAATTAGAAGACCTTGTCTAGTTTAGCGACCAAGTGACTTAAGTTGTGAGTCGAGATCATCCAAGCCTAGTGTTGCATTATGGTATATATGGTGTTATTGGTATTAATATATGATATGTGATTATGTGGCTATGTGTGTACTTTCGTAATTTAAAAGTGAATATAAAATTAGGTGTATATAGGCCTAAGTGCCATCCGTGTTTAATTTCGGGTTGTAAATAGGTTAAGTTAGTGAGAATATATTATAATGAGGATTATTATTTATATAGGATCTCGAGACGAGGGAAAACTTGCCATAAAGGTCGAGTGAAGCTCCAGTTGCTCCTACCAGTCAGACCAGACCAACCTTTCTCAAGGCAAGTGATTCAACTTGACTTTCGTATTTACTGCTAATAACTCATACATTGCTACAACTATCCCTGTCATTTGATATATTAAATCAAGCGTATCTTACATTTATCTTTGAATCATATAGAAATGCCATGAACCCTCGAGTACGTATTGCAAGTAGTTCAAAAGTCTTATTCATGATAGTATACTAAACTAATTTGAATGCCATGATAAAGGAAAGGGTAGTTACCACTCTTAGTTGATTCTCTTGACTAACATGCTGATGATTCCTAAGTATTGATATCTCATCCTGATACTTGAACCCCTATAGAACCTTACCTTGAACCCTGAAAGTCAGATACTTATCAAAGTGATCCCTCATTGATTGATACCCCTCTTTCCTATCCTAAAGCTTGACAATTCTGATATATCCTGAGCTAAAAATCATATCTTCATACCTTAACACCCTTAGTATTTATGAAGCTTACATCCTTGAAGATCCAGCACTTGAACCTTGATGAGAAACCATTGCTTTAAGCCCAATTTGGCATTTCCCTTCATGATATCCAATAGCCTCACTAAATTCCCTTGTCCAAACTTTGATATATGAAAACCATTCAGTTACTTTAATAGAGTATAGTTTTGTGAATCGTGGCCCTGAGATTTAATACCATATTTCCCGTATTTTGAGTTGATATATAATCCCTTGATAAAGATGTTTACTATAAAAAGAGATTTTGTCTTAATTCGGCATCAGTTTTTTTTGAAATGAATAAAATGTGGGTTTTTAGTCCCAAAGGGGGATAAATATTTTCTTTGAATGGTGGATCTGGACTGAGACGCGAGTCTTTTCCACACTTATATTAGGCTTAAAAGTTGTCTAAGGATTCCCATTAATGTTTTAGAACCCAGCGAGGTTCGGGATTACTTCGCGGCTGATCACCGGCTGTAATCCGTAGCGTCCTAAAATGATTTTGATTAAGACATGATTTTGAAATTTGTTTTGATACAAGTAAAAATGATGCCATTACCCAATGTTTTATCTCTCGTTATCTCGGATTATGTCTTCCCATTGACATTCTTTAATTTATATCTCGATTTATGTTTTGTATCGTACTGTTAGCACTTGTTGAGCATTTGGCTCACTTCTTGCTTTACCCTGATATTACAGCTAGCAGCTATGGTTAGATTCAAGCAGACTGCCCGTAAGACCCGTGATGCTGATGCTTATGTTCGAGCTCAGGTAGAATAAGTAATAATAGTTTGTGTAAGGACTCGGTATTTAAAATCAGATGTAATAGTTGGTAGTGTTGGGCTCTTCCAAACCCTAAACTGTAAGATCTTGGAGTTGTTTGTGTATTCTTCTTTTAAAAATGTTGTAATAGTTATATTTAATTTGCTGTTGAAGTTGGGGGCGTGACAGAACCTCATCCATCAACACCTACCACCTCTACACAAACACCTCAAACTTCTCAACCTCAACTTTCAGATCCTACAGTGCATCCTTCATCTTCAAAACCTAAGAGGATTAAGAAAGTACCTCAGACTCAACAGAAGACAAGAAGGATTGTTCTGAGGGATGAGTCAGACAGTGAGGAACAGGTTCCAGTGTCAGAACCTGTTGTTATAGAAGCTGAGAAGGTCTCTTCTCAGAAGGATGTTGAAATTGGGAGTTCTAGGCTCCTAAAAAGGCTTAGAAAGCTAAATTCTGATGATGCAGCTCCTATAGACTCCTCAAAAGCTAAAAGATATAAAACATTGGCAAAAAGGCCTACAGATTCTGGTAAAGGAATGGAAGCAGCAGCTAAGGAAGGGGGTCAGGAATCTCTAATCTCATAAGATCCTGTTAAAGCTCACAATTCTCCTAGTGCTGATCCAGACCTTCATGCAACTCATCACTCTCCACTTCATGAGCCAGAAACAACTCATATTCCCACACCTCCAGTATCTCCACTACATGCTGATAACCTGGGGCCAAGTGATGAAATTGACATCCATAACTTGGAATTGCCTCAGGTTTTGAATCTAGAAGCTCCACCAACTCAAATCACTCCACCAACAACACCACTTCTTGATGCTGATTTTAATCCAGAATTGCCTACAACACTTTCTCTGCATCTAGATACTGAAGAACAGATGTTAGGTGAGCATCAGAATATGGATGTTGATCAGAACTTAGTTGGAGATCAGCACTTAGAGGATGATGTTGAAGCCTCCTTAGCCTCTCATACTATTCTTTTATCAGAGGATGCTGATGATGCTGATTCTATAAGTTCTGATGCTGCTAATGATGAAGTTACTGGTGAAGCTGCTGCTACAAATGTAGATGATGATGCAGCTAGTCCATCAGGACATGCACCTCAACAAACTGTTCCTAAAGCTGAGATAGTCAAAAAGTTTGTTACAGGGGAAGCACCAGTACCTTGGAGTGAAACTCCTAGAGGGAAGGAGTGGACTAAGGAGTGGAACACAGTTAGTTTTATTCCTTCTGAAAAGATTCTTGTTGAGCATCTTGCAAAAGCTGATGAAATGCTGATAAATGATGATTTCAAGGCACAGATGAGAGTTATTGCATTGAGTACAAGGCACCTTCAAGGTCAACACTCAATAACTCATGACAAGGTGAATAAAATTCAAGAAAACTTGATCCAGCAAGATATGAATCTGAAACTTGAAAAGAAAAGGTTTTTCCAACCTACCTTTGACATAATTGCCTACATTGAGAAAACTCAAGAGAAGCAACAAGCTCAAATTGCAGAAATTCTGAAGAATCCAGCTTCTCATCAAAGTCAACTCAATGAGATCCAATCCTCAGTGGAATTGCTTGTCTCTCTTCTTCTAACTGCTGATGCCAAAAAGGGGGAGAAAGTAATTAAGTCCAAATGCAAACCTATTAAGACACTGAAGGGAAATGATGATGGGAAAGATGACCCGGGAAACTCTGGAATGGGTGGAGGTCATGATCAAGGTAAAGGTCTTTCATCAAGTAGAACTGGAACCACAACAAGTTCTGATACTGGGAGAAGAATAACTTTTGATACTGGTAAAAGGATAAGTTATGATAAACATCTGGAACTTGATGAGGAGATTTCAAGACAGTTAATTCTGAAAGAAAATCCAGGAATGGACTTTGAGAGTCTAAAGGAAGAAAAAGCTAGACTTAAGTTAGAAAAAGTCAACTCCAAATCTGAAGCTTTTGTTGTTGAAAAGAAACTTCCTAAGGCTAAAGGTATTGTGATAAAAGAAAGGACAAATCCTGTGGCAACTAAGGCCAAATCACAAATGGAGATAGATCCAAGGTCTAAGGGCAAAGAAAAAGTTGGTGAACCTGTAAAGGTTTATGTGCCTGCTATGGATGAAGAAATATTTGTTGAAGATGCTAATCTTACTCTGATTTCAAAGAAGATTTCTCAAACAACCTCTAACATGGCTCAAGTTGTTCAAAGTCAAGATATAGTAAGTTCTGATATGACACTGAAGCAAGCAACCTCTGACATAGCTCAAGTTAGCTTGATATTAGAAGATAAGTTAAAAGAAACCTCTGACATTGCTCAGGTTAAACCCTCAAGTTACTCCTACCAAGATTCACCAAAGCTAAACAGAATCAACCTTTGAAGGCTGCAGCAAGTGGTTTTGAAGCAAGAGTTGTTACAGGAAAGGAAGCAAGAGATAAATCTGGATTGGGTAGTGCTGATGAAAGAAGAGTACAGAACACAACCAAAGATCCAACTTCTTTAAGTGAACCAGGTGTTGGAGCAACTCCTGAAAGATTGAATCAGCTTGAATCTGTACAGATGGTTTACCATACATTCTTGAAAGAACACATCTTATTATACTTTATGACAGATGGAAGGGTTTACTGTATTAGGCAGAATGTTATACCACTGAAGTATTATGAAGAACTAGAACATATTTTATTCTTACTTCAAGTGAAGAACAGATTAACAGATGGTGCTGCAAATTATTTGAAAACTCAAATTCAGAGACAGAAGAAGCTTTATTCTGTAAAGTCTGACAGTACATATTGTCCCAAGTACAGAGATCACAAGGGTGATATTGTCGAGATGAAGCCTAACTCTGCTAAGATTATAACTACTTTTCTGGGTTATAAGGCTGTGGAATTCAATCTTGAATCTGACAAGGCATGTTTGATCAGACTAGATCAGGACATAAGAAAAGCTAGAATAAATGATCTCAGGGTTGCTATCTTTCAAATTGGTGAAGATACAGTTGAATTGAAGAATGCTAAAAGGAGGATGATTGATGAACTTAAATATGCTGAGAGATGTTTGTTAAAGAACTATCTCAGAACAACTCCTGATATCGAAGAGATCAGTAATTGAAGCCAAGTCAAGATCTACAACTGCTCAAATTCTGATGTATATACAGACTGAAGCTGTTATCAGACCTTGAGGATGGTAAAGCTATAAGGACTGTAAGTTGTAGTTATCTAGTCAAATTCTCATGCATTTGTACTTAATGTTTTTGACATCATCAAATATATATTAAACTTGTATATTATGCTAATTTACAAGTTGGGGGAGATTGTTAGATATATTTGATAATGTCATGTCTAATATGATTGGTGTTTAGTTTTCAGATCTTACTTAAACAGGACAAATCAGTACTTAACTGGAAATCAACATTTATACTAAAGTCAGAACTTAAGTTGTCAGAACTTAAGTTATCAGTAGATATTTATCAGAAGATAATATCCGGACTTAATGAGACTTTCAGATAAGGAAGGCGGTTGATTGAAAGGAAAGAAGATCAAGACAAAAGCAAGAAGAGATATGCATGAAGAAGGAATTCTATGAAGAATATAATACTTGGAAGAAAAGATAACTGATTTATATATTTTAGGAAGCAAAATTATATTCCATATCAATTAGCGATTATCTTGTAACTGTGTAGTATATAAACACAGACATAGGGTTTACACTATATGTGTTATCATTATCGAGAATAATATTCATTGTAACCCTAGCAGCTCTCGTGATAATTTATTCATCACCGAGAGAGGATAGTTCCATATTGTAACAGAGTTCAATAAAGTTTGTTTTCTGTTACTTGTGTTCTGTTACTTGTGTTCTTTTAATTCGATTTGATTGTGATAAACACTGTATTCAACCCCCTTCTACAGTGTGTGTGACCTAACAAGAGTTGAATGAGGTACCTTCAATTCAGCAGCATCAGAACTGCTATCAGCATTTACCATTAATGTATAGTTTACCTCATCTTCGGAATCTGAAGTGTTTGTCCAGTTTTTCTTCTTTGTGATAAGTGTCTGACCTGTATCACCTTTTCCTTTCTTGCAGTCAGAAGAGATGTGGCCTCTTTCACCATAATTGTAGCATTTGACATTTGAGTTGTCTCCTCTGTCAGACTTTCCTCCTTTGCCTTCAGACTTTCTGAACCCTTTCTTTTCAGAATTTCCACCTTTCCTGGAAAACTTCTTGCCCTTTCTGAATTTCTTGTAAGCTATCTTTGTGATACCCTTCACCATAAGAGCACACAGTTGCATCATCTCTGCATCAACATCCACTTCAGATAAAATTTCAGGTTCTGAATCATCATCATCAGAATCTGATGACTCTGAATCAGACTGTATGATGAGAGCCTTTCCTTTGCCCCTTTTTGAGACAACCACTTTAGGAGATTCCTCCTCAGCTTTAAGAGCAACTGTCTTTGACTTTCTTCCATGCCTTTTGCTTCTTTGATCCATCTCAAGTTCATGAGTCTTGAGCATACCATAAATTTCATCAAGAGTAGTTTCAGCAAGGTCATAGTTGTCTCTTATGGTAGTAGACTTCAAATCCTAATTTTCAGGAAGAGCTAAAAGGAATTTTAGATTTGAATCTTCAAGATCATATTCCTTGTCCACCAGTGACAGATCATTCAAGAGTTTGGAAAACCTGTCATATAAATCAGTTAACGATTCATCAACTTTTGAATCAAATTGCTCATACTCTTGTGTGAGTATAGTTTTCCTGTTCTTTTTTATTGCTTCAGTTCCCTGGCATCTTGTCTCCAAAGCATCCCATATTTCCTTTACAGTCTTGCATCCAATTACCCTGTTTGACATGACATTGTCAATTGCACTATGAAGCAGATGCTTTACCCTTGCATCCTTGGCAATAGATGAGATGTCTTAAGTTGTGTAATCACCTTTCTCCTTTGGTATCATCTTTGCTGGTTGATCAGCAACTGCAACAAAAAGCTTGGTAGGTTTATATGGTCCATCATTAATTCTATCAAGGTATTCTGGATCTGTGGCTTCCATAAATATAGCCATCTTTACCTTCCATATAGGATACTCAGATGATCTCAGTATGGGAACCCTAATACTCTCATATTGATTGTGGGTTTGATTGTTTTGAGTATCTTGAGTTTTGGTGGGCTTAGGTGGAGTTTTTTTTTCTTCAGACATGATTATAAACTGGATCTCACTATTTGTATATCAACATAGAGGCTCTGATACCACTTGTTAGGTCACACAACACTATAGAAGGGGGTTGAATATAGTGTTTATACAATCAAATCGATTTAGAACACACAAGTATGTAACAGTAATCAAGTTCATTCAATATAATAAGCTCTGTTACAAAGTAGGTTAAACTACTCTCTCAGTGATGAACAATATCACTAAGAGCTGCTAGGTTACAATCAATAATGTTCTCGTGAATGATAACACTTGTAGTGTAAATCCTAAGCTGTGTTTATATAGTACACAGTTACAAGATATCTTCTAATTGATATGGAATATAATTATGTCTCCTAAAATATATCAATCAGATATTATCTTCTACAAGTCTTCTAGCTGTCCAACTCTCCATGCATATCTTCTATTGTTTTAGTCTATATCCTCTCATATAAATCAGCTGCATTCCTTATCTGAAGTACCTGCACTTAAGTCCTGATATAAATCCCGACGGCCTTAAGTTCTGATTTAAGTTCTGACTTCAGTAAGTTCTGATTTCCAGTAAGTCCTGATATTAAGTTCTGAAACTAAATAAATTAGATCAGACATGACATCACAAATATATCTAACATTTCTCATACGATTCATAATGTACCCAATGTCTACTTTTATTATTACCCGATCAAGGATAACTTTCAATAGTATCAAAGTATATTAATTCTCGTATAGAAATATAATGATTTCAGGTCAAAGGACCAATACATCATTATCACTGTGAGATTAACTTATGACACTATAAATATGTAGTATCCCACAACGGGTTAATCCAACACCATGTATTTAATACATGTGCATGTGTTTTGACTTTAGTATCACAATACCTATGATCAATGAGATGTGATCATCAACCAACAAACACACTAGTCTCAATGTATTTATTATCGTCCCTTAACAATAATACTTGACTAGGGACCTTTAGGAATATCAATACTATTTGCATAATCTCATTTCCAAGTCACGTACTTAGAGGTATAGATTTCATAACATATTCCAAGGACATTTATTAATCTAACATCTTATCGCAGAAAATAAAGATATAATAAATTACTAAAGAATAATTCATATAATCATAATTAATAATCCAAATGTTTCATAATATAAACATAATAGTGTTAGCTCTAGGGCACAAACACTAACAGTTTGTAACTACGGATCCTATTGTACGGGAGAGGTGGTAAACACAAGGTGATTTCCTAGTAATCAGAAGAAGTGGTTTGGTTCATCACTATTCTTCATAAGGGGAGAAGCTATTTTCCAAAAGGGGAGTACCATCGATTTGTATCTGCGGATCCTATTATACAGGAGAGGTGGTAAACAAAGGTGATCTCCTTTAAGCAGTTGATTCTCATAGGGGGGAGAAGCAAGAGAGATATGTGTTTCTCAACAGGAAATGTGGTTGTACAAAAGAAGCTGCTAATAATTACTTCAAGACTGAGAAGTGTTATCTGGAAGAGATTTGAAGAATCAAGGAAATGAAGATGAAATTAATTAAATATCAGTTCAGTGCTAGAGGAACAAGCATCTTTCATTTCGATTACTCGAGAAATCTGGAAATGCGGAATTTGATCCAGAAAAACCAGTAGCATTATTTAAAAGTCCTGTTACTTTACTTTTTCAAGTTGTTAGTTGAGTTATCCTCTCTATTTAATTTGTTTGTTAGGTTTAACAATCAAATAGGGGGAGATTATTGGTGAGACTGCGTAGCTGTATGAACAGTTACGTGATAACTCAACATGAGAACAACACTAGAACAAGACAGGTTAATAATACTACGTCTACACAAGAAATCTGAAGAAATGAAGACAAGGCAAATATAAAGAATCAGAAAATTAGAAGAAGGCTTGAAGTCTGTTTACAGGTCACTGAAAGAAGTTCATTAATATGATCATGCCTCAGTGAAGAATAAAGATTAAAGACTTTCAGGGTTTCAGAAATGATGAAGATTCAGTGTATAAGTGCCACTAGAAGATTTCAGTGTATTAGCATTGATTGAAGATATACAGTGTATGAAGCATAAAAATTTGAAGAATTGAATACACGGTATAGACATTGGTTAAAGAAGACAATTGCAGTCTTGAAGTTATACTCACTGACAAGAGTTCATTTATATGTTCAAGCATCGGTGAAGAACAGTGAATGATGTATTTAAGATTGTAGTAGCAATGAATACGTTGTCTAAAGTACCAGAAAGGATTCCAGTGAAAGTATAGTTGTTTATTAACAGTCAGTTTCTGAAGCGATAAAGTTATTGCAAGCTTAACAATATAATCAAGGCTATAATACGAAGACCTGAATCGGGGTTAGTCGTCTGTGAACCATACCAGTTACACTAGGCGTCAACGGCTCGTGAAAGGAATCTGGGTATTATTTTTAGAAGAATGGTTATAATGAGGAACGTAATTAAATTGAACGTTTATCTGTTAAAGTACGAGAAGAGGTGCGCGGGGTATACAGCTAAACTGCTCGAGAGATTGGCGAAGCTCAAAGTTTAATTGTTAAATTAAATAAATTTATTTAATGGACTTTAATATAATTTATTTAATAAACTTAAAATGATTTATTTTATAAACTTTAAATAAGTTTATTTTATAAATCTAAATTAGTTTATTTATATAAGTTATATTTAAGTTTATTTTATAAATTAATTTAGTTACAATTTAAACTTAAATAAAAAGAAAAAGAAAAAGAAAATACAAAATGAAAATACAAAAAGAAAAGAAAAAGAAAATAGAAAAAGGAAAAACAAAAAAAGGAAAAGAAAAAATAAATAACAAAACAAACACGGCAACCATATAAGGTCGCAGGTTGTAAAACAAGTAAAATAAAATAAAGAATTTTGTTAGTCGCCCGTTACTTGCATCTGTTGGTCGCAGGTTGTGGTGTTAATGAACTAAAGGAAACCGTGGTCGCAGGTTGGCTAATACTAGTCGCATGTTACAAAAGAATATTCCCGGTCAGCACTCTCTCCTCAGCCACACATTATTGATATAAAGTCTACACAGAGAAGCAGAAGCATTCATCAATTGAATTTGTTCCGTTCATCTTCTCTCCCAAAAGAGGTGAAGAACTAAAGCAAAGAGATACAGAGGAGATATACACACAAATCTATATCAGTTATTCTTCTCACCGGAGTAATGTTATAATGCCCGATTTAACTCTTGTATATTCATAGGGGCATTATAAACGTTACCCGATAATTAAATCCTTAGACAAACAAAAGCTAGAACATTTGTATAGGATTTAATTTGTTGATCTTTATAGAAGGTAGGAACTTTATTGTCCTTAGATTGTAACCGGTTAATTTATTTATCTGAGTGTAGCAACACCCCTCGCGGATTTATATACGAATATATATTTCCCCGAATATCTTGTGTTCCTCGTTTATTGTACCAAACACTATTCACCTCAAGAACACGAAACCACTAGCCGAGCATTAAATTTTATATCCGCAAAAGATTTGAAAGAATTTTTTAATTTAGTGATTATCTTGTTCTTCATGAATTGCTTTCTGAATAGGGATTTCAACCTTTCTGGTGCATTAACAGCAGATATATGTGATTTTATGACATGTCTAGAATAATTAAAAGCATCTGGAATTTGATTAATAATATTTTACATATAAATGATTCTTATAACCTTAGATTCACATTGTTTAGTACGTGGATCCATAGCACTTAATTCTGATGCATTTCATGACAGTTCAGAATTTAACCTATACAAAAGATTATCTCCCCCTAATGAAGGGAATATAGGCTCATCAAAATGACAATCAACGTGTCAAATAGTAAAGTCATCACCAGTTAATGGTTTAAGATATCTTATAATAGATGGTGAATCAAAACCAACATATATACCTACTCTTCTTTGCGGTCCCATTTTAGATCTTTGTGAAGGTGCAATTGGAACATATACGGCACTATCAAAAATATTAAAATGTGAAATATTAGGGGTTTGACCAAGAACTAATTCACGAGGAGATTTTTGTGGTAAGTAGATGGTCTTATCTTAAATATATTTAATTTAGATTTTAGAATTAAGGGTCGTGCAATAAGCCAAAGTCTTTTAATTAATGATTCTGCTAAACCACTTTGTGTATGCACGTGAGCAACGGGGTGTTCGACAGAGGTTCCTACTGACATACAATAATCATTGAAAGTAGCAGATGTAAATTCAATGACATTATCAAGTCGAATTGATTTGATATGATTATCAGGAAATTGGGCTCGTAAATTGATTATTTGAGCATGAAGCTTGACAAAGGCTGTATTCTTGGTCGAGCGTAGACAAACATGAGACCATCTAGTTGAAGCATCGATTAGGACCATGGAATATCTAAATGGTCTGGATGATGGATGAATATGACCACATATATCACCTTAAATTCTTTCTAAGAAATCTGGAGACTCGTTTTAAAGTTTAACTGAAGATGGTCGAACAATTAATTTTCATAACTGAACAAAGAAGTTCATCACGTGGCATGACCTTTTGATTCTTAAGGGGATGTCCCGTAGAATTTTCTATAATTCGACGCATCATGGATACTCCTGGATGACCAAGTCTTTCATGCTAAAGGGTGAGTGATTTTGGATCTATAATTTTAGGAGTAGTGATACTGTGAGACTCGATTACTCTAATTTCGGTAGCATATAATTCATATGAGATTGATTGCAATTTTTCTAAGATCTTCTTATGTTCTGAGGTGATTGAGGTGACAAGGAGATATTCTTTTTCATTTTCTCTAGTGATTTCTACATGTAAACCATTAAGACGAATATCTTTAAAACTCAAAAGATTCCTAGTGGATTTTCTAGAATATAGAGCATCATGTATGTGAATTTGTGTCTCATTTGGTAGTATACAACTGGCTTTCCCAAAACCCTATATGATATTTGATGTTCCCGAAATCGTCCAAACGTGTGAGTTGGTTTTAGTCAATTTTGAGAAATCTTTCTGATTTTGTAAAATTGTGTAGTGGTTGCGTAGTCAGCAATGCATATATCTCCCATATTTATACTGTGTATATAAAAGTGAACAACAATTTTATTATGCAAACAACGTACATAATATAAGAACATAAAATAAGTACATGAAAGCACAATATTAAAATAAGCACGTCTAAAAAATAACATCAAAGAAATACAAATGAAATCTAGTTATCTAAATCATAATAAAGGTCAAGACCTCAAATGAACTAGTTCATTTGAGTTCTTGTTATTTGGTTTTTCACTTAGATTATGACTAGCGAAGTTCGTTTCCACTCTTTTTTCGTTATTCTTTTTATTTACCTAGTAGAGGTCAACTAGATGTTTCGGTGTGCGATAAGTACATCGCTAGTGCCTGTGTGCCCCACATCTGAGACATATATCCCTAGTATCTTCTTCTTGTGATGTCTTCCTTTTATTTGGCACTCCATGTTGCCACTTCTGGTGGTTAAAGCCACTTCAGGTGGCTAGAGTTATAATGATTTCGAAACCGACCTCGAAAGTTTCCATACCCACGGTATCGTCCGTAACCTCGTCCTCCTCTATGCCTCTCCCCAAGCTCATTCTTCTGGAATGACGTGTTATGTACTTCAGGTAACTGGGGCAGAGCTTGTAGGACGTATCTGATGATTTTTCAGTAACAACTCATTATTCCTTTCAACGGCAAGAAGAAGAGATATCAGCTCGCTATACTTCTGAAAATTGTGCTCCCTATACTGTTGTTCCAAAATCATAGTGTTGGGGTGAAATGTTGAAAGGGTATTTTCTATCATGTCAGCATCGTAATATTTTCACCACAAAAAATTAGTTTTGAGCTTATTTTGAACAAGGCAGAACTATATTCAGTGACAAATTTAAAATCTTGCAACCTTATATTTATCTGGTCATAACGGGCTTGTGGCAAATGGACAAGTTTTTTGTGATCAAACCTATCTTTGAGATTGATCCAAAGGGTGAGTGGATTTTTCACAGTTAGATATTCAGATTTCAAATTTTCATGGATGTGGTGTCTAAGAAAAATGATAGTTTTGGCATTTTATTCAACAGTGGGGTCTTTCCTGATTCTGTGGTGCCTTTTAGCCCGTTAGCACTAAGATGTAACTCCGCATCGAGCACCCACGACAAATAATTATCCCCAGACATATTCAACGCAACAAACTCTAATTTTGCAAGGTTTGTCATTTCAACTTTAAAATAAACGTTTAAAATATGGTATAATGTGTCACATAATTAAGCAAGTAAGTTTAAACAATATATATAATAATTTAGTACAAAAGTTACGACGACATAACCAGCCATAAAACTTTTGAGTACTACTTGACGGCAGAGCCATCTTTATAATAGTGTTACATGACGGCAGAGCCATCTTTATAATATTTAAGTAATAATATAAATGAATATGTAAAGACGATAAAATTAAGATCTTAGCATAAACATGAACAAAATTAAGTCATACCTATTTTGTGGAACAAGCTTGAGTTGACACGATTTCGCGAGTAAAATTAAGTTGTACCTCTTTTGTAAAAACAAGGCTCGGCTGGCAGAGACTCGTGCTGATAACATGTTGTAAATAACGTGCTATAAATCTTGAATTACTTGATTATGAATAACTTAATAATTGCAAGTATAGAGAGAATAAAAATTGAAGAGAGAATTGTATTTCAATATATTTCAGTATATGTGATTTCAATAACTGAAGGTCCTATTTATAGAGGTTGGTTGACAAGTCTTACTAAGTAAGGTATCTAAATCTTTTTTGATAAGTATCGTAGTTTCTCACTAGTAAGTTTTTTAAGTCTTCTTTAATAAACTTTACAATTCTTACTTACTATGTTTATTCTCTAAGAAGTTGTGCAAGTCTTTCTCGATAAGTTTTATGAGTATTCTTGATTAAGTTTGACAATCATTATTATATTAACAAAGAGAGAATTGTATTTTAATATATTTCAGTATACTTGATTTCAATAACTGAAGGTTCTATTTATAGAGGTTGGTTGGCAAGTCTTACTAAAGCAGCTATCTAAATCTTTTTTGATAAGTATCGTAATTTTTCACTAGTGAGTTTCGTAAGTCTTCCTTAATAAGTTTTACAATCCTTCCTTACTAAGTTTTTTTCTAAGAAACTTAGCAAGTCTTCCTCGATAAGTTTTATAAGTTTTCTTGATTAAGTTTTAACAAATATTATTATATTATAACAGTAGAATTGATTTTAAAAGATATATAATAGAATTGATTTTAAAAATGATGATATCGACAATAGCCACAAATGTGGGCTAAAAAATAATTTCAGAATGGCATTATTTTGTGTTATGCATTGGGCTGAGCAAAACCGAACCGAAACCGAAAAACCGAACCGAACCGGTAAAATTCGGTTGGTTTGGTTTAACTTTTTTTAAAAATTCTGGTTATTTCGGTTTTTCGGTTTTAACCGAAATAAAATTGGTTCGGTTCAGTTTTTTAAAATATTAATTCGGTTTTAACCGAATTAACCGAATAGTATATATATATATTTCTGAATTATATTTTATATATTATATAATATAGATAATCAGAATAGTTAGTAAATATTATTTCTGAATTGTATACTCAGACCTCAGTCGAGACTCACAAAACCTAATTCACAATTTACTTGTAGTTGCCTTGCCGCTGCGCCGCAACCCGCAACCGCAAGTATCAATTTCCAGAATCAAATCTAAGCTCCAGGTATCATATATTCAAATCTAAGCTCCAGCCTCCAGGTATCAATTCCTATTCTTCTTCAAAAACCAAAATAGTAAATTCATCTCTTCATTTGTTTAATTAATATCATGTATGATGTATGATGTATCTTTTAATTTGGTAGTTTGTGACTTTGTTCTTCGTATCTTGGATGCTACTTGCTAATTTGTTTAATTAATAATATTAAAAGGCTGAGAATGACAAATCTGTGCTACTTGCTAGTTTGTTTAATTTAAATTCCTTTTGATTTTCCTACTTAGTTGAATCTGTAAGATACTAATTAGCAAGTAAATTTTATATTTGTAACTTGTAAGTAAGATACTAAGACATATAAGACAAGAGGTTGCTGATTCTTTTGTTTTGATAGACTTGTTACTTTGCTAGTAACAACTCCTTTGATTCTTGTTGGTTGTCTGGGCCTCTGGGGTTGCATAGGTTGCAGGAAAAAAGTAGCAAATTGTTTGTTTTTCTAAAACAAGTATTGCTTGTTTGGATGGCAGAAGCAGAAATGTAATTATATTCCAGCCTTCCAGGCACTAATAATCTTTATATATCCGTGTTTCAGGTTTTGGATTTTGTACAGAGCTAAGAAAGACAGTCTTGTAGTGTTGGTGAGTAGAAGTGTTCAAATTCTTCAATTTAATTATGATGTATAAGTTATAACTATATATAATCAATATTCCTTTCTGAATATATTTTATTCTTCATTAATTCACTTGTAACTGCATGCAGCCAACCAGCACCAGACTTTCAAAATGTCTCAATCCCAACCCCAGACTTTCGAGACAGAGATGAGAGATTCGAATGATCCAAATAGTCAGGCAACCTCTGCAAAAAGGAAAAGAAAGCCCATGAAAGAAAGGTCTGTTGTTTGGGATCATTTTGACAAGTTTACGGATACGGATGGTACTAAAAAAGCAAGGTGCAAATATTGTGGTAAGGAGTATTGTTCTAATAGGAGTTCAAATGGCACTTCATCACTTAATGCACACCTTAAAGTATGTAAAAAACTTCCCCTTAATGGTGAATCGAAGCAAACACAATTATCTTTGCAACCGATAGGAGAAAATGAGAGCACTCTTAAGAAATGGTTTTTTGATCAAAAAGCTTCTAGGCATAAATTAGCTTCTATGATTATTATTGATGAGCTTCCGTTTAGATTTGTTGAGGGTGAGGGATTTATTGATTTTATGCGTACTACCCAACCACTTTTTAAGTTCCCGACTCGTTTTACCATTGCACGAGATTGTTATCAAATTTTTTTGGAAGAAAAGAAAAGATTGACCACATATTTTAAGAGGTCGGGTCAAAAAGTAAATATCACCACGGACACTTGGACTTCAATACAAAAGATTAATTATATATGCATCACGGCTCATTATATTGATCAAAATTGGAAGTTGCACAAGAAGATAATTAACTTTTGTCCTATAGAGGGTCATAAGGGTGAGCTCTTAGCTAGGGATATTGATTTGTGTTTGAAAGAATGGGGAATTTCAAAAGTGTTTGCGATAACGGTTGATAATGCAAGTTCAAACTATACTTGTATTCAATTTTTAAAAGAAAGATTCTCTTCTAGGGGATGTGATTCTTGAAAGGAAAATATATGCACATGAGATGTATTGCACATATAGCTAATTTGATTGTGAATGATGGACTTCAAGAACAAGATTCATCGGTTGTGAGAGTGAGAAAGGCGGTTAGGTTTGTGAGGCAATCTCCGGCTAGAATAGCCAAATTTATGGAATGCATTGACTTAACAAATATTGCTTGCAAATCTATGTTGTGCTTGGATGTGAAAACAAGATGGAACTCCACTTATTTAATGTTAAATGTTGCTCAAAAATTTCAAAATGCATTTGAATTGTTTAAAGAAATGGATCCATACTATGTTAAGGAACTAAATGAGGCCGATGGGGTGCCTACTTCTTGGGATTGGGGTAATGTTAGAAGGTTAGTGGATATCTTAGTTTATTTTTATGAACTAACCTTGAGAATTTCGGGTTCTTTGTATGTCACATCTAATATATTATATCATGAGATTAGTAATGTTAATTACTTGTTGAAAGATTGGATGATTAGTGACGATGATGAAGTGAAATTGATGGGTAAAAAAATGAAAGAGAAGTATGATAAGTATTGGGGTGATGTGCATAAAATGAACAAACTTATCTATGTGGCGGTGGTTGTTGATCCTAGGTACAAATTAGAGTTTATTGAATTTGCACTTTGTGAGGAACATGGAAAAGATGTTGGTTGGAAGTTGGTTAGTGACACAAGTCTAGTGATTAGAGAGCTATTTGAAGAATATAAAAAGACTTGTCAACCTAAAACTACTCAAGTGAATCAAGAAGCTCAAACTTCAAGTAATTCCTCGAACATAAATTCAAGTACATCTTCAAGAACACAATCGGCATTGGGAGCTCGATTCATGAGACAAAAAATGGAAAGTGGGGAAGTAGAATCCAAGAGTGAATTGGATCTTTATCTTAAAGAGAGTGTGTATGTTACGAAAGATGATGATGAGTTCGATATTTTGAAATGGTGGGAAATTAACTCAAGTAGGTTTCCCATCCTCTCACAACTTGCTCGTGATGTACTAACAATTCCTATTTCAACCGTAGCATCAGAATCCGCTTTTAGTACGGGTGGAAGAGTACTTGATCCATATAGAAGTTCTTTGACGCCTAAAGTTGTTGAGGGTTTAATTTGTGCTCAAGATTGGTTGCGATCGGCCAAACGACCAAAAACTATTGAAGAAGATATAAATGACCTTGAGAAATTTGAAGAAGGTATATATTCATGTGTTTTGCTATTTAAATTGAATTCCATTTGTTTTCATGTTTATTTTGATTAATTTTATATGTCCTTTTGATTTACAGCTTTTTCTGCCCTTAATATAAATGTGAACAAGGAGGGAGACAATGCAGGGGAACGGGCAACTATTGACCTGGACAGCTAGGTATAATTTTCAATCTGTTATATGCTCCCTGTTATATGCTCTCTGACTCTGTTGTTAATCTGTTATCTTCTCTCTGTTCTGCACTTCTGCTCATGTTCCGAAAATTATGTATGTTGCTGTATTATCAGTAATTCTTTAAACTGGAAATTATCTTGTTCTGGAAATTTTACAGTCCTGCAGAACAGTCTGTACTCTGAGTCATCTGTGATGTTCTAATTAAGAAAAAGGGCTTAAGTAGTTGGTAATACAGATTGTTTCAACTTAATTTATGATTATTGATTTGAAACTCATTTTGAAGTTCAATCAACATAGAGATCTTGGTATTTTGTTACTGCTGCATATGTATAAAATAATAGTGAAATTTATCTTCAGACATTGCTGGTTCCTGCGTGTTTCACAGTTTGTACTAGGACTACAAACTTAACAATTGTATGCAAAACAATTACCACGAATATATTCCATAAAACTGGGACTTATACTCAGTTGCATGCACATGGTTTATTGAAAAAATCTTTCATGGCCTTGTCTGGGAACATCATTGGCTGACTGATTCCTTCTTCAGAATTGATTATGCTGATTCCTTCTTCAAAACTGGTAGTATTTGTAACTAAACTGGATGATCTCCATGTTCTGCAACAATGATTTCCCCATTTCCTAAAGGTTGATTTGTGGTTACAATGTCAAGTGCAGACAGTAGCATAATTAACATTGTTGATTTGTTGTTAATCTATGTTACTATTTTCTTTTATTTAATTATTGAACCTATTAATGTTTACCAGGACCAGGCAGGGTAGGGATTGCTGAATCTGATATTCTGATCACCAGCAAGGATAGCTGCAGGCCTGCAGCAACTGGAAGTGGACAGGGGAGACTGGAGAATGTGCTGTAACTTATAATCTGTTGGAATTGTATTTGTGTAGCCGAAGTGAATTAATGAAAACATAAGGCTATAAACCTGTAACTTTTATTTTGTAAACTGAAATTTGATGGTTGTGCTGCTTGCTGTGATCAAAATTATTTTGTGTTTCTTTTTTTATTCGGTCATGTATATGGTCTCTACTCTCTAATAGTCTAATGTATGTTGCTTTTTTTAAAAAAAATGATGTACAACTTCATTTATTTTTTTACAGAAATATAATTTTTTAAAATATATCGGTTAACCAAACCGAACCGAATAAACCGAAAATATTTCGGTTCGGTTTCGGTTCGGTTTTCTACAGAACTTCGGTTCGGTTTGGTTATGAAAAAAGTATTAATTCGGTTTTCGGTTAATTCGGTTCGGTTCGGTTTCTGACCGAACCGACCGAATGCTCAGCCCTAGTTATGCATTGGAACAAGTCCAATATTATATAGAAAATAGTTATAATTGTTATTAATTTGACATCAAAATTGTTTTTAGTACTAAAATAAAACTTTTACTCTAACTTCACTACTAATTGCATTTTGAAATCAAATAATTTTAAATTAAACTCTTTTTTGACTTTCCTACTAAATTTTATTATAAATATTTGATGATGTAGCATGTATGTATAAATACAATTTTTATTTCAAATTTAGGACAAAAAATGATATATGCATATTTGCATCTATGGATAAAACCTCTTTAACATTGAAATTTTTAACATTTGATTTAAAATTATGAAAATTGCACCACTTATGATATTGCATTGAATTTCCTTTTAAGAATCATAAACTTTTTTGATCGTTCTCCTTTGCATGCGTTGGAGTATGTTTTGTGTGATTTTTCTTTATAATTATTAGAATCTTCTTTTATTTTTAAAAGAAACACATAATCTGATTTTGCATTTGAATTTTAATTATACAAAAATAATAGTATAATCATTAAATAATTTAGAATAAAAATTATTAATTAAACATGATAAGTAAAGTTAGATAAGAATGATAAATAAATAATTTTTTGTGAATTGTTATATTTCTAATAAAATGTAAAAGAAAAAAGAGAGTAGGTAAAAAAAAAAAAAGAGAACAGGCGGCGCTAAACATAAACCCAAACCCATTAGTTGGAAATAGAAACCCTAGCAGTGAAAGATGGTCCGGGTGAAGAAGAAGGAAAATAGGTTGATTGAATCAGGAACTAGTAAGAATGAAGCAGAGACTGTCCAACCGAATAGTGGAGATATAGTTAATCAAAAGCTGCAAGGTACTCAGATTGTGGAATTGGTTTCGAGTATGGGAGAAGAGGAGATTAATCGGAATACGGATGTTCAAGGGAAGCCGGAGAATACGGGAGAAGTAGGTGATAGAAACATGGAGGATAGGATTCAAGGTGAAGTTGTTGGTGGAGTGAATGAGAAGCGAGGAGGAGGAGGAGGAGGAGGAGGAGGAGGAGGAGGTGTTGAGGGGAGTGCCGTAACTAAGAAAAACAAAAAGAGGAGGTTACGACAAGCACAACTAGAGGAAAGAAAGAGGAGGGGTGTTTTGAATGAGGAGGGGGATATCAAGGGGGAAGTGAATGAGAAGCCGCAGGTAGGACTGATTCATAAGATGGATGTAGATGGAATTCAGAGGGATTTGCCTCGGGACCGGGGAGGTAGTCACTTGTCCGTACAAGTAGGGACTGCTGTTAAGGAGGTGATATTGTCGGCAGGGCAGAAAAAAAGGCAGAGAAAAGCTAGGCTCAAGGCCTTGTTTTTGGAAGAAGCCAAGAAGAATAAGCACAATAAAGATCAGGTTGGATTTCAGGGAGAATCTACTTTTGTGGAAAAGCAGGATGCAAATGATGTTGTTGAGAGGGCAGAGGCAGAATCTGGTAATGTTAAGCAGGTAGGAGAAGCTAGTGGGAAGGATGACGTACGTGGAGATCAGGAGAAACGAATGGAGAGAGAACCAAATGACAAGTATTATGTAGAGGTGGATGATAGGATGGACGTAGATGCTGTACACAACAGCGATTTGGTTCAGAAGGAAGGGGTGCGTATGTCAGTACAAGTAATTAGTCATAAGGGGGTTGCAGCAGCTACTGAGGTAAATAAGATGAAATTTTCGAGAGAACATGTAATCAGCCAAAGGGTAACTCAGCTAGTAAGGTCAATGGAGGAAGCCAATCAGAATAATCTGGATTGTGCTGCGATTGTGGTAAATGAGGGACAAGAAGCTGAATTTAAGCAGGAGGGGGAGGGAGCTGTTCTTGAGAAGCTAACAGGGGGAAAAACTATCAAAGGGAACCAGGCGAGACAATTTCCAAAAAAGGGAATGGCTAAGAAGAAGCAGCTGGAACAACAAGCCTGCTCTCAAATTGATGAAGATTCTCGGGCTAAAATAATGGCTGTACTTAATCAATTCCGTATTTCCGAGGATCGAGGTAAATGAGTTTTTATTTTCTTTAAAAGTATAATGTCAAACTAGTTTATCATACTATATATAGTTAAATTGTTATTCTTTCTTCGTAAAAAAACTTATGTAATTGACAGTGATCATACCTACACATAGGTTACGAACTCAGTTGAAGTTGAAACGGATTGCACATCTTGGGTAACTGTTTAAACTTTAAAGTTGTTTAGGAGATTACGCAGGAATAAAAACATAGGGGTGAGTGGTAACCATATGATATGACCTTTACTGTTTGCATTTCATTATTGAAATTTGCTAAAAAATTGGCAAGAGACAAATGGGTCCATTTGAGGCAGATGCACGATTTATCATTTCCATTAGGCTCGTAATTTTTTTTTCAAGAACTCGTTGTTTTTAGAAACAAGAGGGAATTTACAAGGCTAAATTCCACAAATATTGTAGTTTCTGATTTCTTGACCACTGTAATCTGACTTTTTAAATGACATGCATTTTTTTTACATATTATTAAGTATTACCATTGGGCTCATATTTATGTTGAACACTTCAAGCTGAGTCCACTTTAAATAGTTTTCAACTGAGTTTTTTGCTAATGTATTAGAGACTAGACAATTATATCAAAGCTTCCCAATCCTTGCGGATCAATTAGATACTTTAGGGTAGATAAAGAGTTGAAAATTTAAAATATGCTTCTGGAGTCTGGTAGCTATGAAGTTTCTAATCCGGAGAGGGCGGTTCCATACTTTTAGCTTTAACAAGAGTGTGGTAAAATTCCTTATTAAAATGGATATTGAAAGGTGATTGTATCCAGCAAAGCAAATTGTTGCCATGGAACAATGACTACCAATGAGCATGGGGATTAGATGATAGATTGAATACTATTAAAATATTTACATAATTATTAGGAGCCCCTAGGAAGAAATGTGGAATAAAGTAACTAAAATGTGCTGAAATACAAAATTAGAGCATGCTTGTATGCATGCAAGAGCCTGTGTTAGTTTGCAAGCTGCAGGCAGCACTAGCTTTAATTCACGACAGATGTTTAAGTACGTCAAGAAAAAGAAGGTTTGTACTGGCATGACTGATTTTTAGTTGGAAGGGTTTTCTTTTGCATGGCCTTTGAGAACAAAAAATGAAATTTAACTTTTAGGGTTTGATATTTCAATTATAGCGAGGAGGCAGGCATTCATTCACATGTCAAAGGTGATAAACCATAGTAGGTGATAATTTTACTTTTAGTTTAAACAGCGAGTCTCAGAATCTCTGTCTCTCAGCTCCCCTGCTTCTCTCCCAAGGCTCTATATTTCTACTTTTTTGTCAGATTGCAGGTCTCCATTTCTTTCTTATGATAAATTACATTGATGGAAACGACAATGCTAAGTGGCTTCTAAGATTTTTCATATGTTATGATAGTATTGTTATATCAGTTTACACTATTCGGCATTCTGAGTTATATTGTAAAATAATGCAGAGTACACATTTGATGCCACTTTGACGAAATTTGAGCGTGCTGCGGTCCATTTGTTGTGCAGAAAAATGGGTTTGGAGGCAAAAAGCTTTGGGTGAGTATTCCTGGTTATGTATATGACATGTTCATGATAAATGGTGTTTTTAGTTATCTGACTGCAGGTTTTTTAGTGAAAATAGTATTCAACTAATCTGTCAGCCTTCAAACATAGGCTTATGAGTTCCTCTCAGTGTTCTGGGATGTCAAGGAATCTAGGAATTATATAGCAGGCTATTAACCTTACTTTTTATAGGAGTGGATGTAGACGACGCATTTCTGTTTACAAGCGTAGAGTGAGTGGTAAGCAAACAAGGAAAAATAATATCACTCGCTTTACATTATCAGAGAAGGCAAAAGATGTTTCACTGAACTTATTCACAAGGTATCCACCATATGATTGTGGATCGGGTGACAAGATGGCTGGAAAGTTTGTTGGAAAAGCCAACAGAAGAAGAAAGGCAGATCCGTTTTTTTCCAGGCCTTTAATGAGCAAGCTTGATATTAGAAGGAAGGTTGAACAACTCAACGCTAAACTGGCAAATGACCCAAAATTTAAACAGGTCATGAGATTTTTGTTATAAATTTTGATTATGTTTCCTTATTATATTTTCGAGGTTTATTAATAATTGTTATGTTGACTACTTTTGCAGATTACTGAAAACAGGACTAAGCTTCCAATTGCATCTTTTAGGGATGCCATCACATCAGCTATTGATTCTCATCAGGTTTTTGTTACCCAAGCTCAACTTTAAGTTGTTAATGGTTATAGAAAACAATAATAATGACTTTCAATTTTGTATTTTCTGCTAAATGTTTTAGCTAAAAGTTTGAAACGTTTGTGGGATGAATGGAGCTGACTTTAATGAATTAGAATAAATTATTTGTTCTTGATATATTGGTATTAATTCAGCCTACTTGTGTATAAACTCATTCTCATTCAGTTTTATAATACAGCCTTAGACTTAGAAATTCTCACTTCTAGATATTGTGGAGATGTTTCAGGTTTCTTTATTGCATAGATGTTCTTTTGAATGCACTTGAGGTATATTATATTTTAAGTCTTTTTAGGATTTGTGTCTTGATCTATTTATTATGCAGGTGGTGCTTATATCCGGTGAAACTGGATGCGGAAAAACCACACAGGTTTTTTTTTTGTTTCTCTAAATATTATATACTTTGCAATATAACTTGACACACAGATTCGAATTTTATATATGGCCCTCGTCCCTCAATATGTTTGAACTTCATTGCTCATCTGACACTAACACTCATTAATCAAATGCCAAATCATTAAGTTATTGCACTATCATCGGAAACTAGCCTTCACTATCTAGTGTTGAATTTTGTAGCATACTAATGTCCCCTACCAATTACCATTGAAACAATTTATGTATGTTTGGAATTGGAAGTAATGGATTCTTATATGCGTTAGTAAAGTGTATATATATATATGTAGTGTGGAAGAAAATGACGTATTATTTATATGCATTTATAGGCCTAGGAGTTTACTCTATAAGTGTTCTATTTAAAATAGAGCCCTTACGAGACTAAATCCAGTAGGTTATGTTTTAGGGTTTTTTAGTCCCTCCATATAAAGGTATTTCCAAGAGACTCCCGATTCCTTCTCTAAATATCACATAAACTATTGGCTCTTAGCGATTTGACGTGAATTTATCTTCAACAATGATTCTTATCTTTACTCTTTATTGAGTTATTTATTATTAAATGTAAATTTTATTCATATGAAACGAAAGATAGTAGAGAAAGAAAGATATTGTTTTGATGAATATATAATATATTATTACGTAAGAGTGAGAATGACAATCAAGGGATAAGAGACTCTTAGTGATTTTTAGAGCCACTAAGAGTCTCTTGGAGATATATATTTCATTTGCTTCGACAAATTTTAAGTTAAGAGCCAATTTAAGAGTGGTTTTGTGGAGATGCTCAAGGGTCGAGAAACCGTTGGAGTAGTGGGTGTTCTAACGGTTCATCCACTCAAGTTTATTTTTCGTTTCTTTTACTAATATATCAATTGTTTTATGAGTTCACCTGCATCATTACATGCAATTTGAGAGCCCTCGATATGTATGATATTCTATTCTCCCACTTTCAGATTTGTGTTGTGTTTTTATCCATTCTTTCTAACAAAGGAAAAGGAATTAGAGCATGTGATCGTTAAGGAGTTTGAAACTGGAATTTGAGGATGATAATTAGTGCAGGAGATCATACTAGAATGAAAATGTTATAGTTAGTGATGAATTCAACTCTAGGATTGAATATCATGTGAGAATAAATAATTTGACAATTGCAATTTTGTGGAATTCAGTTGACTCGGCCTCAAATGGCAATTGGTGGGACCTAGGGTTAGAAGTAGGATTTCGGGATAAAACAATTCTCATGAGAGAGAATAAAACACAACTTTCAAAATCACAAAATAATACTCTAATTTGATTATAGGAATCAATCAACATTTATTTACAATAATCAATCAATATTTCTAAGAATCCTAAACAATGTTTCCTGCTATAATAGAATTCTAAAAGATAGCTATTCCTAATTTGTCAAATCATTATTAAAATAAATAAATAATTCTAAAATTAAATAATTCTAGAATACTTACGCTTCGAAAACTTAAAATATTGTTCCTAAATAGTTTCTTTAGGCTTAATGGGTTGTCATGCATCAATTCTCTTCCGCTTACTAGACTCCGTCGAGTTGATAAGACCACAAGGAAAACAATAAAGTACCAAAGACTGTCGTATGAGTGACACATGAGAATTGATGTAGATAGATTTATTAAACTGAGAATAAATAATGAATTATTCAGATCTCAAGTAAAAATCAATATTATTTCCAAAAATAGTGTATAATTAAAGCTCAATAATAATGTGGGGATTATAATGATTATACATGGAATAAAACCCCTAATAAATAGCCTAATAGCCTAATGAACTAAGGCTGTAACTGTTGGGCTTTATTATAAATAACCTACTTAATTTATAAACTACTAGCCCCATGTATATAGCTCTCATTATGCAAGATCATACGAGAAGTGGCAATATTATGATGATTTAATCGCACGACTAAAATCTGAGCGTGAAAGAGCATTACTGCAACATATGTTCAAGTTATCAAAGGACATGAGTGCTAGATTGGAAAAGATGCAACCAAATTTTGAGTCTATCAAGGCTATAACAAAAAGCACAATTTCGAAGTGAAAGCCTGTGGAAGTCGTAAATAATATCGAACCCGAGCCACAAATGAAGCATGATGAGCCACAAATGGAGCATGATAAAACGAAGCAACAAAAGGAGCATGACGTGTTTGTTTGTCAAAAAGAAATTCAAAGCAAAGTGGATTTGGTTGAGCATATCGATTTTGTAATTTCAAAATGGTTTTATGAAGTCAAACGTGATGATACATCTCAATGGCTTCCACAAATTCACGTTCCACTCATATGCAGTCCCGTTCGAGGATTATGGATATTTCTTAATTATAAAACTCGCGGCCAAGGTTTTTTTAAAGGAGAGGAGAATGATGCGGAGTATAAAACAATTTAATTAGTTGTTAATTTTTGTAGATTATTATTTACATATCTAGTTGGGAGTATTCTAGATTATAGTATTAGAATATTAAATAATTTGTTTCGTGTAATTAATTATAGCAGTAGATATCTATAAGGACTTAGTTTTCAGGAAAGTACTTGTCCTCCAAGTAATTAGTTATCTATATAAACTTTTGTATTCTTTTATTATAAAATAGAGTTGATTAATATGAATTGAATCTTTGGATGTATTTGTGTGTTTTTGCTGATTCTTTGCAGAAATAGGCTTTTATCCCCTTCTTTTACCTTTTTCCCACCCTTTTCCTACATCAGTAATCCTAATAGATAATGTGAATATACATATCTATACATATCTCAGTAATAGAAAATATTTAACAAATGATATATTAGTTTCTTCATAACCAATATACTCGTTTGCTCGGTTTGTCTAAATATATTTATTTGATGCAGGTTCCACAATATGTATTGGATCATGTATGGAGTAAACATAAGACATGTAAAATAATATGTACTCAACCACGGAGAATTTCAGCAGTTTCAGGTGACTATTTGCTTCTCCCATTGTACCATGTATAGTGTAAATCTTTTATATTTCACCATTGACTGTCAACTATGCGTAAATCTAATTTGATGGTGTGTATGTAGTTGCTGGAAGGATTTCTTCTGAAAGAGGCGAAAATATAGGAGATAGTGTTGGATACAAGGTAATGTCTGCAACCTACTATAGGTTTTGTGGTATGTTTTTATTTCTGTATACTTACTGATATTTCTGTACATCAGATAATTTTTTTATCAAAAAAAGGTTATGAGAGGAATCATGTCATTCAAAAGTTAGATTTCTTAGCACCAATTTTATGCTCATTTTCGCAATTTTTGTTGTAATTGACGTTGAAAAATGTTGTAAACTTCCAAGCACACCCCTTTACTATTTCCTTTTTGGTTACCTCAAATTAAATTGTCCATTAGTTTTTTGAATATCATATACTGGCGAAAGAAATAAAGAAAATAAATTGTCAACTATAAAGTTTCGTTTCATCTATTGTCAGTATTAAATACAGTGTTCTTAGAGATTCAGGAAATTTGTTCTAGTGTAGTGATTACTCAAGGCAATGGCCAATGGGAGTGCTTACTGCTTAAGCTAGGGGTGCATATGTTAAGTGTAAAATGTAAATAATATAAATCTCCAATTGCTCGCTCTCCGAAAACTGATTGATCAGCTGAGCAATTAATAGGTGCTTTAATGTAGGATTTTTATTTTCTGTTTGTATTTTTGTAGATATACACCCACCTGTACTCACGAACACATACTATACTCACCTATCTGATAATGCATATTTCAGATAAAGATGGAGAGCGAAGGTGGGAGAAATTCATCTATTATATTTTGCACTACTGGAGTCTTGTTAAGGGTTTTGGTTTCAATGGGAAGTAACGAGGAATCTTCCAAAATTCGGAATGCTATTGCTGGGCCTCATGGCATAACACACATTATTGTGGTATGATACACTGCTTAATTGTCTTGCACATCTCGTTTTATTTTTAACCCTCTTGAAGAGCGTGATTTAGTACTAGCATGAAAACCCGTGCGAGGCACGGGTCATGTTGTAGTATAACTTTTAAAGTTCAGAGATGTAGATGTTGCAGTGTGTGAGATCTATACTTTATATATATACTATAATAAGCAAAACATAGTTTAATTGTTGGTAGTTTGGTTCAACCATAAAAATAATAGTGACTGTTAGATCTTTAGTAAATAAATCAGAGCCGTTAGATCAATACTAAAGAATATTATCTATTTATGCTATTATACCAAAAGAACAAGGTTCAAATCCTTACAACAACAATATTAAAAATATTTTATACTTAGGCTATTCTATCAACAACCAAGGATCGAATCCTCCTAACAATAATATTAAAAAGTTAGGATTTATATTATTAGTAGTTTTAAAAAATACCAAAAGACCAAGGTTCGAATCCTCACAATAACAATATTAAAATTATTATTTACTTAGGCTATTCTACCAAAAACCAAGGATCAAGTCCTCCTAACAACAATATTGTAAGTTAGAATTTATATTATTAGTAATTTTAAAAAATACATGGAATTAATTAAATAGCTACAATTGTTATTGTTAATATAAAATTCAAGTATACTCTCAAAAAGCAATAAACGTTTACAACTAATTTTGACAAGTAGCTCTGATGGACTTTTATCCCACATATTATGTTACACTATTCTCTCACACCAACACAATACATTTAGAATTCTACTTGACAGTAGAAAACAAATACAAACTGACATTCTTTTATTAAAAAAGTTGTTGCTACAATTTTACACTTCTTTAAAATAAATAAATATAATAGATCAGTAATAATTTATACTTTATAAATGTCAATGTATATATAAATAATTACAAAATAAGACTAAGCTCACCCATGCTTCGCACGGGTTATAAGCTAATATTCATGATTTGTGATGATTGTGTTGTACTTTAACTCTTGGTTATCGATGAAAATCATCCATAATTGAGGTCTTTTGAGTTGCGAAATGAGTAACCTTGATACTTGCGTGTGTAAAATTGAAATAAGGACTTATTATTTTTTAAATGTACATGAAATATTAAATTACGACTCAGTATTTAACTCATATAAAATTCATCATCATTTAAAGTATCTGCAAACTATTATATTGAACGATCATGTTATCTCAATTTTTTTAAGGACCTGAATATGGTAAGTAATATGAATGAGCACAATACATCATAATCGATTATGTAATAATCGGGTCGAAAATTGAATATTTTCCAAAAATTAAATCATGCCCCAAGAATAACAATTCACCGCATATTAATACGAAAGAGCTAGAAATTTTGATATATTTCAGTATTCACCTGATATTACAACTTATTAATATTCACTAAAAATATATTATGTACTTTTTTTAAGTAAGCATATACATGATCATTATATATTTTATAATCATTATTCAAATAATATGCATTTAATTTTTTAAAAATTATGAATTTGAAAAAATAAATTTCAATTATCTCAGATATACTATTTTTTTTATTAGTATGATTATAACACTAATTTTAAAAAATAGATGATTGTATAAGTAGATTACATATCATACATCATTAATTTATAGTATATCATAAAATAATCTATTATAATTCGAATCAATAAATGTAAAAAAAATCGCGATTATTATTTTTGATAAGTTGCAATAATTTAAATATCAAATATTTATTCACTACGCGACACACACATACACATATCAGTATATGATTGCAAATACATGATTGGGTGGTCGCGTGATCTTGTTGTTATATAGTAGACAATTATTATTAAAATCGGATAGGTGTGTCTTGGTGGTTATGTTTGAGATAGATATATGTATAGGTAGTCATATTGTGTTTGATAGATGAGAGAAGTGTCTAAGATGTAGACTTAAGTATCGTTCGTGAGCTAATCCTTAATAATTAGGCTAAGGCATCCTTGATTGATTGTTATTGTTTGATTGTATGCTTGAGTATTGTTTGACTTAAGTATCGTGTGAGTGAATCACCGTTTGGTGGGATTGATTGTATTATTGATATTTGTCTGGATTAATAATACAAGTTGGGACATGGGTTTTTCACATGATATATATGTTTCTGTGGGTGCTTCGTATTGGTTAGATTGAATCTCGAATATTTTTGTGTATTTCCTCTAATATTTGTATCTCCAACTTTGTATATCGTCCTTAACGTTTATAAGTGGTACGCACTCCGAGTTACGTGTGACAACACATTTTTCATACGTTATGACTTTAACTTATTTCATAAATTAACTATGTATTGATGTAATTATTTATTTATGTGAACTCCAAATCTCATGTGTAAAGTGTTCGAAAATATTTTCACAAAATCAAAATTTTCGTAGGATACATATATATCTTAACTGATTCTACTTTGAGTAACTAATTATAGATTAGACGACTTCATATACAAATCACAAAATATTTAACAAACATGTTACGTTTGTCATTTATAATATTGTCGACAAATAAATTAAATCAGGAGGTTAATTATTATCTTTCGAAGTATTTAAGCATACAGGTTTAATAAAATCATGAAGGTACATGTGTATATACATATGTATAGAATTATATAAAACAAACTAATAATCATAGATTATGTATCATGTATTTAAAATAAGAGATGTGAGTTATAAAATTATTTTATTTATATTAATATAACCGACGTGGATTGTATGTTTGTAGTTAATGAATTTCAAGAAAAGATTAATAAATCTTCTAGCTAAATTGGCTGTATTAGTGAGTTTAATGTTATTTGTTACCCACATGTCAGGACTTCGACTTTTATGAACATCATTATTTTTAATATCAGTATGAAAAACGGGGACAAATATGTATTTTCTTCACTAATAAAATGGGGGAATAGAATGGCTCGTTAGTTAGGTGACATAGGTTCAGAAATGAATAAAATGGCTCAGGTTCGGAAGAGTTTATTTGCTCGGGAGTCAGCTTTGGAAGTCATGTTGGAGTTTAATACAGTATATATAAGAGATTTCTTGTATTACATGCTTTGCGTTACATGCTCTTGGCAATGGTCAGTGCCAGGGAGTTTTCTGTAAATTCAAATTAGCATCCTGCATATACCCCAAAACTCCGCTTACAAGCGGGGTGAGGGATATGGTGGCAGATAAACAAGCAAATCATGTCATCTCGTCTTCCATTAACCGTTGCATGTTTAATGGGATCAATGCTTCTCGGACAATTATTAGTACATGGTAACATAGAAAAATGATGAGTCCGTTATTGTTAAATTGAAAAGAGAGTTAGTGTATGTTTGGCAAATCAGATCTGCTGCTTATCTCGGTATTAAGTCTCTATGCACTTATTGGGCTTCATTTGGGTAACTGCTTTTTTAATCATGTAAATAACTTGTTTGTCTATGAGCTATAAGTAATCAAGTTTGTACTTTTTCATAGCCCAGGTAACTTATTTTCTTTTTAACTGTAAATACAATTATTAATTGCCGTTACACTACCTTTTTTCATTTTTGCGTTAGTTAATTAACAGACAAATATATTTTATCTCTCATCTCTGGTCCGACTGGATATAATTTTTTTTGGCTCACAACAAGGTCATTTATTAAATTTGTGTTCTTAATTATATTTTGTAATAATAATACTAATTAAATATTTGTATTTATTACTTATATGACCCTTATTAATTTTATGCAAAAAAGTAATTCTTTTACTTTCGGCTAGTCATTATTAATAAGTAATCCTTATTAATAAGTAATTTTATTACTTATTAGAGCTCTAATTATTTATATGTTTTCAGTTTTTTGCTTGACCTTTTTGTTCTTAGTAATTTGTATTTATGTATTTTATTTAAACTATACATTCATGTATTAGAGTTAATGTATTAAAATTTTTATTTTTTTAAAAAAAGTAAGTTTAGCTAACTTATAAGTTCCAATTTACCAAAAACATAACCAACTTATACATAATATTATCCAAACACCTAAATAACTTTAATAATTCTACTTATTACTTGTACCCCACTTATCCATTTTAAATTATAAGTTACTTTTTTGTAAGAAACCCCAAACACGCAGAAAGTACAACTTATTCGCTTCAAGTCCAAAGTGATATTTTTAACTTTAAGTTGGATGTTAAAGTGTGTCTGTTTAGCTATTTTTTTAATGAATTTATATCATTAATTTCGACTTAAAAAGTAGAATTTATATTATATTTGAACATGAAATAAAAGTATAAGATAAAATTACATGTCACAAATAAAACACAAGTTAAGAGTGACTTACATATATATATTATATATATATGTATATATATATATGTAGAGAGAGAGAGATTGATGTTTGATAAAAATAAAATAGTAAGTTGAATTTTTTTTCCTCAAAGGTACATAAGTTTTCTGAACTAAAACTTTTTTTAAGCTAAAAAGTTTAAGTGTACACAAGCACGTTATGGCGGATCGGGATAGCTTTAAGCTGTGAACTTCGTATGTATTTTCTTACAAACTGTACAGGGGGGCAAGATGCAACAGTGCTACCACAGGAGAACAAGTAGTAGGTAAGCAGATATAAGTAGGATATGAATTGTTTATCTGTTGAAGCATGACTGGAACAGGAAAATAAAGGGGCAACTAAAAAAGATAGGTGCAACACAATTTATTTTGAACTGTGACCAGTGACATCAGTAACTTCCAGTCAAACAATATGGAGCTCCATTTTACATAATGCATATCTTTGTTTTTGAGCTAAAAAGCAGGGTGCAGAACAAATTTTGTAACCTTTTTCAAATTGCACCGAAGATCAACTCCAGTTTCTTATCTATGAATTGTGATTTATTAACTTCAGGTTGGACCTAGTAGAGATAGATTAAAGGAAAAGAGGGAAAACGATTTGTGCCAATAGAGTAGGCATAGTTCTTTGTACCAGAAACAAGATAAAAAATCCTTGATTGTCCATCTTTTCTTTTTCAATACCGGGTTGGTTGTTAGCCTGGTTATTTCCTAAATATTTTTGATATCATCTTTTATGTCTTCAGACATTACAAATGTGTCAATCACCATTCTACCCTTAAGGGTTCAAATGGGAATCCTCAATCTTTATCTTCTTGCTATCCCCCCGTTGGTTCTTGCCCTGGTTTTCCCCTAAAACGTTTTTGATATCATTTTCCTTTTTTCAATTAGTTCTTTTAATTTTGCAGTCTAATGCATTATGTTTCTACACAGAAAGGCCCATACGTTCTTTTTTGCATTGTTTTTCTCTAGTCTCTAGAGTCTACAATAAATTCCTGTGCATGTTTAATAATCATGTCATCATTCTAGTCATGTATATAAATATTTAAATAGTACTCAAGTATACTGGACCCTAAGCCTTACTAACTTGAATCATAATTATTATACAATTTGATAAACTTAGGTTTCTTTGTCTGCGCTTGTAACCTTGCTCCAAGATTTTGGGTTGTGCGAGTAAATATTAGCCTGTCCTACCATAGATTTCATCTGTTAGCTTAGTAGCTGAATACCTTTAATTGCCAGTTTGCTTTGTTTCCACTTGGTTCTGGATCCAAATTCCTTTCTCTTCTTGATGTATTGTGTTTACTATTCTCCTTTATGTATCCCTCTTTGATGTACTCAGGTTAGATATAGTGGAAGAAAAGATTCCTCTTTGGCTTTTTTGTTATTTGCTTCGTCAGTTTTAGAAGGATGCGACTGATCATCTTTCAATCTTTGTATGTGACATAACAAAGATTAATTTTGGTACCTGCTGAAACTATCCTTTGGTCTATGCATGGGATCTGGTGACCCTTATAACAAAGATTGACATTGGGGATCTGGTGACAAATTAATTTTGTCGGTGTGTTTTTCCATAGGCACAATTTTAAATTTGTAAAATTTGTATTTGTAATTTTGTCTAGTTAAAGACATATTGGGTTGTGGAGTCCAATTGTGTAGGGACATGTTTTAGAAATTTTACATGTACCTATTTTCTTAGAGATACTAATTGTTGCTGTCGTACTTTACAATGTACATCTTATCTTTGTTATGTTGATGTATAGTATCAAGTAAATGTTGTTTTTCTCATAGTGTAGTACTTTAAAACATTGTTGTAGGATGAAGTTCATGAACGGGATCATTTTTCAGATTTGCTGCTAGCAATTGCCAGGTAAACTTAATTCAATCTATGGTCTGTTCTTATTTACATTTATTTTTGTTTACACGTTAATTAAGTAAATATGTGCTGAAGACCTGGTGTACTGATCCAAAGTCAAGATTGTATAAAATTTCTATGAATGACAGCGGTTAATATCCAAAAGATATATGCAGATTTTTTTTTTGCGAAGTTAAACTTTTCATAACAAAATGTGCTAAAAGTGCATCCCTGCTCTTATCTATATATTCAGAACTCAACAACGTTTTTAATATAGAGTAAATATTGAAAATTACATTTAAAATTATCAAGCTCTATGACTAGAAGTGCAAGTGAAGAAACAACTTATATATTCTTAATAGTCGTCTTAAGTATATGTAGCATGGATAAACCAGTTGTAATTTACTTGTATCTATGGGATGTGGGAAAACATTCAGTAAAGATTATTATATGGACTATGGAGCATGACATAATTAAATTACTGAATTATTTTTTGTTCTTTTATAGTTATTTCTTATCATAGAGGACAGTGTTTGTAAGCAAATGAAATCATTATTATCACTTTATAAAGAGATTTTAGTCATGCACATTGAACCATTTTTCCAAAATCCCCTATGTTCTGCCCTTCCTCGTACCTGTCTAACATCATTTGGCATCAATATTTCTGATTACAGTATAAGGTTCAATCTATAACTAAACATACCTTCTTATATAGTGTTTTCTGTTGCATAAATAATTACTTTAAATATGAATTCTGACACTATTTGTTTTATTTACAGAGATCTGCTTCCTTCAAACCCTAACATATGTCTTGTAAGTAATTTATGATCTTTTAGGAGTATGTAAGTAACAATGGTGAGTTTAGAATAAAATTGTGGATGTTTTCATAGTAGCATAACCAGCTAAATCTCCGCAGGTACTGATGAGTGCTACAATTGACGCGGAAAGATTTTCACAATATTTTGGTGGCTGTCCAGTCATAAGAGTTCCTGGGTTCACTTATCCTGTAAAGCTTTCTTCTAATTTTGTGACATGCCAATTTTTTTTTTAATTTGTTTGTTTTTTTTGTACTGAACTAGTACCGTTTCCAGGTCAAAACATTATATCTGGAGGATATACTTTCGATACTGAAATCTAATGAAATTAACCACCTTGAAAGTGCTTCAAGATCGGTTACAAGTGAGAATTTCTTGTTGTCAGAGAAATATAGAGCCGTCATTGATGACACTATTACTTTGGCTTGGTCAAGTGATGAGTATGAGCCCCTCCTTGACTTGGTTTCTGCTGAAGCAGGGTTGAGTATCCTAAATTTTCAGCATTCATTAACTGGAGTAACTCCATTAATGGTCTTTGCCAGAAAAGGCCGAGTTAGTGAGCTTTGCATGGCGCTCTCTTTAGGTGCCGATTGCTATTTACAAGATAAGGATGGCGCGACAGCACTTGAGTGGGCAAAACGAGAGAACCAGGAGGAAGCTGAGGAGATTTTGAAGAAACACATGGAAAAAAGTGTTAAGAGTAACGAGGAAGAAGAGTGTTTGCTAGACAAATATCTTACAACCGTCAATTCTGAACTAGTTGATTTTGTCCTCATAGAACAATTGTTGAGGAAAATATGTACGGACTCAACTGATGGAGCCATCCTTGTTTTTCTTACTGGGTGGGAGGACATACAAAAAACACTATACAGATTACAGCGAAGCTCCTTCTTCAAGGATGATTCTAAGTTTTTACTATTAGCGCTTCACTCTAAGGTCCCTTCCCTAGACCAAAAGAAGGTTTTTGAAAGGCCGTCACCTGGTTGCCGCAAAATCATTCTTTCCACAAACATTGCTGAGTCGTCAATCACCATTGATGATGTTGTTTATGTTATAAACAGTGGAAGGATGAAAGAGAAAAGTTACGACCCTGATATTAATGTATCAACTCTCCTTTCTTCTTGGATTTCTAAAGCGAGTGCGAAGCAGCGAGCTGGACGTGCAGGACGCTGTCAGTCAGGTATCTGTTACAATCTATATTCAAAAATCAGAGGAGCCTCATTTTCAGATTTTCAAGTTCCTGAGGTTAAGAGAATGCCTCTTGAAGAACTTTGTTTACAGGTATTGATCTCCTGTCTAAAGATAGAACATCTAAATATGTTGCAATTGTGATACTTGTGTAGCTGTGTATTTTTGATTTTTTAGACCATTAAATGTGCAAATTAGATCTCCTTTGTCTTCATAAGCCTAGTAGATGTTTTATTTGTTCCAAATTAGTTGAGATTATTTGCTGTACAAGCTGGCTTAACTCTCACTTCCAAACTATAATGTTTTTGGTTCCCGGACGTTGGCAATATTAAATCTTTTGCTGTGTTTACCTTTTTCACTGGCAGGTCAAGATTCTTGATCCAGCCTGCAAGATTGTTGAGTTTTTAGGGAAGTTGTTGGACCCTCCTGTTACTCAAAGCATAACTAATGCGATCAGTGTTCTCGAAGAACTTGGGGCCTTGTCACCTGATGAAGAACTCACTGAGCTTGGAAATAAGCTAGGTTTACTTCCTGTGCATCCAGTACTCAGCAAGATGCTTTTCTTTGCCATTTTATTGAACTGTCTTGATCCTGCCTTGACTTTAGCTTGTGTCTCGAGTTATAGAGATCCATTTTATCAACCCATGGGTCTTGATGAAAAAAAGAAAGCCATGTCTGCTAAATTGGAGCTAGCTTCGCTGTATGGTGGGCACGGTGATCAACTTGCTGTAATAGCTGCATTTGAGTGCTGGAAGATGGCCCAGGAAAAGGGTGAAGGAGCAAGTTTTTGTTCAAGGTACTTTTTGTCTCCTGGCACCATGAAAATGCTGAACAGAATGCGTAAGAAATTCCTGAGTGAGTTGCATTCAAAAGGGTTTATCCTGGAAGATGGTCCGTGTTGTAGCCTCAATGCGCATGACCCTGGTATACGCAATGCTGTTCTCCTTGCTGGTTCCTATCCAATGGTTGGAAGGTTGCCTCTGCCTAAACGTGGACAGCGAGCTGTTATCAAGACTGCTGGTGGCGTGAAGGTTCGTTTGACTTCTTCTTCCGTCAACTATATGTTATCTGCTGATGATTCAGAACCTCTAGTCATATTCGATGAGATAGTCCGCGGAGATCGAGGTTTGCTTGTTAAGAACTGTAGTGTCATCGGTCCCCTTCCATTGTTATTACTGGCAAAAGAGATTATAGTGACTCCTCCTGAAGAGAATGACGATAATAAAGGGCACATTAAATCTGAATATCCTGGCCATGACACTGATGATGACGGCGAAGTGCTAAAAAATAAAGACTCTCTTGAAGGAGAGACAATTATGTCAAGTCCTGATAATGAAGTTAAGGTGGTTGTTGACCGGTGGCTTACTTTTGAGTCTACAGCTCTTGATGTTGCTCAGATATGTTGCTTAAGGGAGAGATTATCTGCAGCAACTTTGTTTAAGGTAATTTACACACCTTGCTTATTTTTTGTTATATTTTCAGTCATCTCCCTCGGAAGCCTTTTAAGTCCCATTGTTAATTTTATGCTTTCTAGATTAAAAATCCATTTGGAACTCAATCGAAGATCTCTGATGCCTCCATAGATTCAATAGCTCGTATTCTATCATATGATGGCCTGTCTGGTATCCCATCAACATTGAAATATAAGACTCAACAGACTTTAGAAACAAGTGCAACTGGAGCTGGCCAGTCGGAACATGAGACTTCAATCCCCGACACTTATTTGACTTCTTTTATGCATGGATACCACGCCAAGAATTACATACTTCATTCTCATGATGGAGGTAAAGCATTAGAATCCACAAGGAGGGATAATCATGGAGGTCAAACATCCAAATTCATGAAAAGGGATATTCCTGACCGACCTGCTTATTATAAGCAGCGACCACCTCCTTTTAAAAAGGATATTCTTGACCGACCTGTTTATCATAAGCAGCGACCACCTCCTTTCGAAAGAACATACCGACTACCAAAATGGATTTAATATTTACATCGATTATGAAAATTTATTGTCAAAGTATCTATTTTCCTAGGGAAATATACCTCAGTTATACAGGCTTGTAAACATGATTTTGCAAAATGGTTAGTCGTATTTAATATTAGTTTTTAATTACATTTGTCCTTTGCTCTTTAAATAGGATTGAAACGACACAAGGCGGCTTGAAAAAATAGTCGGTTGAAAATATGCAATTTAACTGTAGATTTTGTTTGGAAAACTTGTATTTTGCATACAATTGGATTGAAAATAAGTATTTTTATATTAATGCTAGATTAGTTCCGGGTCCTGGTTATATTATATATTTTTTATTAAAAAAATATTTTGAAATAGCTAAATTTAATATATATATATATATATTAAAATAATATTTTTAAAACATAATAATGAGAGTAGAATAAAATTATAAATATAGAAACTCAAAATATAATATTACCTCAACTACAAATTTTGATCATCAATTTTTTATTAAATATTAAAATATAATAATGTATATTGGTGTAAATAAAATTAATTTTGAATAAGATAAAATTAGTGAAAAAAATAAAATTATTAAAAATTATTAATTTAAGAATATAAAAATGAGGGAAAAAAAGAATGAGAAATAGTTAAGAGAAAAATGAGAAATGAGTAAGAAAAAATTAGTGGAGGTAATAAATGAAAAAGAGAGTTTGAAAGTAAATTAAATGAGAATGAGAGCTTGACATATAGATTTGATGATGTAAACTCTAAAAGGAGAACTTGATATATTAGATATAATGATGTAAGTTGTATTTTGTTGTAGTATAATATAGATACGGAAATGTAAAATTTCAAATGTTGAAGAGTAGATACAATTAAAAATTGTTAAGCGATGACAATCAAGAACTAAACCAATAGATTGTACTAACGAAAGTTTGAAAGTAGATAACATGAGTTTCTTCTTCGTCTATATATACTATATATACGAAATATTGAAAGTTTTAATACGATATTTATTTTTTTTGGTACGAGGTGATTTTATTAAATAACCCTTATTTTATTTAAAAATTTTATTAACCTTTTTAATTTATTAATATAAAATAAAATTAGAGTCGTTGGAATCCCTCAATTATTCTCCGGCCCACCGCCCTGTTTCCTATGACCTCCTTATTGGTGGTGTTTAATTTGTGATTTTATTATCCATACTTTTATATGTTTGACGGTGTACATCTATCTATTTATATGTTTGACATACTCATGACATACTTATAACAAGTACTCATGACATACTTATATACTTTTATATGTTTGACGGTGTACATCTATCTATTTATATGTTTGACATACTCATGACATACTTATAACAAGTACTCATGACATACTTATAACATATATATGACTTCAAGCAGTCGAGTTAGAAACTCATTTATTTATATTTTGATAAGATTAACTATTGAGTTAAGACTGAATAATTAGCTGATTACAATATAATAATTTTATATTCATGTGTAATATCGGGATTATAATTATTTTTTAAATTGATACATTAAATAAATTATTTTTTAAATTGATACATTAAATAAATAACTTCTTGCTTTCGTGGGGAAACATTTAATTCGAAATTTTTATTTTGCTCTCGTATTTGAATAAATATGAAAAAATATTGTTGGCACGGAGAATTGAACTCATGACACACTTATAACAAATATATGACTTCAACCAACTGAGCTAGAGGCTAATTTGATTATATTTTGATAACATCAACTATTGAAGTACATACTTCTTTATTTATTTTGGGTGACTAAACCTATATAATTCAATATTTATTCAAGATAAAATTATTCTAACACTTGGGTAATTAGCTGATTACAATATAATAACTTTATACTCATGTGCAACAATGAGATTATAATTATTTTTTGAATTTATAAATCAAATAAATAATTTCTTATTAATAATATATTATCATATTAACTTGTTGGTAATATCTTATCGTATAATAATAATTTATTAATTATCGAGACTCCGGTAATTAACTCGCTTCGAGATACTAACTTTATAATCGTGTAACAACTAAGGGTATAACTAATCTGAGTCGAGTCGAAAACTGTTTGGCTCGAACTCGATTAAAAATGTTCGGGTTCAAGCACGAACTCAAGTTCAACCGAACCTTAAATTTCAAACTCGAATCTCGAGTCATAAAAAGTTCGATAGGCTCAATTTTTTAGGAGAAACGGAGAATTGAACTCATGACATACTTATAACAAGCATATGACTTAAACCAGTTGAGCTAGAGACTTATTTGTTTATATTTTGATAACATTAACTATTGAGTTAAGACTCGATAATTAGCTGATTACAATATAATAATTTTATATTCATGTGTAATATCGGGATTATAATTATTTTTTTAAATTGATACATTAAATAAATTATTTTTTTAAATTGATACATTAAATAAATAACTTCTTACAAAAGTGGGGAACCATTTAATTCGAAATTATTATTTTGCTCTCGTATTTGAATGAATATGAAATAATATTGTTGGCACGGAGAATTGAACTCATGACACACTTATAACAAACATATAGCTTCAACCAACTGAGTTAGAGACTCATTTGATTATATTTTGATAACATCAACTATTGAGTTATATACTTCTTTCTTTATTTTGGGTGACTAAACCTATATAATTCAATATTTATACAGGATAAAATTATTCTAAGACTTTGGTTAATTAGCTGATTACAATATAATAACTTTATATTCATGTGCAACAATGAGATTATAATTATTTTTTTAGTTTATAAATCAAATAAATAATTTCTTGTTGATAATATATTATCATATTAACTTGTTGGTAATATCTTATCGTATATTAATAATTTATTAATTATCGAGACTCCGGTAATTAACTCGCTTCGAGATACTAACTTTATAATCGTGTAACAACTAAGGGTATAACTAATCTGAGTCGAGTCGAAAACTGTTTGGCTCGAACTCGATTAAAAATGTTCGGGTTCAAGCACGAACTCAAGTTCAACCGAATCTTAAATTTCAAACTCGAATCTCGGGTCACAAAAAGTTCGATAGACTCAATTTTTTAGGAGAAACATATAATTCAAAATTACTATTTTTGTGCCCGTATTTGAATAAATATGAAAAAATATTGTTGGCTTGTAGAATTGAACACGTGACACATATGTTCAAACATGTGCCTTCAATCAATTGAGGTAGATGCTAATATTGATATAGAATAAAATTATTCTAAGACTTGCGTAATTAGCTCACTATAATATACTAACTTTATACTCATGTACAACAACAGGATTATAATTTTCTTTTATTTATAAAAAAATTACCACCATTAAATAAATAACTTGTTGATATTATGTTACCATGTTAACTTGTTGATAATATATTACCATATAATAATAGTTTATTAATTATCGAGACTTGTGTAATTAACTCACTTCAAAATATTAACTTTATAATTGTGTACAACAACCAAGGCTATAATCAAGCTGAGCCGAGTCGAAAACTTTCAAGCTCGAACTCGATTAAAAATATTCGGGTTCGAGCACGAGCTCAGTTTCAACCGAATCTTAAATCAAGCTTGAAACTCGGGTCATAAATAGTCCGGTCGCCTCAAGTTCGGCTCAAAATCTTGAATCAATTTCACCAAATATTGACAAAAACTCGAAATATGATAGGTTATGCTCGAAATTGCTTCTATTATATATATAAAATATAAATGAAATATTTAATATTTACATAAAAATATATTTATATCAAAAAAAAGTATCGGGTCGATAAAACTCGTGAGCCATATGAGCCGAATAATTTGAATTTCCAGCTCGACCATGTAAAAAAATTTAATATTTTGCCCCCATATTATGATAAATATGATACATAAACATTATAGTATTTTTTGGTATCTCCAATTGAAAAAATCATTGAAACTTGATAGAAAACCATTATTTTCAATGGTAGGAGTGCATTCTAAACTTTATATTCGTGGCATAATATAAATTTAGGGATATTCGTCGTTACATTAGTCCTTGTAACATGAACCACGCAATATTGTATAAAATAACACAAATATCGTAAAAGTACATTAAAAATAGCAATATTTTTTTATAAATAAAGCTACCCCGTGCCTTGCACGGGTAATAACGCTAGTTCTATATAATTATTTGAGATGACCTTAATTAACGTCCCCAAAGTTATAAGTTTTTTTTATATATTTTTAATGATATTTTTGTAAATACCAATATTTTTATTTTGAATTTAAAATTTACTCTCGTGCATTTGTATGAGAAAATGTTATAAATTTAGTGGTCATCCTCATCTACATGATTCTCTAATTATTTTTATTTTAGTTTGATTGGTACGATATTTTGTTAAATTACTTAACTATCCATATTTAATGATTTTATTATTTCACTTGATTATCCTTACTTAATTAGCAAACAAGCAATTATCTTCTTTAAGTACAACACATTACCTTTTTATATCTTTCTCCAACTAAAACACCTTATTTTTTCAAAAATATTACGGGTTTTTATTTAATAAAATATTAAATTACTAATAAATATTCAATTATCGTTTTTTACAAAACACAATTTTCACTTGGGTTAAAACTATATATTAGATCGAGCTAAAATAGAATTAAAATTAAAATATAATTTGTTGGTAGGTATAGTCGTCCGACGATAAAGTAAAATATTATATACTATTCATCCCGGTTAAAACAATATTATACTATTGAATCGGCCGCTTCTTACAAAATTAAAATCGAAATATAAATAGTTGGTCAGTATAATGATATCAGGCTAAAATAAAATAATATATTGTAACAGCCGCACTTCCGGACTATTAATTCTAAATCGAAACTAATACAAAATACAATTTACTAATCAAAAATCTATTACAAAGGTGTCTATTACAAAAACGCAGCTAAAAGCGGAAGTCCTGAAGTCAAACTACTCTAATCCTAAATTCTCGAACTCCAATGTTATCTAACTCGAACTCTTACACGAAACCTGAAATTGGAAGTAATGAGCTATGAAGCCCAGCAAGAAAACAATCGATCCAACTAGTAGGTTAAGTAACATATACACATATAACAAAATACGATAATCTATACGATATGATATACCCCCAAAATTTCTCTAACTATCTCCTCCGAGGCACCATCTCCCTTTCCTTCTCTTTTTCATTTCCAGTTTCAGCCCGGGGCTCATTGATCACCATCGTAGTCCGCCCGGGACGAGTTGGCAGTCGGGGTGATTGTTTTTGTGCCTGGACGTAGACCCAAAACAAAGGCCTATCAAGCAGAAGCGAAGAAACTTTGCCCCGCAAAGACAGCAAGCAATTGATCAAGAAGTGGAAAAATTGTTAAAGGCAGATATCATTTGCGAAATTAAGTACACGGATTGGCTTGCAAATGTTGTCCTTGTCAAGAAGCCCAACGGGAAGTGGAGAATGTGTGTAGATTACACAAGTCTCAATTCAGCATGCCCTAAAGACTCTTACCCCCTACCCAACATCGACCAGCTGATAGATGCAACTTCGGGCCATGTAATGCTAAGCTTCATGGATGCTTTTTCTGGATACAACCAAGTCAAAATGAATTCGGAAGATATCGCGAAGACTGCATTCATCACTCACCAAGCTGTGTACGCCTTCGTCATGATTCCATTCGGGCTAGTCAACGCCGGAGCAACATATCAGAAAATGATGAACATCATTTTCAAGAGCCAACCGGGGAGAAATATGGAGTCCTATGTCGACGACATGATTTCCAAGTCGATCACGATCCCGGATCACATCAAAGACCTCAGGGAATGCTTCGACAATTTGAGGAAGTACCACATGAAGCTAAACCCGGAGAAGTGTGATTTCGGAGTCCCATCTGGGAAATTTCTCGGTTTTTTGGTTAATGAACGGGGAATCGAAGCCAACCCGGAGAAAATCAAAGCTATAATGGAAATGGCAATTCCCCGGACCCAAAAAGACATTCAGAAATTGACAGGATGTTTGGCAGCCCTTCGCAGGTTTATCCCAAAACTAGCGGAAAGATGTCTGCCTTTCTTTGAGCTATTGAAAGGAGCCCGAAACAAAAAGCTAATCGACTGGACTACGGAATGCCACACGGCCTTCGAAGAAGTTGAGCAACACCTGATGAATCCGCCAATACTTTCGAAAGCCAAGCTCGGGGAGCCTCTTCATCTCTAAATTACGGTCGGGGCAAGAGCGGTCTCTTCAGCCCTCATAAGCGAATAAAGTGGGATACAGATCCCGGTCTACTATGTAAGTCAAGTCCTTAAGGACGCAGAAACCCGGTACCCAAACTTGGAAAAATTTGTCTTAGCTCTTGTACAATCAAGTAGAAAGCTGAGGCAATATTTCCAAGACCGGGAGATCAAGGTAATTACTGATCAGCCACTCCGAAAAATCATTCACAAACCAGATGCATCCGGAAGACTGGTAAATTAGGCGATTGAACTAAGCTAATTCAATATAAAGTTTGTTCCAAGAACGACCATAAAAGCCCAGGCTTTGGCCGAATTCGTCATGGAATGCACTTTCCCTGAAGCCCCGAACGTACCAATTAGCCAACCCGGAGATGAAAAGGAGAACAACGACAAGAACACATGGACATTATATGTCGACAGGTCGGAAACTGTCGAAAGGTCCGGAGTAGGGTTAATTCTCTCCAGCCCGGATGGCTTTACAGTTCAACAAGAAATAACTTTCGCGTTCAAAGCAACAAACAATCAAGTCGAATATGAAGCACTCCTCTCCGGACTCAAGTTAGCAAAATCCCTCGGGTAACAAAGTTGGTCATCTATAGTGATTCCTAGATTGTGGTCAAACAAACCCATGGAGAATACATTGCAAAAGACCCCAAACTAGCACAATATCAAGCCATGGTGCACGGCATCCTGGAAATCATCCCGGATACCACCATCCTGCAGATAAACAGAGAAGAAAACTCCAAGGCTGATGAGTTATCCAAGCTCGTGCAGAACACTTCAGACCTAAGTAGTTCAGTCTACTTTGAAGAGCTCGGGGCACCTAGCATCGACAGAGCCGAAGTCATGTGTATCAGCAGCCCGGATAATTGGATGACTCCCTACATAGCATATCTGAGGGACGGAACCCTACCGAAAGATCAGAACAAGGCGCGCTACCTCAAATATAAAGATGCTCGATTTTTCCTGGAAGACAATCAGCTATACAGGCGAACATTCTCCGCGCCCACTCTCAAATGTATTGATCCGGACGAGACAGATTATTGTCTCCGGGAGGTGCACGAAGGAATATACGGAGATCACCTAGCTGCTAAAGCACTAGCCTACAAAGTCATCAGAAAAGGTTATTATTGGCCAACTATCCACGCAGATACAATTACGTATGTAAAAAAGTGCACCAAATGCCAAAAATTCAGCAATGTGCCGAAACAGAGTCCAAGCCTTCCGGGGTAAGTGCTGTCCCCGGTCCCTTTCTCCATTTGGGAAATTGACATCATGGGTCCTTTTTCCCGGGCCAAAGGGGATTTACGCTACGTCCTAGTTGCAATTCACTACATGACTAAATGGGCAGAGGCTAATGCCATGAGAACCATCAATCAGCAGGACTGTATCAAATATATGGATTCAATCGTGATGAGGCTCGGGATCCCGATGGTCTTGATCTTGGATAATGGGCCGCAGTTTGTTGGATCAGACTTCGAGGCATATCTGAAAGAGCTTGGAATCAAGCATAAAAAAGCATCTGTGGCCCACCCCCAGGAAAACGGACAAGTAGAGGTCACCAACAGAACAATACTCCGGGGCCTAGAGAAAAGGTTGGAGGAGTCTAAAAAGAACTGGCCAGACGAGCTCCCGAAAGTCTTGTGGTCCTACAGGACCACCTCCAGGACTGGAACCGGAGAGACTCCTTTTATGCTTGCCTATGGTACCGAGGCCTGTAAGAACCCAAATTTTTGACATCAGTAAAAGACCTTTAGGAATAGTAACCTTGCAGTTTATTAAAAACTTTTGCGACCACACTGTAATAACTCAATTTTTTGAAACCTCGTAAAACGCTAAATGAATAGTAACCCTGATAGACGGGGAAAAACTTTTTAGCCCACATTATGTTGTGCATGAGAAAATGAGATTCAAAGTTGATATTATGATTATACGTACCAAATAAGTGTATGTAAACGCTATTAGTTTTCGAAGAAAACAAACTTTGAAAAATGACCATATTTACGAATCATCGAGGATTACGAGAATCACAATATAATTACAAATTTAAAACCCAATGGATTTATATCCAAGTATGATAATTCAAAACATAAGGAATAAATACGAAAGGATTTACGGCCCGAACCATTTACAAGAAAGTATTACGAAAACATTTAAGCGACCGAGCGAATACGTAAACAATTAAATAAACGTAACACACTAACCATGGTAGGAAAGTTGTGACGCCCCCGGCCCGGGATGACCTCAGTAACCCGACGCGGGGATGTCATTCTACTAAACAATCCAAAATATATCTCCATAATCTCAAGTTTAACATCACAACATAACTTAAAGACATATTTAACCTTACATCAAAAGTCTTATATCATACGCCTCTAAAGGTTCAGAATACAAGTCTAATACAAAACACATATTAAAATATTTCTTTCGATTACATACTACTTCTATTTGTAAATCCAACCAAATCTAGTACTTTAATTCATCACATCTTTACCCTTGCCTGAATATCCTTCTCCAGAATTCTTTCTTGTAGAGTTAGTACAAAAAAAGGGATGAGCTCATAAAGCTCAGTAAGCATATATCGCACAGTTCAACTGAGTTTTGTTCACAAACTTAATGAGCCAAATCAATATTTCATCAGAGTCATCAAAATATTTTCTCACATTAAAAATGAGTATGAGTATTCAAAAACGTTCAATTCACAAGTTCACAATATCTACTAGTGGGGATCCCGGCCAGCTAAACAATTGGTTTAGCTTTACTTTCCAACGGAAGCATCATAATTCACAGAATCAATGTAAGAATACTCATGTCTCATCATAAATCATCATAAATCATCACTAAAATATTCACCAAAACATCATAAATTATCCACAGTGAAGGGTACAATATATACTTATAGTGCACCACGTTCCAGTCTAAATTAAATCTCAAGTTCAAACAACTTCGTTCCCTAAAATATTCACACGTTTATTTATTTATTATTAGGTCGCCTATGTTTAGTTATTACTAATATAATCACAAACAATTAAATAAACTAATAATATAATTAAAAATAATTAAATCATAATAGGTTAGCAGACTTACCAAATATGGCAGGCTATGCTTCCTATTTTTAGTATGTTACAAGTGTTGTGTTTATATTAGGAAAGGAATGGTTTTCCTTGTATATTTGCTCGATGTGGTACAATGGAATTGATTTTAAGAAAAATAGCTGAGCTGGGTCGACGCTTGCACCTGAGCAACAGGGTGGTGCTTGCCTTAGCTCACATATTTTATTTAGTTAGTAACTATGTCACTGGTTATATTCAGGAGAACATACTATCATGTTCTTGATGTGGTACAAAGACAAGGTAAGAAAGACAAAAAAATTCTTGGAAATCTAACAAGACGTCCAAGTGCTAAAGGATTCACAAGAGATGCATGTCTTGCTAAGTTCAACAAATTTTTATTAAATATAGCTTTGGTTCTTACTCTATATTCTCAGTCTTCTTCTTTTATCTTCCCAATGTGGGTCGTTAGTTTTTCTATTCTTTATACCAGCTGCTCTATACCACATTGAAAAGATAATGAAACCAACTTCCCTCCAATGTCTATATAAACACCACTTAGTTTTAGTTTTATGCTTAAGAAAGTTTAAAGCTTTCTCTTGGCTTTAATTTAGTCAATTTAATTCAGTTTTAAAGTTTTAATGTAAAGAGAAATAAATAAAATTTTCATAACCAGGTAAAAGATGGGGCTTAAAGGTTAACAAAGACTTTACTATGTCCCACAATGTTAAGATATTAGAGATGTTATATCTCTCTTTCTATATTATGCTATGAAGCCAATATTAGTGGCTTGATTTTGGACTACATTTAGTCCCACATCGAGAAGGTTTTGAAAGAGAACTTCTCCCAAGTTTATATAATACTAGTAGGCTTATTTGTTTCAAAGATTAAAGAAAGCTCACCCCTTCCCATATTGGAAAGTTGGGTCTAGAACTTACAAAGTTCTATATAATTGAATTAAATAAAAATTCTTTTATTGGGCTTAATTAAAATAAAAAGTTTAAGCATAAGTTAACATGAAAATCAAAGACTTTACTCTTATGAAACTAGAAGAATGGAAGTATACAACAGTTCACTAAATTTCACTTTTAAGTCCCACATCGACAAGATATAAGAGATGTTATTTAGTTTCTCTATAAAACTCAAGACTTATGCACAATTTGATTTGATAATACGGTAAACTTGTCCCACATTGAAAAGATGTGAGCACAAGATTCCTACATCAACTATATATTGAGGTTAAGCATTTGCCTATTAACTAAAAATGGAGTTTGGCTATTTGGCTAAGCTCGATTAATATTTGGCTCGATGAATACTGAGTCGAATATAGTTTAATATTTTATCGGCTTAATGAAAATTGAGACCCATCCCTTAGTCAAAATTTTTCTATTGAATACCCCTAATATATAATTATAATAATTATTATTATATTATTATTATTATTTTTATTATTATTTGGGGACCGAAAGTATATAAAAACTATCGGACCTCTTTTTCTTAGTCAAAATTTTTATTTATGGGAGCCTTGATATCAAGGCAAACCAACATTTCACAATAATAGATTTTATCAGAAGGAAAAGTATAGTAATGCTCATCCAAATATACATAAATTACGTATTATTCAAATAAAATGGAGACGGGATATTACAAAAGTAACCATGGTTACTTTATCAAATAGTGAGCTAAGGTGTAGGATGATCAACCAAGGCTACCAAATAGTGAGCTAGAGAGCTAAACAAGTGGCTTAGCTTGTAATCTACCAAAGGCTAGCTAGTTTTGTCTAAGATTTAACAAGAATAAATCCTAGGATATATACTAGAGAATAAAGATCAATTACAAGCTACCACTTGAATTATTTCCAAGAAGCCACCAAGAAGAAACCAAGAAGCAAACACAAATTTCTCTCCTTCTCTTCCAAGAAGTTTCATTCGGCCCTTTTCTTTAAAACAAGGAAATCAATTTCAAATCTTCAAGCTCTAGCCATGGATAAATCCTCCCATTAATTCTCAAGATTCCTACCAACTAAACTAAGGTAAGATAAATATTTGAGCTCTATTTATCAAGGTTTGATGAGTGAAATAAAATCAAGAAAGTTGATAATGAATAGTGTGAATAGTAACTCTTCTTTGGTTTCTTGATTTCAGTGGTGGTTTTAGGTTCCAAAAACTATACTAAGCACTCCCAAGACTTCACCATAATCAAGAACACATCTCAAGCTCTCAATAAAGGTAAAAATATTTGACCCAACTTTATTTAAGATTTAAGTTCAAGATCCTTTTAGTTTGTAGTTATAAACATAGTTTTGGTGGGAGTATTGTTGTAACCTTGATGTTTAGCTAAGTAGATTTAAGGTTGATTGTTGTTGCCTCAAGAACATGATGTTCTTTAGAGGAGTTAGTGTGTTGATGATTATATGTTGATTGTTGGTGGTAGTATAATGATTTAAGGCATAAACGAAACTCCGATCATAACCGTAATCTCGTTAAAACGAACAAAACGTAACTTTAAGTTTCTGCAGAAAGTCCCGAAGAAGTAAACTGTAGTTTCTTGAAAAATAACCCTTGATTATGATAGACAATTTTATAAGGATCGTTTAGGCGCTTGAATCGCTTGATTCTGATTTACGGATCAAAAGTTATGGCCATTTTACTAAAAGTGATTTACGCGATAAAAACTGCTACGAATTACAAACTTTGAAAATATAAAGGATCGACTTAAGAATGTTAATAAATCATGAAATTTTTACAGAGAGTATTATATTGAGTTTCCTAACTGCAATAAAAATTTAAAGTAAAAATAATGATTTTTTAATTTTATAAAAATATCGGAGCTGAGACCGCGCGATTAGAAACCGTAGAATCCAAAAGCGGAGCCGACGACGAAAATGAAAATGGACTTAAGATACTTTAAAAAATGAAGCGACCATAATGTGAATAAGGAATTAAAGAAATAATAAGGATAATATAGGTTGAGAGGGTGCATAATGATTAGCGCATGAGTGCGGGTAGCCGTAAATTAGAACGGGGCCTAACAAAACGACTTGTGTTTATGATTATAGATTTCCGAGCGGAACCTAGAGCATCCTCCAACTCAAGATACCTAGGCAAGATTTCAAACCCTACCTTTTAAGAACTGTTGTGTTGTGAATATTTTACAAAACTGTGATATATGCATGAGATTGCTTTAAACTGTTTTACGAAGTTTGAGATATATTACATTACTCAATTGTTGATAATTTCTAGTATATGTTCTTACCGAGTTCGAAATGTTATATTTAGATCAAGAGTCGGTCGGTGTAAGCTTATAAAAACCCGTAAGTATTCCGGAGGAGTTTATAATTGAGAACGTTAATACTAGCGAGTAGTGTGACGTGTATATATTTTAGACCGAGTATTGGTCAGTAAAAATTGATGAAAAGCCGGAAGTATTCCGGAGGTGCTTTATTTAAGAATATTAGCGCTATAGTAGAGCGTGATGTATAAGTTGTAAGACCGAGAGTCGGTCAGTTTTGTTTTTATAAAATAAAAACCCGAGAATCATTCCGGTGATATTTACAGGACGATTAAAGTCCATAGTAGTTACGTTTCAAGGGAATCAACGTCCATTTACGAAATACTAAACACATCGAACTTTTATTAAAATGATTTCCAAAGATCGTATTCCCTCAACTATACTTTATCGTTCGAATAATAAATATCTATTTACTATTCATTTATTATGGGAGAAGTATTCTCCAACGATGATTTATTTCAAACCCGATTAAATATTAAAGATTATTAAATTACTTAAACTCAAATTAGGTGAGGAATATTATTTTTCTTTTAAAAGTAAAACTCCTTTGAGGTTTAATTATTTATCGATTATCATTGAATTATTTATTATTTATATAAATGGTTTATTTATGATTTAAAAATCATAGAACCTGATTGAAAATACTCTCGGATATTCGGGAATCATTCGAATAATTTCAGATCGCCGGAGAATATTATCTCGACTTATTTTAATATTTTGAATATAGTTTCAAGGAGAAACTTTCCCCCCTTATTTAATTATCCGTTGACAACGGTCAACTCACATCCTTAGTACTTCCTCCGAAAACTTCAGAAGTACGTATATATATATACCCTAATGAGATAAGTTGTTTCTATCAACAAGAAAAACGCTTGGGGAACTTCGATGTGGTTCGAGTTCTCGAGATATGATAGAATTCTTTTAAAAGGACAAGGGAGGGGTAGACTCTAGTACTATGTGTGCTAGATGGAATACCAAAGGTACCGCAGGCGAAGGTACTCGGTGTACTCAGGAACTTGTGAAGTATGTGTATACCCAAAATGGGATACGTAGCCCGAAAACGGCCAGAGTGATAACCGGGATACGAAGGTGTCGTCCTTCTACTAGTAGAAAAGGTTACTATTATCGTATTACGACTGATCATCGTATGCGGTGGCTCCAACGAGTGTCCTATTCTTCCAATTGGAATTGTAATGCAATACCGTAACCCAAGCTTAGGTGCTGGGTTTACTATTAAGGTATTCGCAGGATAATAAAATCCACTAAAGGATTGTTTTCATAAGAAAGTGTGTATCACCAAGGAACACTATTTTCTAATAAAACGTAATTATCATATATGATGTTTTACGTGAGTTTATCATACAGTCATTTTCATACTGTGCATTATTATGCTGGGCATTATAGCTCACTCTTGTTTTCTTTTAAATGACACAACACAACATATAACTAGTATGCCGGTGTGGGACTTAGTCGCTTGCAGTCATGGGGAGAATCCCTGGCAGCTTTATCTCAGGTGTGCCAGAGTATCAGATAGGTATAAGATAACAGTCGTAATTATTGTAACTTCATGTAGAGGTTATGAATAATTGTTTGAGATCCTGTAAAGTACATTTGAGTTTTAATAACAGATGATACTTGATTGTACATCATTTCTAAGGCTATAACTTGTGAGTGTATGAGATTGGGAGTCTGTGATATGGAGTTATTGGATTATTGAGTTAATGCAGGTTACACATGATTAAAGGATGGCGTGATGACCCAGATTCCTGATCCCGGATTTGGGGGCGTTAAAAGGCCCGTCTACCTGTGGAAACCGGATCCCCCCCCACAGAACCGTCAATTTTGACGAAGTCTCAAATATAGAAGGCCTCAAGACTAACCTTGAACTCTTGGAAGAAGTAAGAGACTGGGCTGTAGAAAAGATGGAAGGCTACAAGGAAAAGGCAAAGCTCTACTTTGCAAAGAAGGCTAAGATCAGGGAATATGAGGTGGGAGATCTAGTGCTCCGGGACACCGAAGCTTCAGACCCAACAAACCAAGGAAAGCTACAGCCCAACTGGGAAGGCCACTACATAGTTAAAGAAGTGCTCCGTCCGGGAACGTACAAGTTAAACTACCTCAGCGGAACCGAAATCCCCAACACCTGGCACGAAGCCCAGTTAAGGAAATTCTACCAGTAAGGGAAAGGTGCACATTCTGGGATCATCTCTATGTTCATACTATGATATCTCGATTTAAACACTGTTTTCATTCATCCTGGAATGTAATTTTTGCTATATATTATCGATTTGAATGAAAACTTTATTTTGAGCATCCCATAGCTTGAATTAATTTCATTATATTGCCTATTTATTATCATCGTACGCACACCCGAATACATGATTTAGATAAGTTCACCACTTAGAAAAATTTCTTAAAATTGGAAAGTATACCCCGTCCAGGGGTCAAAAAACATAACCCATATGTACTTAGAAATAATTCCTTAAAATTGGAAATTTTACCTCGTCCCGGGGCCGAGTAACACAACCGCATGTGTACTTGAAAATAATTCCTGAAATCAAATATTTACCCCGTTCCGGGGCCAAGTAACACAACCCCACGTGTACTAAAAAATATTTTCTAAAATAAAATATTTACCCCGTCCCGGGTCCAAGTAACACAACCCCATGTGTACTTGGAAATAATTCCTGAAATCAAATATTTACCCTGTCCCGGGGCCAAGTAACACAACACCATGTGTACTTAGAAATATTTTCTAAAATCAAATATTTAACCCGTCCCGGGGCAAAGTAACACAAGCCCATGTGTACTTGGAAATAATTCCTGAAATCAAATATTTACCCCATCCCGGGGCTAAGTTACACAACCCCATGTGTACTTAGAAATATTTCCTAAAATCAAATATTTACCCCGTCCCAGGGCTAAGTAACACAACCCCATGTGTACTTGGAAATAATTCCTGAAATCAAATATTTACCCCGTCCCGGGGCCAAGTAACACAACCCCACGTGTACTTAGAATTATTTTCTCAAATCAAATATTTACCCCTCCCCGGGGTCAAGTAACACAACCCCATGTGTACTTCGAAATATTTCCAAAAAGTTAGAAATTCTTGAATGAAAATCAAAATGATAAGCGAAAAAATGGAGGAAAAGCACAAGTACATTAAACTAACCCAAGGAAACCTACCCCGGGGACAAGCCACAACAAAGTCGGTTACAGAATAATCAAAGAAGCCAGAAGGCTTAGTTCACGAATACATAAACTAAAAATATTAAAATGAAATTACATACCATGAATGGCCAAATCTTCATTCTTCTGCGGCTGGCTCGGCGGGAGGAGAAGGAGGTTGCTCCGGTTTATCCTGGGGAAAAGGAGGCTGCTGGCCCAAAGGAGATTCGGGTAGAGGAGGCGCATTGGTAGATGGTCCAGCTCCGGATTCTCTTTCCAGGATGGCAGGCCTCAATCTCCATCCGGGTCTCCTCCTCAATGTACTTCTCAAGGAAGACATCGATGGTACCCTGAGGATTATCGGCGAGGTACCGGGAGGCAACCCTCTAGCAAATCTGGATCTTCTCCAGCGCCTTGTCATTTAACTCCTCGAAGTAGGAAAGAGTGCCCCGGAATCCAGCCAGTGCCTCCTCCCGAGTGCGCCGGGCAGCCAGATCATCCTCCAGCTTTTTGTTTTCGGCCCTCATCTCTCGGACAGAAGCCTCAGCCCGGTCCTGCCTCTCCCTTATCTCATCTAGAATCTTTTTGTGAGCTGCAGCTTCCTTAGCACTAGCCTTCTTCAATGTCTTGAGCTCACAGGATAGATTTTTGGCCTCAGTTTTGGCAGCATCCCCGACGTCAGCTTTTGCCTTAAGACTCCGGGTAATGCAAACCAACCCAGCCACTCGGGAGTTAGCCTACAAAAATTACATGCCAGAACTAGGAAATATAAGGCAGAATAAAGACAAGTACGAAAACAGTCATACAAACACTTACAACAGTTATTTTCTCCTGAAGTAAACCAGAAAGTCCTCGAGAGGTTCCTTCCGGTACTTCTTCCTTTCAACAGTGCTGGCAAAGTTTTCAAAAAGCTCTTTCCGGCGTGTCTCCGGAGTAAAGCTAGCCAGCAATGCCTTCAGTGTCTCCGGGGTGTCCGGAGCTAGCTCAATAGAGATCTTCTTGGAAGCTTGGCTCTCCGAACCCTCCCTATCCTTCTCCCCGGACTCAACAGGGGAACCCTTCCTCTTCTGAGGCACCATCTCCCTTTCCTTCTCTTTTTCATTTCCGGTTTCAGCCCGGGGCTCATTGATCACTATCGTAGTCCGCTCGGGACGAGTCGACGCAGTCTTTCTGGCCCCGACACCGCCTTCCTCTCCCTCACCAACCTTTTTCTTCCCCGAGTCCTAGCTATTCAAACCACCAATCCTCCGGCACTTGGAAGCCAAATCTTTCAATTGCGCAGACATATTGCTCAGATACGGGATTAACTTCGGAATACCTGAAAATACAACATTTCAAACATCAGCCCCGGATAAAAGAAAGAACAACAGTAATACAGAGCAGAATAAAACCTAAAAGAAAAGACTTACATCCAACAACATGCATATTTTTGTTGTTATTAAAGGTATCCCGAGTCCACTGCGTTCCGAGTGCCCCGCAGAAGTACACCATCGTGAGAGCTGCTTGCCCGAGCCGTTGGACCGGATATTTATCTGTTTTTAATTCAAGCTTATGGAGCGAAATGAACTCCAGATTCCCGCCCCAGACATATATAAACTCCCGGTGCCAACCCTTAAGAGAGGTCAACATACTGACCGGGAGAACCATCTTATCGGACGGATACCCACAGTCCTCTATTCGGAACAAAAACTCATATATGGGCCGAGCTGTGGATCTCTTAATTTTGAAGATGTGGTGGAAAAGCCTGAAGGTTGGAAGATAGTTTTTAGCGTGACAACAAGCTAAGAACCAACTAATCCACTTCACCGAGTTCAGGGCCAACTGGGTGAAGGGAATCCCATATACGTCCCGACATAGAGACTTAGTGAACTAGTGGTGTAGTCCGAGGCGCATGCCCCGGAGGTGTTCTAGGGGTATCCCGACATAACCCCCTGTCAGCCTATGGTAAATCCTCTCATGCTCCTCGGGCCACCGCCACTCATACTCATCCCCCAGGTTAAAATCCAACCTAAGAGCACTATCCACCTCCTCATCGGTGTATTTCTCCCCGATCTCCTTATGAACCGCCCCACACTCATACCAGGTTCTTAGGGCGGTAAAGAATTTCCTATCCATAGCCGCCTGGTCATATGGCTCCCTACCATCTAGACTGTTCGGGCCCCCGTATGCCGCAGACAAGTCCCTGTAATAAAAAACCAAAGGTTTAGGGTCCCTCCTACATTGTACAAAGTATTGATCTACATCCTCCCAGGACCCTTCATCATTAGACAAAGTGTCCCCGGGCCCTAAAACTAAAGTCTGGGCCAGTACTTGAGCGGGTTGTTTAACTCGGGGAGGCATCTCAGGTGAGCTACTTCTAGAAGAAGAAGAAGGAAGGTTTGACAATAACTCCCCTAAACCACTGGGTCACTCCGGATACCGAATTCTAAGGTTAGAAGTATTCTTAAACTTCCTACCTTGCATATACTACACACACATATACCCTGGAGTCAATGCCACCCCGAACCCAAACACAAAAACAAAATAAAAAGCAAAAAAAAATCAGAAACATTTATATACGATTCAAAAATTAAAAACAAGATCTATGAGATATATACACAAATATGCCTAAACACACAAGCCAAGAACATACCCCGGGCTCAACCACATTTTACACTACCACAAACCCATATTTTTACACAAAAATAAGCAAAATCGATTTTGTTCATGCAAATCAAACGCAAAAAAACACTAAAATCACACGGAACCTATAAAACTATACAGCTCAACTTCGAAACTTTAAAATAGTTGCAAACCTCAAACGAAAAATGAGAGCTTACAAGTAAATGGAAGAGGAGAAGGCTTAAACTCGCAAAAGCTCCACAAATCTCAAATAATTCTCAAGTTCTCTCTCTTTCTCAACTATATGTTTGCATAAAAGAAAAAATAAAATGTTGAGGGGGTATTTATAAGGAGGAGAAGGCATAGAGAAGATGGGCGACGTCAGCAACACGTGGCAGCATCTTACTGGACTCGAAAAACGTAATCGCCTGCAGTTATTACCATAATTACCGTGGGGTAATTATGTCATGGCACGACTTTTTAGGGAAAAAAGGGGGAACGTCTCATACACCCTGTCATATATATATATACACACACATATATTATCTATGAGTCTGGCTGGAATCTCAACAGTCTTCTGACAGTCCGGATTTTCAGCAACCACTTTCCAAAGTCCGGTCAAATCAGATGTCAGCATGTCCTTATCCACCAATCCTTATCCAAAATTAAAATTGCAAATCAAAGAGACTAACCAAGTCAACCCCTGAATCTTATGCTCATTAGACCCTGTGGTTGGGGGCAACAAATCAAAGAAAAACCCCCAAAATTTTTCTAACTAGTTCAAGGAACCCCACCTTGGACTCTAATCAAAGAGACTAACCAAGTCAACCCCGGAATCTTATGCTCATTAGATTCCGGGGTTAGGGGCCAACAAATCAAAGAAACCCCCCAAAATTTCTCTAACTAGTTTAAGGAACCCCATCTTGGACTCTAATCAAAGAGACTAACCAAGTCAACCCCGAAATCTTATGCTCATTAGACCCCGGGGTTAGGGGCAACAAATCAAAGAAAAACCCCCAAAATTTTTCTAACTAGTTCAAGGAACCCCATCTTGGAATCTAATCAAAGAGAATAACCATGTCAACCCCATAATCTTATGCGCATTAGACCCCGGGGTTAGGGGCCAACAAATCAAAGAAAACCCCCCAAAATTTCTCTAACTAGTTCAAGGAACCCCACCTTGGACTCTAATCAAAGAGACTAACCAAGTCAACCCAGGAATCTTATGCACATTAGACCGCGGGGCTAGGGGCAACAAATCAAAGAAAAATCCCCAAAATTTTTTCTAAGACATTCCAGCACAACAATAAATAATCTACTCCCCCATCCGGGTAAACCCGCATAAGGGAGTGGGAAGAAAATGATAGCCTATAATAGCACAGGCCCAACAATAAGAGCCCAAGGCCCAATAAGAAGAGTCTAGGGTCCGTTTAGCAGTAACACTGGAAGATCATAGGACATGTGGAAATATCACTGCCGTTCAGGTAGCCCGGATCCAGAACCTTCCTACGGTCCGGATTCAGTAGTACACCACTTCATCATGAACGTCCACACGTCCTATAGTCCAAAAAAATACACCCACAATCCAGATCAAAAGGTACAAACCCCTAAAACCCTAATGGGAAGCCTATACAAGGCTGAGCAAAAGGAGTATTTGGGTTTACTTCATCTCCAATATACACACATATACACACACCACAACATACTCGTATAATTCCCGTTTTACCCCTTTCTCCTTCAAAACCCTTTCTCATTCTCACACCGGAGGTGCCGCGGGGACGCCACCCCCATCCGGTTATGTTTTGTAGGTTCCTACCTTACAGCTACACCGCACGCCGCCATCGTTTATGTCAAAATGGAGTTTGAGTCCGGGTTCAACAAGGAAGGGATCCCAGGGTGATTTGGGATTATCAATATACGAAACAAACATTTTCGATACACTTTCATATTCTTATTCGATACACAAAATACATATAACACATAAATAAAAATAATTCAATATCCATAATTCATTCCACGACCACTACAACCCGGTGATAACGATCCTAAATTTTCAGAAAACTGTCACTGCAATCTGGTGACAACGGTCCTAAGTTCTTATTCGATATTTTCACAAACCATGGCATAAATCAGAGATCCAAAATTACTATCTAGACAACACACATATACATCGTTACATATTTTATATCACATAATATTATCAAATATATCATGACATAGCCTAAATTTTGATAATCAAATATACACGTATATCACACAATTTTGAAAACACTAGAAAAATCGATTGGAAACTTACCTCAAATTCTGACTAGATCTGATTATATCCTTTTCCTCTAAACGACGTTATCTTGAAAAATACGAAACACGAAAGTTGTAGAGAACGAAAAGAGCTTTCCGGAAAGTCTAGGATCACTAAATCTGACTTAATATGAATTTTCTACGAATTTTACAAGATTGCTGATTTTTGTTTAGAAGAGCCCTACGAATTTTAATATTAAAAAATGAGTAATACGACTATGATGTATTTATAATAATATAAAACCCTATATCTTAAAGTACAAGTTATTCGTATTAAAATCTGATCCAAATTTTAGGCTCAGTACTCTAATTCAATTTTAAATCCTAATCTTTATCTAATTTTAATACTTCTTATTTTATTATTCTATTAGCAATGTAATTTTAAAAATTACGGGATATTACATATATACTATTCATTCGGGCTAAATTAATATAATATTTAATCGAACTACAATAAAATTAAAAGCAATTAAATCATATTATATCCTTACATATAATATAACTATAATTATATTCAAACACCAGGATGATGATATAATATACTAGTGCAATCCTAAATATAATATGATTATATGTTCAATTAATAATAAATATAAAATAATTACACCATTTTACTATTATTTAAACTCCAAAATATATTATATCCTCGTATAGTAAGCGTAATGGACTTTTTATCCAAATTTTGGTCATATACCGCCAAAACAATCTCAGCCGTTTGATTTGATAATTTTAAAAATAAGATTATCAAGATTTGATCTTATTCAAAAAAATAAGACCCATAAAATCTATTTAAAAAAAATCCTAATACAATTATAAATAGTAAATAATTACATTTTTGTAATACTATTAGATAAAATATTATTAGGTTCGATTAATCATAAATAAAAAATTATACTATTTTACTATTACTCAAATTCCAAAATCCGATATAATGATACAAGCATAGATAGAAGTATGATTACATAATCTACTACATATAACTATATAATATGTATTTCCAAAAAAAAATATTTCAATTCAATGTTCGTATATTTCTCAATATATACATATTTGTTGCAACAATATTACAACAAACGATAAAAAATGATAATGATATTTAAAAAATGTACGTTTAAAATCTATAAAAATAAATTTATAATTTTATAAATTGATAATTAAATTTTAAAAACCATGTGCATCGCACGGGTTATAACTATTTGACCATCGATACCTATTTTTTGAAACATACTCATATTTTATCCTTACTTTAATCAAAAACAATTATTAGTCTTACTAACAGAATTATATTATAAAAGGAAATAAAATCTTTTTGAACTAAAACGTTTAAACTTTTTTATTTCGGCCAACTAAAACACATCCTCCAAAAATTACCCACAAATCCTTTAATAAAACATAATCATAATACTAATACTAATAATAACTAACAAATTATATTTTTTAGCTAAAACATATTACGTTTTCAAATTATTTTTTCTTACCAAGCCTTTATTTTTTTCAAAAATAACACGAACATATCTATTTAACAAAATAAAATAATGATATAACTGTTATATTCAATTATTATTTTTAACTAAACACACTACCAATTAAATTTAAAATAATTATTTAATATTATAAATTTCAATTCAAATTAAATTGAAAAATAATCAATATTAATGAAAGTCTATGCATTTCAATATAATAGCTGAAATATTTAAAGTTTAATAATCGGTACTTGAATTTAATCGCTATTACTTAATTTAAAGTATATCTAATTCAAATTAAGTTAGAATTATTAAAATATATTTGAAGTAAAATTATATCAAAATGTACTTCTAATTGATATTGATTATGGATCTTAATACAAACATAGTACATACATACTCCTAACAAGATAAGCAAAATACAGTTGGCAGCCTCAACCTTCTTCCCCAATAAATTTGGACAATCGGTGGTTGGTGGTTTAGACTATTCTTTATAGGACATCAAATAATCCTACATTGTTTAAGTTTAAATCCGCGAGATTGACAAAATCAGAGCTCAAGTATCATATTTAATTTATTTAATTATCCTTACTTAATTATTTTAATTTTAATTGATATTAAATTTAACTTCTTTTATATTTTTAATTAACTTAACAATTAAGTTCAATTACTTAATTACACTTAGTCAATAATTCTAATTTTAATTAATATTAAATTCTCAATTATTCTAATTTTAATTGATACTAAATTATTATTAACTTATGTCATGAACATGTCTCTTAAAGGTAGAAAATTTCAAAGCAACCAAGCTGGAGCAATAGGAAACAAGAGCAAGGAAGCCGATACATGATGGAGGTATTAAGAAGAGTAAGAATGATAGATGAGAGCAGATATTAAAGAATTTTGTGTGGGCTCATCAGGGCTTATTGCATAAGAAGACTAGTGAGAATTTTTTCAAAGGGGATAAGAAGCAGAGGCACTTAATCAAATTCATTGGAAGAGTTTAAGGGTAAGGGAAGGATTGGACTGGAAAGAAAAAGAGAGAGTATCATTGTTCAAGGATGGACAATCAAGATCTTATGCGCAAGTAGTGGAATCCTCAATTGTAAATAAAAATGCGAATATCAAAGATAAACAAAAGGAGGAGGGATGGAAAGTGGTTCAAAGGAAGAAGAAGAATAAAAGTAAGGTAAATGTTATTTCAGACTTCACTATTTTTTTGTATGATATTCCGGAAATAGCAAAGCATGGGTTATTTGGGATTGTTTAAGAATACTGGGAAGATGCTTGATATAATTTTACCCAGAAAGAGGGATATGAACAGAAAGAGATTTTGTTTTATTAAGACTACAACTGAGTTGGAGGTTGGGACAATTATTCTAAATGCAAAAGGAAAAGAAGGATTGTGCTCTCGGATAAAAATGAGTCTTAATAATAAGATAATGATGAGGGAGCACAATAAAGGTATTAGGAGGTTCTCGAATCCCAGTGGAGAAGTGTTAATCAAACAAAGAAGCATGAGGAACGAGGAAATTAAAAAGAATGATCAGCTTACAGAGGTAAAGATTGTTAGGTGATGAATACAACACACGGGGTGAATGTGTTTTGGATATTTTTAAGACTTTTTAAATGTTTGTTACTTGATTAAAAAAGCAGATTAGAAATGCAGTAATATTATGTTAGCTGAAATAAAACAGTGCACACAATATTTCAAAACTCACTTAATTTGTATTAAAATCAAGCTAGTGTTTTGCTACAAATCCTGGGTTCCTTTATAAGTAAAGAACTCAGCTTCTTCCTTGAGAGAGTTACAAGAAAAACTAGATATGTTTGATACAGCTAAAACAAAGGACCAATATTTACTTTATAGATTAGTAAACACAGGTTTACACAACATGAAATAAGATGTGACGCCCTCCAAACCTGAGTCAGAAATTTGGGGTTCACAACACAACACACCATATATAAACCTGTATATAAAATATTATAAGCAAAGACCCTTCTTTACACAATCACAGATCGCAATAAGTCAGTGTTATAGAAATCGGAAATCGGGATAGATCGGTTGAGCTATCGATTTGCGATTTATCAGAAATCGGGGATTTATCGGTATATAAAATCGGAAAAAAATCGGATGTATTTTAATATTTTTTTATAAAATATATATATCCAATTAGATTATTATCATTATATACATATATATATTAAAATTTTAGATTAAAAAAAATTGTATAAAAGGATTTATTATTTTGTCATTATAATGGATTTGTTTGATAAAATATTAATTATACTATATCAAAGGACGTGATTGTTCCGTAAAAAAAAAGTACATGAATGAATAAATTAATAAAAAGAATTCTATATATATAATTACTTTTATGCCCTTTATGTATATTTGTATACAAAGGTAGAGAGTTCGGGGGAGTTGTGCGTGGCTTCGTCTTCTCCATTCTTTGTCTATTATGTTCGTATCTATATATCTATCTGTATAACTTTCCTTCATCTCTTCAAACCTTGTCATCGATACTCTTTCATTGTTATGACTCTCCCGATTTTAACCCGATTTATGACGATTTCCCCTGGTTTTCAGAATACGTTTTTTCCGGCGATTTGAAGATAATAGATCGGTAGTTTACCGATAGCCGATTTATCGACAAAATCGCCGATTTCTGGAACAATGCAATAAGTTAAAGCATGAAAACAAGCCACCACCTTAACTTTTATTACATCGTACCGAATCCCAACTAGTTTTTCTCACAAATGATAGTGAAAGCATTCTTACAAGCTTACATAACTCAAAACTAAACATAAAGGTCCTGCTATCTCGATCCAACTTAACCTGGAATCCTAGTTCGCATACCGGACTGGGAATCCTCGCTAGCAACCATTTCCTTTTTAACTATAGAATAATATAATAGATTTGCAAGAGTGAGCTAACTAGCTCAGCAAGTCATAATAGCAATACCTGAGGTTAAACAATGATCAATTAAAATGATTCAGAAAAATCAAGTTTCTTGTCAAGTAATCATTATATTCATTTTAAATTTTAAAACCAAGGTTAGGCTGCTGGTCAGTCACGCACTAACCCCGAGCAAGACATACAATTTTGCTTTCTATACTGGATCCAAGGCACGCATTGGACTAATATTACCACGAATCTGGTCTGACTATGAATCTGGTCCACATTTATAAAATCATCCAATTCTAAAATGATTTAATCTGATAACCATTATAATTTCAATAAAATAGAATCATAATTAATATTGATAAAGCATTTATCTCGGAGCATAAAATAATTCATGGGTATTTCCAAGGTATATCAAGGTATGTACAAAGAATGGCTTCAAGCCCAGAGAAGAATAAATGAACAGTAATTCCATGGTTGTACAAGGTTTAGTTCGTTGATATTTTAAGGTGTTGTAGAATATATAAGTCTCTGCATATTCAGGATTTTTTTTAGTGTTTGGTGTATGGTGTATATGTATTTGTGGAGTAATATCGTATTGGTGTGGTTCAATATCTGGGAATTCAAAAAATCGATGGCTTATGAAGAAGAGTTCAAGGATCAAGTGAGGTGATCAGGATTCAAGGTTATATAATTTAAATCATTTGCAATATAAAATAATATTATTCGGAGTTTTTACAATATATCTCAGGAAGGTTCAAGAAGTACTTGCCTTATCACAAATGATTTCCCACTTCACTTGTATTCGTTTAACGGTTTCACTGAACAATCTCTTGTCTTCTTTTTCTATGCCTTGCTTCTACTCACCGACCACTTGCTTTCTTTTTCTATGCTTCAGTTATGTTTACTAATCACTGGCTTTCTTTTTTAATGCCTCTTTTACTCTGCTAGGCATCACAAGTATCTATCAATACTCAATCTCATATTATTCTAATCGTCACATAGACGTCAAAAGCTTTTATCTACTCTTCGTTTCACCCAAATCGGGTTTACGGATTGAAAGTTACGGTATAAATTGTCAAATAATATACACATGAGCTGATTACACATTAATCAGATTACGTATAGCACTTAGCACATAAGATATTCGATAAAAATATTTTTTCAAAGAAGATTCGGGTTAAAATGATTTTCCGGGTATTTAATACAAATTTTTGAACATTTTTCGGAATTAAAACGGGTCAACGAATCATTTTATAATTAACTAACAAGGTCCGAATACCCAAATCTGACTTTAAAATCATTTAATAATAATTATTGAGCCTTGAAAATAATTTAAAATAATATTTTAAAGCTCAAAACTATTTTTCGAAATTTTTAAATCAAAAAAATAATTAAATCTAATTAAACAATCAATTAAAATTAATTAATAACTAATTAAATCAATTAATTAATATTTAAAGTAATTGACTAATTAAATAATTAATTATCAACTAAAATTAATTAATTAAATAATTTAGATTTATTTTTTAATTAAAAATAATTTTTTTAGATTTAAAATAATGAATTTTGGAATTTTAAATAATTAAAAATAATTTTCTGAAATTAAAATTAATAGAAATGCAATTTTTAAAAGTTTTTAAAACTGCAATACATAATTTGTAAAGTTTGCAAACTACAGGGGGTTAAACTGTAATTTTTCCCCTGTAACCTTCTCTGACCACCGTCCGCCGGTCGGTCGCCATTAACGGCGACCCCCGAGCTTTCCGGCCACCTGAAAATTGACCCAGAAATGTACCAAAATAACAGGGTTTGACCTATTTGATTCCAGAAACACAATTATGCTAACGGATCAATCAAACACCCGACGAACAGCCCAGAAATTCAACTGGAACTTCTTCTCGCCGCCGTCGTGCTCGATTTTTTGGCCAACCCGTTCCGAGTACCCTCCGTTCATGAAACTTACATCATTCGATTGCTTGTTACACGATCTATTTATTGGTACAAACCAATTAAACTAATAATCCCTAGATTAAAAATGCCTAAATTCAACGAAGAATACTCGAGAACATTCAAACCCTAATTTTAATAATTCGAGAATCAAACACAAATTTCTATATGTTATTGAACTCCAAATTCTACATATAATATAACAAAATGATCAGGATAAAATTATCTACAAGATACAATCATCAAATCACACAAACAACATCAAAATTAAATATTCATATTTTAATCATAATAAATTCAAATTAAAATAAATATATATGAAAATACCTTTGATTTATGCAGTGAAATTGATTGTAGAAGCTGAAAGTACTTTTCACAAGCTTCGATTCGGTTACTCATACGCTTGATTTCGATTTCGATAACGCCTTCGTTTTTAGGTTTGATTTTGAAGAACACGACGAATATTAGGATTTTCTCTGTAAATTCTATAATTTAACTGTTTGTTTATGATTATTTGTATAATATAAAATAAGATAAAGGCTTTTTATACTTACAGAATATTAGTACCCTGTTGGATCATATCAGATACAAAAATAGATTACTTAGTGGCTAAGTAACAATAAAAATGATCCAAATTGGTACCAATTTAAGATAATTATCAAAACCGGTCTTCTTATTAAATACCCTATAAAAAGATAATGTAATAGTCTAATCAAAATATCCCGTCTCTTGAGAATACGGGTTAATCGATTTACTGAAACGAATATCGTATCGAAAATTTTGCGCCGAGACTCGTACGGGTCAAACCATACTATGGATCGCAAAAGTCAAAACACTGAAAATGTTCAGAATAATCAAATTAGGTTTAGAAGGAGTTTTCCCGAGACTTCCGGATTGTAAAAACGTAAAAATGGTTGAAGTTGGATGATTCCCACCTATACAAAATAATTTATAATTACTCGGAAAAATAATTTATTAAATCTATAAATCCGTTATAAAATCATATAACAACATATAAATTACCTGAAAATATCAAAATTATATATACTTTATTTTGGACATAAAAAAAATTAAAATAATCAAAATTTATCACATATAAACATCCAAACATCAATTCCAATTACCAGATAATCCACCAAAATTCACATAATAATCATATAATAATTATTTATTGATAAAATAATTACACGATATATCCCGGATATTAAATTAGATGTACTAAACCCTACTTTAAATTATCTCTAAAGCTTTCCATTTCTGGCTTAGTGTATCTTTGCAAATCGTGTAGGTCTATGACTTTCCTTTGTCAGTTAATCTTGGCCTTTGATCTTGTACTCTTCAAGCTGCTTTTGTAGACTTTTCAATCTAAGTGATTAGATCGTTTGTTGATTGATAATCTTGAATATTTAACTTTTACGCATTCTGTACTTGAAAAGCATGTCGAAATCTCTATTTTGATCTATAGAGCTGTGACATCTTGATAAGCATAATGGTTTATCGAGATCTCTTAGTTCTCTATAAGTGTCTTTAACTTGTCGAGATCTCTGAGTTCTCTATTAGTGAACTTGGCTTGTCGAGGTCTCCAAATTTTTGCATGTAGGAATGACTTGTCGACATCTCTGAGATCTCTATAAGCATTTTGACTTGTCGATATCTCTAAGATCTCTAATGAGAAAATTGACTTGTAGATAATTCCAATCTTCATATCTTCATTTTGACTTGTCGATATCTCTGAGTTCTTTAATGCAAAAATGACTTGTCGATGTCTCAGAGATCTCTATATACATTTTGACTTATAGATATCTCTGAGATCTCTAATGATAATTTGACTTGTCGATATTTCCAATCTTCATGTCTTCATTTGGCTTGTCGATATCTCTGAGACTACTCTATAAGCTATTTTGGACTTCTCGATAAGTCACATTGGAGTTCTCGAATGACTTCTCTATATGACTTGATTTGTGACTTGTAGATATCTTGACTTAAAACATTTTTCCTAAAACAGATTTATTCAACTCCAAACTTCTTCACTATTTCTCTGAGGCATGATCTTCTTGATTTTCTTCCAGAGCTTATTCTTAGGCTTGAGACTGTTTACGGAAAAATACTCCAGTATAATCTTTCACATTTTTACAGACTCAAGTAATACAATAAAAAATATAAATTTAATTACCAATACAACTGAATCTTAGAGCTGTCAGTTTGACTTTGTCTTGTTATAGTACATGCATGCCTTGCACAATAATCTCCCCCAATTTGTGATAAGATTGCTTATCACAACTTCATGCCTGGTAACAAGACTAACCCCAAGTTACAATAAAACAATAAGGATTACATAAAAATTGACAGAAACACAAGTACAACTTTTATACACTGATAAAATACATGAGTTCAATAAGTACATTCATCACACAAATTTCTCATAGCCTGTTTCTTGCTTAATGAGGTCCTTTAAGTCTATAAGTACTTGTTGTTCCTCTATGATTTGTGTCCCTCTTAGAGCTTCCACAAGTTTGATCCAATCATCTAATGAATAACTATTCAAGTAATTTATTCTGAATCTTGGGAATCTGCCGATTCTAATGTTTAGAAAATGTCCATCTTAGATATTCTGATCATCCTCTTTGCCTTGAGTTTCTCAGATCTTTGCTCAAACATTTCTATCTCTTCAGCATATTTTCTTTCCCTCTCCTCTCTTTTATCCTTTTCTTTTTCCCTTCTTTCTTCCTTTACTATCAACCATACACCCAATACAACCCTCCATGCCAAAGTACTTGTATCCTTATCCTTCAGTAAGCTAATCACCCTCTTAATTTCCGTGGTTGAAAATGTATCCATCAGTTCTCTTCCAAGTAGAGTGAAGGTACCATACTGGTAATAAATTCTGACTTGCCTCAGTGATACAACACAAACTTTGATTATTTCTTCAGATAATTGTTGAAAGTAGTCATCATCTATCTTGCACCACTTTAGTGGTAGAAAATCAGTTTAATAAAAACAGTTCCAGATGACCCTCTCTTTGACTTGCATCTTCTTTGGTTTTCTTCCAACAAATTTGTAATGGATTTTGATTGGTGGCTTAAAAGAAGGCAGGTTTGAGATTTTTTTTAGGGTGGTTTGGTTGGAAGTGATTGGTACTTTTAACATGGTGTTTGCAGTTGGTTTGTACAAAAAATTAGGCTTAGAGGTTAAAGATGGTAAGGTGTTTGAGTTTGTTGGATTTGGATTGGTAGGGCATTTTTCTTGGTTCCTGAACCATCTTCCTTCTTCTTTCTTCTTCTTTCATCTCCTGTCTTCTTGTCATATCTTTTCTTATATTGATTTATGTTTTGGGAAAATTGGCTTCAGGATCTCTCAAATATCTCCCCAGCAGCTTGATCATGTCTTCATCTTCAACAGTCTTTTACTGCTTTGTCTTCAAGTCTGTCTCTAAAGTCATAATCAGCTTCTTGCTTTTCATGACACATTGCTTAGGAATTTGGAAATGTTTGCAATATTTGGTGGTTGTACAGATTTATACCACTCCCTTGCTTGGTTGTAAATATGCTTCTGGAAAAGCAGCTACTTGAGCCTTTTTCAATTCATTAAGCAAGAGAGTGTCTTCATGAATCACTTTGTTAACTTTGTTGATTAGAATGTCCAATTCAGATGTCTTTCTTGTTAAGAGGTAGTTAAGGGATACCTGTATACACCTGTCTACCCCAGACTCCCAGAGTCATTAATGTTGATCACAATCCTTTTCTCTTGAAAGTTATCCCTTGTCACCAAGATCACCCTTACGAAATTTATTATCTTTTCTAAGGCCTTTTTGTATGTGAAGAAGTTGTTGTTCAGAGAAGCCCTGAGAGCCTTTATAAATTCATCAAATTCCCTGCTTAGACTAGGTCCCTCAACTGCTTTTATAAGCCTCTCCATTCCAACATCAACTTTTGTGGATTTTCCTTTTTGAACGGCTTGAACAGATGCTACAAATGATCTTAATAGCCTAGCCTTAATCTCCCCTTAGTCTTTTTAGCAGGCAAGATGTGAGGTGTAGGGATTTCAGGCATAACAATTTCTGGAAGTGCAGGCAAACGAATGTTGAGTGCTCCCATGATGGCTCCCAATGAGACTGAATTCTGAATTTTGTAAATGCTTATGGGAGTCCACCAAGGTTTGAATATCATCCTGTTGACTTTGGACCATAGCTGTGAGTTGTGATACTTGAGTTGTCAATGACTCACTGGCTGACTACAAAGTGGAGACTTAAGATTGGAGAGCTTGAATTTGCAAGTTGGTTAATGTTGAAAGTGGTTGTTGAGATGTTGAGGATAGAGAAGTGCCAAATGTAGCTTGCACAACTTCCTTGATTCCATCCATCAAAAGAGCAGAGGGCTCATACCTGGCTTGATGGAGTTGATCCAGTTTGACCCTAATGTCATTAGAAATGGTGATTTGTTGTTGGACAACTTCATGCAAAGCTATAAATGACTCCCTGAGATTCTTGATGCTCTTGTCTATAGATGATAAATAAGACTTGACCATTTGATCAGTAAATCTAGAGAATTTTTGCTTGATTTCCACCTGAGAAGGAACGATCGCATCTAGCTTATCCTTGACCAGTTTCCTTGTTCTGTCTTGATGATCAGTCAATTGCAGTTTTAGAGCTTTACCAAAGAGGTGAAAAGCTTTAAGTTGAGATTTTTAGACCTCAGTGTTTGCATCATAGACTTCTTGTGAAGTTAAAGATTTGGCATTACTCCCAAGAATGGTCAAGTACTCCTCTCTGAACCTTGCTAACACTGCATCCATCTCTAAACTAAAGTCTTTGTCCAGCTAGGCATCACAATTGCCATCTTGTTCAGCTTTATTGACAATTTTGGCATGCTGTTCTTGAACCTCTGTCTGATAGGAAAACATGATAGCTTGGTAATCTTGGTTAGACCTGTCTAAGGTGAGAAGTTGTTGTGAAATTTGAGCAAGTCCAGACAATTAATCAACTAAAAGATCATTGATAGTTGTCGGTTGAGTTTCTGCCTCCTGTAACCATTGTGAGGTCAAATAAGGTTGTGGTTGAGAAGGGTTAGAGGTGGATGGTTGGTCTGTTGGGTTTGAAGTGGAGGGTAGAGACTCAATAGAACCACATGTGACAGATGTCACAGTTTGACTCACAGGTTGAACTGTGGTTATGATAATTTATTGTTCTCCACTTATGGAGGGAGCCTCCATTGTAATTGGAGGTGAGTTGACTAGGTTATTGTCATGTACTGTAGCCTCAAACCCTTGTGCTTCTTTCAAAGTATTGTCACTTGAATGTGATATACTTGCCTCCCTCATAGCTGGATCATTGGTAATTGAACTCCTATCTTCAATTGTGAGAGCAATTTCAGTTAGGGTTTTGAGGGGAGTTGTTCCTTCAAGAGGAACTCCAATTGAATTAGAGAGGATTTAGATAGCTCCCTCAGGAGTACTACCCTCAAACCTTACAACATGTGAAGGTTGATTTGCACATGAATGTGCATTTGAAACAACCACAGGGTCTTCAGTAAAAACTGATGAAACCCTTGTGTTTGTGTTGGTGTCATCAAGGTCTACCCCCAACTTGTAGTCTCTCACCAACTAAATTTGGGTCCTGGATGGTGAACATAGTTTCATGAACCATGTCACATGATGTTGGCAACACTTGAGAATCATATTCAAGTGTTTGATTAAATGAAGAAGAAATGTGAGAGATTAGAGTTTGAATTTTAGAATTGAGTGTTGGCAGCTCCCCCTGAATAAATGAGGGAGCTTCAAAAGATGTGCTCTATTTGTGTGTGCCATCCTTATTTCTTCTTCATACACTTGAATTTGTTCAAGTGTTGGTGCATACTCTTTACATGGTGCACTAGGGAGAGTGCTCTTTTCAATAGAGACACCCTGTTGAGAGGATGCCTCTAGAGTTTGTTTTAATCTCTCTTTTTTCAACTACATCCTTTTGGGAGGATGTGGAGGTAGCTTGAGTGGTCAACTCAGCTTGTTTTTCCTTCTTTGGTTTCTTGACCAAGGTTGACTCTGATTCTATCTGATCCTCACCACTCTCATTTATTACAGTTAATGGTGCCTGGTTTCTCTTCTTTTTACTCACTTCACCCTTTTGAGAGGATGAAGTGGTTGGTTTTCTAGATGCTATAGGTAATGAAGAAGGGGTCTCAGTATGGGAAGGCCCATATTGGTGTTCCTGTGTTTGTACTTTCACAGAGACATGAGCCATTACTGCACTAGATTCAATGTTAGACCTCATGTCAGGCATAGGGTAAAGGTAAGTCCTAAATCTCTCCAACATAAATGGAGTGAGTTTAAGACTTACAGTTACCTTATTTCTAGTAGTAAGTGAACCAAATAAAACTTTGGACACTTGCTTACAGTTGCCTATTTGTGTTCTATCTATACCATTTAGCATGTGAATGTCTTGCACTTTATAATTTAAAGTAGACATTATGAATCTAGGAAGAAAAATTTCCTTACCTCGTGATGCCAAGGGCATTATGATCCTGGTGCTCAGCTCCTCCATGATGAGATGACCTACATTGAGGTGTCTATTATGAGCCATTGAGAACACCAGCTTCTGGATAATACTTGAGATGTTGTCATACCCTGTCTTTCTGCAAGTGAAGGCCCTCACAATAGAGTCAAATAGAAAGGACCATTCCCTCATCAAGTTCTTTTTATTCAGGCTTGCTAAGTTAATCTTCTCACTATAGTTGACGAAGTCCATGAATTCAGCTAGCTCTTCCTGAGTTGTAATCTCCACCATCTTGTTAGTAGGGCCCAAAGCCACATTGACATCATACTCAGAAAATTCCACTTGTTGGCCTCTAATGGAGCAGTTAACCAAAATAGATATAGCCTGGTTTTCATGCACCACAGTCCTTACCACAACCGTGTTCCAAAAATCCCTGAGAACATTCAAGTAGTTCACTGGATTTTCAGTTAAGCACCTACAAAGTATGTTTCAGAAAGAAACTTCACAAAACTCTTGAAAGTATCAAGAGCCTGATTTGCATCTGTAAATGCAAGATAATTGGTTCCTTCTTTTGGGATAAAGGGTATAACTGTGCTTGATGCCATTGTAAGTGTTTGAATTTGAGTGGGTAGGAAAAATTTGAAAGAAAGAGCTTGAAATGAGAGAAAACGGTTTGGATTTGGAAAAATTAGGTCACTTTAGAGATCTCGAAGGCGTAAAGAGATGTATCTCGAGATGTCTAGGTATTTATAGTAAAAGGTAAATGACTTATCGAGAACTCAAAATAAACGTTTGGGATTTGCTTATCGAGAAGTCATATTGAAGGAATAGATACATATCGATATGTCATTTTCCTGACTCTTATTGAGAACAAGAAAATGACTTATTGAGATGTCAAATAAATACCCAGTTTATCCTAAATGGACTGAATTGCTTCCAATTTTTAATTGAATAAATCAAAATAAAATCAGAATGATTTTATCAAAAGTATAGTACCAAAATAATTTATTAAGTGAAATTATTTCAGTTTTAGGTTGTAGATAAGTCTAAAATATACTTGTAGAGAACTCTATGAGTTAACACATATAGAGAACTCTACAATGACTTATCGATAAGTCATAACAAAGCTTGTCGAGAAGTCCTTCGAGAAGTCGAAAAAATAACTTATCGAGAACTCACTCGAGAAGTCTTAAAATGGCTTATCGAGAAGTCAAATAGACTTATCGAGAACTTAATTCTCTATATACTTTTGTTCTTTTTAATTTTGTCTTGTCCTAATTTCACATATTAAAAATGTAAATCAACATTTAGACAGTTTTCTCATAATTTTAAAAAAAATTCAAGCTAAGTTTTGAATTTCGAAAAGTAGATATACAGAGATTTCTAAAATATTTATAACTCATATTCTAGTTAATTTCCAATTAAATCAAATTGATTTTGATTTATTAGAAATCAATATGCTGCAAAACATTAGCCGAGTTCTTGCCTTTAGGATGAAGAATTTAGCATTTTAATTTTACCTACAAGTCTAGTGAAAGTTGCTTCATCCAAAGGTTTAGTAAAAATGTCAGCTTATTGTTTTTCTATTGGAACAAAAATGAGCTCAATGGTACCATTTGCAACATGTTCTCTAATAAAATGGTACCTTACATCAATGTGCTTTATCCAGAATGATTAACTGGATTATCCACAATAGATATAGCACTAGTATTGTCACACATAATTGAAATTTTGTATAACACTAGGCCATAATCCATTAGTTGATTTCTAATCCAAAGCACTTGAGCACAATAAATTCCAGTAGCTATGTATACAGCCTCAGTTGTGGAAGTTGACACAAATTGTTGTTTCTTGCTATACCAGGATACAAGTCTTTGTCCAAGAAACTGACAACTTCCACTAGTGCTCTTTCTGTCAACCCTGCATCCAGCAAAATTTGCATCTGTATATCCAACAACTTCAAATTCTGTTCCCTTAGGATACCATAATCCCAAGTTTGGAGTCCCCTTTAGGTATCTGAAAATTCTCTTCACATCCATCAAATGTGATTCCTTTAGATTGGCTTGAAATCTTGCACACATGTATGTTGCAAATATAATGTCTGGTCTACTAGCAGTCAAATACAGCAAAGATCTAATCATCCCTCTATAACCTGAAATATCTATACTTTTGCCCTTTTATCTTCATCCAACTTTGTAGCTGTAGACATAGGTGTTGATGTAGGTGAACAATCAACCATACCAAACTTCTTCAATAAATCTTTGACATACTTGGTTTGGCTGATGAAGATTCCATCATTTCTTTAACTGACTTAAAGTTTAAGAAAGTAACTTAATTCTCCCATCATACTCATTTCATATTCACTCTGCATGAGCTTTGAGAATCTTTGACATAACTTTTCATTAGTACAACCAAAAATGATATCATCCACATAAATCTAAACTAGGATCATATCACCACCATGCTGCTTGTGGAAGAGAGTCTTGTCTATTATTCCTCTAGTGAATCCATATTTTAGAAAAAATTATGAAAGTGTGTCATATTAAGCTCTAGGTGCTTGCTTTAGTCCATAGAGAGCCTTGAGTAATTTGTATACAAAGTCTGGAAATTCTGGATCTTCAAAACCAGGTGCATGTTGCACATAAATTTCTTCTTCCAACTCACCATTAAGGAATGCATTCTTTACATCCATTTAATATACCTTAAAATTTGAGTGTGCAACAAATGGAAGAAAGATCCTTATTGCTTCAAGTGTTGCAACTGGAGCAAAAGTTTCATCATAATCAATTCCTTCTTCCTGTGAGTATCCATTTGCAACCAACCTTGATTTATTCCTTGTTACAATCCCATTTTCATCCATTCTGTTCCTGAACACCCACTTTATTCTAATTACACTTCTGTTTTTTGGTGCAAGAACCAATTCCCAAGCTTTATTTCTTTCAAACTGATTTAACTCCTCTTATATGGCCGATATCCAATCAGGATCAAGTAGAGCTTCCTCAGTTTTCTTAGGCTCAACTTGTAAAAGAAAATATGCATGGAGACATTCATTTACAATTGCACTTCTAGTCCTCACTCCAGCAGTTGGATCACCAATAATTGCTTCTCTTATGTGACTCATATCGCATTTCCTGGTGTGAGTTTGTTGACTTGAGTTTTCTGCATTTTCTTCACCATTGGTATGACTTGCAGAACTTTCTCCTCTTTCTCCCCCTAAGTTTATGCTATCAAATTCAGGTGTTTGAGATGAGCTTCCATTCTCATGATTCACTTGTTCAGTTGACTCTTCATCCATTCTGTAATTTGTGTTGACTTCAGCTTCATCCTCAGAATCACTATCAATGTTGAGATTTTCAAATTTCAGGGTTTCAGCTTCATTATCATCAAGGCATTCCAAACCTGGACACTTGTAATCATCAAAAGTTACATCAGTGCTTTCCATAATTTTCTTTTATTCAAGCACATAGACTTTGTAGGCAGTTCTCTTCAATGAATATCCCAGAAAAAATGCTCCAAAAACCTTAGATACAAATTTTCCCACAAATTCAGAGTTTTCTTTTAAAACATAACACTTGCTTCCAAACACATGAAGATGCTTCACAATAGGCTTTCTTTTAGATAAGATTGAGTAGGGTGATTTGCCAAGATTCTTGTTAATGAGATATCTATTTTGAGTGTAGCATGCAATGTTGACAGCTTCTTCCCAAAAACTTGTTGGCAGTTTGGCATCCTGTAGCATTGTTCTAGAAGCCTCTTCTAGTGTTCTATTCTTTATCTCAACTACCCCATTTTGCTGAGGTGTTCTAGAAGCTGAGAATTATTGAACAATGCCTTTGTCTTTGCAGAATTCAGTTAAGGTTGCATTTCTGAATTCTGTGCCATTGTCACTCCTCAATCTTTTCACAAATTCTTGATCTTCAGCCTGCTTCTCAATCTTCTTGATGTTTTTAATTATGATGTGTGAAGTCTCATCCTTAGAATGCATAAATTATACCCATGTGTACCTTGAGTATTCATCCATCATCATAAGTTCATATTTCTTCCTTAAAATCGATAAGACATTTACTGGTCCAAATAAGTCCATGTGAATAAGTTACAAATGTGCACTTATAGAATCCACAGTTTTACTCTTGTGACTTGATTTCTTCATTTTCCTTTTTGACAAGCCTCATAGACCTCATTTTGAGCAAACTTTATATTTGGAATGTCTCTCACTAAATTCTTTTTGACTAGAGTATTGATTGCCTTGTAATTCAAGTGAGAGATATTCAGATGCCTTGGTGTAGAAGCAACAAATTCCATCCTCATTTGCTGAGTCCAGGTCTGTAATAAATAAGCTTCTTTTCCTTGCTCCTTTCAAAGCAGTTTCACCAGTCTTTTTGCCAATAATTAGGAATTCTCCTTTGTCAAATAAAATATTGAATCCTCTATCTGTAAATTGCACTACACCATAGATGGCCTATCACAATGGTTTAATCATGTGTGTTACAAAATTATGTTACCTTAGCTATGCTCATTTTAGCCTATAGCAACGTAATATTTTTGATGTTACCATAGCCTTTATAACATGTTACTATAATTTCAAAATGTTGCATACAGTAACATGTGGAAACTTATGTTACAATAGGGCGTTAATGGGTCAAAAAATAACATTTTACAAAAAATAAAATATATATAATTATTTGACTTCAAAATTAATCAATTTTGACAATATAATTAAGAAATAATATTAATATTAGCTAAGATTGATAAAATAATTTTGTTATTAAATTTTATAAACTATACTAATTAGTAACTGATAGTTTTTTCTTTATAAAAAATTTGAACAGTATTTAAACTTAAAAGTTTATTAAAAAATAAAAATAAAATGAAATTAGCATTGTTGGCTATCATTGGGCTCTCGATCAGGCGGGGAGAGTAGACTCAAAACATTTGGAGAAGCGTTTGAACAACCCGGGTAAAATTTGGACAAAGTCAAATGTTTCCAATCTAAATACCTCTGGGCCTCTCTCTCGAAACAGCTCTCAGACTAGGGTTTTATAATCTTCCTCTCAGCTTTCAGTTGAACCGAATCTAATCATCTACCTCACGAGTCGATGATTCAAACTAGGGTTTTATATTTGATAAAATCTTACGGATTGGAGCTTCAAATAAATTGGGGGTTTTACATCAATTAACATCAATTGAATCTATAATATGAAATGGTTGGTAGATTATGGCAGCAAACGGTGTCGGCATCGGCATGGGTCTCCGCGTCGGCAAACGCATCATCTCCGATAAGCCCGTAATCTCCTCTATCTCTGTCTCCCCCCCATCTCTCTCTCTCTCTCACCCTCTCCCCCCTCTAATAATGTATATTTTTGTTAAATTAATATGCTCTAATTAAAAAAATGAAATTGGGCATTTTTGAAATCCTAATTAGAAATATTTTATTCCTGTTGGGGGAAGGCAGCCACAAATTGAACGTGTTGCTCAAATTCTGGTGCATTCAGACCTGGTTAACTCTTTTTTTCTTGCTGATTCTGATGAAAGACGGAACGATGTAAGTTTAGTTAATTTGATTTTAGATTAGATGCCTTCACATATATCAATCGACACAAGGATAAAACAACCTACTTTCGAAAAAGTACTTTTGGGGAGGAGAGGGATGTTTGTGGATAGATATATGTACTGGATATGTGTAATATTATTATTTGCCTATAAATTTTTCTTAAATATCCTCTTTATCCCGACACTAACATGCTTGAATCTTAAAAATTAACTTTTCTTAATAGCGTCATTTATGATAATGGACTTTCGGATTGCAATTGAGAATTTAACAAAAAATGCAGCCTTTGGAAGTTCCAAGTCTGTCGTTTATGAGCTTTTCCAGGTTCCTTAGATGTTCATCCCTGCAGATTGGACTAGCCATTAGATATGGTTTATTTGATTATTTGTACTCGATACAATTATCTACAAATTATCAGGTGCAATTTCATTTATGATTTCTGCGTTAGTTTAGGGGCCTAATGTGAAAAGAGGAGTTGGACTTAAGCTTTGTGGGTTTAATGAAGGATGGGGCACAGTGGCTGGTGGATAATACTGACATAAAACTTGTTGGTAAGCACAAAGTTATTTTTAAAAACAGTATGTTTGCGGATACCTTTTGGACCTTTTAACTAATAGATGAGACTTAATCTGACAAGATCCTCGAGCAACCGGTTCATTGAAATATACAACTAAACTACATTATATCATGCGAACCCACTGTGCATCATTACGCTTCTGCAGACACATGTATGAGCGCATTTAAGGCTCTACTTGATCCAAGCGTTGTTTTGGGAGGATTTTCCAGAACCTATTATTCTGAGGTAATACTACATAACCTTTAATTATTTTAAAGTTATAAAAATTTGCAGAGGCATACATTGCGCTAGTAAAGATATCTCTGCTTTACTTCTTGGGTAAAAGTAACTCTGTTCTTATCTGGCATATCAGGCTTCAGCTTTTGTTATAACCTATCCAACAATTAATGTTGTTAATAAAGTGGGCAATGAAAATGAGAAAGTAGTTGCTTGGGAAAAAGCTTTTATACAATTATTAAAGGTGTCTGCGTCTGTAGTTATAGGTTTAGTTTTCTCAATTTTTTATAGCTGTCTTTTTGAATTCCAAGGTGCTTAAGGGGGTCTTGTTATATTATACATAATGCATGCAAAAAGTTGATAAATTGCCAAATTACAGGGGACTTGGTAGATCCTCATGTAGAAAGTCTTTCCCTTTGATTTTATAACTGCCCCCCAATTACATGTAGAAACAATCATAGACGAGGACTCACCATACCCCCTTATCTTATTATATTCCCTGCGAGACCGAAACTAGTATCTATATAGTTTTTTTATTTTTCTGTGGCAAAAACTGTCACACAACACCTCAATTTTCCTAAATGATTAGCACATCTTGGGATTTGTTACTCATGTGTTATGGTTAAATTTAAAGATTATTTTGTTTGATAGGATATGGTTGTGCTACCTTGAACAGTTAATTCTTATGGTTCCTGAAGGATTGCTCTTATATTGAAAAGGAACATGTAAACATTAAGCAACATACATTTTTATAATGCCTGAAAACGTAGAAAAATATCTCTCAAACAACACACATTTTTATAATGCCTGAAAATGTAGAAAAATATCTCTCGTAACTAGAATCAACTTGTGTAATCATTGCCTGACTAGTGCTTTTGGAATCTCTCATGTCATTACTGATTTAGTATTTTTTGTATTAATTGGCATCTTTAGAATCTTTACATGGTCTTTCTAACCCAAATAATTTTAAGTAGTGCACACTGTCCTGAAGAAGTTTTCCTTACAGGACGAGATACTGCCTACAGTTCAGGAGAGCAATCTTACTCTTTCATTTTCATCTGAAAGCTCGATCGAGGAAGAACAAAAAAGGGAAAGTACTGCAGATGCTATAACAATATTAGTAAGTCTCGAAAGATTTGCATATGAGTTCTTTTTCTCTATTACTTAACTATTTTCGCAAATAAAACACTTCTGAATTTTTATAAACTTTGTATGCTTTCTAACTGACATGCACTATCTAATGTGTTAGTTCAAACTCATAATTCTTGGTGTATAACTTTTTTTAACTTTATAATAATTTAGTAGCCTTTAGTTTTATTTAATGATCTTTCGAGTTTATCCTGATTCTTAAATTCATTTCTGTTCTCGTGGTCATTTTTTTGATTGATTTGATACTTGATTAAATGTCCTGTAATTATTTTTCAATTCAGTGTATCTGTGTAAATTCTGGGTACACTACACTGTATAAAGATTCTCAAAATATTAATGTTTTTTCCTGTTTTATTTGTGTGGTGTCCTTGTATCTGAAATGTTAGATTTGTGCTGCTTTATTTTTACACCCCTTTTTCTTGATTTTCTTGATATTTGTTTAGTGCTCATTTGTTTTTATTTTTAATTATTATAGAAATTTGTTTGTGATATTGATGAGTTTGTGTAGATCTCCAGATGGGTCTGGCTTTCTTACCTCTACTGATGATAATACTTTTCATGGTTTCACCCTGTAAGTACACTTGTAGCCTCTTTCATTTAAACTGACACGCACACACAATTGGGTATCAACAGGAATGATCTTGTCAATTTATAGGGTCCAAAGTTATTTTACATCTTTGTTACGCAACATCTTTCATTTAAATAAATTTTCTATGCATAGCAGATCGGGGTTGTGCATCCGGACCAAATGCATTTCTAGTCGTGTTGGGAATTATGAAAAATGTGGACAAGATAAGCGAACAAGTAGGATTTAGGTCACCAGAGTTTCAGGTCTAATTAAATGATCTCTCCCGGGAAATAATTTAACGCCCTTTTCGGGGCTTTTCACAGTTCATAATAATATGAGAACACATATATTGTGTGTCTTGTGGTGTTATTTTGTTATTAATAATAACTAATCTAGAACTTGATTGTTTGCATATGTTCATATATATTTGGATTTTCTGGATATATGTTAACTGAACTTTACATCATTGACTCACAGGAAGGCAGAGGTAACTTGGAGTCAAAATTAGAGAAGCAGATGAGACGTAACATGATGTTAACGGTTCAAAGGCAGTTACTGAGATTTTGATGATTAGTTAAAAGTCAGTGCTTTTAATTGTAGTGATAAGGGTGCATTTGTATTAGCCAATTAGCTTGTCTTGTTATTTATACCTAGTTAGAGGTACAAGGTTGTATTATTTTTGGTAATTTTGTTGACTTGTATAAAAAACAGGTTTGTGGCATGTTCAATTTACAAACAAATTTTGTCAATTTTTTTTAGAAATTTGTTATATTAGGTACTTTAATGTTACAAACAAATTGGTATAATATAATACCAATCATTATAAAACTGTTACAATAGGAAACAAATGTTACAATGATTTTGTGGCCCACGTGTGGGGCCCACAGGTGGGACCCACATGTAGGGTCCATTTTTTTTATAAATTCTAAGTACAAAGGTAACATACATAATATGATACTATAGACATACTTTGATGTTACCTTTTAAGCCTATTGTAACATAAAATTCAACGTTGCAGCAGGGCAAAAAGGATGTTACCTTAGGGGCCAAAGATAACTCGAAAAAAAGCAACTTAATTTTTATGTTACCTTAGGGCTTTTTATGGATGTGGTAACACTTTTTTGGGCCTGTTGTAACATTTTCTTCGTGTTGCTGTAGGCCATTTATGGTGTAGTGTTGGCTGACACTCAGGAGATTCACCTCAAGATCAGCTACCGGTGATACATTTTCAGTGATAACATTTCCAGAAATTATCTTGCCATATTCCATTGTGAAACCTTTTTTGTTGTCTCCAAAAGTCACTAATGGGCCAGCCATCTCCTCAAATTGTGATAGCAGGGCCTTATCACCTATCATATGTCTTGAACATCGACTATCTATGATCCATACGACTTTCTTCATTTTTCCCTGCACACAGTGAGGGTTAAGTGTGTTTAGATACCCAAGCAGTGTTGGGTACTTTATTCTTGTTAACAGAATTTGCAGAATTCGAATGAGTTAAATCAGAAATAATGGAGTTCATTGATTGATTTACATGTTCCCTTTTAGCTGCAGACCCAATATTGACTTCTTTAAGGTCTACTCTCAGCTTGTGGCAACTTGTCATCACTTTCATGTTGCAAGAGATGCAATCAAACTTATCACAGAAAGAATAGAGATCTTCAGTCTTTGTTTCATTATATTTGCATGCTCCCAATCTTGACTCACTAACAGCCTTTTTTAAAGGTGAGTTAGATGATTCGTAGAGCCACATTTTTGACATTGTTTCCTAGGAGCATCTGCAACAAATACGAAGTTATTGCTTTTGTTTATTCCAATCTTCCCATTTATGTTTTTCTTCTTCTTTTTTGCATTCTCAGTCTTAACCTCCTTAAATGGATTCTTGGGGGTTTGATCCACCATGGGCTTCTTTTCAGTTTTAGAAGATGGAGTTGTTCATGTGCATTTCTTTTTTTTGTCCTTATCAGCAAGTTCTTGCTTTATGATCAACTCCTCTTCACTGAAATTTACTTCACATACTTTGAATAATAATGAACTAACCTTTCTCAGCATAGATGGGACATCTTCACTTGCAGTAGCTTTTCCTTTATCACCTTCAACTTTCTTGTTGTTGTTCAATGCATCATAGTCCAAGCCAATAGCTATGTTTGTACATGGCTTTTTCTTCTCATGGTACTGACCAACTAGATGAGATGCATTCCTGAATGACTTCAGTTTCACCTCATTCTTCTCTATCTTTTCGCTTAACACAACTTCTATTTCACTAGCACACTTCAGCTTATTCTTTAGATATTCATTCTCTTTCTTGACTATCTCAAGCTCCACAAGCAGTAGCTCAAAATCTTGTTTCTCACTCTCAAGCTTCTCATTAGCTTTTGATAACTTACTGACCTCCTCAGTAGCTGCTTCCATGCTAGTATGGATGGGGAACATTTCTATACTCATCTTTTCAACAGGATCCTTATATTGACTTTTATTTAAATCAATAGTAGTAAGAGTTGGTACATGTATTTTTGATGATGATGCCCTCCTTGCTCCAAGGCCATGAGTGCACAGTTTCCTACTTCCTCATCATCATCCTTATTTGAATCATCCCAACTTTTTTCTTCTGCAATATAAGCTTTACCCTGTTGCTTTCTTAGAAGAGCCTCATACTTTGCCTCCAATTCAAGATAAGCATTGTCCTTTTTCACCTTCGTAGGCTTCCTGTATTCTGTGGCAAAGTGGCCCAATTCATCACAATTGAACCATCTAAATTTTGCTCTGTCAATAAATCCAGTCTTGTAGCCACTTTTGCCACCAGAGTTGTACTAAGTTTTTCCTTTACAGTTGTTGTCCTTGTTGAATGTCCGTCATTTGTTCTTGAAAAACTTTGGCTTCTTCACTATAATATTAGAGAATTTTCTTTCTAGGTAAGCCATGGATTGATCCAACTCATCCAATTCGTCCAAGGTATAGAAATCAACTTCTTCAAGTTCCAGAATAACTTGCTTCTGTGGCTCCTTGTTCTTTTTTCTTAACACTTGAGACAGTTGGAGTCTGGATTTCTTGTTCATCATTAGATGAAGTACAATCATTAACAACTAGTGTACTTGAACCATCAATAATGTGCCCTTGACCATCTCTTAAAGATTTTCTTTGAATCATTTCCAGTTCATAGGTTTTTAAAATATCATATAAAACCTCTAATGTCATTCTGCTCAAGTCTCTCCCTTCATTTATAGCTGAGATTTTCTGTTGTAGATGGTCTAGAAGGGTGAGCAAAAATTTCAAGTTAACCTCCTCAGTTTCATAGTACTTGTCATGAAGCTGCAACTCATTTATTAGCTTATTGAACCTTTCAAAAACATATGTTATACTCTCCTTTGGTTTAGCCATAAAACCCTCATACTGAGATACCAAAATCCTCCTTTGATTTGACCTAAATTCCTCTGTTCCCTTACATAGAATCTCTATTTTCTCCCAGATCTGTTTGGCTATGTCACAGTTGATAATGTTATTGTACAATACATTGTCAAGTGACTCTTTCAAAATTAGTTACAAGCCACTATCCAGAGAGATTTTCTCATTTTCAGGTTCGAAGTACTTTGAGGGATCCTTAGGAGCATAATGAGCTGGAATGACCGTATCCCCATCTATAGATTCCTCCACTCTTTTTATGAGAGTGAAAGGGACATTCTTGAGAATCTAAATATACAATGGGTTGGCCATCTTTATAAAAAGCAACATCTTCTTTTTCCATAATGTATAGTTGGTTCTGTCAAAGGCTGGTATCTTGATACTGCTTGTCTTCTGTGTATTCATTCGTCCAAGATCTTTGATCTGTTTGATTTCAGATTTTGCTCTGATACCACTTGTTAGGTAATGAATACAACACATAGGGGGTGAATATGTTTTGGATATTTTTAAGGCTTTTTGAATGTTTGTTACTTGGTTAATAAAGCAGATTAGAAATGTAGTAATATTATGTTAGCTGAAATAAAATAGTGCACACAATATTTCAAAACTCACTTAATTTTGTATTAAAATCAAGCTAGTATTTTGCTACAAATCATGGGTTCTTTGTAAGTAAAGAACTCAGCTTCTTCCTTGAGAGAGTTACTAGAAACTAGATCTATTTGATACAACTAAAAATAAAGGACCAGTGTTTACTTTATAAATTAGTAAACACAGGTTTACACAACATGCAATAAGATGTACTAAACCCTACTTTAAGTTATCTTTAAAGCTTTCCATTTCTGGCCTAGTGTATCTTTGCAAATCGTGTAGGTCTGTGACTTTCCTTTGTCAGTTAATCTTGGCCTTTGATCTTGTACTCCTCAAGCTGATTTTGTAGACTTTTCAATCTAAGTGATTAGATCATTTGTTGATTGATAATCTTAAATATTTAACTTGTCTACATTCTGTACTTGAAAAGAATGTCGAGATCTCCAGTTTGATCTATAGAGCTGTGACATCTCAATAAGCATAATGGTTTATCGAGATCTTTTAGTTCTCTATAAGTGTCTTTGACTTGTGGAGATTTCTGAGTTCTCTATTAGTGAACTTGGCTTGTCGAGGTCTCCAAATTTCTGCATGTAGGAATTACTTGTCGATATCTCTGAGATCTCTATATGCATTTTTACTTGTCGATATCTCTGAGATCTCTAATGAGAAAATTGACTTGTCGATATCTCCAATCTTTATTTTGACTTGTCGATATCTCTGAGTTCTCTAATGCAGAAATGACTTATCGATATCTCAGAGACCTCTATATACATTTTAACTTGTAGATATCTCTGAGATCTCTAATGATAATTTGACTTGTCGATATCTCCAATCTTCATGTCTTCATTTGGCTTGTCGATATCTCTGAGACTACTCTATAAGCTATTTTGGACTTCTCGATAAGTCATTCTAGAGTTCTTGAATGACTTCTCTATATGACTTGATCTGTGACTTGTAAATATCTTGACTTATATCAATTTTCTAAAACAGATTTATTCAACTCCAGCTTCTTCACAATTTCCCTGAGGCATAATCTTCTTGATCATCTTCAGAGCTTATTTTTAGGCTTGAGACATGTTTACAGAAAAATACTCCAGTCTAATCTTTCACATTTTTACAGACTCAAATAATACAATACAAAATACAAATTTAATTACCAATACAACTGAATCTTAGAGCTGTCAGTTTGACTTAGTCTTGTTATAGTACAGGTATGCCTTGTACATCAAAGATCAAAGAGTGCAAAGCAGAGAAAGAGTTGGGTACATAGATGTTTGAGTATATTGAGGTGGTGGTGGATGAAGATGTTGAAGAAGGGTTATTTGAGAAAAAAATTGTTTTCTAGAGGATGGAGGAAAGTGCTAATTCTTTATAGGATAAATTGAGGTCAGAAGGGATAAATGATGTTAATGTAATTGGTCTAACCTCCAGAAAATATTTGCTAGATAACATTGGTGATAAGAAATGGGAAGATTTCGGGGACAAGTTTTTTAAAAAATGGTTTAAGAGTATGAGATATTTTAATGAGAAAGATTTAGTATTACCAAGAACAGCTTACTTGTAGACATCGGGGATTTCAATTAATGCGTTGCTGGAGAAAAATCTGAAAGGATACACGAGGTGGATGGGAGATTGGATAACGTGGACATACCAAAAGGATGGGTAGAGTAAGTTCGTTGATCCAATAGTGTGTGTGTCTAATGTTAGGAGGGAGAATATTGATGAGAATATGAATATATTGGTAAAAGGAAGGATTTATCCAGTAAGATTTGTTGAAGTTAAAAACTTAAGCAAGTTAGAAGGCAAAATAGAACCAATACATGTCTCATGTAGTAAAATAAAATCTCCAGTAAAGGAATTGAAGAATAGACATAGTTTGGAGACTCAAGGAGTTGAGGTTGATAAGGTATTAAAGAAGGACCATATAATAGTGGAAAAAGGAAATTTAAATATAGAAAATATAAGTGCTAGAGAGGAATATGATTTAAAGTCTGTGGTGGTATATATAGAAGAAAAAAGTAAAAAAAGGTGATAGTTCAGAGAATTCAAGAAAGGATATAAGATAGGGGAAGGGGAATGATGTAGATAAAAATTTAGTAGATGAGCAAATAGAATTAAGCTGAGCAAATAAATTTGGGGAAATGAGATTTTGGATAGGGAACTGGAGGTTATAATGTAGCTGAGAAAGGAATTAAATCAGAGAGCCGAGACTTCATGTCAAGAAAAAATAGTTGAGAAGTCTTCTAGCAATGGCACAAGAGAATTAGTCACTAATTTGCAGGGTTAATTATGTATAAGACTTGTAAATCTTAAAGTGAAAGGTGTTGGAAGATCAAAATTTGCAGAAAGGTTAGAACCCTTTTTGATTTGAGATGTGAGTTTGGGTTGGGGCGTAGGAAAAGATTTGGGAAGTGCAGAAAATTGGGGCCTTGTTTAGGAAATGGGTAAAAACTAGATACCATTCAAGAAAATGGCGAAAAATCTGCAGAGGCTACTGCTAGAGAAATTGCTTAATGTGCCGAACAAATGGGATTGACCGTGATAGGGAGTAAAGAAAGTGCTTTAGAACGAATAGCAATTCAGTTGCGAGAATGAGATCTTTAAAGGGTTTTGAATTGGAATTGTAGTTGTTATCAAGTAATTATGTCTTTTTAAAACATTAAGATATTATCATGGAATTATAAGGGGATTTGTGATAGTATTAAAAGAAGGATGGTTAAGGATCTAGTCAAAGAGGTAGAGGCAAATATTTTATATTTGCAAAAAAAAATGTGCAGGCTGGAATAAGCTTTGGGAGAAGGAAATGTGGTCTAGTGATCAGGATGGGTGGTTGATTCATAATTCAGAAGGATTGTCAGGAGGACTACTAATTGCTTGGGATAATTTGAGTTTTCAGAATATTCGGATGGCATCGTGTAGGATGTGGCAACGGATTCAATTTAATTTTGGGGCTACAGAAGAATTTTTTTCATGTGATAAATGTATATGGCCCTCTTAATTTGCAGGGTAAAAGAAGATTATGGAAAGAATTATCAGGAGTTTTGATCACTTCTAAAAATGATATGATTTGTCTGGTGGGGGACTTTAAAAGCATTAAGGATGATAGTGATAGTGCAAATTGTAGGTATAGAAGGTTGGATGTTCAGGGATTTGTGACTTTTATTAAGAAATATATATGTGTGATATTGACTTAGTAAATGAAAATTTTACTTGGTTTGGCCCACATGGAAAATACAGTAAGTTGGATAGATTTATGGTGAATGATAATTGGTTTGTAGTGGACAGTTGGGAAACTTGTACTCTTAATAGGATGTTATCAGATCATAGACCTATAATGTTAACTATCAAGCTATCTCAAAACCTTTTCGAGTTTATAACTGATGATTGAAAGAGGAGGGGTTAAGGATAGAAATGAAGAGATTTGGGAAGCAGGTTAAGGATTCTGGTTTAAAAGAGAACTTTCAGGTTTTGTTAAAAAAATTCAAAATAGAATTGAAGCAATGGAGTAGAAGAGCTAAAGTTAATTTGGAAGTTCAGATTGAGGAGTTAAAAGCCAGTATGGAACAATATGATAGAAATCATGTATGGGATGATGAAGTGTTAAAATGCAATCAATCTTTGGCCTCTTTTTATAAGAAGAGGAAATTTATGTTGAAAAAGAGGTCAATAATACAATGGCATTTGCAAGGAGAAAAAAGATACAATTTTTTTCTTAAGGTTATTCAGAAAAAAGGTACAGATACATAATTGACAAGATTGTTGTAGGGGAGGATGTTGTGAGTAATTTTGAGGAAGTTAAATGAGCTTTCAATAAGTACTTTAGAGATATTTATAATAAAAGAAAGGTGGAGGTCTTTCATCTAGGATCATTGATAAGTAACATATTAGATTTATAGGAAGTTCATAGATTAGAACATGAGTTTTGCATGGAGGAATTAGAGAGAACATTGAAATCTTTTAGCAATGATAAAGCTCCAGGACCTGATAATATGAATATGAAAAATATCAAGCAATTATGTCCACATCTGAAAGATAAAGCCTTGGAAGGCTTTATTTCATTGGCTAAGACATGTGTATTACCTTCAGGTTTAAACTCTTCTTTTATTGCACTTGTTCCTAAAATTTAGGTGCCCGTGAAGATGAAAGATTTTAGGCCAATTAGTTTAATAAATAGTGTGGCAAAATTTTTAACCAAGGTGCTGGCTCTCAGGCTTAGTTTTGTATATGAAAAGTTGGTGGACTCACATCAGTTTGGTTTTGTAAGGGGCAGGCAGCGGAAAATATACTGTTAGCGAATGAAATTTATTATTCTATCAAAACTTCAAAAAATAGGGGTTTAATTTTGAAATTGGACTTTGAAAAAGCATTTGATACTGTCAAGTGGAGCTTTCTTCTCTAGGTCATGGAGTGTATGGGGTTAGGAAGAACATGAATTAAATGGATGGGAGATTTTTTTAAATCAATAAGGGTGTCTGTTTTGATTAATGGAAGTCCTACCAAAGAGTTCAACGTTTTAAATGGAGTTAGACATGGGGTCATTTGTCACCTATGATTTTTAATATAGCAGGTGAAGTGATAAGCAAAATTCTAAATTAAGAAAGTGAGTTGAGAATGTTTGAGGAATTGAAGTTTAGGGAGGATGGGCAATGTATTACCCATTTGCAATATGCTGATGACAAAACTGTGTTTTAGGATGACAATTTGGAATCATTTTAGGGGTAAAAAGAGTTTTTACAGTGCTTTCAATTACTTTCTGGTTTATCAATTTTCAGAAAAGCAGCTTATATCTTTTATAGAAAGGGAGATGGGTTTTCTTGCAGATAGACTCAGATGTAAGGTAGGCAAATGGCCAGTAATGTATTTGGATAGTCATATTGGAATAAGACCTAGAAAGGCCATCTTTTGGAAACCATTGATAGAAAAGTTCAAGAATAAGTTGGCTAACTGGAAAAGGGATAGCTTGAACCAAGCTGGAAGGCTGTCTTTAGTTAAATCAACTTTGAACAACCTTCCAATTTATTGGATTTCTCTTTATAAAGTTCCTGCGAGAATTTTTATCAATTAAAAAAATAAGGAGGGTTTCTTTCGGGGAGATGTGTTAGGGCGAAACACGCGCTAAAAATTCACGCAAGTATACGTGTTCACAAGTAGTATAAGATTTAAATCAGATTCGTTCCCACAGAGACTGATTTAGGTTAAGTTCAATTTATGCACCTATGCAATAATGTATGGTTATCACTCAATGCTAAGACAAATAACAAATTGGGTTTTGATTAAACAAAGAGATTATACTAAATAACATTAACTAAGAGAATTAAGTTGAATTACTATATATGACAAACATGGGATCCTAACTTCATTAAACACTTCATTCAATAGCCTTTTTGTTTTTAACCTTAGCATGTAATGGTGATGACACTAATCAGATAACACGAAACTAGTAAACGCCAACTTTCGTTGTACGAATACCCTACTACCAAGCATCCACAAAAGAGATAGAAGTTGAATAGACACCAATTATGCTTAGTCCTTATATGTCTATAAGAATTGAAAACATAACGGTTTAATGCGCAAGTTATATATCGTGATTACATAGGGCAAGTAAGATGGTTAAAATTACCTACGAATCATGCATAACAAATACATGAACCTATGCTAGCATGGCAAGTTCTAAACCTCTATATTCACTGTCGCTTCAATAGAGATTAACACACTATCTTATATGTTAGCTACGCACATAAGACGAATAAGCACAACCAATACTAGGATATCATACAATCACCACACACCAAGATATCGAAACAAATTAATTATTGAAATCCATAAGTAAATCCGCTAGAATCCCATGATAATGATTAACCCATAATTGAACTCATCATCATCATGGGTTCCAATGAAAGCATGGTATAAAACAAGGTCTTAATAAACTGAATAATAATCAAAGTACGAATAAAAAAAGGTCTAGATTCAACAAGAATGAAAACGAGCATCCAAAGTTACAACTATTTCAAAGAATCACAAGTAGAAAACAAGATCTTATTTTTCGGAATTATTTTGTGCTTCTAGGTCTTCTCCTTGATCTCCCAATCTTCCCGAATGATGAAAACCCTTTTTTTTAAGTATATATAAGCCCCTAGTGGACCTGTACCCTTAAAATTATCAAATTCCACTCAAAAAAGGCTTTTCAGCGAAATCAGCCGCGCATCAGCATGCGGTTGCGTGCGGGTCTGACGCGGCCGCGCGTCAGCATGCGATCGCGTGCACTTCTGACGCGGCTACGTGGGCGGCTTCTGGAAAATTCCGATGAATCTTATTTTGGCCATAACTTGAGTTCTACTCGTTAGAATTAGGCGATTCAACTGCCCACGCGAAGCTAACGAGATTCTATATAACTTGACAATGGCCTTGGCTTCCAAATCTGATCACTTTTCATCATATTTCCTTTAAAAGCTCCTTTCTTCATTTAACTAATATCTGAAATGCAATAACACAAAAACACATCAAAATACCAACAACTTGAGTCCAAAACACCAATTTAAGCTTGTAATAAAGTGTTCCAAGTGGATACAAAATCCACTTATCACACCCCCAAACTTGAATTGATGCTTGTCCACAAGCATAAACAGACTCAAAACTACAAAACAAACCTAATGCATGAATGCAACTACGTGAATGCAACTAAATGATAATGCCATCGATCCCCTCAGAATAACCATAACCAAATGAATAATCCAATGCCTCTAAGAATGCAATGACTTAAAACAGAGTTCGAATAAATCCCACAAACCAACTCACAAACCAGAAACGTGCATGTGTGGAATGCTTAACAGATATCTCTCAATACTAGATCAATAACCATCACTTATCTATCATCGAAACAATCAAAAGTTTATATAGAGAATAGACAATAAATGCATTATGACTCACAATACCTCCTTTCTACTAGAGTTATACAAGGATTCACAATATTATTGAACATATAACAAAGATGCTTATTTGACCGTGCAATGAATGAGGTCCCAAAAGACTTATGCAATAATACCCATGTATCGAGCGTTAGGTTAGCGGATCCCAGACTATAAAAGCCTTAGGTCACTAGACATAAAGTCCCCTAGAACTTAATAACTCGAGTATTAAAGAGCTCACTCTTGATCAATTATGCATAAACACATACTTTTTTTTTCTTTTTTCTTTTTTTCTTTTTTTTAAATAATTTATGAATGAGTGCGTTTCACTCCATCTCATTCAACCCTAGACTACTCATAAAAATATGAGTTGGCTACTAGCCATTTGACGCCTAGCCTTACAACAACTAGCAAAGAAATCCAAGTTTTTCTCCTGCTAAAAAAAATCAGTATTTTTACATCATTACGAGAATATCACAAATTCTAAATATAACCAAGTCAACAACTAACAAGTATGATCATGATCTAGATCAAAAGCAAACCTATGAGACTTTGTGATTTTTTTACATGCAAACTTATTCATTAAGACTTAAACATCCCTCTATTCATCATCACCACACTCAAATCAACATCAACTTATCAAATAGCATAGCTCATCTTAAGGGATCATGCTAAATATGCATGCAAATACAACTATATGAAATCACATAAAATACAAACAAATATGTCCTATATGAACAATCATGCAACACTATGAATGAAATACAACTACATGAAACATGAATCTATATGAACTATATGGACACACACACTACTAATACTTACATTATCACCCCCAAACTTAAAATTTTCAATGTCCTTATTGAAGGTAATAATAAGGATTTTAGGCATACCTAGTCGTCGGAAAGATCACTCTCCTCGGGTGGAGGATCAGGTGGCCAATCAACCTCGCCACCAGTGTCTCGAACAATAGTATCGAAAGCGTGTGTCAAATCTTCAGCAAAATATCAGTGGATGACATGCATGGCCTCCATACACCTAGTCAATCTTCTATACTGTGCATCACTAACACCAGTCCTATCAACTACCTATTGCATATGAGAAGAACCCTCTATAGGCACGGGAATATCCGTCCAGCCGCTCTCTACATCATCAAAAATATATCCCAACCCCTTATCATGGGTTGCACTTAAGAATGAATAACTCAAGTGATTTGGCATTCGGTTGAGCTCAAGTGTGGGAGCTTCTTGAATAAATGGTTCAAAACGCTCCTGAGAAATTTTTAGCTCTGCTAACCCAAGAAAATCGAATGGCATATCTAACATCCTCTTCCACGGAGGTGCATTCAAAACCTGCAGTTGCTCTGCTCTTTCCTTGTCATCAATAACTGATTTCCTCATTAAGGATCTCTCTAAGGTCTCTGACTTTGGCAATTGCTCAAGTTCCGAATTCACGACAGAGTCTACCCACTCTACTTTAAAGCACTCATCTTTAGCTGTGGGTAATTTATTGCCTTGAACACATTAAAAGTGACCTTTTAATCGTGAACCTTCATCATAAACTCTCCTTTTTGCACATCGATCATAGTTCGGTCAGTAGCTAAGAATGGTCTCCCCAAGATAATGGGAATCTTCTTATCCTCCTCAAAGTCAATAATTACAAAGTCAGCAGGAAAGATAAGTTTTTCCACCTTGACCAAAACATCCTCCACTATACCTCGTGGATAAGCGATGGAACGATCAACTAGTTGCAATGACATGTATGTTGGTTTCGGATTAGGTAGACCAAGCTTCTTGAAGATAGATAAGGGCATCAGATTGATGCTAGCTCCCAAATCACACAAACACTTGTCGAATGACAAGTTTCCGATGGTGTAAGGAATAGTGAAGCTTCCAGGATCTTTAAGCTTTGGAGGCAACTTTTATTACAACACAGCACTGCATTCCTCCGTAAGAGCAACGGTCTCTAAGTCATCGAGCTTCACTTTCCGAGAGAGAATACCTTTCATAAACCTCACATAGCTAGGCATCTGTTCAAGAGCTTCAGCGAAAGGTATGTTGATATGAAGTTTCTTGAACACCTCCAGAAACTTCTCAAACTGCTTATCCAGCTTTTTCTTCTGCAGCCTCTTAGGAAAATGAGGTGGAGGATAGATCTGTTTCTCCCATGTATTACCCTCAGGAGGAGTGTGCTCAAAAGGAGTCTTCCTTGGTTCCATTTACGCTTCCTTCTGCACTTCTTCTTCAGCCAAAACTTCAGATTCTGGAACTTGAGATTTTTCAGGGCATGCAACATTCCCAGACCTTAATGTAATTGCCTTAACTTGCTCTTCTGCTTCCCTTTTGCCTGGAACTTCTGTATCACTAGAAAGCGTTTATGGTAGTCGATTCAATAAGGCGTTAGCAATTTGTCCTATCCGGTTCTCCAGATTCTGGATAGAAACAGCCTGGCTTTGGTATAGAAGAGTCTGGTTTTTGCAAATAAGCCTCAACTCCTCCAATTCAGATTTTTCATTTGAAGTTAGAACTGCATCATGAGTTTGTTGTTGAAGTTGGAGTTGTTGTCTTGGTGCAAATTGTTGCTGAAAACCAGGAGGGTTGAATTGTTTTTCTCCAAACTGATGGAACGGCTGTTGCATCGCATTCTGATTGTTGCTCCATCTGAAGTTAGGATAATTCCAGTTGTCAGGATGATAAATGTCTGGAACTGGTTGCTGCGATCTCTGAAAGTTGCTCACAAACCGAGCTATTTCACTAGATATAGCGCATTTCTCCGTTGCATGTGAACCTGCACATAGCACACAAACACTGGTTATCTGATTAACATCCAAGTTAACCAGAGAATCAATCTTCATAGACAACTCCTTTAGTTGAGCAGTGATAGCCATAGTTGTATCCACCTCAAGAACTCCTGCTACCTTACTCTGTGGCAATCTCTGGGCTGGATACTGATATTCATTAGCAGCCATCCGTTCAATTAGATCATAAGCTTCCTCATAGCTCTTAACCCATAAGGCTCCACCTGATGCTGCATCGAGAATGGGTCTGGACTGTGCTCCCAAACCATTATAAAAATAGTTGATGATCATCCAATCAGGCATTCCATGATGAGGACACTTTATAAGCATCTCCTTGTAGCGCTCCCAAGCTTCACATAGAGATTCTTCTGATTGCTGCGTAAATTGAGTAATACCTTTTCTGATTGCAGCTGTCTTTGCCATAGAGAAGAATTTAGTGAGAAACTTTTGAGCAAGATCTTCCCAAGTAGTAATCGAACCAACTGGTAGAAAGTGTAACCAGCTCTTAGCCTTGTCCCTCAAAGAGAATGGGAATAGACTAAGCTTCACAACATCTTCAGAAACACCGTTGAACTTGAAGGTTTTACATATCTAAATAAAATCCCTAATGTGCATATTGGGATCTTCCGTTGAGAACCCCCAAACTGGATTGAATTCTGCACCCATTGAATTATGCCAGGCTTGATCTTAAAGGTATTAGCTGTGATAGCTGGCCTAACAATGCTAGATTGAATGTCAATGATCTTAGGTTGAGAAAAATCCATCAAGGCTTTCGTTCGTGCTGCTGGGTCTCCCATTGTAATGAGTACCTGAAACACAACAAGTAGACCGTGAAAGTAAAAGAGTCTGAGTCAGTGAACTTTAAAGACCACTGATGATGGGCACATAAACTAAACAATTAACACCGAGTCCCCGACAATGGCGCCAAAAACTGTTAGGACGAAACACGCGCTAAAAATTCACGCAAGTATACACGTTCGCAAGTAGTATAAGATATAAATTAGATTTGTTCCCACAGAGACTGGTTTAGGTTAAGTTCAATTTATGCACCTATGCAACAATGTATGGTTATCGCTCAATGCTAAGACAAATAACAAATTGGTTTTTGATTAAACTAAGAGATTATACTAAATAACATTAACTAAGAGAATTGAGCTTGAATTACTATATATGACAAACATGGGATCCTGACTTTATTAAATACTTCATTCAATAGCCTTTTTGTTCTTAACCTTAGCATGTAATGGTGATGACACTAATCAGATAACACGAAACTAGTAAACGCCAACTTTTGTTGTACGAATACCCTACTACCAAGCATCCACAAAAGAGATAGAAGTTGAATAGACACCAATTATGCTTAGTCCTTATATGTCTATAAGAATTGAAAACATAACGGTTTAATGCGCAAGTTATCTATTGTGATTACATAGGGCAAGTAAGATGATTAAAATTACCTAAGAATCAAGCATAACAAATACATGAATCTATGCTAGCATGGCAAGTTCTAAACCTCTATATTCACTGTCACTTCAATAGAGATTAACACGCTATCTTATATGTTAGCTACGCACATAAGACGAATAAGCACAACCAATACTAGGATATCATACAATCACCACACAACAAGATATCGAAATAAATTAATTATTGAAATCCATAAGTAAATCCGCTAGAATCTCATAATAACGATTAGCCCATAATTGAACTCATCGTCATTATGGGTTCCAATGAAAGCATGGTATAAAACAAGGTCTTAATATACTGAATAATAATCAAAGTACAAATAAAAAAAGGTCTAGGTTCAATAAAAATGAAAACGAGCATCCAAAGTTACAACTATTTCAAAGATTCACAAGTAGAAAACAAGATCTTATTTTTCGGAGTTGTTTTGTGCTTCTAGGTCTTATCCTTGATCTCCCAATCTTCCCGAATGTTGGAAACCTTTTTTTTAAATATATATAAGCCCCTAGTGGACCTGTACCCTTAAAATTATCAAATTCCACTCAAAAAAGGCTTTTTCAGCGAAATCAGCGAAATCAGCCGCGCATCAGCATGCGGCCGTGTGCGGGTCTGACGCGGCTGCGTGTCGGCATGCGGTCGAGTGCACTTTTGACACGGCCGCGTGGGCGGCTTCTGGAAAATTCTGATGAGTCTTATTTTGGCCATAACTTGAGTTCTACTCGTCAGAATTAGGCGATCCAACTGCCCTCGCAGAGCTAACGAGATTCTATACAACTTGATAATGGCCTTGGCTTCCAAATATGATCAATTTTAATCATATTGCCTCTAAAAGCTCCTTTCTTCATTTAACTGATACCTGAAATGCAATAACACAAAAACACATCAAAATACCAACAACTTGAGTACAAAACACCAATTTAAGCTTTTAATAAAGCGTTCCAAGTGGATATAAAATCCACTTATCAAGATGGTCCAGAGGATGGAGATAATAGTAGAAGAAAAATGCATTATAGGGCTTGGAATTTTCTATGTAAGCCTAAGAAATGGGGAGGTCTGGGTTTAAGTTCATTGCAAAATAGAAATTTAGTGTTGCTGTGCAAATGGTGGTATAAGTGGCAGGATGATAGAAATATAAGTTGGAATGTGTGGTTAAGGGATAAGTATGGATGTAATAAGGGGGAGGGTTTAGAATAATTGAGCAATCAAAGATCATGTTCTGTTATGATACATGATATTCTATGAGCTAGTTTGGGTTCCAGTGGGTGAAGTATTTACTACTAAGGCAGCTTATGAACTAGTGAATGGAGATAATATTTCTTATCCTGGCCACTGGAAAGTAATTTGGAAATTCAAAGTGTCTGAGATAATTAAGTTGTTCCTTTGGAAAGTACTATCTTTGATTGTGCCAACAAAGGTATGGTTGACTAATAGAATTAGAAATTTTGGAGACTCCGAGATGTATTTACTTTGTTATTTGGAGGAAGAATCACAAGAATATTTATTTTTGGAAATGCACATTTTCTAGAAAAGTATGGATCTTTATTCTAAACTGGTGGGGAGTAATCTCAAAGGTATACATAGAAGACCCGGAGTCTATGTGGAGGTCTAGTGATATTTTTTATCATGCAAGGATTAAGCAAGCTTGGATTAGTGTTTCAATATCCACAATATGGAATATTTGGATGTACATAAATCAATGTATTTTTTAGAATAGTACTCCAAACTTGAATCAAGTTATTTTTTTTGGTACAGAGTAGAGCTTTTGAGTGATTCTTGGCAAATGGTATTATAAGTTACCAGAAAATACAATGGTGGACACATAATCTAGTTGGGGTTGTTACTGTAAGTGAAAAAGATTTTTGGTGTGAGCTGACCAACAAGGGCAGTTTTGAGATCATTGCTTCTATTAATGGAAGCTTGAAAAAAGATTCAAAAGGTAGAGTATATGCTGGAACTGGAGGTATGGTTCAGTTAGTTACAAGTGAGATTTTGTTACATTTTGTTGGTCCTTCTGCAACTTCTCAGGCTTTTGAGGTAAAATGTCATGATTTAGAAGTTTTATAATTAAAGATTCTGTAATATAGTAAATGGAAGCAAAACAAAGTGTTAGTACTCTCACATAGCAAGTAGCTGTTGAAAGAAACTGATGTGGCTGCAGTTCAGGATAGTTTATGGAGTAGTAAGGAGTTAAATATAAAGGTGCAATATGTTCAGAGGTCTTGGAATTTGATAGCAGATGCCCATGCAAAAAAGGTATTTTTTTGGACAAATTGGTGATAAGTTAAATTTTGGAAATTAATTTTGGGGGCTCGTATTTTAGTGGTATTAGTCTTGTGGCATCTTTTGTTGTGTAACTAGATAGTAGTGAGATTTATAGAGTTACATGATTAATTTTAATTGTGCTATATGTGTCATTATGATAGCTTAGGCATATGGAAAAACTATCATATAGGGATTTAATGACAAATTATAGGGGGGTCAATTTAGAGTAATATAAATAAAGGGATCATTGCATGCAGAGTGTTCAGTCTCTTCATTTCAACTCTCAAAATACAATTAGCTGAGAGAGGTTAGGTTTAATTAGGGTTTCTTTGATTCTGTCAAATTAGAAATATGGAGGGGGCATGTAAATGTGAATGCTAGGTGGTTGATGCTTTGCAAGGGAGTGATCAAGTGCAATGTGTATAGTTTTTTATCACAAGAAGTTTTGCCGAATGGAAATCGCTCTGGTATTGGGGCTGCTTTTCGTGATGATGTAGGTGTAATCCTTCATATGACTGTGGGTTCTATGCACATTGAGAACCAAAGAGAAAATGGGTTTAATGCTTTGATGGAAGGCTTGAAGGTAGGTTATTACAAGGATTACAAAAAGATTGTGTTGGAGACTGATCACGTGAATGCGTACTGAGATTTGTATAATTCTTCTGTGGGGGGAGGCCATCCTCAATATGCTGTGGCAGCTCAATCAGCGCAAGGCTGATAAAAATTTTAAGCCATATTTAAGGCTCATTGACAGGAAAGCTAATCAGTTGGCAGCATATTTGTCTAAGTATGGAGCCAACCATTGGGATCAAACGGTGATTATTGATGAGGACTTTGGCGGAATTGAGGAGTTGTGGTATTTGGATATGGGTTTAGGTAGTATTGAGCAAAGGTCTCGGGCTGTGCGGCAGGGTGGAATTGAACCTGCTATTCTTGAAGATGAGGTTCTGGATCTCCAGGAGGAGGAATTCCCTCAAGAAAAAGATAATAGTGTTGTTCATGATGTGGAAGTGCAAGTGAATGAAGCTGTTGGTCTAGAAGTTGTTGGTAACGATGCTGAAGAGGAGATTGCAGGGTTTGAAGGGAACCAGTTGGTGGTGATTAGTCTTTTGGCTGCACTAGCAATGACATAGATTGGAGCAGTTCCTGGTGGTGGAGAAGACATGGAGATTTGAGTCCAGTTGGAAGCAAGGTACATCAGTACTGGTGGGGAAGTTTATCAGTTATGATTTTATTAGTCTATTAGTTAAGCCTAAAGTTTTAGTTAATCAAGACATGTTTGGATTTTGTTTATAATAGTTGGTTTAGGATGGTTTGGATTGAATTTCACTGGCCCATTTTTTAATTGGGTCTAGTAAATTGTATTTTGGGGATGTTTGGGCTTTAGCCCTTTATAATATTATAATATTTGGTTTTCAAAAAAAATTATTATTAACTTAATAATAAAGTCAATTATAAATACATGACGGTAATTAAGATAAACTGCACAATTATCTCTCCAATTTTCTGACACATCCTTCATCATCCATTTTTTGAATTAATTAAAAATAAATAAATCATTGAAATGCGTTTATAAACTCGTATTCATGATCAAATTATTTTAAATATTTTTTAAGGATGTAGTTGGCTGGATATTACCGTACTCAGACTTTATTACTTAGTTTTATAATTTAAAACAAAAAACTTTCATGTTTTAAATTTTTTACTGAAATCAAATTAAAAAAATTATATGATATTAAAAAATTCCGTACATCACACAAATTTTAAGCCAGTATAATCACGAACCATTAAATTTATAAGCCTTCACTGTTGACAACAAATTTGGAGTAAGAAATTATAGTCTTTAGAAGCAACTAAAACTTGTAACATTTTTTAGAGAAATCGGTCGAACCTTTAAGGCCATCTCCGGTCATTAATTTATTTTATAACAACTCTATCTTCAAATTTTTACCTTTTTAACTTCATATCACTATTTCTTATCCAACCGTTTTTTCAAATTTTACTTTAAATCCACTTTTATATCTACTAGCGTACGACCTGTGTGATACACATGTCTTGATTAATATTAACATATTTTTATTTTTATTTTATATAATTTTATTATAATTTTATATAAATAATTAAATACTAATGATTATATAATTATAATTCATTGTATATAATTTCAAATTAAATTTAAATAGCATAAATAATACATGATTGATTAGATTTTATCCATAAATAATAATGTAAATGTTTGTTATTAGTGAAATTCGAACATGAAAAGTTATATGTATCTTTATAAATACTAATATAGATGTTTGTTGTTAACAAGATTCGAACTTGAGAACTTATACGTATTTTTATAAATAATAAATAATAATATAATTGTTTGTTGTTGACGGGATTCGAACCTGAGAATCTGTGGAGTATATTTTTAGTATTTGGATCTAACGGCTCTGATTATTTGATGAAGAAGATCCAACGATCATGATGGAAAGGAATAACCAAAATGAGGGGTTAATCAAATTATAAATTATATCCTATTTTGTTTATTATAATATAGTATAAATATCCAACAATAAAACTGTACTTTAAACCAATTTCATCTTTGTAGATAATAATAAATAGTATTTATATTAATAATTAAGTGTCGCTCTCATTTGCTTTATCTAAACAGTATTTGTTCAAATTTGAAGCTAAATAGTTGTTTGCGTTATATATAAAAATAGAGTCTAGGACTGTTGAAGATGAAATAAAATATGTTAAATTCAAATATGAAGATAAAGAAGGTTACGGAGCAAATATTGGAGATTCCCTAATATCTTTTAGAGAAATAAAAAGACATGGAGTGCACAGATCTTTTGTTGGTTTATTAATATTTGACACCGTCAACCAGACAAAGTTGCATAATCTTGCAGTTGCATTATTATTGTCTGAAAGGAAATACAACCAGTTAACTCCTAACCACCAAGCATTTATGGTACTCCGACAACGAGTAGTCTACTGCTCTTCGGGATAAAGCTAGCTACAGCTCCTTTGCGGATTTAATCCCAACCATTCATTCATTCTTGTAATCTAACGGTTTTGTAAAATGAGATGTATTAAGACGTATCGGTTAATGAATATAAAAGATAAAAATAGTTATTTTGAGACGTGTGTCATAACATTTTAAGATATATTTAGGACATTATTGAAATAATCTGTTTTTTTTTTGTGAATTGTCTTAAATTTGAATTTAGAATAATGATATAAAGATATAAAGCATCCCTTGGACTTTCTCTAACATGCCCCATGTCTCTTAATGTCAGTGTGGCTGCTAACTGAATTTGTTTGATTTTGATTTCTGCACATTAATGTGATTTAATCAATTTACAATATATAAATATGAATAGGTAGCAAGTAGTGGATAGGCGAAAATGGAGTTTGAGCAAGAAGAGCCTGTTAGTCCTACAGGACTGTACATGAGCAGTTCTGCACTTAGTTTAACTACACTTGGTTTTTTGGAGTTCCAAGTACCAATTGACGATTTTCAAGTGTTTGACCTCATCAAGGATCTATTCCTGCCTATTAATCCACGCTTTTCCTCTAAAATGGTACTCTCATTCTTTCTGTTCTCTTTGAATTACTCAACAACATTATGTTAAGAAACTGTTGCTTATGTTTGGAATTCTTGTAGGCTGAAGATGACACTGGCTTAAAGATATGGAAACGGGTTGAAGTAGATCTCCAGGACCATGTGAAAATTCCAGAATTTCCTCAGGCAGATTCAGAAGTCTACGATGAGTATGTGGATGAATATGTGAGAGACATAAGCATGCAAGCACTTCCAAGAACCCGACCTCTATGGGAAATTCATGTAATCAAGTACAAAACAAGCAATGCAGCTGCTACCATTATTTTCAAACTCCACCAGGCGTTAGGGGATGGCTACTCTTTAATTGGAGCTCTTCTTTCTACACTCAAAAGAGCCGACAATCCTTGTCTTCCTTTAACATTTCCTTCCCGTCAATCAACCTCCAAGGTCAACCGCAATAATAATCTTAACAATCTTCTCAAACGGGTGACTAAAGGCTTCTCTGGCATTGTGGATACTGTACGCGATTTTGGAAGTTTTTTGCTGAGGGGTGAAGATGATATAACTCCCATTCGATCAGGTGACCAAGGTGTGCAGTTTCAACAGTTGGAATACTGTACTCTTACATTCTCTCTTGATCAGATCAAGCAAGTCAAGGACATGTTGAAAGTGGTGAGCAATGAATTGACCTCACTCTCATCTGTTGTGATTATTTTCTAATATTGTTGTTTATTAATGTAGACGGTAAACGACTTGATAATGGGAACAATCTTGTATGGAATTCGAGTGTACATGAAAGGAGAAAAGCATGAATCCGCGAAAGCAGCTTCAACAGCGATGCTGTTGTTTAATACAAGAGACGCGGAGGGGGGTTACAATTCGGTGTCTGAGATGGTGAAGCGTGATTCTGCAATGCCATGGGGAAATCAAATCACAGCTACACATGTTCACGTTCCCCAATTGACCACCAATTCTAACATCCAAAACTTTGTACTCAAAATACATGAAGAAACCCAAAGTAAGAAGAACTCCTCCGCTATTTATCTTACTGCTCTCTTTATTGATGGCGTCAGAAAATTTAAAGGCTCCGAGGTACGCTCTTATATCTTCATTCACCAATTAAAGTTACGCTTAGTGTAAATTTATACATAATTCAGCTGCATAGCATTTTTTATGTAACACATGCAAGTATACGTCTCATTCAACTCCAGTGCGTGCCCTGTGACTGAGAAATCGGATCAAATATCAAACCAAAATCAATAACATGGGCCTGTTTTGAATTTGAGTTTGTAAATAAATCTTAAATTGCATGTCAGGCTGCAGCTAGATTCATACATTCTGACATAAGGAAGTCAAGCCTAGTAGTATCAAACTTGATCGGACCAATGGAACAAATGGCTTTGGCTGACCACCCCATCAAAGGCTTATACTTCACTTTTTCTGGTGCTCCATTGGTATGTACCATATGTATGCATCCTTCGCATCGTTTTTGTTCTTTTGTTTGTATATGTATATTCATCACCAAAGTGTTGATTTGATGGCAGAGTCTAGCCATAAATGTCATAAGTTATATGGGGAATTTAAGGGTCGCGATTGCATCAGAGAAAGGTTTCATTGATCAACCCAAGCTCAAGTCATGCATCCAGGAGTCTTTCGATACCATCTTCGAATCTCTACTGCAATAAAAATCTACGTGTCATTCAATTATATATAAGGTTGCCAACAAGACTAAGCAATATGAGTAATATTTTGTAAGAGAATTAATCTGGCCAGTGAAAAATATGCATTTCATTTTTCTGTCTTTGCAATTACTTTTTTTTTTGTCAAATTTAAAGCAGATTTCATTAATAACTTGAAAGAGATTCAATCGGGACAAACCCCCAACTAATCATGCAACCGGGTTGAAAAACAAATAGAGCTAAATAATTAGCCATTTTGTTTCCGGATTGCTTAACAAACTGAATACAAATATTCTGAAAATTAAAAATGAAGGTAATGGTTTCCCGGACAATCCAGCACACATCTCCCCCGAAAACAGTAGCTTCACAATTGACCCTCACATTAATTCGATTGATATTGCAATGTTCAGAGGACTCAGTTGCAACAACGGAATTTAGAGGCCTCATATTATGAACAAATATTTTTTGTGAGAGGTGATCACATGTGATTTTCACCACCGTTCCAAACGCACCCCAGCTATCTACCTGCCGGACACCAGCTATATACCTGCCGAAAGTGTTGTTGATGCGAGATATCCAGATCTCCCAATACACCATCCAATTCATTTTCAACACAACCACCACATCGCACAAAGCGAGACACATCGCATAAAGCGAGACAATCAAACACACAAATAATAACTTAAACAGAACAATACGAAAAAACCCAAAATTCAAAAATCTCGGAATAACACCAAATTGTAATATGTTGTTAGACCAGAGATTTTTAATCCAAAAACTGAATTTTATTATAAAATCCAAGCTCTTACCTTAGTAGATCTGAAAACTAAAGTGAAAAACTGTAATGGATTTTTCGAGTTTTGTAAAACAAATCTCGATTTTATTAAAGAAAAAGTGAATAAAAGAAGAAGTTGAAGATGAATATGGAGATAGAGATGGGTAGAAAGGGGGAAAAAGAAGGTAGGGCGGCTAGGGTTAGGTGAAGTTAGGGCGGCCGACTCTCATGCGAGAGATAAATTTTTTATGTAAAGTTTTTGTCTTTGCAATTACTTTGAAATTGAAGTTGACCAATATTTAGAAAGCTCCATGTTAGTTGATATTATCAACTCTGTTTTGCAGTAATGAAGCAATCAGAGATCAAAACTCATAAAACAACAGTATCGAATCATTAACTAAGCTCAAGTCTTCTGCATATTTACATAGTGATCAAGATGATGAATAACAGAGAGTGTGTGTGGTTACAGAGAGAGAGAGGATTGAAATGTTAACTAACTATACTATACACGTTACAATATACAAGTGTGAGGTCTGAAAGTGACAACAGAGTCTTTTAGGCTGCAGACATGGCAATGACAGTTGGTGACCACTGGCTTGTGATGTGGCAAGTGGTGAACCAGTATTTCCAATAGCCCCCTCAAGTTGGAGAATGGTGAAGTCAAATTGAGTAGAGAAGCAGGTAGCGTAGTTGACATTCCTAACTTGGAGAGTAACTCATTGAATTATGGTGAAGGAACAACCTTTCTCATGAAATCTGCAAGTTGATAATTGAGTTGGCAGGTAAGACAATTGAAGCAACATGTCAAGAACCTTATCACGACTAAAATGACAATTTAGCTCGATGTGCTTGATCTGTTCATTAAATACTGGATTTCTTGTGATGTGAAGAGCTGATTGTTTATCATGATAAAAGTAGAGAGACAAAATAAATAACTAGGATTTTATTATAATACTTAATAATCAAGATAAATGTCTCAATGTTTATATAATAAATTGTTATAAGCTAAATTATGAAAACACCATTAATATAATATATCACTAATAATATATAATAAATATATATTCTAACATCCCCCTCAAACTCACGATGCTGCACCATTAAGCATTGAGAGTTTGTCAGATAAGAACCGGAAGCGCGAAATCAAATGAGTTTTGATAAAAATATCTGCAATTTGAAGTGAAGAAGAGACATAAGGTAAGGTGATAGTACCCTGCTGCAAGTGATGACGGGTGACATGACAATCAATCTCAATATGTTTAGTGCGTTCATGAAAAACATAATTACGAGCAATATAAACTGCACTCTTATTATCGCAATATAGCGGAGTAGGATGAATAAGCTTAATACCCAAATCTGCAAGTAACCAAACAACCTCACAAGCAGTAGAAGCCATTGCACAATACTCAGCTTCCGAAGATGATCGAGAAACAACATCTTGTTTTTTTTTACTTTTCCATGAAATTAGAGAATCACCAAGAAAAATACAAAAAACAGTAGTAGACTTGCGATCCTCGGGATCTCCAGCCCAATCAGCATCACTATAAGCACGCAACTCTAAAGATGAAGTAGAAGGAAATAATTGACTCTGAAACTGAGTCCCTCGAAGGTATTTGAGAATACGAAGAACAGCTCCCCAATGCACAGTAGTAGGAAAAATGACGAACTGACTAACAACATGAACATACGCAACATCTGGACGGGTAACAATGAGATAAACAAGACTACTCACAATAGTACGATATAAAGTAGGATCCGCCAAAGGAAGACCATCAGATGACGAATATCGAACATTCATCTTGAAGAGGCCGAATAGACCTATTTTGAATACCACCGGATGATCGTAGAGGAACGGCAAAAACAGGAGTACCAGATGACAAGTTTTCCTTAGCACCGTAAGATTTAATACGAATCTCCTCCGCTAAAAGTTCATTAACAACAGAATCAGTTGATGAAAGTGGAGTACGATGCAAGATTGGACCTCGAAAAGGTTCAAAATCAGAACGAAGAGCCATTAAAAATTGTACCAAAGGTTTTTCTTCTCATCTCTTGACATAAGCAGCTACTGCAGTCAATTCTGTTGATTCAGTCAATGCAAGTTGATCCCATAAAGAAGACATGTCAGAATAAAATTCTTGAATATACATATTTTGTTGTTGAAGTGCACGAATATCCATCTCTAATTGATATCGTTTAGAAAAATTGGATTGTATATACAACCTGGATAGATGATCCCATACCTCTTTAGCCGTTTCATACTTTTCTAACTGAGCACCAATAGAATGTGCAACAGAATTATTAATCCATGTAATAATTTTCGAATTCTCAGCCTCATAAACCTCAATTGCTTTTGCAGAATCATCAGTCTTATCATCTGCTGGTTCAGTCTTAGTATCCTTATCATGAACATAACTTCACAAAGTTTTTCCATGTAATTTTTTTTCATAACATAACTCCAATATGAATAATTTGTACCATCCAACTGAACACTAATCGACTGAAGAGAATCATCTTTACCGAAAGCCATGTCAATAAAACAAACAACCTCAAATAAAATAGAGCAATCAACGAACTAATTTTTCAATAACCTAACTCTTGATACCATGATAAAACTAGAGAGACAAAATAAACAACTAGTGTTTTATTATAATACTTAATAATCAGGATACATGTTTCAATGTTTATATAATAAAATGTTACAAGATAAATTATGAAAACACCCTTATTATAATATATCACTAATAATATATAATAAATATATATTCAAACATATCAGAGTGTAGAGTTATAGGTGTGAGGTTGTCAACACCAAGTTCTTGCAGCAAACGCACAAGCCAAGTCACCTCAGATGCAATAGCAACCATATTGCTCTATATTTGGCTTCCGATATTGTAACTGTGCTTACTTCTTTGATTTCCATGAAACATGAGAGTGTCAAATAAGACGACATAACCAGTAAGAGATCTTTGAGTGTCAAGACAAGATTCACAATTGAGAGAAGGCCTGAACCGTAAGGGAATTAGAGGCTTTTAACAATATTCCTTGACCAACAGAGCAATATATCTCAAAGGATGTGTAAGAGCTTACAGATGTGGCAATCTATGAGAGACGGTTGAAATTGACTCAAATTTTGCACAACATAAGACAAATCATGTTGTGAGTTAGTTAGATACAAATCATAAGATAAATTTCATGTCACGTTAAATTGTGAGAAATATAGGAGGTGTCAGGGATCAAATCTGAGTTCTCTGCCAGCTATACCAAGTAAATGAATCGGTCGCACTAAAATTTTAAGATTTCTTGATATGGTATTAGAGCTCAGGCTGACGGGAGAGCTCAGGTTTGACTCCCTGTCACCTCCAAAATTCTCACAATTTAATGCGGATACAAAAGGCAAATTAATACTTCAAAGTTGGGGTCCATGATCTACTCTTTGAATCATAAATGGGCTCTCGAGTGGGTGGAGTGTTATAAAATCCTGGAAAGGACCATCCTCCAACGAGTTCCTTGACACAGAGAATCAATTTCAATTTGATCATTTACAGTGACAATAATATCATCAACACAAATAACTAAAATTTTAGTGTGAGAACCAGAAGTTATTAGTAACAAACTATAATCATTTTTGGATTGATTATAACCTAGAAAACAAGTTCCTGCAAAAATGTATAGAACCATTCCCTAGATGCTTGCTTTAGTCAATATAAATATTTTTTTAGTCTACAAACTTGATTAGGCTTATGAGAAACACCTTATGGAATCTTTATGAACTTCTCTGTTAGGTCCACTAGGTACATATAGGGAATGAATGTATGTTATTCGATTTTAATCAATTAAATTCAACGGAAAATGAATCAAATGAACACACTCAAGTTTTTGGGTAAATATTCTTTTATTTAAAAATAAGAATACCCGGAGGTGTGCTTATAACACGGAATACAAAATATTCTATGCTACGAATCACTCTAAAGAGATAAAGCTTTATCAAATGATAAGAAATACAAACTATAAAGCAATATCTAATGAGTGCTTTCAGTGTTTAAGACTTTAGTTAATATGTGTAAATTTTGGCAGCACTTCTCTCTATAATTTCAAAAAATGAAATCAAAATAATCTTAGTGAATTTAATTCTCCAAAGCGTCGATGTTGAGTTCTTGAGAAATGATGTTCAATTTGATTTATTTGATTGAATATATAGGTTGGAGAGAGAAGTGTATCTTGGAGAGAAGGAAACATGTACGTGGCTATATATTATCCAAGTATTCAAATGACCAAAACTTGCATTTTTGTCCAACATGTGCTTTGTACTATTCCCTTGAGCAAGTGGCGCCTAGAGGAAGCTTTGAACTTGTTAAATAACCTTTAAATAATAAGGTGGTTCCTCCTAGGAGTTGTAGGAAGCTCCTTGCCTTATATTATAGAGCAAATGGTGCCTACAAAGTGAGTTCTATGAAGTGGTGGCTCCTAGAGTGCTACAAGGTGCATTCTTTACTTATTTTCTTGAGAGAACATGGTGCACTGACGCCTACAAGGGTACCAACAAGGGGAGTGGCGCCTAGAGTATGCTAATGAGTGATTTTGCCTTAGTTCCTGCAGCCGGTGGCGCCTCCTAGGGACCAAGGAAGAAGGTAGTGGCGCCTAGAGTGAACAAGGTGCACTTCCGACTTAGTGTTTGATCTCATTTCTTCCTTGTGGCTCCTACTAGATCAAGACCACTTCTAGTACATAGTTTTAAAGCCATACGATACTAGTGGCTTTTACAAGGTAAGAGAGTAGACTTGATGACTCCTACTACAAGGTAGTAGCCACTTTTACCTAGTTTATATAGAGCACTTTAACCCTTTAGTTGTCTTGTCTTCACGTCTTCTCTCCAAGTATTCGTATAAACTATATAATCTTCATATTCAGATACGAATCATCACTTAATAGTTCTTCTAATGATAGTACTTAATTTCTCTTCACGGATCACTGACGCCTGCTGCAATGGTCTGGTTCACAGGCAACTAGTTCTGATCTCAGACATTCGTACCATAATCTTTGTAAATCATTGTTAAGCCTTTTATAATACACAATCAACTTCACGTAGAATCCTTTAGGTCTCCACACTAATTATAATAACTATTTCGAATGACTTCAACCTTATTCTTCCGTTGCATAAACATATTAATGAACTTCAGACAGACTTCTACTGACGACCTCTTCACTGCAACTACCAAGATCATTATGTATATACCCAATAATCAATCTGTACTGATTCTAGCGGAATATAGATTTTTTGCAAGTCCTTTGTTCTATGTTGAGTTATCCAAACCAATATTATTAAATTATACATGCAGCTTCAATCTTACTCCACAATCTCCTCTTATTTGACTGTTACACCTGAGAGTCAAATAAAAATAGAGATGCAACAGTTTGGAGGATAACTCAACTAACTCCGAAAATAGATCTTCACTAAGCTTTCAACATTCAACTCTGTAATTATAAATAATTCTATCTTATACCTTCTACATCTTCTATAAACCTTCAGTTTCAGCAGAGAACTGATTCTTCTCTCCTTTATGTAAAGTTGCAGATGGATACATCTTCCAAATTATGTCTTCAATCTTCAGATCTTCCCATAGAGTATAAAAAAATATTTTGGAACTTAGAATCGATAATCTCTCCCCCTTATATGAAGAACCTCCCCCTTAATACAATAAAGGTGAAAAGTCTCCTCTTTCGTATATTAAAGGCTATTTTTCTGTAATCTCTATAATCTATCCCCCTTAGTTAAGTAATTCTTGAAAATGTATCAGAGAAGAGGGCTAGAAAAACACAACAAGGTGAAGAGATTATAATTTGGGAACCACTTTATCACAGTGCAAGTGTGTGATTTTTTAGTGACTTCACAATGTGTTTCACTCCGCTCTACACTCAGGTGTTTGCCATTTATTCTCACAGTGTGTCACTCACTCGGAGCTGCCAGAAAATACTTTTCATAGAAAAGTTGGATTCTAGCTTCAAGAATGGAAACTCTCAGTCAAGAGATTCAGAAATATTCCTTTTGAGAGGGGAAAATATAATTCTTTTAAGTGGCAGAATTCCTGATATCCCTCAACTTCCATGAAGAAGTATGCATTATAAACTCGTCAGATAATATATGAGTCCTCATTTACAAGTTACAATTTTGACGAAGGTCAAAATCATTTCCAGATTTGAATTTTGGGAAGATAATCAATGATTAATGATATGCCATTAAGGATCAAAGATTTCTTTAGAAGTCTGTGAAGATTTATAAGAGTTTTTAAATTCCGAGTGTTCCCATATCTCAACCACAATCCATAGATCAGAGCATAAAAATATGTAATACAGATCTAGGATCGTAACGTTAAGCCGATGATCAAAGTATTAGGCTCATAAGTCCAGGATTTAAGGATTAAGATCCAATTATTATTAGTGAGCTTGATATGGTTTAACAATAATTGCTTCGTTAATACCTTTCTTGTATGTGAATCTCACGTGTGCATAGGAAATATTAGACCAAGGGGTAGTGACTCTCATTTAGATGCCATGGCTGATAGGTGAATTTTAATAGATTATATTATGTTGGGAGAATGCACCTAGTAACAGTTTATATCCCTTTCGGCTCTATATTCTTTTGAGAGAATATAAACGGGCTTACAAATGTCTCGAGATTTAGATACTCCACTACTTTGTAAGAGACAGAGTTGTAGGGTTGATCAATCCTTCCTTATGTGGTGCTTCTTGGCACTATCTCCCTCATTCTCAACACAACTCCAAAACCAAATGGTTAATTTGTCTAACCACCAAGTTAATATCTCAAGAAAAATTTGGTGTATTGGAACAAAATGTGGTGAATATATCAGAGCAATATAAATGATTCTGTTTGAAAAGTGTTTGGTTCTATGACTTGGGTCATAACCTATGGGGTTTTATAGGCTCATATTTTGTTCCTAAAATTACTGAGGGTTGAAGATCACAAACTTCCAAAGTACAATATTAAAAAATTTAGAGATCAACATCAGAGTGATTCGGGAGCTTATGATCTTAGAATTAAAGAAATATACCTTTAACTTACACCACAAAGATTCTTGAAGGATGTCTGCCTTCTGTTTCCTATAACAATTCTATCCACTCAAATCTCATTTGCTCAAAATAGTTCATATGTTACTTCAATACAGAGAGAGAATAAGAACTATTCTGAACTAACACGATTAAAATAAGGATCTTAGATTTAAAGTCACATAATCAAATATTCATGCCAAGAGTGTATTTAACACGACTGAACCAATATTGATATCACATCAAGACTGAATCAATTATACTATACTCCTGACATAAAAAATATTACAACTATCTCTAGTTATGCTAACATTTATTCTAGCACAAGTACTAATAATCAGAAAATCAGAGTAACCTGGGAATCTACTATCAGAATGACTCAGGATCTAGTACCCAAATATCACACAGAGTCTTAAATCAGAGCATGAGTGATATGTGTGTGTGCTAAAATGAATATCAATATCATAATTGTTTGAAATATATAAATTATATAAAATGAAAATATTCAAACAACTTATATATTGCTTGGAAAACTCTAATTTACTTACCAACTAGGATATATCATGTAAAACATGGTAATCAGTTAGTTTCAAAAGTTTATGAACATGGAAAAATATAATGATAATAGATATGTAAACTTACATTCCCTTCAAAACGTCATCATAGGGTAAAGTTTACTCGCATCACATTATATTTGTTGATTTTTAATTAATTGGACAAATTCAACATGCCAAGTTCACTAACCAACTTGATGAAAATAGCTTCATCAAGTAGCTTCATAAAAATATCTATAATTTGATCCGTTATGGGAACATAATGAAGTTCCACAATATCATTCATTGCTCTTATATAATGATACCTTATATCAATGTGTTTGAATAAAAATTAAATAACTGCATACTATGACCCCGCAATAATACACAATCCATAACACGTTATAGTCCCAGAGATGAAATTGGTATAAATGTCAATCATAAGATCCACAAAGTATAAGTTATTACAAACCCAAAATAATTACTTAATATGTTTTTAAGTTTCTTGTCATTATCTTATACAGGTCATAATTATAAATAAGTTTGATTCCCAAAAGCTGAAAGCCTAAGATCTACCTATGTAGCAATAAGCTATGATTTCAGTGGGTAGTCGCGGGGAATTTCCCATGGTCTTGTGTGGGGCACGTGAGTCTAGCCATCTTACTTAGCTGTGGTTGTGTGATATATAAATAAAGCAAGAGTGAGCAATACAACCCACAAGATAATATATAATTGATCAACAATGCAAAGTATCTTTATCATAATTTTTCTGAAAATCTTTGTCATGCATAATATAAACAATGTCCCGTTATTTTTAAAAGATGAAGTTACGAGGTACTTCTATATATATATATATATATATATATATATCTTTTGTAAAATATCTGAAAACTTCTGTTGTGCAGAGTATAACAAAGTTTCAAATATAAATCATATAGATGAACTTACAAGGTGATCTGTATAAATCATTTTCGTAAAAACCATTGAGGACCTTTGTCCCCTCAAGTAAAATCAATTCTCGAGATATCATTTAAAAGATGAAGTTACAAGATATTTGATTTTCAAAACATTATTTTGATTGCTTGATGTAATATCCGGGATATATCGTGTAATTATTTTTGCTATTATATAATTATTATGTGTGTTCAGTATCTATTCTATGAGCTAATTGTTAAGTGTTATCTGTACTTGAATATTCAAAAATAATATTAATTGAGTATTATAATTTTTATATGTCCAAAATAAAATATAGATAATTGTCATATCTTTCTAATTATTTTTATGTTGGTTTATGGATTTATAAGAATCATATGAAATTTCTAAAATCTTTTTCCGAGTAATTAAAATCTATTTTATAAAAACGGGAACCAACCGACGTCAACCGTTGTTACGTTTTTGGAACCCGAAACTCTTTCGAGAACTCCTTCCTAACCCAATTGTAATATTCCGAGCATATTCCATGTTTCGACTTTTTCGATCCGGCTTACGGTTTGTCCTACACGGGTCCCGGCGCAACATTTTCGATACAATATTCGTTTCGGTAAATCAATAAAACCCGTATTTTCGATAAACGGGAGCTTTTTATTAAACTATCCCAATTATCACTTCGTAATACGTGTAACCAGGCGCTGAGACCAAGACCGTAGTACAAATTGTACTGATTTGGATAATTATCCCGAAAACCGATACCGTTTGGATCAGTTTTTACAAATAAACGTACCGTTTTATATCAGGAATGATCCAACGGGATACTAATTTTCCGTAATTATAGATAGCCTTTTACCGTATTTTATTTCGTATCAAAATCATTTGCAGATAGTTAATTATATAATTTTCAGAGAAAAGCCCTAATTTCTTAAAACTGTTCTAAGAATCAAACAGCAAAACGAAGGCGTTACCGATCACTGTTTTCAAAGCTTGAGTAACCAAAACGAAGGATTTGAGGTGTTCTATCAGATTCTGAGCTTTGTTTCACTGCAGAAATCAAGGTTATTTTTCTAAAAATTTATTTATTTTTGAATTTATTTTATTAAAAATACGAATTTTTGTTCGGATGATTGTTTGTATGATTTGATGATTGCATGTTGTAGAGCTTGTTTTCCTGATGATTTTCATATGTCATACGTCTGATTTGGAGTTCAATAACATGTTCAAATTTGAGTTTGATTTTCGAATTTCAAAATTAGGGTTTATAACCCGTATGAATGTTCCTAATTGAAATTTGGGGGTTTCTTATTTTGTGATAGATTGATGTTGTGTTATAGTGGGTTGTGTTCTCTGTGAAATTTGCAATCTAGTCGTATAAGTTTAATGAACCAACGAGGTCTGTAGAGAAGGGAGTTGTGTTTTGAAGTTTTCCGATGTTCGCCGGAAAATGGAAAACTTCACGACCAAATTCCGGCCAACTCAGGGATTGTTAGGTTGTTTTGATTGCATGATTGTATTCCTGGTAATTTGTAGATGTGATCTGGAGCTTGTGGTAAGGTGAGGAGGTCGGAATCGTGTTCTCCGGCGAACCCGACTGTTTTCCGGCGACGGGGTGTAAAATTGCAGTTTGGTCCCTGGACTTTTGGGGACGATACAGTTAGGTCCCTGAAGTTTCCAGACTTTGCAAATTTAGGATTCCTGTTTATAAAATGTTTAAAAATCATATTTCCTATTTATTTTTATTATAAAAATTCATTTTTAATTTTTGAAAATTCTAAAAATTATTATTTTAATTCTGAAAATTATTTTTAATTCACAAATAAATCTAAATTAATTAGTTAATTAATTTCAGTTAATTTATAATTGATTAATTGGTCAATTAATTCGACAATTAATTGATTAATTGATTTAATTAATTATTAATTGATTTTAATTAGTTATTTAATTAGATTTAATTATTTAAAAATGATTTAAAAATTCTGAAAAATAGTTTCGAGCTTTAAAATATTATTCTAAATTATTTCCAAGGCTCGATAATTATTCTAATATTATTTCGGAGCCAGAATGGGCCAACCGAACCCTGTTTATTAACCCGAAATTGATCCAACGACCCGTTTTAATTCCGAAAAATGTTTTAAAAATTATTTTAAATACCCGAAAGCATATTTATGACCCGAGACTTCTTTATAAATAATATATCATTGATTACGTGATGTATTATGTGCTACATGTGACTTGTTAATTGACTATCGGTCTATATATTCGGTGTTTACTTGATTATTGCATAACTTTCAATCCGTTAATCGAATTTGGGTAAAACGAAGGGTAGATAGAAGTATGTGTTGAATAGAATTCCATGAGTAAATTATTGATAGATGCTTATGATATGTGAGCAGAAGAGGCAAGACGTAGGAAAGGGAAACATGTAGTTGAGGAGTAAAACGGTTGTGATTGGAAGCGAGTGCAGTGTAGTAAGCTAATATCAGGCAAGTGTTCTGAACTTTCTCGAGATATTGTAGTACTTGATAATCCTGTGATATCGCAAGTGCTTTGAAGCACGGAAACCTAAATCCTGATTTAAGTTATTGTTCTTAAGCCATGAACCATATTCTTTCTAAGCCATTGATTATTGTATACCCAAACAGGAACCACAAATCTACGATACTACTCCATAAATACATACAAACTAAATACCAAACACTGAAATGAACTATTATATACTCAACCCATGGTATCTTATACTTTGAAAGATCGAATCCTTGAAACGTTGATTTCTTTGTTATCCAATTCTTTCATTACCCAGCATCCAAGCTTTTAAATTGCCTTATTGATCCTTACAAGGATTGAAACCCTTACATTGTTAAACATTTATTGTTGTTAATGATTTCGGTTATTGTTTACTATTGCATATTCTGTTATTATGTTAGAATTGGATTGTTTTTATAAAATTGTGGACCAGATTCGTGGTCAGACCATATAATGGTCAAGTTAGGCCAATGTGTGCCTTGGATCCAGTAGTTAGAGCAATGTTGTGTGCCTTGCTCGGGGTTAGTGCGTGACTGATCAGCAGCCTAACCTTGGTTTTTAAATTAAAAGTATAATATCCAATTCTAAATCATAATCCATTGTTCACTTGATATCATAAACATATTCACCTGATGATCATTATTCTCAGTTTTGTCATTGTGACTTGCTGAGCTAGTTAGCTCATTCGTGCGATGTTGTTTATATTCTTTCCGGTTAAAAAGGAACCAGTTGGTAAAGAGGATCCCCAGTCCAGCGCGAGAGCTAGGGGTTCAGGTTGAGAAAGCTGAGCTAGTAGGCTTCTTTTGGAATAATTTAAGTTTGTAAAAGTTTGTAATAATGTTTAATTCTCAGTTTGAGTTTGAAATAGTTGGGATTTGAACGGTTTGTAATATATTAGTGTGTTTGGCTTGTGTGCATACTTTAACCTGTTGCGGTCTGTGGTGGTTGGTAAGTAGGGTCACTGCATATATTATTATTATCTTTATTATTGTTATAAGCAGGTTATAAATAAGGTGTATGTGTGGACCCCAAACTTCTGACCCGGGTTTGGAGGGCGTCACAGGTTTGGTATCAGAGCTACAGGTTATAAGTCACTGACACAAGCCTAGGTTAACGGGAATGGGTAAAGGGTTAGGATTAGAAGTAAGGCATAGGATGATAGAACGTTGAGAGGTTGAGTGTTTCAGTATATCAGATATTAGTATAGTTCGTGTTATGGTACGAGATTCTTATATTGCGATATGATTTTAGATAGCAGTGATGGCCGGTTTTACTAGTCATTCAGTTACAGGAGTACCTTTTCAGTTCTCTTCTTATCCTGTCCCATATCATCAGTTTGAGGCTTGCCTTATGGAGCAGCGATTCCTTCAGGGTCAGATTCAGGAGTTACTACATATCATGCGTACCAGAGAGGTTGGGAGTGGTGAGAGGCGACTCAGAGAGAGGCTACAGGCGTTTCGTAGGACAGCTGCAGTGAGGATTGCTGAGGCTACACATGAGGACATCACCCCTGACTTCCTAGTGGAGTGGGCTAAGTGGGTTCTAGAGGAGCTTGAGGAGATTGGAGGTCCAGACTTGCCATGAGTCAGATTCCACTGGGCATTCAGTAGCGAGTGCCCCATTCCAGTCTACATTGCCCCCAGTTCCTTATTACCGGTATGAGGCTCTTCTACTGGAGCGTGATTCCTTGTTGGCTCAGATTAGAGAGTTACAGTATATCATTAGGACAATAGATGTTGATCGTGGTGTGAGGGAGCTTCGAGAGGAGATTCATGTGACACGGAGGGTTCTTGAGGCTAGGCTACATGGAGCTACACTACCTGGCAGAGGCCCTGATGCACTGCTGGGCTGGGCTACTGAGGTGATGAAGGACTTTGAGAGACTGGCAGGACCAGAGTTTCCTTGGAGTTGAGTTAGAGATTTTGAGATGGAGATGCTGAGCAGTGTTGTATGGTTATATAATATGTACAGTAGTGTGTAGTGTGTATCTGTAGACTTTTGAATTATATTTATAGACTAGCGATGCTGACTAGTGAGTAGGTTGTTGTACCCTTTTTGCTTTTACTTCTGAAGCATCTTTACGCTTGTACTACCCTAAAACTTTTGATCTATATATATCAGTACCTTTTTCCTTTCCGGCACTGTCATTTATTTTATTGCACCTGTTTTACCTTACATTATTTATTGCACCAGTTATACCCTGTGATACCATGTACCCTGTTTTCCATAACTGTTTATATTCTGTAAAGAAGCATGCAATTTACTTAGTTACAACTGTTTTCAGAAAGAGATATTCCTGTTTTACAAATTTTTTTTTATGCAAATACTTGATACAAAAGCTAAATAAATTGATTGATTCTTTACAGAAAATGCCTCCCAAAAGAAATACCCGCACCAACACCCAGAATGAAGAAACCAACAACAACAACAATCAAGATGATACAAACCCGAATGTGAACCCAGGACCTATGGACCCAGCAATAGCCCAGATTTTTCAAATCTTGGCCCAACAAACAGTTCACCCGGCATAACAACAACAAAGATAGACCAATCCCCAGGTAACCTTCAAAACTTTTCAGGCAATAAACCCACCAGAATTTAAGGGTTCCTTAGAGCCAATTGAAGCAAATATTTGGTTAAAGGAAATAGAGAAGGCATTTGCCTTAGTGAAAGTAAAGGAAGAACAAAAGGTTGAGTTTGCAAGTTACTATTTGAAGAATGAGGCCACCTATTGGTGGGAAATGGTGAAGACATTGGAAGGCACAGATGTTATTAGTTGGGAAAGGTTCAAGGAATTGTTTTTAGAAAAGTATTTTCCTCAGTTTGTTCAGGATCTAATGGAGCTGAAGTTTTTAGAGTTAAAGCAAGGGAATATGTCGGTAACAGATTATGAGGGTAAATTTGAGGAATTATCATGGTATGTGTCGTCGTATGTTGATACTGATAGAAAGAAAGCTAAGAGATTCCAGCAGGGTTTGAAACCATAGATCAGGGGGAAGGTAGCTATTTTTGAATAGGAGACTTATGCAGGAGTAGTACAGAAGGCTATGATCGCAGAGACGGAGAGTGAGATGTTCCAGAAGGAAAAGGAAAGCAAGAAAAGGAAAATTGAAGGAAGTGAGGGTCAGTCACAAACAGGGAAGTTTCCAAATTTTAAGAAGGGCAAGTTTCAGCCAGGGAGAAATTTTAATTTCAAGAGATAAAATGTAGGAGACGGAGGCCAGGGCAATCGTTCAGCTAATATGAATCAGCCGAATCAGTTAAGATTAACTTTTCCAGATTGTCAAGTATGTGGAAAGAAGCATGGAGGAGTTTGTAACAAGTTGAATGTGGTATGTTTTAAATGCAACCAGAAAGGGCACTATTCAAGGGAGTGCCGAAATCAGCCAGCAAATAAGGATCAGTCTATCCGGAATCCAGCAGTGAAGGTTCCAGTCATTGGATTTACATGCTTTAAATGTGGGAAGCCAGGACATATGGCCAGGGATTGCAAGACACCAGCCCCAGTTAGTAATGCATTGAGAATTATGGGATCTACCCCAACAGTGAATGAGACTCCAAGGGCTAGAGTTTTTGACATGTCGGTGAAGGATGCGATCCAGGATACGGATGTCGTGGCAGGTACGCTTAATATGAATTCTTTATGTGCCAAAGTGTTAATAGATTCGGGAGCAACTCGATCGTTTGTTTCACAAGATTTTGTTAGTAAATTAAGCTGTCCAGTTGAGTGCTTAAATGAAATAATGACTGTGGAATTAGCAAATCAAGAACGTGTAACTGTGAACCAAGTTTATGGAAATTGTGAGATTGAGATTTCTGGTAGTAAGTTTTGTGTAGATTTGATACCATTTAAGTTAGGAGAATTTGATGTGATATTAGGGATGGATTGGTTATCTAAGCATGATGCTCAGATAGATTGTCGAAATAAGAAAGTAATGGTGAAAACGCCAGACGAAAGAATAGTAACGTTCAAAGGTCAGAAACAAGTAAAGAAGTTCTTAATGATGATTCAAGCCAAGAAGTTACGACGACAGGGATGTGAGCATTTCGTAGCATATGTGATCGACAGAAGTCAGGAGCCAGCAAAACTTGAAGATATTCCAGTAGTGAATGAATTTCCAGACGTATTTCCCGACGAGTTACCAGGACTTCCTCCAGATAGAGAAATTGAATTTGCGATCGACTTAGCACCTGAAACAGAACCAGTATCCAAGGCCCCGTACAGAATGGCGCCTGTTGAGATGAAAGAGCTAGCAAAGCAATTACAGGAATTGTTAGAGAAAGGAGTAATTAGACCCAGCGTATCCCCGTGGGGAGCCCCGGTATTATTTGTCAAGAAGAAAGATGGAAGCATGAGACTGTGCATCGACTATAGGGAGCTCAATAAGTTGACGATCAAGAATAAGTATCCGTTACCCAGAATTGATGATTTGTTTGACCAATTGAAGGGAGCCAAGTACTTCTCCAAAATTGATTTAAGATCGGGATATCATCAACTGAAGATCAAGCCAGAAGATATACCAAAGACAGCTTTCAGAACAAGGTATGGACATTACGAGTTTTTAGTGATGTCTTTTGGATTGACCAACGCCCCAGCAGCGTTTATGGACCTGATGAACAGAATTTTCAATGAGTATTTGGATAAGTTTGTTATTGTGTTTATAGACGATATTTTAATCTATTCCAAGACGGAAGAGGATCATGCAGAACATGTGAGAACGGCTTTGGAGATTTTAAGGAAAAAGAAGTTATATGCTAAATTCTCGAAGTGTGAGTTTTGGCTACAAGAAGTTCAGTTCTTAGGACACATAGTCAGTAACGAAGGGATCAAAGTGGACCCGGCAAAGATCGAGGCAATTACGAATTGGGAGAGACCGAGAACACCCACTGAGGTAAGAAGTTTCTTGGGATTGGCAGGATATTATTGACGATTCGTTCAGAATTTCTCAAGGATTGCCACACCATTAACAAAGCTTACACGAAAGAATGAAAAGTTTATATGGAACGACAAGTGCGAAGAAAGTTTTCAGGAGTTGAAGCGAAGATTAATTACGGCACCTGTTTTGTCACTTCCAGACGATCAAGGGAATTTCGTAATTTATAGCGATGCTTCTCATAAAGGATTATGATGTGTTCTTATGCAGCACGACAAGGTGATTGCTTATGCGTCAAGGCAATTGAAACCACACGAACAAAAGTATCCTACTCATGACTTGGAGCTAGCAGCTATAGTTTTTGCTTTGAAGATTTGGAGACATTATTTGTATGGAGAAAAGTGCGAGATTTTTACGGATCACAAAAGCTTAAAGTACATATTCACATAAAAGGAACTTAATATGAGGCAAAGGAGATGGTTAGAGTTGATCAAAGACTATGATTGCTTGATTAATTATCATCCCGGTAAGGCGAACGTGGTGGCAGACGCGTTAAGTCGGAAAGAAAAGTTAAATGAGTTATCAGTACCTGAAGATATATATAAGGAATTTCAGAAATTGGAATTGGAAATTAAAGTTTGCAAACCTGAGGAAGCGAAAATGTACAGTATGACTTTCCAGCCGGAGTTGTTGGAGAAAATAAAGAAATGTCAGGAAAATGTAATGGATCAAGATATAAATCGTTTGGTAGGTGAAGAATTATGCACGCAGAAGGATGATCAAGGCATTTTGAGATTTTCATCTAGAATTTGGATTCCACCGGTGACGGAGTTAAAGAATGAAATTTTACAAGAAGCACATAGTTCAAGATATTCCATCCATCCAGGGAGTGCCAAAATGTACAGAGATTTAAAGAAGAATTATTGGTGGCCAGATATGAAGAGGGAAATTGCGGAATGGGTTAGCAAATGTTATACCTGTCAGAGAGTTAAAGCAGAACATCAAAGACCAAGCGGATTGCTACAGCCATTGGAGATTCCAGAGTGGAAATGGGAACATATTACCATGGATTTCATAGTTGAATTACCAAGGACAAGGGCTAATCATGATGCCATTTGGGTTATAGTGGATAGACTTACCAAGTCAGCTCATTTTCTGCCTATAAATGAAAGATTTTCGCTCGACAAGTTAGTCCATATGTACTTGAAAGAAATTGTAGTTCGTCATGGAGTTCCAGTGTCTATCGTATCTGATCGAGATCCAAGGTTTAATTCAAGATTCTGGAAGAGTTTTCAAGAATGTTTGGGAACAAGACTGAATATGAGTACAGCTTATCACCCCCAAACGGATGGCCAAAGTGAAAGAACGATCCAGACAATCGAGGATATGTTACGTGTTTGTGCGATTGATTTCAAAGGAAGTTGGGATGAACATTTACCTCTGGTAGAGTTTGCTTACAACAACAGTTATCATGCCAGCATTGGAATGCCACCCTATGAAGCCCTTTATGGACACAAATGTAGATCTCCAATATATTGGGATGAAGTAGGAGAACGCAAGATACTTGGACCTGAACTGGTACAGCAGACAAAGGAAGTTGTTGAACTTATCCAGAAAAGATTAACAGCCGCTCAAGATCGTCAGAGGAAATATGCAGACCAGTCAAGGAAAGACATGGAATTTGAAGAAGGAAGCTTGGTATTACTGAAAGTATCACCATGGAAAGGACTAACGAGGTTTGGAAAGAAAGGGAAGCTAAGCCCAAGATATGTCGGACCTTTTGAGATCCTAAAGCGCGTTGGCAAAGTAGCTTACGAATTGGCGTTACCTCCGCACATGGAGCACATTCACAATGTTTTTCATATATCGATGCTCAAGAAATATAATCCAGACTCCAGGCATGTAATAGAATATGAGCCAATAGAACTTCAAACAGATTTATCATATGTAGAGAGTCCAATAGAGATTCTAGAGGAAAGGGAGAAAGTATTAAGAAATAAAGTGATAAAGTTAGTAAGAGTATTGTGGAGAAACCCAAAGGTTGAAGAGTCAACCTGGGAGTTAGAAAGTGATATGAGAGAAAAATACCCTCATTTGTTTTCTTAGAGATTCTGAGGACATAATCCTTTTAAGGGGGGAAGGATGTAATATCCGGGATATATCGTGTAATTATTTTTGCTATTAATAATTATTATGTGTGTTCAGTATCTATTCTATGAGCTAATTGTTAAGTGTTATCTGTACTTGAATATTCAAAAATAATATTAATTGAGTATTTTAATTTTTATATGTCCAAAATAAAATATAGATAATTGTCATATCTTTTTAATTATTTTTATGTTGGTTTATGGATTTATAAGAATCATATGAAATTTCTAAAATCTTTTTTCGGGTAATTAAAATCTATTTTATAAAAACGGGAACCAACCGACGTCAACCGTTGTTACGTTTTTGGAACCCGAAACTCTTTCGAGAACTCCTTCCTAACCTAATTATAATATTCCGAGCATATTCCATGTTTCGACTTTTTCGATCCGGCTTACGGTTTGTCCTACGCGGGTCCCGGCGCAACATTTTCGATACAATATTCGTTTCGGTAAATCAATAAAACCCGTATTTTCGATAAACGGGAGCTTTTTATTAAACTATCCCAATTATCACTTCGTAATACTTGTAACCAGGCGCTGAGACCAAGACCGTAGTACAAATTGTACTGATTTGGATAATTATCCCGAAAACCGATACCGTTTGGATCAGTTTTTACAAATGTACGTACCGTTTTATATCGGGAATGATCCAACGGGATACTAATTTTCCGTAATTATAAATAGCCTTTTACCGTATTTTATTTCATATCAAAATCATTTACAGATAGTTAATTATATAATTTTCAGAGAAAAGCCCTAATTTCTTAAAACTGTTCTAAGAATCAAACAGCAAAACGAAGGCGTTACCGATCTCTGTTTTCAAAGCTTGAGTAACCAAAACGAAGGATTTGAGGTGTTCTATCAGATTCTGAGCTTTGTTTCACTGCAGAAATCAAGGTTATTTTTCTAAAAATTTATTTATTTTCGAATTTATTTTATTAAAAATATGAATTTTTGTTCGGATGATTGTTTGTATGATTTGATGATTGCATGTTGTAGAGCTTGTTTTCCTGATGATTTTCATATGTCATACGTCTGATTTGGAGTTCAATAACATGTTCAAATTTTGAGTTTGATTTTCGAATTTCAAAATTAGGGTTTATAACCCGTATGAATGTTCTTAATTGAAATTTGGGGGTTTCTTATTCTGTGATAGATTGATGTTGTGTTATAGTGGGTTGTGTTCTCTGTGAAATTTGCAATCTAGTCGTATAAGTTTCATGAACCAACGAGGTCTGTAGAGAAGGGAGTTGTGTTTTGAAGTTTTCCGATGTTCGCCGGAAACTGGAAAACTTCACGGCCAAATTCCGGCCAACTCAGGGATTGTTAGGTTGTTTTGATTGCATGATTGTATTCCTGGTAATTTGTAGATGTGATCTGGAGCTTGTGGTAAAGTGAGGAGGTCGGAATCGTGTTCTCCGGCGAACCCGACTGTTTTCCGGCGATGGGGTGTAAAATTGCAGTTTGGTCCCTGGACTTTTGGGGACGATACAGTTAGGTCCCTGAAGTTTCCAGACTTTGCAAATTTAGGATTCCTGTTTATAAAATGTTTAAAAATCATATTTCCTATTTATTTTTATTATAAAAATTCGTTTTTAATTTTTGAAAATTCTAAAAATTATTATTTTAATTCTGAAAATTATTTTTAATTCACAAATAAATCTAAATTAATTTCAGTTAATTTATAATTGATTAATTGGTCAATTAATTCGAAAATTGATTGATTAATTGATTTAATTAATTATTAATTGATTTTAATTAGTTATTTAATTAGATTTAATTATTTAAAAATGATTTAAAAATTCTGAAAAATAGTTTCGAGCTTTAAAATATTATTCTAAATTATTTCCAAGGCTCGATAATTATTCTAAAATTATTTTGAAGCCAGAATGGGCCAACCGAACCCTGTTTATTAACCCGAAATTGATCCAACGACCCGTTTTAATTCCGAAAAATGTTTTAAAAATTATTTTAAATACCCGAAAGCATATTTATGACCCGAGACTTCTTTATAAATAATATATCATTGATTACGTGATGTATTATGTGCTACATGTGACTTGTTAATTGACTATCAGTCTATATATTCGGTGTTTACTTGATTATTGCATAACTTTCAATCCGTTAATCGGATTTGGGTAAAACGAAGGGTAGATAGAAGTATGTGTTGAATAGAATTCCATGAGTAAATTATTGATAGATGCTTATGATATGTGAGCAGAAGAGGCAAGACGTAGGAAAGGGAAACAGGTAGTTGAGGAGTAAAACGGTTGTGATTGGAAGCGAGTGCAGTGTAGTAAGCTAATACCAGGCAAGTGTTCTGAACTTTCTCGAGATATTGTAGTACTTGATAATCCTGTGATATCGCAAGTGCTTTGAAGCACGGAAACCTAAATCCTGATTTAAGTTATTGTTCTTGAGCCATGAACCATATTATTTCTAAGCCATTGATTATTGTATACCCAAACAGGAACCACAAATCTACGATACTACTCCACAAATACATACAAACTAAATACCAAACACTGAAATGAACTATTATATACTCAACCCATGGTATCTTATACTTTGAAAGATCGAATCCTTGAAACCTTGAAACGTTGATTTCTTTGTTATCCAATTCTTTCATTACCCATCATCCAAGCTTTTAAATTGCCTTATTGATCCTTACAAGGATTGAAACCCTTTCATTGTTAAACATTTATTATTGTTAATTATTTCGGTTATTGTTTACTATTGCATATTCTGTTATTATGTTAGAATTGGATTGTTTTTATAAAATTGTGGACCAGATTCGTGGTCAGACCATATAATGGTCAAGTTAGGCCAATGTGTGCCTTGGATCCAGTAGTAGAGCAATGCTGTGTGCCTTGCTCGGGGTTAGTGCGTGACTGATCAGCAACCTAACCTTGGTTTTTAAATTAAAAGTATAATATCCAATTCTAAATCATAATCCATTGTTCACTTGATATCATAAACATATTCACCTGATGATCATTATTCTCAGTTTTGTCATTGTGACTTGCTGAGCTAGTTAGCTCATTCGTGCGATGTTGTTTATATTCTTTCCAGTTAAAAAGGAACCAGTTGGTAAAGAGGATCCCCAGTCCAACGCGAGAGCTAGGGGTTCAGGTTGAGAAAGCTAAGCTAGTAGGCTTCTTTTGGAATAATTTAAGTTTGTAAAAGTTTGTAATAATGTTTAATACTCAGTTTGAGTTTGAAATAGTTGGGATTTGAACGGTTTATAATATATTAGTGTGTTTGGCTTGTGTGCATACTTTAACCTGTTGCGGTCCGTGGTGGTTGGTAAGTAGGGTCACTGCATATATTATTATTATCTTTATTATTGTTATAAGCAGGTTATAAATAAGGTGTATGTGTGGACCCCAAACTTCTGACCCGGGTTTGGAGGGCGTCACACTTGACCCTGCCAACACTCATCGGTCACCCAGTCGTAGCTTTTCGATCGGGGTGATCTCGATAATATTGCAGAGAAATATCCAATATGGATGATGAACTACTTTTTGGAGTATCATCCGCGCCAGGTTGTGCAACTTACGATGATCAGTCACAGTCGTACAACCCCACTTAATGCCTACATGTAGTCAGATTCACTTGTCGACCGATTGTTGGACTCCTAAGGAATGGACCACCTTTCCGGAACTTCCTGGCCATTTGGGCCTAACAAATAATATTGGACCGGCACTACTTGGCCTCTTATGCCAACTCCTAGTTCAAGTAAAATCCATGACTTTGAAACGTAAAGTTTTGCCTCCCTTTTCCCCAAGTAGAAATTTGTTAATAGGACCCCACAAAGAAGTCGTATCAGCTTGGAAAAGGGAGATCACCAATATTTACCAAGCGATGCTTGTTAATGGATTAACTTGTTTTATAACTTTAATTCCTGAAGAGTATTCGTAAAACATAGTTAATCACTAGGATATGTATTATATAGCTCGTAAGCTCAATGTTAAACAACCATATTTTAATATAGAAATATCACGATTTCAAAACATGCATGCATACATATCATAAGATTTTAATTTCAAATCATACATGTATTTATATTGCAAGATCACGTTTTCAAAACATACATGCATTTATATCGCATTACATTTCATATATTATAATCATCACAACAACACTAATTAAGGCTCGAAAACTTGCCTGATTATACAGGGGTGGTGTGGGTCTTGGGTTGGTCCGATAATCTATACACAACAACATTACTCGGGATTAGTCATTGATCGCTTATGAAACTAAGCCTTAACTCTCATATATATTAACGCTCATTTTCACGTCATTGATTAACATCCTCGTTTGCACACCCTCGGCTCCATCATTTTTATAAATTGAAAAATAATATTTTTAATGCAAAACCTTCATGAGGGCCTTACTAACTGCGTCTAACACTTTAGATAAAAGTTTCATGATCCAACAAGTCCTTTAGGGGTCTCAAAAACAGTTTCAAAGTTACATGTAAGGTAAGGGTGGTTTCTTGAAACATCGTTACTTAAAACAATCATTTCTCCTAAACCGTAAATCCGATTAACGCGATCTTCAAATCAAAATGAAGCTTAAAACATGAACTAACTAATAATGGCAGTAATGATGTTCAACAGGGGGTATTTCAACTCCAAAGTTACACACAAACATTGGTATTATAAAATCGGGCATTACGACGGCTATAAACTCACGATTTCCAAATTTACGAAACATCCAACAACCAATTCAAACCAACTCCATCAAGAACTCAATATACTTAGCTACACTAACATGTTATAATCTGGTCAAAACTTTTTCAATACCATAATCATCAAACCAACCAATCAACATCTCTTTTATATCATCTAAACATACAAACCACACTTTCCATTCCAAACTCCAAAACAACACAAAGTTCATATCATAAATCAAAAAGTGAAAGCTTGTTTATACCTTTTTGATGTTTTTTAATACTAGAAAAGAGCTTGTATAGCCTTTATGATCCTTAATCTATGCTTAACAACCTTAAACTTTCATGAAAATCAAGAAAACAAAAGTTAGTTACTATTTATCATCATCTTTGATGATTTATTTGGACTAGTTAGGCATGGTTTTTGAAGCTCAAACTTCTAGGGTATCTAAGTTATAACATGAAGAAGCCATGGAATTTACCTTAGGATTTATGGTGGAGTCAAGATTGGATTTGAGCTTTCTTTCTTCTTCTTTTTCAACTTAGGCCGAGAGATTTAAAGGAAAGAGGGGTTGATTGCTTTGCTTGGTTGGTGATCAATAATGTGATTTACTTGGTAAGTATCTAGCTTGTTACTTTAATAAAGCGCTTACATCACCTTGCTTACCTCATCCATTTTCCAAGTGTTTGTTAATCAAGGTGCTAATAATGTCATCAAGTTTGATCTTTTAATTTGGTTTCACATTGATGATCCAAATATTGCACTCTTTGCTATTCTAATTGTCACAGGTATTTTTTCCTTATTTGGATTCATTTTGTTACGTTATTCATTCGTCATTTAATCTCGTTTGATCGTTCGAGGGAACATATTCGTGATATAATTGTTAGGGTTTCCCTAAAACCTTCTTAATATCTTTTATTCCTTTAATCATCCTCTTTTATAATCCTTGGATTTAATTCCTTCAATCTTAACCCTTTATACTTAATTTCTTTGGTGTCTGGTGGATTTTCAGGAAGAATCAAAGTGCTCATTTTCGAATTCTGACGACTTGTACATACACTCAGTTTCATTATCGAACATTAATATGTACTAAGAATTTTTATAAAAGAACTTCTATATATAGTCGTCTGATAATATTTCAAAATTAGTAAAATTCACTATTCATTAGGGTTTCAAATAGTTACAAAATTTGGGGTATAACAGTCACCTCTCCTTAAATGGATTCCGTCCCAAAATCAAGTAGAAAACAAATGGGTATAATTTTCTAGCATTGCACTTTCTAGTTCCCAAGTCAATTCTTCCACATTATGATTCTTCTAAAAAACTCTGACTAGCTTGATAACCTTGTTCTGAAACACTTGTTGTCTTTGATCTATAATTCTCACTGGTTACTACACATAGGTTAAGTCTGGTTTCATGTCCACATGCTCGTATTCCATTATATGTCTGGCATCCGGATTATACTTCCTTAACATTGACACATGGAATACATTGTGAACTTGCTGCAGGTTCGGGGGTAGGGCTAGCTCATAAGCTAACTTTTCAATACGTCTCAAAATATCAAATGGTCTAATGTATCTCGGGCTTAGCTTTCCTTTCTTTTCAAACCTTATTAATCATTTCCAAGGGGATACCTTTAGCAATACTAGGTCCCTTACTTCATACTCATTGCCCTTCCGGGCTAAATTAACGTACCTCTGCTGTCAAACTTAGGCTGCTACCAGCCGTCCTCTGATTAAATTTACTATAACCTTGGTTCTTTGGACCACTTTAGGCCCAAGCATCTTGCACTTTCCAACTTCATCATAATATAATGGAGATTGGCATCTTCTTCCATACAGGGCCTCGTAAGGCGGCATCCCAATACAGGAATGAAAGCTATTATTGTAAGAAAACTCGATCAATGGAAAGTGATCATCCCAACTTCCTTTAAAGTCTATTGCACATAATCTCAACATATCTTCTAGTGTCTAGATGGTCCTTTCACTTTGACCGTCTTTCTGGGGATGGTAAGCGATATTCATGTTCAATTTGGTTCCCGCACACTCCTGAAAACTTCATCAAAATCTGGAGTTAAATCTGGGATCTTGGTCTGAGACAATAGACACTGGAACTCCATGTTATACCACCATTTCCCTTACGTAAATGTCCACCAGTCTATCGATAATGTATCTCCCATTGATTGGAAGAAAGTGAGCTAATTTTGTCAGTCTGTCTATAATTATTCATATGGCATCATGATCGGCTTTGGTCCTTGGCAAACCTACTACAAAGTCCATAGCTATTTATTCCCATTTCCATTCAGGAATCTCCAGGGGTTGTAAAAGTCCACTGGGTTTCTGGTTTTCTGCTTTCACTCTCTGGCAGGTCAGATATCTGCTTACCCATTATGTTACTTTCCTTTTCATGTTGGGCCACCAATAATACTCTTTCAAATCTCTATACATTTTGGTTCTCTCGGGGTGAATTGAATACCTCGAACTATAACTTTCATCTAAGATCTCATCCTTCAGTTCTTGAATATTTGAAACCCAAATTCTGTAGGAATACTTCATTATTCCCTTATCATCTTTCTCAGTGTTGATTTTTCCCCCAATCATTGACTCTCTACCTTCGCTCGTCATCCTTTCTTGGCAAAATCTGATCTTTTCCAATAACTCTGGCTGCATTGCAATTTCAAACAGCTTTTCAGTACCGTTTTCAGTTACCTTCACTTCTATTTCAATTTTCTCAAATTCTCTTATTAGCTCTTCTGAAGACATTATCATCTTGAGCTTCTCTTTTTTACTAAGGGCATCAACCACCATATTGGTCTTCTCTGGATGATAAAGAATTTCATAATCATAATCCTTGATTAGCTCTAACCATCTCCTATGGCGCATGTTGAGCTCTTTCTGCGTGAAAATGTACTTGAGGCTCTTATGGTTGGTGTAAATCTCGCACTTCTTCCCATACAAGTAGTGCCTCCAAATATTTAAGGTAAAGACTATTTCTGCGAGCTCCAAATCATAGGTAGGATATTGAATTTCATATTCCTTCAATTACCTTGACGCATATGTGATTAACCTCCCAAGCTGCATAAGCACGCACCCTAATCCTTTATGCGAAGCGTCACTATAAATCACAAAATCTCCTTTTCTATCCGGAAATGCCAATACGGGGGCCGTCACCAATATTTTCTTCAGCTCTTGGAAGCTTTTCTCACATTATTCTGTCCATTCGAACTTCTTAGTCTTACGAGTAAGTCGTGTTAATGGGGTTGCGATCTTTGCAAAATCTCGAACAAATCTATGATAGTACCCTGCTAATCCTATGAAACTTCTTACTTCCGTGGGTGTGGTTGGCCTTCCCCAATTTGAGATTGCCTCTATCTTGGTGGGGTTGACAAATACTCCTTCCTTATTGATCACATGTCCTAAAAAATGTACTTTATTCCGCCAGAATTCACACTTCGAGAATTTGACATACAACTTTTCTTTCCTGAGTATTCCTAGAGCTATCCTTAAATGCTTTGTATATTCTGCCTCGGTATTTGATTAGATTAAAATATTATCAATAAAAACTATCACAAATTTGTCCAAATACTTCTTGAACACCCTATTCATCAAATCTATGAAAGCCGCTGGGGCATTGGTTAATCCAAAGGATATTACTAAGAACTCATAGTGTCCATATCTAGTAAGGAACGTAGTCTTTGGAATATCTTCAGGTTTAATATTCAGTTGATGGTATCCAGTCCTCAGGCCGATGTTAGGAAAGTAGACAACATCATTTAGATGGTCAAATAAATCATCTATTCTGGGTAATGGGTATTTATTCTTTATGGTTAGCTTGTTCATTTCTCGGTAGTCGATGCATAGTCTAATAATCCCATATTTCTTCTTAACAAACAACACTTGTACCCCTCAAGAAGACACACTGGGTCGTATCATACCCTTCTCCAATAGTTCTTGTAACTGGGTAGCTAAATCCTTCATTTTTAACGGGGCTAACCAGTACGGTGCCTTCGAAACTGGCACCGTCTCTGGGTCTAACTTAATAGCAAACTCAATCTCTCTATCGGGTGGTAATCCCAGAAGATCTTGTGGAAATACATCTTCGAACTCATTGACTGTCGGGATATCCTGCAAGTTGGGCACCTCTCACTGGGTGTCCATCACATAGGTTAAGTAAGCCTCGCTTCCTTTTCATAATAATCTTTTGGTCTGGGCCATGGTCAAAAACTTCTGAGTCTGTCTCTTTCTTCTGAATATGACTTCCTTCCTTCCTACGGTATTTAACTTAACCTTTTCCCCTACAGTCTTCTGAGCATCACTGCTAGATAGTCAATCCATTCCCAAAATTATATCAAATTCCCCTAGTTTAAAAGGAATCAGATTAATACTAAAAGATTGTTCTCCTATGTTTAATTTGTAATCAGAGTGAATATGGTTAACGGGATGACCTCATGATTGGCCTTTTCTACTTGTAATGACTCTTTCAAGGGTTTAGCTTTAAGTTTCAATTTATGCACAAAGTCCCTCGATATAAACAATTTAGTTGCTCCAGAATTAGTAAAAACATTTGCACTGACTGAATTAAGAGAAAGGGTACCTGCTATCATATCTGAGTCTTTCATAGCGTCCCGAATTGTCATGTTAAAGATCCTAGCAGTTGGTGGCTAGTTGGAGGCAGCCTTGCTTGCTCCTGAAGCCGCTGGTTTGTTCATTGGGAAATCCATCCTTATGTGACGCTGACGTCCACACTGAAAATAAGTGATGGTATTGCTGACAACAAGGATCGGCAAAGTACAATTGGTGTCATAGTGACCCTCCCGACCATACTTAAAACATGTTATTGCTCTTACTTTACATGCCCCGGAATGCATCCTTCCACAAGTATTACATGCTGGTAATGGGGGTCGACATTGGTTAGAATACAATCCTGATTTTTGTCGCTCTGGCTCACATTTACAGTCATGGGTCGTCTAAATCCAGCACTGCTTCCTGGTAAGGACACTGCTCATCGGTTAAACTTGCTTGGGAAGCTTCCTTCTGCAGAACCTCCGCCCATACTCATGCTCTTCCTTTTCATCCCTCCCTTCTCTCTTTCTTTCTGCATCTGTTCGCTTCCTACTTCCGTAATTGTTGCCTTCTCCACCAGGGTGGCAGAGTCCGTAAGATCAGAGAATTCCACCATATTCTGAATCTATTGCTTCAATCCCTGTCAAAATCTTCTTTCTTTCTTCTCCTCGATATTCACAAACTCTGGCACAAATCTTGATAACTATGTAAACTTAGCCTCATATTTTGCTACTGATAAGTTATTCTTCTTTAGCTCCAGAAACTTGAGCTCCATCTGATTCTCCATAAACCTCGAGAAGTACTTTTCTATAAATAATTGACTGAACCTCTCTCATGTTATGATAGCATCTGTCTCCATGTTTCTCTTGGCCTCCCACCAATAGTTGACCTCTCCCTTCAGAAGGTAGGTAGAAAATACAATCTTTTGTGCCTCATCAATACTTAGAATCTCGAAGGATTTCTCCATTTCCTTCAGCCATGTTCTTGCCTCAACTAGGTCAGCTGATCCGTGGAACTCAGGGGGCTTAATTGACTTAAAGGCCCTGAAAGAATTTGCTACGACATTATTGTTTCCCTGGGGCAATGAATTCGGGTAACGTTCCAGGTTTTGCCTGAGTAGGTGCATAAACTTCCCCATAGGATCCATGCCCGGGTTTTCTCCTTGTTGCTCAACTTTAGTTTCCTCTACTTCAAATTCTCCAACAGTAAAGGTCTCTTCTTCTTTTCCGTAATAGGAGTCATCCTGTTCATTATAATCCTCATCTTCCTCTTCGTTGTGTTCTCGTTCCTTCCATCTCGGTTATGGCTTCCCTGGTCCTCAAACCCAGGGTTTGCCCTAGTTCCCATTCTTCTTGGCGGCATATTGTTGATAATTTTTGGAAAATTCAATGTTAGGTTGTAATCATTTGTATAATTTTTATCCTGTATAGTCGTTACATATTTGGAAAATGAATCCCACAGTTCTATATAGATATGGCAGTTTTAATCGCAAGCAGTATAGATAAATAATAAGGATAATCTGGTGATCCCGTCACAAAAGAACAAAATTGAATTGAAAGGAAACAAATATATATATGGTACTAAAAATACATAATCTGATCCAGTCAAAAGTACATCAGTCCTACAAACATCTAATCAAAAGTGAAATGCATCAGTCTATCCATCTAGTCAAAAAAGGGATAATAATATACAAGTGAAACTATCGCGGAAAATCGGTACTCTACGATGGCTATTTGTAACTAGAACGCTAGACTACTACATCACCATCTCTGAATCAACCATGAGTACGGTTCAAGTCCCTCACCCTAGCCATCGCACTGCTGACAATATCCTCTGCATGTATACTAGACAACCTGCCATCCCTATCTCCACGAAGAGATCGGATCCTCAATCGAGACCTGAGCCCAATCCTAGTCATCTCCCTCTTAGAAACTCGAGGGATAGCAGCTCTCCTCTCGTGAAGGAGTGCAAACCTGGTAGCTCTCATATCATCCAACTCCCTCCTTGCCTCATCTAATCTTGCCTCAGCAACGGCCAAATGTGAACTCACCCTGTCCCCTATCTAGCTATGTAAAAACAAAGACACTCCCTTTACAGGGGAATGGGGTGGGGTATTTGGAGCAGCTGGCGTGGCATCCTCAATCTACTGGGCTTCGGGGGTAAGATCCTCAAAGTCATCATCAGAAGGGCCCTGTGGTAGTGGTGGAGGGGTAGGGGCTCTAGAAGTAGGGAGTGGAGGCAGGTCAGTATCAGTATACCCAAAAACATCATCAACAGGCTCCTCAGCATGGCCCTCATCATCCATATCATAGAGCTTCTCAGTACCCTCCGCAGCTGGAACCTCCTTCGGGTACTCTTCCTCAAAATCCACATCAGCAAGTGGCTCAGTATCCTCCATGGGATCCCCCTCATCAGACTACTCATAAACAAGTGGCTCAGTATCCTCCGAAGGATCCTCCTCATCAACAACATCCTCATATGGGTCCTCAACAGGCTCAATCAGATCCTCAGCACGTAGTAACGCGTCATCATGATCTTGCTCATACATATCAAGGTCCGCTTCCTCTCGCTCTTACACATTAAATGAATTATGTTACTACCGTGATATTTATAAGGGTTCCCGTAAGGGTTTTAATTGTCAATACTACAGTAAGTAGCATGAACATGAACATGGCAAGAGTTCTTATCATTATCTTAGTGAATTTATTATTATAACGTCGCATCATCTCTAAGGTTTATAACGCTTAGCTCTGATACCATTTATGTAACACCTCCAGATCTGAGGTCGGAAATTCGGGTTGTCACGGTCTCCATTTACATTGATAACACTTAAATTGAATCAAAAATAAATAACTGCATGCTATGACCCCGCAATAATACACAATACATAACATGTTATAGTCCCAAAGATGAAATTGGGATAAGTATCAATCATAAGACCAACAAATTATAAGTTATTACAAACCCAAAATGATTAGCTAATAAGTTTACAAGTTCCTTGCCATTATCTTACACAAGTCATAATTTTAAATAAGTTTGATTCCCAAAAGCTGTAATCCTAGTCTACATGTAGAACTACCTCTGCAGAAATGGTGGCTATGATCTCAGTGGGTAGTTGTGGGGCATTTCCCACTTTCTTACGTGGGGTGCACTTGAGTCTGGCTATCTTTCTTAGCTCTTGTTGTGTGATAGATAAATAAAGAAAGAGTGAGCAATACAGACCACAAGATAATATATAATTGATTAACAATGCAAAGTATCTTTATCGTAATTTTTCTAAAAATCTTTGTCATGCATAATATAAACAATGTCTCATTATTTTTAAAAGATGAAGTTACGAGGTACTTCAATATATAATTATTTCGATATAATATATATATATATATATATATATATTGTAAAATCCTTGAAAACTTCTGTTATGCAGAGTATAACAAAGTTTCATATGTAAATCATATAGATAAAGTTACAAGGTGATTCTGTATAAATTATTTTCGTAAAAACCCTTGAGGACCTTTGTCCCCTCAAGTAAAATCAATTCTCGAGATATCATTTAAAAGATAAAGTTACAAGATACTTCATTTTTAAAACATCATTTGAACGCTTGACCCTACCAACACTCATCGGTCACCCAGCCGTATCTTTCCGATCGGGGTGCTTTTGATAAGGTTGCAGAAAATTATCCAATCTGGATGATAAACTACTTTTTGGAGTATCATCTGCGCCAGGTTGTGCAAATTACAATGATTAGTCGCAGTCGTACAACCCCGCTTAATGCCTACATGTAGGGGAGAACAATCAGATTTACTTGTCGACCGATCTCTGGACTCCTAAGGAATGAACCGCCTTTTCAGAACTTCCTGGCCATTTGGGCCTAATAAATAATGTTGGACCGACAAGTAATCGAAAACTGTTTTTATTTGTCTATTCAGCAACTTCGTTGCGAATAGGAAATACATAACTGGGAAGGATCCCCCATATATGAACGAATATTTAAATCCCCTTCACAAGGAAAGATTAAATTTGAAAACGGGGTTAAGGATCCTCTCTTTTACTTTTAAAACTATCTGATAAAGTTTGAAATTATTCTTTGAAAATATTTAAGATAAAGATGATTTAAATAATACGAATCATTTATCAATCTCATTTGAAAATATTTAATAAATATTTAAATAATATTCTTTAAATAATTATTATTTAAAGAATATATTTAAATAAAATAATCAGATTTAAAAGTCTTTAAATGAATATTCAAAACTAATATTCATTAAATAAATATATAATTATTCGTAAAAAAAATATTTACTCGAATAATCAAAGTAATATTCAATAATAATGATTGATCGTAAATAAAATATTAATTGAATATTTAAAATAATATTTACCTTCAACTATCGAATAAACTTTATTCGATTACTAATTATCGAAAACCGTATATAACATACTCGTGGACATCGTCTCCCGGTTTGAAGTATAATGTTCAATATTGTATGCCCTAGACTAAAGGTATACGCAAAATATCGCTTATTACTAGCTTAGGTATTATATAACTCGTAAGCTCTACTTCAAATAATCGTACTTCACTTATCAGGATATCATTATTTCAAAACATGCATGCATATATATATATATATATCGTAGAATTTTAACTTTAAATCATACATGTATAATATCGTAAGATTTCATTTTCAAAACATTCATGCATTTATATCGCAAGATATTGCATATACTAGTAATCATCACAATAACAATAATAGGGTTGGAAAACTTGCCTGAATGTCCGGGGGTGGTAGTGGGTCTAGAATTGGTCCGATAACCTATAAACAACAACATAACTCGAATTAGTCATCGGTCGCTTATGAAACTAATATTTACGCTCATATACATTGACGCTCATTTTCAAGTTGTTGGTTAACATTTCTCGTTTACGCACCCTCGGATCTATCATTTTTATAAAATTGACAATTAAACTTTTGAACGCGAAACCTTCGTGAGGGCTTTAATAACTGCCTCTAAATCCTTACATAAAAGTTTCGTGATTCGACAAGTCTTTTAGGGGTCTCAAAAATTGTTTCAAAGTTACTCGTAGGGTAGGGGTGGGTTCGCAAAACGCTGTTACTTAAAACAATTGTTTCTCCTAAATCGTAAATCCGATTAACGCGATCTATATACCAAAATGAAGCTTAAAGCATGAACTAACTAATTAAGACATTGTGAATTTCAACAGTGGGTTCTTGGACTCTAAATTTACAAACAATAGGGGTAGTGTAAAATCGGGCATTACGACGGCTATAAACTAACTATTTCCAATTTTTACGAACCATTATCAATCAATCCACAACAACCCTACCATCAACCTTAATTAAAACAACATCCTTAACTAAACTAACATGTTAAAATCTATCCAAAACCTCATCACAATCAAAACTACCAAACCAACCAATCAATGTCTCATTTTAATCATTTAGAACATACAAACTATAATATTCATTCCAAGTTCTTCTAAAACAACTCAAGTACATAACATAAATCAAAGAGTGAAAGCTTTGTTATACCTTCTTGCAGCTTCTTAACACAACACAAGAGCTTTGAATGCCTAAAAGAACCTTGATCTATGCTTAACCAACCTTAAACTTCCATAAAAATCAAGAAATCAAAGTTAGTTTACTATTCACTACTATTCATCATCATCTTTGATGATTTATTTAAGCTATCTAGGAATGGATTTTGGAGCTTAAACTTCTAGGATAACTAAATTTGATCATCAAGAATCCATGGGAATTACCTTGTGATTTATGATGTAGTGGAGCTTGAACTTTGAGTTTCCATGATATCAAGGAATGAGTCCAATCCAGCTGAAGATTATCTGCAGAAAGTAAAGATTGACAGTGATATTTTCACTGATAACAGAGAAAACAATCAAAATCTTTCATGTCTGTTCAGATTATGTCAATTTCAAAATCTATCAAACTGGAACATGTAGTGTTTTTCTAACTGAAGATCTTAAAGAGGAAGACACTACGCCATAGATGGGCAAATAAGACACTTTTCTAATGTAATGCCTGTTTTGCGTTACATTAGACAGACTTTTTTGACCTATTGTAACACTAACGAAATAGCGTTACTTTACATGTAAAGTTACGGTTACGTTAGAGGGCTTGTGTTGCAGTAGAAAGCTAATGTTACAATAGTGCTGACATGACGTAACGCTTTGCTTTATCATTATAATAATATTTAATTAATTTATTATTTTTTTGGGCCCAACAGTGTACACGTCAGCAAAAGTGGGTCCCACATGTGGGCCCCACTAAAACTTGTTCCAGAAAGTGGGTCCCACACTAACAGGTGGACCCCCCATGTGGGCCCACACTGCCACGTGGCACTGCCACGTCAGCAAAGCGTTACGTTAACTTTTCTGTTACAACGCTACTGTTACATTTGCTCAACCCTGCCACGTGTGCACCGCCACATCATCAAATAATTAATTATTTAATTATTTAATAAATAATTAATTAAAAAATTAAATAAATAATAATTAAATAAATAAATAATGGAGAAGTGGGCCCCACATGTGGGATCCTCTTGTGGGCCCCACATGTGGGCTGCACTTGTGGGCCCCACATGTGGGCCCCATATTAAACAACTATTTAATTATTTCATAAATAATTATTTAAATAATTAAATAAATAATAATTAAATAAATAAATAATAAAGAAGTGGGCTCCACTTGTGGGCCCCACATTTAGGCCCCTTATTATCCAATTATTTAATTATTTAATAAATAATTATTTAAATAATTAAATAAATAATAATTAAATAAATAAATAATGGAGAAGTGGGCCCCACATGTGGGCCCCCCTTGTGGGCCCCACATGTGGGCTCCCTTTGTGGGCCCCGCATGTGGGCTCCACTTGTGGGCCCCACATGTGGGCCCCATATTAAACAATTATTTAATTATTTAATAAATAATTATTTAAATAATTAAATAAATAATAATTAAATAAATAAATAATAAAGAAGTGGGCTCCACTTGTGGGCCACACATGTAGGCCCCACATTATCCAATTATTTAATTATTTAATAAATAATTATTTAAATAATTAAATAAATAAATAATGGAAAAGTAAGCCCACATGTGGGCTCCACTTGTGGGCCCCACATGTGGGCTCCACTTGTGGGCCCCACATGTGGGCCCCACATTATCCATTTATTTAATTATTTAATAAATAATTAAATAAATAAATAAATAAATAAATAAATAATCAAAAAATATAATGCCCGGATCGTGGTCGGATCGTAATAGGGTTCATATGTCAGGATATGATTCATTTAACGGTTCGACCCACATATCCGTCGTTCGATTTTTTTAATCGGTTTTCTCGACGATCCAACCGTACGGATGTTATTAAACTACCTTCCTAACATTGGGAAAAAATAATCAAAAAATATAATGTCCGGATCGTGTTCGGATCGTAATAGGGTTCATATGTCAGGATATGATTCATTTAACGGTTCGACCCACATATCCGTCGTTCGATTTTTTTAATCGGTTTTCTCGACGATCCAACCGTACGGATGTTATTAAACTGCCTTCCTAACATTGGGAAAAAATAATCAAAAAATATAATGCCCGGATCATGGTCAGATCGTAATAGGGTTCATATGTCAGGATAGGATTCATTTAACGGTTCGACCCACATATCCGTCGTTTGATTTTTTTAATCGGTTTTCTCGACGATCCAACCGTACGGATGTTATTAAACTGCCTTCCTAACATTGGGAAAAAATAATCAAAAAATATAATGCCCGGATCATGGTCGGATCGTAATAGGGTTCATATATCGGGATAGGATTCATTTAACGGTTCGACCCACATATCCGTCGTTCGATTTTTTTAATCGGTTTTCTCGATGATCCAACCGTACGGATGTTATTAAACCGCCTTCCTAACATTGGGAAAAAATAATCAAAAAATATAATGCCCGGATCATGGTCGGATCGTAATAGGGTTCATATGTCAGGATAAGATTCATTTAACGGTTCGACCCACATATCAGTCGTTCGATTTTTTTAATCGGTTTTCTCGACGATCCAACCGTACGGATGTTATTAAACCGCCTTCCTAACATTGGAAAAAAATAATCAAAAAATATAATGCCCGGATCATGGTCGGATCGTAATAGGGTTCATATGTAAGGATATGATTCATTTAACGGTTCGACCCACATATCCGTCGTTCGATTTTTTTAATCGATTTTCTCGACGATCCAACCGTACGGATATTATTAAACCGCCTTCCTAACATTGGGAAAAAATAATCAAAAAATATAATACCCGGATCATGGTCGGATCGAGACATTAAAATATCGTTTTTTCTAAAATTTACGAAAAAATGAAAAAAATGAAATAAATGAAAATCATACAAAAGGTGCAGTGAAAATATGGGCGGCGAAATTTCCCCCCAAAAACATCACTCTCTCTCTCAGACTCTCTCTCAGAAACATCACTCTCTCTCGACCTCGCTCACTCACCTCAGCCTCCCACCTCGCTCACTCACTCACCTCTCACCAACACTCCCTAACTCTCACCCATCTCACTCTCCCTAACTCTCACCCATCTCACTTTCCCTAACTCTCACCTCACCTCAGCCGCACTCTCACCTCAGCCTCACCTCAGCCGCTCTCATTTCGGTGGATTCAGCAGCAATTAGGTGGTTCTCAGCAACATTTCGGTGGTTCGGGTTCTCTGCAACGGAGTTAGGGCGTGCAATTAGGGTTTCAGAATTTTAGGGTTTCGGTTGGAGCTAGCAATTAGGGTTCAGAGCTGCTTTGTGGTTTCGATTTTGGACCAAGGTAACCTCTAATTGAACTTTATTTTTGATTTTATGTATTTATCCCTGCTTATTTAATATGTTTAATATGTGTCTGTGTTTAATATGTGTAATATGTGTAATACGTTTAGAGTTTGTGTTTAATATGAATGTAATATGTGTTTGTGGTCATCTCCCCCCTCTCTCTGTCTCTCTCTCTGTCTCTCTCTCTCTCTCTCTGTCTCTCTCTCTCTCTCTCTCTTTGAGTTTTATTGTTTTAGATTCTTGTAATTATGGTTATTGCATTTCTTGATGTGATTACGTGCCGAGATGAATTGATGAAATTATGTTGCTTATTCGCTGTTTTTTGTTATTTAATGTCCAAATGCAAGGCTTAACTCTGTTTGCCATTTGGTTACTGTGTCTTGTTTTTATCGTTTTTTAGCAGTACTGGGCCTTCCTTAGTTCCTTGTACAATTAAATAAATATATATTATTCGAATACTTAAGACATTAATCTAATCTCAAACTGATTTTATGTGCTATACAAGTCTTTGACTATTGATCTTTTACATTCTAAAATTTATTCCCTGTGTGCTATTCAAAAGTTACAGTTGTAAATTGAAGTAAAAAATTTAATAAAAATCAAAGAATGGATAAAAATGGGGAATGAGATGTAGGAAATTATTAGTTTATCTAGTATCACTGCAGTATAGTGCACAGGGATGGATTTCGAAGATAATTTAGGTGAAATGTTCAATTGTACGGGTAAAAAGTTTCGAGATTTAGAAAATGACTATGAAAGTCTAACAAATGCAGAGGCTAGAAAGTTTTATGGCCATGTTAGGGAGGGTAAACAACCACTATACCCCGGATCCACTAAATTCTCTCGGTTAAGTTTCCTGATCAAACTTTATCATTTAAAGTGTGCTCATGGAATTTCCGAGTCTGCCTTTGGGGAATTGCTGGAGTTAATAAGAGACGCCTTTCCTGATGCCCAAATACCTTTGTCTTTGAATGCTGCAAAAAATATGATCAAGGATTTAGGCTTACATTATGAAAAAATACATGCATGCCGAAATAATTGCATGTTGTACTGGGGAGAAAATAAAGACAAAGAAAAATGCGACAATTGTGGTGTTTCTAGGTGGGTGTTACCAGAAAAAAAAGGCAATGATGCTAGTGATCCGGGGCAGGTTATACACAAAGTGCCAGCTAATGTGATGAGGTACTTCCCTCTAAAGCCGAGATTGCAGAGGCTATACATGTGCAAGGAATATTCGAAACTAATGAAATGGCACGATATGGTACGTCAACAGGATGGAAAAGTAAGACATCCGGCTGATACAGAGGCTTGGAAGACGATAGATGCTGACTATCCTGATTTTTCATTAGAAAATCGGAATGTTAGTTTAGGAGTAGCCTCAGATGGATTCAACCCCTATCGTTCAATGAACCTAAGTCACAGTACCTGGCCAATTGTATTGGTCAATTACAACCTCCCACCTTGGCTATGCATGAAACAAGAAAATCTAATTCTTTCGACACTAATATCTGGTCCAGATTCACCAAAGAATAGTATTGATGTGTTCATGCAACCTTTAATTGCCGAGTTAAAAGAATTATGGGAGGTCGGCGTTAATACTTATGATGCCTTGGCTGATGAAGATTTTAATTTACGTGCTAGAGTGCTATGGACTATTAGCGATTTCCCGGGATATGCTATGTTGTCCGGCTGGAGCACAAAAGGCAAACTAGGGTGTCCTGTCTGCCATTATGAAACTTCATCACTTTATTTGAAGCATAGCAAGAAAATGTGCTATATGAACCACCGAAAGTTTCTTCCTTCTGCACACAAGTGGAGAATGGATACTAAAAGGTTTAATGGCGCAATTGAAATGGGGCAGTGTCCTTCAGTTTTAACGGGAACTGACATTGAGGAGTTGTTGTCTGGGTATGTAAACCAATTCGGCCTGCAGAACAAAAAGGCAAAGAGTAAAACTGAGGGCCCTTTTAAAAAGAAGTCATTTTTTTTTATTTACCTTATTGGAAGCATAATCCACTTCGACATAACCTTGACGCCATGCACATAGAAAAAAATGTTTGCGATAACATATTGGGCACTTTACTCAATATAAGTGGCAAGACAAAAGATCATGTTGCCGCTCGTAAAGATTTACAAGAAATGGGAATTAGAAAACCCCTCCATCCTGTTCTATCAGAAGATGGAGCACACCATGAAATACGAGCAGCAATCTTTGACTTGTCGAACAAAGAGAAGGAGATCTTTTGTTCAGTGTTGGAAAACACTAAACTACCGTACGGTTGTGCCTCCAACATAGGGCGATATGTGCACACAAAGGAGAGGAAAGTAGTGGGGTATAAGAGCCATGATGCTCATTTCATACTGCACTACTTGTTGCAGTTTGCCATCAAAAAAACTACAAAGGCTGAGGTTGTTGTACCTTTGATGAAATTGAGTGCCTGCCTTAGAGCTCTATGGAGCAAGGTTATCGATTTGGAGGAGCTTGATAAGTTGGAAACTGAAATCGTCGAGGTACTTTTCCAATTTGAGATGATTTTTCCATCAGCTTTCTTCGACATAATGGTGCACTTGCTTGTTCATCTAACTAGAGAAGTTAGACTTGGGGGACCTCAGCACCTTCGAAACATGTTCCCAATAGAGCGTTATCTTGCAAAATTGAAATCATACGTTCGTAATAGAAGTAAGCCGGAAGGTTCTACTGCAGAAGGTTACATAGCTGAAGAATGTGTAACATTTTGTTCAAGATTTTTGGCTGCTGATGAAACAACAAAAAACAACATGTGCTCAACAGTTTTCGAAAGAGGGCCAACACAAGCTGAATATCATATCGGAACGAGAAGGAATAAAGATGGAACTATTATTCATTTGGAAGATGTTGATTGGAAGGCAAGTCATCGCTATGTTTTGTTCAATACTGGTAACAAAGAAGTAGAGAGGCTCCTCGAGTAAGTTTAATAAGCTCTAACGTAAATAATTTTAATTCATAATTCAAGAACTTTTTCTTTTCTGCACTGTTTTAACTTAGTATAATTTTAGGGAACATCAAGCCTTGGTGGACAGCCACGAAAATACGAACAGATACAAGAGGGCACGAAGACACACGGCAGAATTCTGGGACTGGTTACGAGAAGAGGTTGGGAAAATGGTGGAGGTTTCATCTGACTTGGGGGTGTTTGCGTTGGGGCCTAATCGAACAGCTAGAAGGTTTACTGGTTATGTTGTTAATGGCTATCGATTCCACACAAGTGATAGAGATTCTCGATGCACAACACAAAATAGTGGTGTATATTTGACTGCACAAACAACTAGTTTCTCTAGTTCTAGAGACGAGAACCCTATAGTTGGGGATGTCAGCTACTACGGATCGATAGAAGATATCATAGAACTTGATTACTGGGGATTATTTACAGTTGTCCTATTTAAGTGTCGTTGGTACCAACAACAAAAAGATCCACACGGTCACATTCGAGTAAATTTCAATAGGTTATGCCATAAATCTGATCCTCATGTCCTGGCCAAACAAGTGCAACAAGTTTTTTATGTGGAAGACCCAATCGAAAAGAATGTACATTACGTAATTAAGAAACTACCGAGGGAGTGGTGTGATAATGGAAACGTGGATGCACATGAAGATGTCAACGATACTGATCTCCGTGAGACTGAATTTGTTTGTGGACTTCAAACTCATGTTGATGAAATGAGTTGGTGCAGAGATGATATCCCTACAACAAGAGTTCCCATTCCCGATAAATGAAGCAACCAAACTGCTAAACATTTATAAGTTTAAAATTAATCACAGCAGTGAACTTTATTTTGTATTTTCTCTATGTTTGGACTATTTAGATGTAATTGAATATCTTAATTTATTTCTTCCATGAATTCTTCAATGAAATCCATCTTTGTAGTTTAAATTTTTTGTCGTCGTTGTCTGATTTGTAGTTTATATTTATTGTCTTGGTAAGTTCAACATGCCCTTGTTATATTTCGTAGTGTTGGGATTAAATCTCCTTACTGTAATTTAGTTGATTCAGTAGATGCATATGATAACTATTTTTTCTTATTTTTATAATTTTGTATGTTAGCTGCAAATATCCTACACGTGTAATAAAAACAAATATAGGATATGAAGTAGATGCTTAATAACTTTTTGTGATCGAAATTGTGTTTGTTGCATTTGTGTCGAGTGCCAATTCATGAATATTTTGTTGTTTATTATTTGATCTAATATGTGTTTACCAATTAGTTCGAGATATGTGTTTATGGCATACTAGGATTTGGAAAAGATACATTTGAAATATTTTTGTTTAATGGTCAGCCATTGACATCTCTTTGAACTCTGTGCAGGATGGCAGAAAAACACGTTAATATTGGATTGTACCACGGTGGGGAGTTTCAGAGGACAAGTTACTCTGGTGGAGATTGCTTGACTATTTATAATGTAGATGCTGATATGTGGGCTTATAATGATCTGATGGAGGAGGTGAAGGATCTCCTCAAACTCAATGAAATCGGAGGAGTCTATGCAAAAGAAGGAAAGCATGGTGGTTGGAAGCTGCTGAGGACTGACCTGGACATCATTCAAGAGATAGAAAAGTGCAACGATGGCGAAGAGGTCAAGCTTTATGTAGACACAGTTGTTGACCCTGCAATTGAGCCGTTGTGTGAGATGCAGCCACACGTGATTGTCAGGCCGAGGAAAAGCCTGTTTGAAGGTATGCCTATTGCTGATAAATAATTAGGTCCCCATTAAGTACACATCTCTATCTATTTCTGTATCTCTTTATATATGCATAATGGGACTTGGATGTCCATATTAGTTGAAGATAATTCTTTGACTTGGATTTTTTTCTTGCATAAATACAGTTTCACCGAAGAAAATACAAAAGCGGAAATATATTACCACACATGAACTCCAGCAGAAGCAGAACCCAAGGAAGATTGCTAAGAAGACACCTGAGCCCAGTCGGAGGTATGCGTTACGATCATCGCCAGCTCTGTTGCCTACTCATCAAGATGCAACTGCTGGGCAAGGAAACGATAAAGGGTCTGCTAGAAGGAAACTGCAGTTACAAGATGATATTATTCTGGATAAAGAGGTATTTTTTTAATTTTCCTTCTTAAAAACATAAGTTATAATGATTATTGTTGTGTTATGTCAATTTAATCACTGACCTTGTCTTCATAAATTATTGTAGTTGCCCCCACCACCACTGACCGAAATCAAAAGAAAAAGACCCCGTACTTTGCAAAATAATGAGAAAATGAAAGATCAGCTACAAGGTGATGCACGCCAAGTAAGATGTCCCCTTGAACTTGCTATACCTGACATCGAGGTATCCTTGTCAATGTTCCTCTTTTTTTTCTTCTAACCTAGACTGTAACACTTGTAATATTCACTTAAACACTCCTTCCAAATTTTTAGAAAGAAAGTACAATGCATAGTTGAGCTACACTAATAACAGTGCTGATTTATAATTATTGCAGGTGCCCCCCCCCCCCACCGCTACCAGCATGTGAGCAAGAAAGACTTAATCGAATGAAGGAAAATGATAGAAGGTTGGAAGAACTTGGGATCAAAAAATTAGTGATTGATTTGAGAGCTCGATCAGCAACAGTTATTGAGAAATCCAAAGAAAAAGACAAAGCCTCTCCGGATGATGATGATTATAATCCGGAAAGTGAGGACGAACATGATAGTGATGATTCATCTGAGGTATGGATTTCTTTTACAGTCTTCATTACTTTGGCCTTCCTTCCTTGTTTCTCAAGAGTGTAAATTGTGTTTTTTATTAGTTTAAGACCTGATATTTTGTTTATCACTATATCAAGTTTCCTATATATTTTGTTTTTATTTTATACTCTTTATTGCTTTGGCCTCACATTATATTTGCAATCCTAATAATTGTAGAGAATGAAGAATGGGAAGAAAAAGAACCATGTCCCCCTTGGACCAAGAACTCGTTCGCGAGCTAATGTCACCGCTGTAACAGAGAATGAACCATCGCAAGCTGGTAAAACATCTGACAAGGAAATGACCAGTAAATCTAAGCTCCTGAAACCAACATGTAGTAAAATCTTAAAATCCGCGAGCAATTCAGAATCACGTGGGTCTGTATCTGCTTATTTAGAAATGCGGGAACGTCAAAAGCAGGGCATTCTTCCGCCAACAACCGAGAATGTGCACGCTTCTAATTCGGAAAATGTTGTTGAGGAAGAAACTGAAGCAGGTACTTTTACTTTCTAAATATAACTACGCATGAATTATGCACACTAATTATTTATTGATGGAGAGGCAGTAAGAATTTAATTAATTATTAAATTCGCAGTCACCTTTTTTTGTGTGTGCATGTACTATGAAGTACCAAAGCCCAAAAAATGGAGAGGAAGGACAAAACTGCTAACTGTTCACGCAAGGACACGTGATGAAAGACCGGTGATTTTTTTGAACAAACAAAATGTACCTGTTTCAAGAGACGGAAAAGTTACGAGAGAGCTGAGTAATTTTCTCGGAACAGTTGCAAAGGACAATGTCTCTCTTACTTATGTCAACTGGCGCCTGGTTCCTGAATAATTGAAGAAGAAAATGTGGGACTATACTCGGGTAAATTCTATTACCTAAACCTCAGTTTCATTTATTTTTCAATTAACCCCTTCATTTTATTGATCTTGAGTTTATTATATATTAGGACCATTATATTATTCCGAATGAAGCTCAGTCCTGGGTTTATGAGACAATTAATAGATGCTGGAGGACTTACAAGTCTCGGATGAAGGCAAAGCATTACACACAGCATGCCACTGATGATGAAAGGCTTGAACATAGGCCCAAGGAGATTCCGCTCGAGGATTTTAAATTGCTGATAAAGTATTGGGGAGATGAGTCGGTGAAGGTGCCTTCGTGCTTCTTTTTAATATGATTTTAATGATTTTAAAGATTCTCAAACTGGATTGTGCAATTTTTTTTAATAGGAATTAGCACATGATAACAAAGTAATCCGCGCTTCGGTAACTGACCCACACAATCAGGGTGCCAACAGTAGTGCAGAAGTTGGAGAGAAGTTGGTATGATTCCTAAATTAACTAGTACATTTATGAATATTTCCCCTTTTATTTTGATATTATAATTACGGCCCCATGGTTAAGTTAAATTGGATTAAATTTTGATTATAGGATAAATTTATAATTTAATTAGATGGGGACATGTTCTTAAATCCAATTTTAAAATGGGACATGTTAGAACCCCCCCCCTTTTTTTAAATAATGTATCTGTCCTTGTCGATATCATCATTATAACTAGCAATTATTTAGTTGTCTGATTACTTATGATATTCAGATTATTACAAACCAATCCGCATTTATATAACTTTAAATAATTCACTGTGAACAACCCGAAAAAACTAATAAAATAGAGCTCGCAGACACAATAATTTAGTTGTTCATGTCAAGTGCCATCAAACATTTTTGTGCTTTAATTCTTCAGAAATCAGATGCATGTCTATTTTTTGCTGGTATTTGCTTGAATTTAGATATTCAATTTCAGAACTGCATTAATATTGCCTTCATTGACTTCCCGTACACACTTGGATTGTGTCTACTAAATAGTAATGACTACCTAGTTGTTTGTTCATAAATCCTTTGATTGAATGTTAGTGCTTAGGCATTTTTTAAATAGTTGATGTGCAATTTTTCTTAAGTAAATCAATAGTTATGTGGTAACTTTGAGCTAGATAACCTTGTCTTTTTCTTTTGTGCTCTATAATAGAAAAAGACTGATCCTAATCTCGCCTCGCCATCACAAGCTGAAATTTATTTGGAATCTCATGAACAAGATGGCCGAACATACAAGACTACGGCTGCTCCGCAAAAAAGAAACGTAAGGACTTTACTTTTTTTATGGAGGTTAAATGCTGCACGGTAGTTCAATTTGTCTATTTCTTTAAAATTAAGAGATAAAAAATGCTTTGCCAAGTATGTTTTGTTGGTTTAATTTATTTGGTAAAACAAATAACATAAGAGACTTAGCGGAAATAAAAGGTTGTTAAGTATTAGTATAGGCCACCTTAATGCAAACCTTGTTAGTAGTTGTGTAGTTGTGTAGCACAATTATATGGTAAAATTGATTAATATTTAACAACATTTTTCTTGTAGAGAAAGAACAAGAAAGCGATGGAATCAGATTCGGCTCCTGCAGACACTTATTTGGAAGATTTGACTGCAAAGATCAGGGGAGAACTTGAGGCTGAACTGGAAGAAAAGGTTTCCAAGAAAGTGTAGGATAACTTGTCAGTTATTCTCAAAAAGATCGCAGCAGCTAATCCAGGCTTGAATCTGGACATTGGAGAAGTTGATGCTAATATTTCAAGCGAGGATGATGAAAATGGTACACCAATGACTATCGGGACTGCTGGGACTTCCAAGACTGCCCAGACTTCTTCTTAGATATTTCTCTTTACAAGCATTAGCTTGAGTTAATAGTATGGACAGTTATGTTATTTAGACTTTTGAATTATTGGTTTATAACTTTTGGTACTCACTGTAATTGGTGGTGGATGGTGTTTATTTGGTTTGGTTGGAGTTGGAATTTGGGGATTGTTTAGTGTTCTTGTTAGTATGATTTTGGTGGAGTGATGTAGTGAATCGTACTATAATTTTGGCGAAGTGGTTATTATGTTGGCGGAGTTGGTGTTCTGAATGCTGTAAGACTAGTTTGTTGGGGAAATATATTTTGGTATAGTTGAATTGTTATTTTGTTAATGGCAGTAATGTGTTTATCAAAACTACATTTCAAAATGTTATCTATTAGTGTTACAATAGCTATATTTATCACTGTTACAAAATCTAAATTTGTGTTTCTTTTGCCAAAATACAGTGTTACATTAGATTTGTTTACTGTTACGTCAGTAATAAAAGTGGGCCCACATGTGGGTCCCACATGGCAGTGGGACCCACTTGATGATGTTACAATGGGCCCCACTTGATGATGTGGCAGTGGGCCACACTTGATGACGTGGCAGTAGGCCCCTTGATGACGTGGCAGCGGGCCCCATATGATGACGTGGCAGTGGGTACCACTGATTAGCCAATCTATGTGGCAGTCCATGTGGCATTGCTCGCCACGTGTCAGTGGGTCCCTCTATATGACGTGGCTGCCTATGTGGCAATCCAGTCAGGTGGGTCCCACATGATTTTTTCAAATGCTAAGGTAACACTGAATTGCCGTTACGTTTGATTTATCTAGTGTTACTCTATCTCCCTAAGGTAATGTTTTTATTTGTGTTACGGTTGATAATCAAAACATTACATTAGATAGCAATGGCAACATTTGCGGATGAAATGGTTATTTGGCGTTACAATAGGCCTATTGCAACATAAAACGGGCCTAAGGTGACGTAAAATGAGTGTCTTATTAGCCCATCTATGGCGTAGTGAGATTTTGTACCACAATCTAAAGATCTTGATGATTCAAGAATTGCAGAGTGTGTGGACTAGCTTCTGAAAGCACTATGTGCATTAATGCAGTTATTAAGAGCATGTTATGACTGTTTCTATCTGTATTTACCCAAGGGATATTTCTTCAGAGGTACAAAAGCCAAATCTCTCTTCTTTTAGAAATACATGTTCCATTAGAATAATTGTATGTTTTTTTGTGAATAATATAATCATTGACTCTTCTATTAATAAATCTTGAAAATGGCATATCAAAATCAATGAATAATTACATATAAAATGAGTATGATGAGTGAACTCACTTATTTTCTTGATGCTCGGGAAAATAAAGTAAGTGATGAAATCCTTATAAGTCAAACACTGGCTATGCATGTTCTTCTTAAGATGTTCGACTTAACTTATTATATATCTGCAAAATCACTCATGCCAATTCTTGATTCATCTAAAATAAATTCTTTTGCGAATATTTTAAGATACAAGAGCTAAGCTATTTCTCTTTATATTTAAACTTACAGTAGATCAAAGATTATATTTCCCACAAGTTTTGTGTTTACTTCATACTTTGTCTCCAGTATATTGTTACTCAGAAGCTTTGAAGTAATTTTTCAGATATTTCAAAGGATCACTAATTCTCGGAAATTGATAACCTAGAGACTATGAGCTTGTGCTAACTAGTTATCTGGATGTAGACTGTGTAGTTTGCAATAATGACAGGAAAGAATCCACGAGGAGCTGTCGATGTCTAGAAAATAAACCAAACTCTTGATCGGGCAATAAAGCTAAACTATTTGTTAATATCTACTTCTGAGAATGAAGACACTGTAACTGGAGGTTATGGTTCACAGCTTTCATAGACAAAAAGTCAATTTATTGACTACGGCTTACAGTTAGAGTGAACTCCATACTACTGTGACAACACCAGAGTTTTTACATAATTGAATTTTCAGTTTAGAATGAAGAATCAAGTACATCAACACAAGAAAATATATCTGCCAAGCAGAATCCACTTTTACAAAGTTGGTAAGTAAGCTAGGTATGCCAGAATCTCTTTAATCTTTGTTAGATATATGTTTTAAGTAGCCATATTGTATGTTATGAATCTTGATAAAAACCTATTCTTCAATCAATTTAATGCTTGTAGATTTTCAAGATCAACCTATGATTATTTGTTTAATAGCCATAGCACATAATCTGGATATATGTTGTAAAATATTTTACATGTCATGATTTCTGATGATTTATCTATATACCTATGGATGAAATCGTGTTGCATATTAATTAGTAACCAAGTGTTCAAATAAGGTCCCCATCTAATATCCAATGTTAGATATAGGACAATTATGAGTCTGATTATATTTTCTCTAACTTCATCAATGAATAAATTTAGCCATTGACAGTCAAAATGAACACTTGAAGTCTACATATGTTATCTAGCAATTGATAAACAAGTCATGTATATCAACTGCTAGTTCTTTGCCATCGATATATAATTGTTCATCAATGGCTATGAGTAGACTACACAACATGACTTCAAAGATGCAGAGTCCTCACCAAACTCTATGTTTTGAAAGTAAGTTGTAACATTTCTTTTTGTATTAATAATCATTTATCAAAATTTATTAATTATTCCAAAACCGATAAATACTGATAAAATTGATCATTGATATATCAGTGTTTAGTTGAAACTATTAGATATTGATATCGAGTCTTATTACCAGGTTTTATGGTGTGATGAATTTTCTAATTGAGATTAAGTTATATATATATATATGAAGAACACTTTCATAGACTGATGATCATGAGCTATTACTCTATTTTTCATACTTAACTTCGATTATTTTATCAGAAAAATTTATCTGTACCCGTAAAGATTTCACTCATGAATCTGCTCATATTCTAGGAGTGAAATCTTGCTGAACTTGTTTGTGACTGTTTCTTTTCCAAGAAAGAATGCCATAAATTTAGAACAAGTTTTAAGAATTTCTATGTTGAATTGTCTTACTACTCCGCCAATGGGGGTAGGTTGGAAATTTCAACTTAGAAATCAAGAAGCGAGGCATATCAATCACTTGTTAATTGTTAGGAGGTCATAATATTTTTCTATATTATTAAGCTAACAAGGAAGTGCTAGTTGAGATAACTAGTTAAAATTAGTCACTCTCTTACAATGTGCCGTGACATTTCAAATCAGTAGTAATTATGCATTTGCATAATCTGTATTTGATGTACACAAGTTATTTGTTCAAGCCTAAATTCCTTGCATAATGTCATTCTTCAATAAGTAATAATTTACCTTTTTAACCAACCAACTCATGGGTTATTCTCGGTATCTTACAATGCAACTCACTTTTAAGTGAACTAAAAGTTCCTCCGGAAAATAATGCAGGAGTAATAAAGCAATAAACTCTGAAAGAAGAAAGAATGAAAAGTCTCGTCAAAAGGAGACATTTCTGAGAAAAGTGAACAAGATTTGAGAGTATGGTCAGGTATGTCCTTCTTTACATATCTTATCTTGTGAGGGTGATGAAACTAATAGTGTTTAACTGGACAAAAATTCTTGTAGGATCGGTGGTCAGTTAGTCTTGGTACCTGTGCTCTAGCAAAGTTGTTAAAATATCAGTGTTACCTAGCTCCGAAAAGGGAAAAAGCAATCTAATCTCTTCCAGAAATCAGATCAATTATCTCATTTTTGGATTCAGATCTTCATCTATATCTTTTAAAAACATTATGTTCACCATTCTCTAGCTTCCGGTTTCTTTAATAAATCATTCATCCAATGAATTAATTGTAACCCAACGGTTAAATTATATTTATGTTGTATGACTAAATGATAGTCATTGAATATTATGACTTGAGTTTGTGAACATATCCCTTCCATGGATAAATGGACTTAGTGTCACATTATTTCAAATATCACATTATTATCATTTGGACTTCACAGTCTTTTAGCTTGAAATATTGTTCAGTTCACCAACCTACTCTCTGTGCCGTTTAATGTACATCTCAAGATTCAATAAATTATTTAAGGCACTCCTGACCTTAGATATTTGGTCATGAACTCTCTTGGCCTTTAAATACTCGCATGCTTCATCACTTCTCTTTCATCATCATCTCTCAACCTCTATCTCTTTTCAAAATGACATTTATAATCCTTCATGACATCAACAAAGTTGTAGTTGAGGGAATGATATTCAGTGGTCCTACCACGAAAGAAGAGATACCTATTGTCCTGGCCGACATCCAGGAAGCCATTAAAGAAAAGAGAGCATGGGAGGTTGTGGCCGCTACTGTTGCTCTTGCTGCTGCTCATGCCAACCCTCGAAATAATGGTGATAATGGTGGTTGTCGAGGAGGTGATTTCTCATCTTCCAATGTTAGGGTCTAGATATCTAGATGACAGTGTTGACTAGGGTGGAAATATTAATTTAAAAGAACTTTTTATTGTAAATTGTTCTTTATGAATAAAATTTATAATTATCTACATGTTGATATGTGAAACTTTTCATGATTATCTACTTTTCTCATTGTTATTATGATTTTGTTAGAGTATGAATCTTCTCATAACTCACATAACAAGTTAATGAGACTACTCTTCTGAAAATCTTTAAGCTAATAATATTTGCCAGTCAATAGTGGATATCCATTTGCAGATGATCAGTTTGATGAAAGAACAAAAGGATCTAGACGTGCACATTATCACTTATATAACCAGAAGTAAATAACTTGACCTTAAAAGAGTAACTTTTAGGCATCCCACAAGTTATTAACCACCTTCTGTCTGAATTCTCCAAACATAAGTGATAAGATTACAAAGAAACTAGTTGGAAAAATAAGACAAAACATGTGAGTTGAGTGATACATTAAGCCTCTCTAAGCCACACCAACTGGTATTTAATTCCTGAGTGCATTCACTAGTTGTCTCTCTCAAAGAAACCACTGATTCAATTGAATATTTGTAGTTGTCTTATGGAATTACTTTACAAACCAATGTAGTTATATGTGAAGCATATACTTGCATAAATGAGAGCACATCAGCTGAAACATCTTTTATCTTTCAGAAGATGTTGCCAAAACTCAGCTTTGACTATATTCCTCTCTAAATGTCAAAAACAAATTTGTAATCAAGAAGCTCAACTTGCTGAGATGCTTATTTTAAAATTAGAAATAATTTACTTCATTACTAAGCCTAGCATTTATGAAACACAATGTTTGCATTGTGCTTTCCAACTCGAAACCTTCACTTAGATTTGGCGAGAGGCTACATGCTGAGGTAGACCTCGATGATGCCAATTCACAATCAAGGGTTTCATCGCTCTTTAGTGAAGACCTTGTAAATTCAGCATATATTAGGTGTAAGTAGACATGCAATGGCTACATGGTTTGAGAATGATTTTCTGAGGGGAAATCATTCAAATCCACTTCAATTCAAGTGGAGGTTCAGTTTATCTGAACAACATCCCTCACAACTATTGTCTAAGACAGACTTCACTGAAGTATTAAGATAATAAGTAAAACTATTTTTGACTTGTCAAGATAGGAAACCCACAACTGTGGTGGTCCCTTTCAAAGGGAACCAGGGTTTGAGAATGTTTTCTAAGTGAAAGATACCTTCAAATCCACTCTAGTATACTGGAGCTTCATAAAAGTGAAGAACACATCCATATAACCACAAAAAAACTTTAATTTTATATTATTCATTTTATGAGTTCAATTGTTCATTTCAGAACATGAGGCATCTCATTTATTGAGATAGTGCATTTCTTAAATTCATATTGATGTGATTCATATCTCTGCAGAGTCACAGCCCAAAATCTTGCAAATCAATCTTCAAAACAAATTCATATAAACACCCAAATAACCCACCTATTCTTCTCATGAATGTTAGTTAAATACCAATACCTCAAGGCAATTGTATAATTCTTGAATTCATAGTGAAGTCTTGCACTGAAGCTGATAATCATCAATCTCTCATTCCAGTCATAAGTAGCTAAAACTATGTTATTAAGTTCTCAATCAATCTTCACAGACTTTAACTACAGTGACATCCTCTATTCTCCTCATCAGTGGCTACATATCAGTCATTGATAAGTGTTAGTCCATCAATGGCTAGTTTAGCAGCACATTCATTGATAATTCAAATTGTTCCATCAACTGCTACCTCATAGTAGCTGATACAAGTACATGTTGCATCGCTTCTGCATACGACCAAACAATTACTTTAACACTCCTAGGACTGAGGGATTGGTGTGAACACTTTGAGCATGAGGAATTGTTTTGATTGTAGTCAAAAAAAGAGAAGTATGAATGAGAGGCAAGCTAATTCTTCCAATCTTGTAAGTGAGACAAAAAGTTCCACCTTTGAAGGTGATGGAGAGGGTGTAAGGTATGTGAGTCAAGGGGAGCCCTTGATGCAAGAAAATAGAGAACATAGGAGAATACATGTACATCTAGATTTAACATGAATATTCTTAGTGATGACATCAGAAAGGATGCTTCAAATTTCATCCCAACACGTCACACTCTAGCTGCACGCTATCTAGACTCTAATGGAGAAGTACATCATCTCAGATCCTCAAGTGAACAAAATACTCTTGATACAACTTCAAACCCTTGATGCTAACAAAAGAGGGAGAAGTCTTGAAGACTTGATAGCTCTAGCTAAGGGGGAGGAAAAGAGAAGTCTGCAGATCCATCCAGTTGAGGGGGAGTAAGAGTCAGCAGATCTATCAAGTTAGGGAAGAACAAGAGGCATAGAAAGATATCACTAGAAGGAAAATAGTGCATCAACAAAGAGGGAGTAAGAACTCAAAAATCTTTCCAACACATGGATGCTATGAACTAGTTTAGGTAACACATTGAGCTGGTGACAATTCTGTCTCGAATCACTCATTGAAGCTAGTTACAGAGATAGAATTACAACTAAAAGCTGAGAAGCAGTCAAGAAGTTCAAGGAAAAGAGAACAAGCACAGCTGCAAGGAGATAGATAAATTCAGTTTTTGATATTACAGCAACTATTGAATCTAATAAGGATCCAATTCTATCCAATGAAGAGTCTGTCAATCCTAAGAAAAAGTTTGTTACAATCTTCTTTTCAAAAAGGGTCTGAAGGCCATCAAAAATAAGAAAGTTTCAGACAAATCAGTCTTCAAGAAATTAAATCTTCTAATTCAGAGAAGAAGACTGAGGAAAATGATTCAACCATGCATTCAGCCAACATAGATGAGGATTCTCCTAAACAAACTTAATCCAAACAAGATTCATGAAGTTAGAAAGTTACATTCCATCTCAAAACTGTCTACGAAGCTAGTGTTTGACCTCAAGAAAAGGAATTAGCAACTTGCAACTTCTGCTTTAATTCTTGAAGGAGGATAATATCCTTGACATAAAGACATGCTCAGACTCAACAAGAGCTAAAAACTGTCAGTATTCTAACACTTCAAAGCATCAATGAAGATCCAATAATTCTATGAAGAGACTAAATTGTCTAGGTGAGGGATGAAGAGATGTTTTATAAAAGGACATATTGGAATATCAAATAACAAAGGAATCTGGAATAAAGTATTCTCTCACAAGCTCGGAAAGAAGGAGCTACTTTCAGAATAATATATTTTCCTCAAAACTATTTCCTTGTACGCCACATTTATCAGTAGCTTAACATAACACAATTATGCATGTTTAATGTCCCTATAAAAGAATGTGTTTTATTATCATCAAGGCTTTAATTTATGGTTGTTATTCTATCAATAATAAATTGGGGAAGATTGTTAGGAATCAAGCCTAAATCCTGATGATAAACAAATCACATTACATAACTATGTTAAAGTAACTTGTAACCCTCTATGACTAACCATCCTAAGGGACAGTCATTGAAGGAGTAGCCCATCAATTGATATGGTTTATGTAATATTTTATACGAGACTCCTGTAAACAGATAGCAATGCAGTTCTTAATTCAGAAGTCATGTTGACTCAATGGATAATCTAGAATAGGGTGGTTAAGAGTAAATATTTGATGTCGTGTAATTCAAATTAAGTGAAGTGGGTCTTCAACTGCTAAATGAGGAAAAAGCATTAACTGCTATCTCTATCTGCCCATCAACTGCTAAGTATGTAACTATCAATGGCTAAGGAAATTCGTAGCAAGAGACTTCTAATGGCTAAGAAATTATTTAGCTAGTGACTATCAATGGCTAGGAATATACATACCTACTGATAGTGATGTGACGGTGGTCAAAACTTAGGACCGTCACAACACATGGGCTAATAGGAATCTCAGAAAAGAAAATGAAAAGGCAAGACAAAATTTGCATGTGATCTTGGATGCTGAAGAAGTAGAAATATTCCAATTTCATGAAAGACAGATTGGAGGGATATTTAAAGAAATATATCAGGATATAATCTAGCCTCATTTGTCAAGCGTCACAAGAAAAAGAATGAAGAAATAACTTTGTTGGACCTCAAAGACTGTGTTATACATTGTCTAGAAAGCATTCTAACTTGGTGATTTATAAAACAAGTAGTAGCAAATGTTTCATTTAGGAAATAGGTTTTACATTCTCAGTGAGCTTTATAGAGAGATATTTTCCTCTGATTGAAACACTGTAAACCGCAGCCGTGAGATTAAATTTTATAATTGTAACAGATTATTTCTTCAAATAAATCTCAGGTGGCAAGTTGAAAAGCAAACCACCTAAAAATTTAAAATATTCGTGTTCATGTTTCATCTCACAAATACAGATTAATTTTAAATTTTAAATTTGTATTTAAACCCCCCATCTACAAATTAACTTAAGTTGATTGTTAGTTAATATCATCGCCCTCCCATGTATGTGCCTAGTGGACCTAACAAAGGAGAGAGTAGATTTGATAGGATTTGGTAACGAAACTTTCTCTCCAAAATTGGAAAGAACGGAATACAAGAAAAACGATAGTGTAGATGTTTTATTATTTTCAGTCAATACCCACATCTATTTACTTATAAAATACTAGCTTTACAACCCGTGCGATGCACGGGTCTTTATTAATATTTTTATATTATTTAAAATCATAATAAATTTCTTCTTGGATCATTGCCTTATTAGTGTATTTATAAATAATAATATAAATTTTTGTTGTTGGCGGAATTCGAATCTGGATCTTGGGCAGTGTACAAATAATAATATAATTATTTGTTATTGATGGGATTCGAGACTGAGAGTTTTTGTAGTGTATAAATAATAATGTAAATATTTTATGTTGGCGGGATCGAACCGACGATCATAAATATAGATAACCAAACCAACCAAAATAAGACATAACAAATTATACCCCATTCCACTCGCAAGGGTTGGCTCAGTGGGTTAAAGAGGGGATAACTGTCTTTTTGGTCACAGGTTCGAATCCCATGGGAGGAGAATTTATAATTATGATTCATGAACCAGAATTTGCCGTTTAAGTGTGGTTTATCTTGGTTCACGTATTTTGCAGCTTATTGCGTGAGCCCGTGAGGTTTAACCAGTGTGCACCCGAAGGGTAGCGGCCGCAGTTTTACTATGATAAAAATAAATAAATTATAACCCATTTCGATTATTTTATTACAGATAGTATAGAATTGTCTCAAACATAAAACCATGTTCACTACTTCGGCTTCCTCCGTTTGTTTTATCAAAATCAATCACCAAATTTTTTTAACCCAAAATCAGATATATTATATGAATGTGCATAATTCTACTTATGTAAAACATAAATTCAAGATACTGATGTTTTGTTCTCCCCTCTGGACCCTACTTGCCCCTAAAATATGCAGGAGATCATTTCCCCACATTGTGAGATCATTTCCCCACATTATGAGTAACAAAACCTTACTTATCTATATTATTTATACTATACTATAATAATCGGAATGAGTATAATTTGGTTCAACGGTTATCCCTTAATTTTGATTATTAAGAAAATACATAAATAAATAGTATTATATATCTGCTAAAATACTAAATTATTAAACTATTACACACATAGTCTACTTATCGAACTAAATTACAACCACACCTTATCCTACTATTAAAAAAATAGTGTTATATATCCGCTAATTACTAAATCGTTAAACTAGTTGATATAGTTTACTTATCCTACTAAATTATGACCACATGTTATCCTATTGTTTTTTTAATAAATTTATTATTATTATATATTTATATAAATATTTTAAGATTATAATATGACGGGATAAATTAAAATTTTAAATATTAACGGGAACCCATGTATGGCACGAAATTTAAGGTAGTATATTTATACATCTATACTATACTATAATAACTGGAATGAGGTATAATTTGGTTCAACGGTTATTCCCTAATTTTGGTTATTAATAAAATAAATAAATAGTGTTATATATCCGTTAAACTACTAAATTATTAAACTACTAAGCACATAGTGTACTTAACCTACTAAAATACAGTTTATCCTATGATTAAAAAATAAATAATAGTGTTATATATCAACTAAACTACTAAATTGTTAAACTACTAAATATAGTATATTTATCCTAATATACTATGACTTATTTTTATTATAAATTTATATTTATTACATAATTATATAATTATTTTAAAATTATAATATAACAGAATAAATATTTTTTTTAAATATTAATGTGAAGCTGTGCATCACACGGAATTTAAGCTAGTATACTATAATAACCGGAATGAGGTATAATTTGATATGTCTTTTTTTGGTTAGTTTGGTTATCCCTATCTATAATTGTCGGATCTTTTTAATCAAGTAATCAGGACCGTTAAATTGAAATACAAAAAGAATATACACTAATCAAACTCTCATGAACCCCACCTGTTAGGTCACACAACACTGTAGAAGGGGGTTGAGTACAATGTTACTACAATCAAATTGATTTTGAACACAAGTAACAGTAAACAGATATATTCAATATGATAAACTCTGTTACAATGGAACTGTTCTCTCTCAGTGATGAACAAATATCACTAAGAGCTGCTAGGTTACAATCTCGATAATGATAAAACATATAGTGTAAACACTAAGTCTGTGTTTATATAGTACACAGTTATAAGATAACTTCTAATTGATATGTAATATAATTCTGTCTCCTAAAATATATCAATCAGATATTGTCTACAAGTCTTCCGGTCTTCTAACTCTTTCCACGCATATCTTCTTTTGTTTTAGTCTCGATCTTCTACTGTAAATCAGCTTCCTTCCTTATATGAAAGTCTTCTCGCACTTAAGTTCTGATATGACCTTAAGTTCTGATATTAAGTTCTGACTTCCAGTAAGTCCTGATTTCAGTAAGTCCTGATTTGTCTTGTTGTTAAGTTCTGAAAACTAAACACAAATCATATTAGACATGACATCTCAAATATATCTAAAAATCTCCCCCAACTTGTAAATTATACAAAATATACAAGTTAATAGATTTGATGATGTCAAAAATATTTTAGTACAAATGCAATAAGAGTTTAACTAGATAACTAACTATAACTTACAGTCCTTGTAACTTTTACCAATCTCACTGAGTTAATCTAAATCCATAATGATTCTTGACAAAGCCGTATATCAACTTTTCTTCTTTAATCCTCAGGACTTGAGAGAGTGTAGTCTTGACTTGCTTCATCTCTTCATTCTGACTTCCAATCTGGTAGATTGCAGTCCTTAAAACAGAGATATGGTTTCTTTCTAAACCATCATTCAGTCTTATTACCCTAGGATGAGAAGAATCTTCATTATAGCATAGACATTTCTCATTCAGTAATACTTCAAGCTTAGCAGAATCCTTCTTTATTGGAGTTTCACTTCCATCATCTTCAACAATATTAGGAATAAATTCTGTAACTCTTGAACCAGAAATTCTTGCTTTATCTATGATGGTCTTCAATATGAACTTTGACCATCTCCTGGTAATATCAGACTTTACCTCTAAAAGGTAATGAAAGAATTGAAGTTCTTTCAATAATTTGTTCAGCACATCTGATTCTGACATTTGATATGTCCTTCCATCTTCAAGAAATAGAATCAGATTTTCCTTGACATTGTGCTTGTCATGAGCATCCAGTACCACTTGAACAGAGATAACCTTATCAAGGTGTTTCTATGTAACATCTTCAAGAGGTCTGTCAGTTAATAAAAATGGATCTCTAGTAGTAACTTCAACTCCTGTTTTAATCTTAGCTTCATCAGAACCTAGTCCAGCCATGTCTCTTGGTTCTCTAGCATTTAACCCAATAGTCATCAAAGTAGACAGTAATTGACTTTTCTTTGGATATGATGATTTGACATTTTTCCACAGAAGTTTCTTTTTATCAGCTACTTCCATTTTGTCTAAATCAACTTGAGCACTGTCAGAGGTTGACTTGATGACTTTATTAGAACTTTCTATTTCTGTTATACCTTGTTGTTCTTGACTCTGAACAACTTGAGCCTTGTCAGAGGTTGTCTTTGATTCTTCAGAAATCTTCCTTTTCTTCAGAGTTTGAACATCTTCATCTTCAGAAAGAGTGTCATCAGTAACTTGAACCATTTTGTACACTGGCTTTATCAGAATTTGAGGAATTTTCATCTCCAGTGGCTTGGTTGGTTCATCAACTTTTCCTTTCCCTTTATCTTTGGGATCAATCTCAGATTGTGATCTTGTTTTGGGCTTTGATGCCTCAGTATTTGACTTCTCCTTGATCACAATGCCTTTTACCTTAGGCCTTGGAGGTTTCTTTGCAACAGAAGCTTTTGGCTTTAGATTTTTGTTTTCAGCTTTAAATCTAGCTTCTTCCTCATTGAGATTTTTTAAATCCATTCCTGGATTATGCTTCAGAAATAATCTTCTAGCAATTTCCTCATCAAGTGTCTGAATCTTGGGATCCTTGTAGTAGACAGTAGTCTGCTTTCCCTTGAGCTTCAGAGTTTGCATAAACCTTTGAGAATCTTGACTTCCACCTTGTATCAGAACATCAGGCTTTGTCATCAAACTTTGCTCATCAGAACTTGATATCAGATTTTGAGTTTCAGTACTTGCTATCAGATTTTGAGTTTGAGCAGCTTCAGAACTTGTCTTCTTTTGAGTAGAAGATTTGCTTGCTTCAGTAATTAGTTTCCTTGAAGAAACCTTGTTGCTCTGCCCTTTACTTTGAACTTGACCTCTACCCTTGCTAGGGTTTCCCTGGTCATCAGCTTCATCGTCTTTCTTCTTCAGTATTTGATCATTAGAGCTTTAAATCTAGCTTCTTCCTCATTGAGATTTTTTAAATCCTTTCCTGGATTATGCTTCAGAAATAATCTTCTAGCAATTTCCTCATCAAGTGTCTGAATCTTGGGATCCTTGTAGTAGACAGTAGTCTGCTTTCCCTTGAGCTTCAGAGTTTGCATAAACCTTTGAGAATCTTGACTTCCACCTTGTATCAGAACATCAGGCTTTGTCATCAAACTTTGCTCATCAGAACTTGATATCAGATTTTGAGTTTCAGTACTTGCTATCAGATTTTGAGTTTGAGCAGCTTCAGAACTTGTCTTCTTTTGAGTAGAAGATTTGCTTGCTTCAGTAATTAGTTTCCTTGAAGAAACCTTGTTGCTCTGCCCTTTACTTTGAACTTGACCTCTACCCTTGCTAGGGTTTCCCTGGTCATCAGCTTCATCATCTTTCTTCTTCAGTATTTGATGGTCTCAAACACAATTTATTGAGCATCAGTCAACTATGTGACAGAGGGAATACTGTTTCCTTCAATTCCGAAGCCTGTATTGTCACAAGTAAGAAGGACAATAAAGTGGTTCTAACTGGAGTTAGAAAAGGGAATGTGAACTTAGCTGATTTCAACTCTACAGATGCAGAATCCATTACTTGTCTTCTCAGCAAAGCAAGTCCAGTTGAAAGTTGGCTATGGCACAAGAAGCTGTCCCATTTGAATTTCAAGACAATGAATGATCTAGTCAAAAAGGACTTAGTTAGAGGAATGCCTCTAGTGGAATTCACAAGGGATGGACTGTGTGATGCTTGTCAGAAAGGAAAGCAAAAGAAAGTATCATTCAGTAAGAAGCTTGAATCTGCAATTGATGAACCACTACAACTTCTACACATGGATCTTTTTGGACCAGTCAATGTATTGTCAATTTCAAGGAAAAGATATTGCCTAGTGATTGTAGATGATATCTCAAAGTTTTCATGGGTTTATTTTCTTGGATCAAAGGATGAAGCTAGTGAAATCATCATCAATCATATCAAGCAAGTCAACAATCATCCTGATTTTAAAGTAAGGAATATTAAGAGTGACAATGGAACTGAGTTCAAGAATTCAACCATGAAGTTGTTTTGTGAAGAAAGTGGGATCATGCATGAGTTCTCAGCTCCAAGGACTCCACAACAAAATGGTGTGGTGGAAAGGAAGAACAGATCACTAATTGAAGCTGCAAGGACAATGCTTGAAGAGTCAAAACTCCCAACTTATTTTTAGGCTGAGGCTGTTAACTGTGCATGTTACACTCAGAACATTTCTCTAATCAATCAAGCAAAAGGCATGACTCCCTATCAATTATTCAAGAGAAGAAAACCAACTTTAAACTTTCTACATGTCTTTGGTTGCAAATGCTACATCTTAAGGAATCAATCTGATCACAAAGGGAAGTTTGATGCAAAGGCTGATGAAGGAATATTTGTTGGTTATTCTGCTGGAAAATCATATAGGGTCTACAATCTAAGAACCAACATTGTCATGGAATCTGTACATGTTGTGTTTGATGATAAAAAGATTGATGGACTAACAGTTGAAGGACATCATGAAGGACTCAAATTTGACAATATTGAGATATATTGTGATGATGGTGAAGATGAGAATGATGAAGAAGGCATCTCAAGAGGGATTCAAAATCTGCCTTTGGATAATGCACGGAATGCTGCATCCGTTGAAAGTCATAGCTCAGCTTCCGTTGAAAGAAGCAATGCAGCATCCGTTGAAAGACAAAGTGCATCATCCGTTGAAGTTCGTAATGAAGCATCCGTTGATCACAGTCTGTCAACGGATAATCAATTCACTTCATCAGTTGATAGAACTCCCAATTCTTCTCAAAGGATCAGCAACTTAGGGGGAGTGTCAACCAATCAACATTCTACCTCACATCATGACAATACTGAGGCAACCTCATCTAGAGCTAATCTACCATCTCAAAGGAAATGGACCAAGAATCACCCTTTTGAACTGATCATTGGTGATGCTACATCTAAAGTGCAAACTAGAAGGGCTACTCAAGATGAATGTCTGTACAGTAGCTTTCTATCACAAGAGGAACCTAAGAGAGTAGAAGAAGCTCTTTTGGACCCAGAATGGATTTTAGCAATGCAAGAGGAGCTAAACCAATTTGAGAGAAACAAAGTATGGAAGCTGGTACCCAAGCCAAAGAACAAGAGTTCTATTGACACAAATTGGGTATTCAGAAACAAGATGGATGAACATGGCATTGTCATAAGGAATAAAGCCAGATTGGTTGCTAAAGGCTATTCTCAACAAGAGGGAATAGATTTTGATGAAACATTTGCTCCAGTTGCCAGACTTGAAGCCATCAGATTCTTTCTAGCTTATGCAGCTAATGCCAATTTCAAAGTCTATCAAATGGATGTCAAGAGTGCATTTCTAAATGGGGAATTGGAGGAAGAAGTTTATGTAAGCCAACCTCCAGGATTTGAAGATCCAAATTTTCCAGACTATGTGTATTATCTGTTGAAAGCACTCTATGGACTAAAGCAAGCACCTAGAGCCTGGTATGAGATTTTGTCAAAATTCCTTCTAGATAATCACTTCACAAGAGGTACTGTTGACAAAACTCTCTTCTTTAGAAATGTTAATGGCTCTAAAATACTTGTTCAAATTTATGTAGATGATATTATATTTGGATCTACAGATGATAAGCTTTGTAAAAAGTTTGCTAAATTAATGGAAAGTAAATATAAAATGAGCATGATGGGAGAGCTAACTTACTTTCTTGGTTTACAAGTTAAACAAGTTAGTGGTGGAATTTTCATTAGTCAAACTAAATATATTTATGATCTTTTAAAGAAGTTTGACTTAATGGATTGTTCACCTGCAAAAACTCCCATGGCCACTGCCACTAAGCTTGAATTAAACAAGACTGAAAAGTCTGTGGATATTTCAAATTATAGAGGCATGGTTGGCTCCCTTTTATATTTAACTGCTAGTAGACCTGATATAATGTTTTCTACATGTCTCTGTGCTAGATTTCAGGCTGACCCTAAAGAATCTCACTTAGTGGCTATTAAAAGAGTTTTCAGATATATCAAAGGGACTCCAAATCTAGGAATTTGGTACCCTAGAGAGTCTGGTTTTGATCTAATTGGCTACTCAGATGCAGATTATGCAGGCTGCAAAATAGACAGGAAAAGCACAACTGGCACCTGTCAATTTCTAGGGAACAAGCTTGTGTCATGGTTCAGCAAGAAGCAAAACTATGTTTCTACATCAACAGCTGAAGCTGAGTACATTGCTGCTGGTAGTTGCTGTGCACAGATACTATGGATGAGGAATCAACTATTTGACTATGGTTTGACTGTGGACAAAATTCCAATATTCTGTGACAACATAAGTGCCATTGCCATTACTGAAAATCCAGTGCAGCACTCAAGAACCAAGCACATTGATATTAAGTACCACTTCATTAGGGAACATGTGATGAAAGGTACAGTGGAACTTCATTTTGTTCCAAGTGAAAAGCAGATTGCAGACATATTTACCAGACCACTTGATGAATCAACATTCACAAGATTAGTAAGTGAGCTAGGTATGCTTAATTATTCATAATTTATGTCATCTATATAATCTGCCTTGAAGCCTAAAATGAATTTGCTGCAAGAATAAAGTTGGCTTTAAGTAAGACTTATCCTATCAACGGATATTCCCTATCCGTTGAAAGCCAAAATTGTTCTATCAACGGATGTTCATTATCCGTTGAAAGACAAATACATTTCTGGTAATTTTATCCTTCAACGGATAAAATGGTGTTGATCATCAACGGATAACTATTTACCTTATCCGTTGAAGTGTCACATCAGTTACTATAAATGAGTCACAGCCGTTGATTCTTTTACTCAATCGTTGATACAGATATACAGTGTTGTATGTCTTTGTATTTAAGGTAGTTTTCAGAATTTCTACAGTTTTATTTATTCTTGAACGGCTGTAACTTACTTAAAAGTATCATTTAATCATTTTATTTACGTTTTAATTCAAGAAAGTATAAAAGCCCAATTGAACTCTTATTTTCACTTTACGCTTTCTTGCAATTCTTATTCTCCTTCTCTCCCAAAAATTCTCAAGTTTTTCTCTGCAACCTCTACTCACAACAATGGCACCAGTAGTCAAAATTATGTCTCAAACAGGATTTGTTTATGAAAAGAATAATTTCGTAGCCTTGGTTGAAAAGAATGAAGCCCATTCTGATTATCACAAGATGATGGACTTCATCAAAAACTGCAAACTAAGTTATGCAATGCTGGAAGCCCCAACCATCTACTGTGAGGTGATTGAGGAGACTTGGACAACTGCAGAGTTCAACTCCACAGATATGACTATTGCCTTCTCTCTCAAAGGTAAGGACTATTGCATTAACTGTGATGATATACAATCTTGCTTTAAGTTGCCTAAGAATAATGCCATGACACCACACACTGATAAAGATGTATCTGCTATGTTAGATTCCATAGGCTATGCTTTTGATTCTGCTAGTTTAGGTAGTATTAGAAGGAAAGGCCTTAGGAAAGAATGGAGTTTTCTTGGAGATGCCTTCATTAAAGTTTTCTCTGGGAAGATTAGCAATTTTGATGCCATAACTTCATCTCTTGTTAATATGCTCTATATGCTAGTTTCTGATAGGTACTTTAATTTTAGCAACAGTGTTATGCTAGAATTAGGATCCAGATTAGGTAACAAAGCTAATAGACCACATAACATCTACTATGCTAGATTCTTTATGTTATTGGCTAACCATGTTGCTGAAGGTTTGGTTATATCAAATGAGAATAATAAACTCAAATGTTGGGCACAAGAGAAAAGGGTCCTTGTAGACCTTTTGAGAATGAACCTCAACAACCAGGTGCCATTAGTATACTTGCTGTAACACCCCCAGATCCGGGGTCGGGGATCCGGGTCGTCACGGTCTTTCTTTCCACAATATCACTTCACTTAATTAATAATAAATAACCTTATGCTGTGACCCCACACTAACACACACCACAACCCGTTATAGTCTCAGAGATGAAATTTAAATAAGTACAAGTCTTTGAATCCACAATTTAAAAGTTATTACAACCCCAAATGATTACTTGATAATTTACAGTTAATTGCCATTATTTGCCACAAGTTATAATTATACATAATTGATTCTCAAAAGTAGATGGTCTGATCTACAATAGATCTACCTCTGCAGCTATAGCAGCTACAACATCAACGGGAAGACGCGGGACGCTTCCCACGCGCTTGCGCTGGGTCTGCTGGAGTCTGGCCATCTTTCCTAACTGTTGTTGTGTGATGAAGAAATAAAGCAAGGGTGAGCAGCAAGCCCACCAAAATAATATGTATAATGATTTACAATATATGAGCCTACTCATAATACTCATGAAAGTCTTGGTCAAAAGAAATGAACCAAGTTGATATCTTAATGCGATGAAGTCGCAAAATATTCAGTATATATACATATATACTTTTCAAAATATTGGAAGTCCTCTTCCATGCATAATATACATAAAGTACCAGTTTATAACTGTATAAAAAAATATCATTGCAAGGTGATCTCATATATCTAACCTTGTCTCAACGTTTTTCTGAAAATCTTTGTCATGCATAAGATAATCATTTACTAGATATAAGTTTAAAAGATGAAGTTATAAGGTACTCCAATATACTTATATCTTTCCCAAATACTACTTGAACTACCCCCGTTCAAGTTATAATCAGTTTCAAAAGTTCATCACATAGATGAGACTACAAGACAAGATTTGAATAGATTCAATCTTTGAAATATTATTGAATGAAAAAAGTTATGAGATACTTTATTTAGTCCCGATATATATATATCCACATATATATATCTCTAAAACATTTCCTGGAACCTCTGTTATGTAAAGTATGAACAGAGTTTGAAACATCCAATGAATTTTGGAAAGGAAAATTTTTTTGGCATAAACCAGATATCTTGCTGATCAGGCAAAGATACCAATAAGTAACCTTTTCTACTAGTAGATGGACGAATTCCCCACTGGTCATCACCCTGGCCGCATTAGGACCTATGCTGGACTGCCACTCAGCCACTTATGCATTTGATGGACTCCCACTGAGCCACTTACACTATCATGGACGCCCACTGAACCCATGTTGCTTATGCCGACTCAATAGATGGACTTACTTCCCGAACGTTGGGTAAGTAATCAATTCATTTACCAAAACTGCAACCTTGTTGCGAATATAAAATACACCACAGAGCCGGATCCCTCAGGTTTTAAGCGAGTATTTAAATCCCCTTAAAAAGGAAGATCTTAAATATAAAAATGAGTTTTGGGATCCGCTCTAACTTTTAAAAATCATTTTGAAGACTCGAAAACACTTTATAGAGTGTTTGGAGTAAAGCTGATTTAATGAAGTAAATCAGTCCCCAGAATATTTAGAAAATGACTGAATATTATTAATTAAATAATATTCCCATAAAGAATAATCTTTATAAAAATAATTGAAGTAGAAGTATTAAAATTTATACTTGAAACGAGTATTAAATAACCAAAGATATACTTATATGAAAGTATTATCTTCATTTGAATAATCGAAAATAAGTTTGATTATCGAAACATTATTCTTTAATAAAATACAGAATATATCTCAGCAAATAATCGGAGTCATAGATCCTCAAATGAATATTCAAATAATATTCATTAAATAATATAAACTGAGTCATAAGCCCTCGAATGAATATTCAAGTAATATTCAATAAATAATATAAAAGGAGTCATAAGTCCTCGAATAATATTCGAAATAATATTCATTAAATAAAATAAAGTTTAAAGTTATCGAATAAACCTTATTCGATTAATAGTTTGGAAAACTATAACCATATATATATATAAATATATATATATATATATATCCATATCCATATATATACAAAATCTACTCGGGATCCTCGACTCCCGGTTTTAGAAAAATTTTTTCACCTTTGGGTCCCTACACTAAGGGTATATGCAAGATACCGCTATCCTCTAGCATAGGTATTATCAACTGAACCAACAGATATATATTTCAAGAATATGAAACAGGCATGCATATATACCATATCACATGCTACAATATATCGCAATAATTTGCTAAATAACCAACATGCATCTATCGCAAGATAATGCATATACAAGTGTATACATCACAACAACAGTATAACGGATAGAATACTTGCCTGAGTGCTCCCGAATAGACTTATCCTTAGAGTGGATCCGATAACCTATGAACAAAAACATAAGTCGGAATTAAACCCCGGTCGCTTAAGAAACTAGACTTTAACCATTTAGAGTCCTAACGTTCCCTTTCGCGCTTAACGGTTTACTTAAGTCGCTCGAGTACTCTCGGCTCCACCATTTTTAATAAATTAACCATTAAGGGTTTTAAGGCGATTCTTTCACGAGTGCCTTACCATTTTCCTAATACAATTTACATAATTGTTTCATACTCCAATTAGTCCTTTAGGGTCCTTAACCAATGTTTCAAAGTAAGGCGAGGGATAATGTTTCGTTCGCGAAACGCCGTTACTTGAAACGGTCGTTTCTCCTAAACCGTGCATCGGAATCGAACGAACTACATATCAAAACGAAGCTCGTAACATGAGCTATCTAAACATGGCAGTGGTCATAATCTAGCAGGGGGTTCTCGGGTCCTAATGTTATGCACAAAAACAGTCTACAGAAAATCGGACGTTACGACGGCTATGTTTACGCGATTTCCCAAATTTTAAACCATTCAATACCAACCACAAATCAACCCCAATTCAATCATACAACCAATATTCCTCCAAACCACATCATAACAGCCCCAACAAATCCACATTAACCATTTATACTTATTCCTCACATGAACTAAAAGCTTTACTTAGGTTCTTTAACTAATTACCAAGATTTACAACTCCAACAATGCAACAAAACCAACTAATCTCTACAAACTCAACCAAACTTCAACCAATCAAGCATCATGCTTCACATATGCTATATCAAACACATTCAATCCTAATTACTCAAAACTAAAGCTAGGGTTTGTAGTTTATACCTTCCTTGGAGAGTGGAGAATTAAGAGAATGGCTTGGAATCACCTTTAAAGCCCTTATCCAAGCTTAATCTAAACAAAACTTCAAGAACACAAATTTTAGTTCTTGAAAACACTATTCACCATCTTCTTTCATGATTTATAGAAAAAGATTGGCTTGGAATTAGAAGCTTAAACTTATAGGAAGTATGTAACTATCCATGGGGAAGCTTAGATAATTACCTTGCTAAATAGTAAGTGGAGGAGCTTGGACTTACCATTTCTTAAGAAAGAAGCCGAGAGCTTCATGAAGAAATGGAGGATTTGGTGTTTTGTGATTTGTTTTGCTTGGTTGCTAGGTTTTTGTGTTTGCTTTAGTCAATTACCTTCTTGCCCTTGAATTTGTGTGGTTCTCATTCAACCACACCTTCTTCCTTCCCTTGTCATGCTTGTGTCATCCTCATGATGTCATCCTCCCTTCCTTGTCCTCTTTCTATTGGTTGGATGACATCATTCCCACTAATCCCTTTGATTAACTTCCTAATCGTTTGCCTAATGACCGCTGATCTGTTATACGGTTCGCTTAACTTTCGTTCTCGTTTATCGTTTGAAGGATCATACCCGGGATCTTATTACTTAGGTTCCTTTAACCTTTCTCAATACATTATATTCCTTTTTATGATCCTCTATTATAATCCTTTAATTTAAATCCTTTTTATCCTGTTACCTTATACTCAATTCTCTCCGTATCTTGTGGATTTTCGGGAAAAACCAAAGTGTTCGGAATTGGATTCTGACGATCTTTACATACACTTATATACTTCATAGAGTACTAATAATATCCCAGAATATCCATAACAGAACCCCTACATAGTGTGGCATGAAAAGTTTTCTCGTTCAGCAAAAACACTATTCATAAGGGTTTCAAAATTTCTCAAAAATTGGGGTTATTACAGTCTCCCCTCCTTAAAAGGATTCCGTCCCGGAATCAAATTGAAAATAGATAGGGATACTCTCTTAGCATTGCACTTTCTAACTCTCGAGTCAATTTTCCCACATTGTGGTTCTACCATCAAACTCTTACTAGTTTGATAACCCTTCTCCTAAACACTCGTTCCTTTTCACTCTATAACCCTTCCTGGTTGCTCCATACAGGTTACGTCTGGTTGCATGTCTATGCGCTCATATGCCCCTATTTGTCTGGTATCTGAATTACACTTCCTTAACATTAATACGTGGAACACGTTACGACCTGCTACATGTTCGGGGTTAGGGCTAGCTCATATGCTAACTTCCCAAATGTCTTAATATATCCAAGGGTCCAACAAATTGTAGACTTAGCTTTCCTTTCTTTCCGAATCTCATCAATCCTTTCCAAGGGATACCTATAACATTACTAGGTCCCCTATTTCGTACTCTTTATCCTTTCGTGTCAAATCAACATACTTATCATGTCCATCTTAGGCTACTACCAGCCATCCTCTGATTAGATCTATTATATCCTTTGTCCTTTGGACCACTACTGGTCTGAGCATCTTGCGCTCTACAACTTCATCCTAACATAAGGGAGATTGGCATTGTCTTCCCTCAAGGATCTCATAAGGCGACATCTCGATAATGACATATGATCTATTGTCGTAAGATAGCTTAATCCGCGTTAAGTGATCATTCCAAATTCTTTCAAGTCTATTACACAGACTCTCATCATAGCTTCTAATCATTATAGCTTTTGCTTCTCAATACCCATTCTTTTCGAGTTCGTAATCGCTACTACCTTCCGTTCCTAATATTATACTGGTTATACTTTTGCTCGTTAGCGTTCTATAACCTTTTAATAACCACGTCAACCTTAGTATCACGAATGTGTTCCCATTCCGCATACTACCACCACTTTATTACTCCTTTTTCAGTTGTTTCTATTTTCCAAAGTTTGATTAATCATATAGAAGTAAAGGAATTTGTTGAGAGATCACTATGATCATGAACACTTGTTATATCGCATAGTTAGTACAGAAGGTGGCCAGCCTTTAGTACTTGACAAGCAATTAAACAATAGCTGGTATCCTACTCGGCTTCTATCACACAGATAGATAGTCATTCGGCAATACCTCCCCTTCTGGAAGGGTTGTTCTTCTCAGCTTACATGAAATGAAAAGAAGAGAAAAGAACGAATTGAAGAGAATTGTATATTCATAAAAAAAAATTATTGCCATAAAATATCTGGCTTGGAATCTACCTCTGAACTATAGAGGTTTGTCATAGAAGAACAAAACATATATGTATTTATATCAACATCAAGTATTATAGCATCGCATTTCACGTGCCTAAATATTTTCGCCATTCCGTCCATCATTCTATGGACCCATGCTCTTCCTCGAGCTTATACACAATCACCTTTGAAACTCCCTCGACATCGAAAATCGAATCTGGGATCTCATTCTATACATCATCGTTACTAGAATTCTATGCTTGCACCGCAACCTTCCTCGTATAATAATACGACTCTCTATTGATAAGAAAGAATAATTATTCACTAGGTAGATACTCTACTTAATTAGTCTATCAATGATAACTTATACACTACCACGACCCGATTAGTGGTACTCAATCTCAACACCCATTCCAATACAACTCTCACGGTTGTAATCAGCTCATTACTCACAGAATCATTGCTGCCTTACTATGGTCCACTACTGACCTACTGTAGTCATTCATTTTCCATGAAGTCTTAATAGCTAACCATACGGAGTCTATCCATGTCGTATCAAATCATTCTAAGGAGGTAACATAATCACCACTCCTGATTCATGAAGAACACTCCTGATCCTGACATACATACATGACATGAAGCAAATAAAAGTACAGAAGAGTTTCAATCGAAGCAACGATAGCAGGTTAATACCATTCTTAATCATACGCCCTAAATAGAAGAATTAACTCAAGGGTTCATCTAGTCCTTTTTGAAACATGGTTCTGGCTTATCTCAAGATAGGACCTTATAAGATAGATAGCCCGTTCATGGCGATTACACGAATTAAACCTTTACCAACTACTATTACGGTTGGGTATTGCACAGTCATCAGGAGGAATGTCAATCTTCCAAACCATAATATAACCTTCACAGTTTTAACCATCATCACTGTATTCTTCTGGCACGAGCGCCTATAATTATTCTCTTACCTTTAAAGTGTCGGCCACCTCTTTGGCCTTTCCTAATAGTAAAATTTCCTTACAATCAATGTCATTTTAACCACCTCCAAATAAATTCTCTACCTTATTTCAATCACTGCTTATGTGAAAATGTCTTCCTTAAAATCTGATGAGTAAGAGAAAAAAAAATCACCATTTTTCCATAGGTTATTGCCTCAGTCTTTAGAGGTTAATCACTGTCGCGACTGACTCTCGATCGTACTTAGAACATCTTTTGTCTTAGGTCCTAATTGCCCTGAACAATTTCGACCTTTACTGGTTCGATCCATACTTTCTCGTGGTTTAACACGTGCCCCACTTGGCATCAATATAATTACGTCATATTCCTTTTATCAACATTTTTATTCTTGAGAATTTTTAATATTACCTTTCTCCATGCAAAACCTCTAAGGTTATCTTTCAATAGTTCCTCCTGTATTCCCTAGATACAGGGTATATCGAAATACCATTTACTATTACTAGAACCATTGTCTATATACTTCTGAAAAATTTCTCCACTGATTCTTAAAGGTTGTTGTTACCTTAACCCCTTTCCAAATCATACTGTCAAAACTCATACTGTCCCTATTAAGGGTGACATGCCAACCTTTATGCAGTCCCCTAGGATTCGTTTTAAGTTACCGATGTTCTATCCTTAATTCCACCTTTAAAAAGGTACAAGCATCCTTCCATGGATAAATAAAGTCATATATCCCTGATAAGGGTATCTTATTCAATCATTTCCACCTCGATAGTCTATACCGAATTTCATAATAGCATCCTTATTCAAGTTAAGGTCAATCCACATGGCCTCCAAAAGATAAAAATGGTTATCCGCTTTTCTTTCCTGATTTGGTAATGATAACAAGGATGTTCTGGAAGATATTGGTCGTGTTCAACGTGAACTTCTTCTTAATAATTCCTTATTTACTTTTGTTGTTTATCTCAACAGTCACCTCAATGTTGGGATATCTTTCATACCTGGCGTCTCCCTTTCTGGGTATAAAGCCACCGGTCTTACACTTCACATTCTTGAAGGTCACTTCCTTCATCCAACTTTCCTACTTTCTTACTTTCTTGTCTCCTTAGTCTATCCGCGTCTTATTATTTATCCTTCGAACTATCTCAAGGTTTCCTCAAATCCTCCCAACTCACAGGGGATAAAAATATATGTATCTCTTATGTCCTTAACCATTAATTTTAACTCATGGTGAATCACCCTCATCCTGACGAATGCATACTTTTCTATGTCTATTGCTACGAGTCTTTAGGGTTTCCTCATACCCAACTCCCTTATCATACCTCAAACTCTATTGCCCCTGGTATTCCTTTCCACTTCAGTTTCTTTTTATTTTCCTTTCTCTTATCATTATTTCATGAACCAACACAACATAAGCATTGATTTTAAACATCCCGTCATTCTGGATTCGTGTCCTCAGAACGAATCTTAACAACTTTTACAACTTAGATTCATAATTCATCATACTCGTCCGCCTTTGTTCTGGCTCAAAAGCTTTTACTCTATCTCCATAACCTTGGGAAGTACTTTCCTGAAAACAATTGACTGAACTTAAATCAGTTTATTATAATCTCTTGCTCCGTGCCTTCCTTGGTCTTTCACCAACGAGTGGTCTCTCTCTTAGGAGGGTAAGTGACAAAAATAGTCTTTTGTACTCCGCCTATCATTTAGAATCTCAAATGATTCCTCTATTTCCTTTAGCCAGGCTCTTGCCTCGACTGGGTCAGCTTGTTCCTTAGAACTCAGAGAGCTTATCGACTTAAAGGTCCTGAAATAATTTCCTACCGCATTATTTCCTCAAGGCGGTGGTTGGGAATAAAATATAAGTTCTGTTTAGACAGGTTCATGAATTTCCGTATAGGAGTACCGTCTCGGGTCTCCTTATCTCGCTCGACTTTTGCTTTCTTAGTCTAAATATTTCTTCCTACTCCCCATAATTGGGGTCATCTTACATAATTTAAATCCTCATTTTCCACTTCATCATGTTATGGGTTCCTTTTGTCTTGGTGGCAACCTCCCTGACTATCACGTTCAGGGTTTGCTCTAACTCTTATTCCTCAAACTAGCTTTCATCTAAGATTTCATCTTTAAGCTCTTAAACATTTGGAACCCAAATTCTATAGGAATACCTCATTATTCCCTTATCATCTCTCTCGGTATTAATCTCATATCTATTTGTTGGCTCTCTGCCTTCATTCATCACTTTTACTGGCACAATATGTTCTTTTCCAATAATTCGGGTTGTATTGCTATCTCAAACAGCTTTTCGGTACCGGCTCCGGTTACCTTCACTACTATTTCCATTTTCTCAAAATCTCTTATAAACTCTCCAAAAGACATTATCATCTTGAGTCTCTCCTTTTTACTAAGGGCATCAGCCACCATATTGGCTTTCCCCGAAGGATAAAGAATCTCCAAATCATAATTCTTGATTAGCTCTAACCGCCTCCTCTGGCGTATGTTGAGCTCTTTCTACGTAAGAATGTACTAGAGCTCCTATGGTTTGTGAATCTCACACTTCTCTCCATACAAGTAGTGCCTCAAATTTTTAGGGCAAAACTATTGCCACGAGCCCAAGCTCAAGGGTGGGGATATCGAATTTTAAATTCCCTTAATTGTCTTGACGCAGACGCGATTATCTTGCTGTGCTATATAAGAAGCACCCTAATTCCTTATGCGAAGCGTCACTTACAAATCACAAAATCTCCTTTTTCCCTCCGGCAACGCCAACATAGGGGCCGTCACCAACCTTTGCTTCAATTCTTAAAAGCTGTTCTCGCATTTCTCTGCCTATTCGAACTTCTCAGTCTTATGAGTAAGCCGCGTTAAAGGGGCTACTGTCTTTACAAACTTGAACGAACCTCTGGTAGTGACCGACCAATCCTACCTCTGGTAGTCGACCTAACCATGGTCATCAATTCATCAGTGGTCCTTTATTCATTCTTGTCAGGATCCTCCATGGGATCCTTCTCAGCAACTATCCCTTCTAGGACAACATCCTCAACCGCTACATCCTCAATATCAACATCATCCGGTCCCGCGTTAGGACGCTCTATCGGATCCATAATCTGATCCCCAATAAATGATAAAACATCATCGCGTTGATGTTCCTCAACTTCAGGGTTCGGAGTCCCGCTACCATATAAGATAACGAACTACGCTTCTATCGCTACATCTATAAGGGTTCCCATAAGGGTTTTAACTGTCAGTACTACGTTAGGTAGTCCGACTATGAACTTGGCAAGAGTTCTTATTATCTTAGTGAACTTATTATCTTAACGTCCCATCATCTCTGAGGTTTATAACGCTTAGCTCTGATACCATTTCTGTAACACCCCCAGATCCGGGGTCGGGGATCCGGGTCGTCACGGTCTTTCTTTCCACAATATCACTTCACTTAATTAATAATAAATAACCTTATGCTGTGACCCCACACTAACACACACCACAACCCGTTATAGTCTCAGAGATGAAATTTAAATAAGTACAAGTCTTTGAATCCACAATTTAAAAGTTATTACAACCCCAAATGATTACTTGATAATTTACAGTTAATTGCCATTATTTGCCACAAGTTATAATTATACATAATTGATTCTCAAAAGTAGATGGTCTGATCTACAATAGATCTACCTCTGCAGCTATAGCAGCTACAACATCAACGGGAAGACGCGGGACGCTTCCCACGCGCTTGCGCTGGGTCTGCTGGAGTCTGGCCATCTTTCCTAACTGTTGTTGTGTGATGAAGAAATAAAGCAAGGGTGAGCAGCAAGCCCACCAAAATAATATGTATAATGATTTACAATATATGAGCCTACTCATAATACTCATGAAAGTCTTGGTCAAAAGAAATGAACCAAGTTGATATCTTAATGCGATGAAGTCGCAAAATATTCAGTATATATACATATATACTTTTCAAAATATTGGAAGTCCTCTTCCATGCATAATATACATAAAGTACCAGTGTATAACTGTATAAAAAAATATCGTTGCAAGGTGATCTCATATATCTAACCTTGTCTCAACGTTTTTCTGAAAATCTTTGTCATGCATAAGATAATCATTTACTAGATATAAGTTTAAAAGATGAAGTTATAAGGTACTCCAATATACTTATATCTTTCCCAAATACTACTTGAACTACCCCCGTTCAAGTTATAATCAGTTTCAAAAGTTCATCACATAGATGAGACTACAAGACAAGATTTGAATAGATTCAATCTTTGAAATATTATTGAATGAAAAAAGTTATGAGATACTTTATTTAGTCCCGATATATATATATATATCCACATATATATATCTCTAAAACATTTCCTGGAACCTCTGTTATGTAAAGTATGAACAGAGTTTGAAACATCCAATGAATTTTGGAAAGGAAAAGAATTTTGGCATAAACCAGATATCTTGCTGATCAGGCAAAGATACCAATAAGTAACCTTTTCTACTAGTAGATGGACGAATTCCCCACTGGTCATCACCCTGGCCGCATTAGGACCTATGCTGGACTGCCACTCAGCCACTTATGCATTTGATGGACTCCCACTGAGCCACTTACACTATCATGGACGCCCACTGAGCCCATGTTGCTTATGCCGACTCAATAGATGGACTTACTTCCCGAACGTTGGGTAAGTAATCAATTCATTTACCAAAACTGCAACCTTGTTGCGAATATAAAATACACCACAGAGCCGGATCCCTCAGGTTTTAAGTGAGTATTTAAATCCCCTTAAAAAGGAAGATCTTAAATATAAAAATGAGTTTTGGGATCCGCTCTAACTTTTAAAAATCATTTTGAAGACTCGAAAACACTTTATAGAGTGTTTGGAGTAAAGCTGATTTAATGAAGTAAATCAGTCCCCAGAATATTTAGAAAATGACTGAATATTATTAATTAAATAATATTCCCATAAAGAATAATCTTTATAAAAATAATTGAAGTAGAAGTATTAAAATTTATACTTGAAACGAGTATTAAATAACCAAAGATATACTTATATGAAAGTATTATCTTCATTTGAATAATCGAAAATAAGTTTGATTATCGAAACATTATTCTTTAATAAAATACAGAATATATCTCAGCAAATAATCGGAGTCATAGATCCTCAAATGAATATTCAAATAATATTCATTAAATAATATAAACTGAGTCATAAGCCCTCGAATGAATATTCAAGTAATATTCAATAAATAATATAAAAGGAGTCATAAGTCCTCGAATAATATTCGAAATAATATTCATTAAATAAAATAAAGTTTAAAGTTATCGAATAAACCTTATTCGATTAATAGTTTGGAAAACTATAACCATATATATATATAAATATATATATATATATATATCCATATCCATATATATACAAAATCTACTCGGGATCCTCGACTCCCGGTTTTAGAAAAAAAATTTCACCTTTGGGTCCCTACACTAAGGGTATATGCAAGATACCGCTATCCTCTAGCATAGGTATTATCAACTGAACCAACAGATATATATTTCAAGAATATGAAACAGGCATGCATATATACCATATCACATGCTACAATATATCGCAAGAATTTGCTAAATAACCAACATGCATCTATCGCAAGATAATGCATATACAAGTGTATACATCACAACAACAGTATAACGGATAGAATACTTGCCTGAGTGCTCCCGAATAGACTTATCCTTAGAGTGGATCCGATAACCTATGAACAACAACATAAGTCGGAATTAAACCCCGGTCGCTTAAGAAACTAGACTTTAACCATTTAGAGTCCTAACGTTCCCTTTCGCGCTTAACGGTTTACTTAAGTCGCTCGAGTACTCTCGGCTCCACCATTTTTAATAAATTAACCATTAAGGGTTTTAAGGCGATTCTTTCGCGAGTGCCTTACCATTTGCCTAATACAATTTACATAATTGTTTCATACTCCAATTAGTCCTTTAGGGTCCTTAACCAATGTTTCAAAGTAAGGCGAGGGATAATGTTTCGTTAGCGAAACGCCGTTACTTGAAATGGTCGTTTCTCCTAAACCGTGCATCGGAATCGAACGAACTACATATCAAAACGAAGCTCGTAACATGAGCTATCTAAACATAGCAGTTGTCATAATCTAGCAGGGGGTTCTCGGGTCCTAATGTTATGCACAAAAACAGTCTACAGAAAATCGGACGTTACGACGGCTATGTTTACGCGATTTCCCAAATTTTAAACCATTCAATACCAACCACAAATCAACCCCAATTCAATCATACAACCAATATTCCTCCAAACCACATCATAACAGCCCCAACAAATCCACATTAACCATTTATACTTATTCCTCACATGAACTAAAAGCTTTACTTAGGTTCTTTAACTAATTACCAAGATTTACAACTCCAACAATGCAACAAAACCAACTAATCTCTACAAACTCAACCAAACTTCAACCAATCAAGCATCATGCTTCACATATGCTATATCAAACACATTCAATCCTAATTACTCAAAACTAAAGCTAGGGTTTGTAGTTTATACCTTCCTTGGAGAGTGGAGAATCAAGAGAATGGCTTGGAATCACCTTTAAAGCCCTTATCCAAGCTTAATCTAAACAAAACTTCAAGAACACAAATTTTAGTTCTTGAAAACACTATTCACCATCTTCTTTCATGATTTATAGAAAAAGATTGGCTTGGAATTAGAAGCTTAAACTTATAGGAAGTATGTAACTATCCATGGGGAAGCTTAGATAATTACCTTGCTAAATAGTAAGTGGAGGAGCTTGGACTTCCCATTTCTTAAGAAAGAAGCCGAGAGCTTCATGAAGAAATGGAGGATTTGGTGTTTTGTGATTTGTTTTGCTTGGTTGCTAGGTTTTTGTGTTTGCTTTAGTCAATTACCTTCTTGCCCTTGAATTTGTGTGGTTCTCATTCAACCACACCTTCTTCCTTCCCTTGTCATGCTTGTGTCATCCTCATGATGTCATCCTCCCTTCCTTGTCCTCTTTCTATTGGTTGGATGACATCATTCCCACTAATCCCTTTGATTAACTTCCTAATCGTTTGCCTAATGACCGCTGATCTGTTATACGGTTCGCTTAACTTTCGTTCTCGTTTATCGTTTGAAGGATCATACCCGGGATCTTATTACTTAGGTTCCTTTAACCTTTCTCAATACATTATATTCCTTTTTATGATCCTCTATTATAATCCTTTAATTTAAATCCTTTTTATCCTGTTACCTTATACTCAATTCTCTCCGTATCTTGTGGATTTCCGGGAAAAACCAAAGTGTTCGGAATTGGATTCTGACGATCTTTACATACACTTATATACTTCATAGAGTACTAATAATATCCCAGAATATCCATAACAGAACCCCTACATAGCGTGGCATGAAAAGTTTTCTCGTTCAGCAAAAACACTATTCATAAGGGTTTCAAAATTTCTCAAAAATTGGGGTTATTACACTTGCCAATCATGAATGCACCACAGGTAAGTGAGGTAAACACTTCTATAACTCCTACTATTTCCAACCACATTGTTTCTTTGCCCTCTAGTGTGGCCATGGAATCTGTGTCTTTGTCCAAACAGGTTCCTGCCAAAGCCACCAAAACCAAAGTTTCAAAACTCAAGTCAAAGAAACCTACCTCTGTTGTTTCTCAAAAGACAACAGTTGTAACAACTACCATAAACCCTGAAGGGAGTGAACAGGGTGTGAGTGGTGAGGGGAGGGGTGAACATCAAGAAACCCCCCAGGATAAGGTGGGAGAGGTGAGTGGTACCCAAGCCAGCCAAGCCACAGTCCCTCAAAAGACTGTGGTGGTTCAAAAGGAGTCCAACACAACCCTAGTTGCATCCTCCCAAAAGGATGTAACTATTGAAAATAGTCCCCAACCAGGGACACAGAACAAAAGAGGGAGGGACACTGAAGCCACACATTCACCAATTAAAGCCTTTTCAAGGAAGAAGAAGGCCAAGACCGTAATTTCCACACAAGGGACACACACAGCACAGATACATCCACCTGTATCTGAGCCTTCACAAATTCAGCTTGATGTGATTCCAGCAAATGTGGAATCACAACCCCATTCTCTCATAATAGAAACACACCAATCATCAAACTCTCCATCACCCTCTCTGGATGTGGATATGATATTCACATCAATTCCTGATTCTCCCTCATTAAAACTCAGGGAGGAGCCCCACTCAAAACCTGATGATCATCATCTTTTAGATGATTTGTTGGATCATCAGCCAATTCTTTCAGATGTAGTTGAAGAATCTGTGTTAACTCACTTAAAATCAATTCCCACAGATTCAACAATTATGTCACTTGCTATATCTACATCTTTTCCTTCTTCAACGGATATCTCTCATCCGTTGACAAGTGGTTGTTCTTCAACGGATAAGCTTAACAGCAGTTATCCGTTGATACCATCAGTTTCCACTTCAACGGATACTCCCTATCTGTTGATGGTCTCTACACACATAACAGAAACAATACCAACTGTAGAGGACATGGCTACTGTACAATCACTTTTAGATTTGAGGGAAGGGAGTGGTCTTTTGAGTGAGAGGATGGGTTGCTCCCAGGCAAAAGGAGAGGTTGAGAGTCACCATATGCATGCTATTTCTTCCAGCATGGCAAAAGTGAGTGAGGGGAGTGCCACCTTAGAAGGTGAGGGTGAGGGTGTGTGTGAGCCAGGGGGAGCCCCTGATGCAAGAAAATAGAGAAAAAGAGAGAAAGGCAGGTACAGAAGCTATAAGGGTGGATCCAGCCATTGCTAGTGAGTCAATAAAAGTGGATGATGCAGAAAAGGAAAGACAATTTCAGCAACATTTCAAAGCTGCAATTGATAACATTTCCTTGGATGCTGACACTTTTACTCATCCTGTTTCAGCCTATCAATTATTGGCTGCTCAGGGCAATGTGGAGGCAGAACAGACATTACACATTGTACACACTTCAGAATCTCTTCTCAAAGACAAAGCTGCTGTTAACAGGCTGCCTTCTCAAGCTGGTGAGCCATCTGAAGAATTTGGAGTGAATTCTAATGATGATGACTCTAATTCTTTGAATGAGAGCATGAACTTAGGGGGAGTAGCAGGCCTAAGTTCTGTTCCTGATCTTCCTGAATGGGCATGGGCAAAAGCCTCAACACCAAGAGAGTTTAGTGTCACTTTGATTAGACAAGTCATGACAATTCAGCAGGCCCTTCAGGAGACTACAGATGTTGGTACCAAGGCAATTCTTCAAGCTCATCTGGAATCTCTGCATCTCTTGCAGTTGCAGCATTTCCAACAAAATCTAAGTGTGGATGAGCTCAAACAGGACATTGCTGATCTAAAATCCTATAATGCTGAGAAGTTGGATTCAGTCATACCTTATGGTACTATGCAAGATTTGTTGGGGAGACTGAGGAAAGAATCTGATGCTGACAAGAGACTGGCCAGATTGGAAACCAGGGTTCAAATCATTGAAGATTCTATGGTCACAATTCTTCAGAATCAACAAACTCAAACAAATCTACTCATGCAGCTGGCCAATGCACAAGGCTTGACTCCTACCCTTGATGATACCAAAAAGGGGGAGAATAAAGAAAAAGGGGAAGGAGAGCCATCAACAACAGTTCAAATTTCTCAAGTGCTAGTTCCTGTCATCACCACTTCTCCAATTATTCAACTCAAAGGAAAGCTTGATGGAATTGATCTAATCCAGATAGCAGCAGCTGAATTGCAAGTCAAAAAGCAAAGGAAGAAGATTGATGAAAAGATGCAACAAATATTTGGTTCTACAACTTCTCAATCACAATCTGTGAAGCACAGCACAAAAGTGGAATCAATTATTATGGAACTCAAGCCAGTAGGGAGGAATAAGGTTGGAGAGACTTCTTCCAAGGATTTGAAACCTATGGTCCTCAAGCCCAACAACAGATCTAATAAGGACTCTACAAAGAATCCTCTGAAAGAAGTGGATTTTCCTCTTCCAAAGGCTGATGAGGACAAGCTTTTGGGTAGAAGTATCTCATATCTCAAAGAGACCATGGATGTGGCTGTAAGGAGAAACATGGCTATTATCTTCAGAGAGGGAAAGAGCATATGTGTGATGCAAGGACATCCCAAATTCTCAATAGCCAAGAGGGAAGAAACCAGAAGGTTGAAGGAAGAAGCCAAACAGCTAAAGGCTGACAAAAGAGCACAAGCAAAGCTTGAAAAACAGCTAAAGTCAAGTCAGGCTGAAGAACAGAAAGAAATTGAAGACAAAAGTGAAGATGAAGCTATGGGGGACATGGTAGGTACTGAGATGGAGGAAAGAAGTAAGGGAAGAGAAGAATGGCAGAAAGGGTACAGAAAGAAGGTCAATGCAAAGAGAAAAATGGTAGATAAGACTGAAGAAACCCAATCAATATCCAAACCACTACCCTCTATTCCTGAACCCATTGTGCTTGACCCCTTCATGAACATTCATGGTGAAACAATCATTCCCAAGGAGGAACCAATTGATTGGGATACCATCAAATTGCCCACCTTTCTAACCTCTTCTCCACCATCAAAGAAGCAGAAAAGAAGAATCAAATCAACACCCTCTAGAGCCTCAATCAAATTCACACAGAAGCCTAAGCCTAAACCTCAAGCCTCTAAAGATGATTATGTTCACATCTGTGACATAAAAGAATTTTCAGACATTGAACTCTATCTGGATGAGCTGGAGGAAGTAAGGGGAATAGCTGCCTACAGACAGCTACCAGAAAGACTAGTGTTCAAATACAAAGGAGATGGGGAAAGAACCTGGCCTCTTTACAGAATTCTGAATGAAGGCTACTCTACCTTGATTAGAGTCTACTCATCCATACAAAGGGATTCTGGCTTTACCAGGACTGCCAAGACTGAGATTCTCAACAAGATTGCCAACATAAGGAAAACTTGGAGGGAGCCCAATGCTTTGCCTAGAACTTTACTCATTCAAGAAAGAGGAATTACAATTCATAAATCACCTCATTGGTTGATGGAGTTCAGAGACAACAAAGGAGTCAGAAGATTTTTCAGAATTGAAGATCAGCTTAAGATTGCCAGTAATGAAACTCTCAAGGATATGCAATCTAAGTTGGACATCAATGAAGAAGATGAAGCTGAATTCTACAGACAACTTCAACTTCAAATAGAGGAGAATGATAGGAGGCTAGGAAAGAAAATAAGGGATCAAAGGAAAAGGAAGTAATCTGCTCAGGCTAAAGGAGCACCCTTGGAAATAATGTAACTCTTCATTCCATCTCAGCATACACATTTTTGTAGCACTTTTGAATTTCTGTTTTATTACAGTTAATATATTTGTCAAGTGTTTTGTTATCATCAAGCTAAACCCAAATTTATGCCTACAGTTCTAGTAGACATAAATAGGGGGAGATTGTTAGGAATATGTGTATTAGTTTGATGATAAGTTAAACAAAACACTTAAGTAGAAATCTAGTGATTGTAGCCTCAACGGATAAGACCATCTTGGCTATCTGTTGAAGGAGTAGCTTTACTTAGCAATAAGTTTAGTATTATAGCACATTTCATTCTCTGGATTCAAGTTGTAATTCTTAGATGTTGTAGGAAAGTATCAGTCATGTTGACTTCTAGTGGATATGCAAATAGGAGGGCTAATTGTAAATATTTCATGCCTTGTAATTTTGTATAAGTGAAGAAGTATCAACTGATATTGAAGACCTTCAACGGATAAGAAACAAAGCTTCAACGGATGTCTCTAATGCTTCAACGGATAATATCCATCAACGAATAAGTGCTTCAACGGATAAAGACTTCAACTGATAATGCATCAACGGATAAAGCTTCAACGGATAAAGCCTCAACGGATAAAGCCTCAACGGATAAGGCATCAACGGATGAAAGCTTCAACGGATGCTTAGTTCATTAGCAGTTGATAGTGACAATTCATAAGCTGACAGAGGTACATGGGTTGACAGAGACAAACTGGAATGTGGAAGCCTCTAGGAGGAATCAAGAAAATGCAGCATTCCCATTCTGATGAAAATAAGGAAGTATTCAAAGATTCACAGATTATCCTAGATTGCATTGGATAGAGAAATGAAGAAGAAACATGTGAAGAATCCTTTCAATTGTATTTTACAGTTTTGTCTTCACTTGTAAACTTGGTGTTATATAAACCAAGTAGCAGCTAGTAATTAGATAAGAATTTTCCTGAGCTGTTTAGAAATATCCAGAGAGAAAATCATCTAGTTTGTACTAGGAAGCAGCTGTGATTTAATTCTTTGAATCACAGATTTTCTGAAATAACACATCTCTGGTGGAACAACAAATCCACCAGAAAAGTTTTTAAGATCTTTGTGTTCTTTAAATTTGTGTTTGAATATATATCTGTCTGCATTGGCTTTAAGCAATTCACACTTGTTTTCAGAAACACTTAGCCTTAGAAACTGCTCAAAACTTAAAAAGTTTTGAGATTTACATTCAACCCCCCTTCTGTAAATCTCATTGTTAGTCCACTGGGAATAACATCCTTCATCGGCTTTTAGATCAAATTTTGATAGCTGTTCAGGATGAGTCTTAAAAACAAAACACGTACATCCAAATACATGAAAGTATTTCAGATTTGGCTTCTTTTTCTTCACCATCTCATATGGTGTTTTTCCATGATTGTTTATGAGTGTAGCATTTTGTGTAAAACAAGCAGTCTTCACAGCTTCACCCCAAAAGTAGGTTGGTAGCTTTGCTTCATCAAGCATAGTTTGTGCAGCTTCAATGAGAATCCTGTTCTTACTTTCTACAACTCCATTTTGCTGTGGAGTTCCAGGTGCAGAAAATTCCTATTTGATTCCATGCTCTTTGCAGAACTCTTCCATGATTAAATTCTTGAACTCAGTGCCATTACACTTTTTATAATTTTAACAGAATCTTTGACCAACTTATCCAGCTGCCTGACATGATCAGTTAGAGTAGATGCAGTTTCATTCTTCTTGTGTAAGAAATACACCCAAGTGTACCTTGTGAACTCATCCACTATAACCATAACATATTTCTTCTTTGCAATAGACATGACATTGACTGGACCAAATAGATCAATATGCAGTAGGTGATAAGGCTCAAGAATTGAAGATTCAGTTTTGCTCTTAAAAAAGATTTTCTTTGTTTTGCCATTTGACATGAATCACAAAGGCCATCAGGAGCAAATACTGATTTTGGCAGTCCTCTCACAAGATCTTTCTTTACAAGCTCATTTATGTTATTGAAATTTAAATGAGAGAGTCTTTTGTGCCAATTCCAGCTTTTTTCAATTAATGTTCTACTCAACAGACAGATTGTAGAACCATCAGAACTTGTTAAAAGTCTGGCTTCATAAATGTTACCATGCCTGTAACCTTTCAGAACCAATTTTCCTGTAGAATTTCTTACAACTTCATAGTGTTCTTCAAAGAAATCCACATGATAACCTCTGTCACATATTTGACTCACACTTAACAGATTGTGTTTAAGTCCTGAGACAAGAGCTACGGATTCAATGATGACATTCCCAAGATTTATATTGCCATATCCCATAGTTTTTCCCATGTTGTCATCTCCATAAGAAACTCCTGGGCCAGCTTTCTCCACAAAGTCTGATAGCGGGGCTTTATTTCCAGTCATATGTCCTGAACATCCACTGTCCAACACTAGGATATTTTTCCTGTTGTCCTGCAATCACAAAGACCACTAATGGTTAGTTTTAAGGACCCAGACTTGCTTGGATCCTTTGGCCTTTTTAAGTTTGTTAGCAGTTGCAGCGGATTTAGTTTCAGAGTTTATGTTAACATGTTGTTTATCAGAATTTATATCAGACTTTGCATCATACTTTACACTAGAAGGAATTAAAGTAACTTTCTTCAAAGAAGGTTTTATTTGATAATAATCATAGTATAGACTATGATATTCCTTACAAGTATAAATGGAATACCATAAACTACCACAATGAAAACAAGGATTTTATGGTTTAAACATAACAGACTGACTCTTAACTCCTGATCTAGGAGGTAAAGAGTTTATATCTTTATTCTTCCTGTAAAAAGAAGCAAGATGGTTAGAGTTTCCACAGTTATAACATTTCTTTCTAGGAGCATTAGGAACAGGCATATAATTATTGCTTTTGTTCACACCTTCCTTTCCATTCCTATTTTTCCTAGCTTCCTTTACCTTGTTAACATTCCTAATCTCTTTCAGCTTATGCTTAAGCTGCTTCTTTGTCATTAAGCCTATGTTGACTTCAGCTGGTTTATCCTGTTTTAATTTGTCAGAAGTTGACTTATCCTTAACTTCTGTCACAGACTCTTACATCTTTTCAGAATCAGACTTTACAGTTTTTGCTACAAACTTAATAGGATTTACCTTGGGCTTAGCAGTCTGTTTAACAACAATTAGCCCAATTTGTTCAGTTCCTTTTTCACTTTTATCATCTCCATAACCTAAGCCCTCTTTCCAGTTTCCACTACCTAATAGATTCTGAGTTGTTCTGCCAGAGTTAGTCCAAGTTCTGATAATCTCTCTTTCCTTTTCTAAGTCAGCTTTTAGAGATTCATTCAATTTTAACACTTCATCTCTAACATATAAAGCATCATCTTTTTATTTCTTAGTTTGATGAAGAAAAACAAACTCCTTTTCTAACTAATCATTTCTCTTTTTATAAGCAAGATTTTCATATGTTAATCTTTCACATGTTAAAGTCTGATCTCTATAACTAATAAACATGGTTTTAAGATATAATCTCAACTCAGTAATATCATCAGTATGAAAGGCATAAGTTGTTTGAGGTACCTTCAATTCAGCAGTTTCAGGACTATTGTCAGCATTTGCCATCAGGGCATAGTTCACCTCATGTTCAGAATCTGAAGTGTCTGTCCAGCTTTTCTTCTTTGTGAAGTGCCTTGCCTTTGTCACTTTTTCCTTTCTTGCAGTCAGGAGATATGTGGCCTCTTTCACCACAGTTGTAGCATTTGACATTTGAGTTTTCTCCTCTGTCAGACTTTCCTTTACCTTCAGAATTTCTGAACCTTTTCTTATCAGAACTTCCACTTTTCCTGGAAAACTTCTTTCCTTTTCTGAATTTCCTGTAGGCTATCTTTGTGATACCCTTCACCATAAGAGCACACAATTTCATCATCTCTTCATCAACATCCATCTCAGGTAAACTTTCAGTTTCTGAATCATCATCATCAGAATATGATGACTCTGAATCAGACTTTATGATGAGAGCCTTTCCTTTGCCCCTTTTTGAGGCAGCCATTTTAGGAGATTCCTCCTCAGCCTTAAAAGCAACTGTCCTTGACTTTTTTTTATGCCTCTTGCTCCTTTGATCCATCTCAAGTTCATAAGTCTTGAGCATACCATAAATTTCATCAAGAGTAGTTTCAGTAAGGTCATAGTTGTCTCTTATGGTAGTAGACTTCAAATCCCAATTTTTAGGAAGAGCTAAAAGGAATTTTAGATTTGAATCTTCAAGATTATATTCCTTGTCCACCAGTGACAGATCATTCAAGAGTTTGACAAACCTGTCATATAAGTCAGTTAAAGACTCATCAGCTTTTGAGTCAAAGTGCTTATACTCTTGAGTGAGTATAGTCCTCCTGTTCTTCTTGATTGCATCAGTTCCCTGACATCTTGTCTCCAAAGCATCCCATATCTCATTTGCAGTCTTGCAATGAATTACCCTATTTGACATGACATTATCAATGGCACTTTGCAGCAAATGCCTTACACTTGCATCATTGGCAATAGATGAGATGTCTTCAGCTGCATACTCACCTCTCTCCTTTGGTATGGTCTTTGCTGGTTGATCAGCAACTACAATAGAGAGCTTAGTCGTCTTATATGGTCCTTCATTAATTTTGTCATGGTATTCTGGATCTGTAGCTTCCAGAAACATAGCCATCTTCACTTTCCATATAGGATACTCAGAAGGTCTCAGTATGGGAACCCTAATAGTCTCATATCGACTGTGGGTTTGAGTCTTTTGAGTTTCTTCAGTTTTGGTGGGCTTGGTTGGAGTTTGTGCTTCTTCAGACATGATTGTTTGGATCTTTACTGTATGTGTGTTAACAGAAAAGCTCTGATACCAATTGTTAGGTCACACAACACTGTAGAAGGGGGTTGAATACAGTGTTACTATAATCAAATCGATTTTGAACACAAGTAACAGTAAACAGATATATTCAATATGATAAACTCTGTTACAATGGAACTGTTCTCTCTCAGTGATGAACAAATATCACTAAGAGCTGCTAGGTTGTAATGTATAATCTTCTCGATAATGATAACACATATAGTGTAAACCCTAAGTCTGTGTTTACATAGTACACAGTTACAAGATAACTTCTAATTGATATGGAATATAATTCTGTCTCCTAAAATATATCAATCAGATATCTTCTACAAGTCTTCCAGTATTCTAACTCTTTCCACGCATATCTTCTTTTGTTTTAGTCTCGATCTTCTACTGTAAATCAGCTTCCTTCCTTATATGAAAGTCTTCCCGCACTTAAGTTCTGATATGACCTTAAGTTCTGATAGTATTCCAGTAAGTCCTGATTTCAGTAAGTCCTGATTTGTCCTGTTGTTAAGTTTTGAAAACTAAACACAAATCATATTAGACATGACATCTTAAATATATCTAACACCACTAACAACACATATTTATATTATTATTTATACACAACTAAAACTCTTAGGTTCGAACCCCACCAACAGCAAATATTTATAGCTTATCCAAGATTCAGGTTCGAATCCCACAAACAACAAATATTTATATTATTATTTATAAATATAATAATCTAAAATAAAATTTATTATAATTTTAAATAACATAAAAATATTAATGAAGACTCGTGCATCGCACGGGTTGTAAAACTAGTAATAATAAATCACAACAGAAATTAACTTTTAGTAATAAACTAGGGATTTTTGCCCGCGCTACGCGCGCTCCCTATTTTTTAATTTTTGAAAATTAAATTAAATATATATATTTTAACATAATAATATTATAATTTATTTATACATAAATGTCGGTTAATGTATTTTATTTTTAATAAAAACAACGCACGTTTCACGTTTTTCATACGCCAACTATTTTTTTGAAAATGTCCACGCTTTTAAGAAGGAAATAAAAATTTCAATAACTGAAAATTTTAAATAATCTCCCTATATGTGACTTTTTGGGTAATATATCTTTATAATTTATTATATAACCCGAAAAACCCTTAAGGGTAAGGAATATTTTTTCATTTTAAATTTAATAATTAACAAATAGGGGATAGGAATAGAAGAAGATCGTTTTATAAAATTCTTTCTAAGGGCCCTTTAAAGCATGGATATGTTGTGCGTAAATTATTATTTTTTATACCAAACAATCCCGAGGTTTGTAGGCTAGAAGACTGAAAAGCAGCTCCTTGGTGTTGAATATATTACAGTCGATGGGATTCAGTGGCAAGTGAGATACCATGCTAAATTAATAATAATTTATCGGTTAAAGGAATTGATTAAGTTTTTTGGTCTGGTGGAAAATGATATGATATTTTTTAGTTTTTATGTGAATGGCGACTTGTGTGGAAGGATTGTTATGCTTGAAGGAACGGAAATAACACGTTCTATAGTATAAAGTAGCATGAGGAGTCTGCCAAGTGGCAATTATTTCCTTTTTGAGGATACATGTCCAGTTCCAGTTGCTGAGATGGGTATGAAATTTGTTATATTTCCTTCATTAGTTTGCAGTCTTCTTTTAGATATGCATGAGTCATATTTTTAACAGTGTCTTATATTTGTACTTAGAAAAAAATGTGAAAAGTGACATGGAGGTCAAAGGAAATAATAATAATGTAGAAGCCAATGTTGGAATACCAAATGTGGAGATGATTGGAAACCACAATTCAGATGATGCGCAAAATGAAATAATTTTCCAGTTTTCTGAAAGATTTGCTAGAAGCCTCTTGAATTCCAGATGTCATGGAAATCACAAACTGATTCCAAATAGTTATTGGCACGATTGCAAGCATATGTGTATTCTGTAATTTTAAAAAAAGTTAACAAAAAACATAGATATAAAATAATATACTATATGTATTCACATCCTGATTCTAATCCTGATGCTGACAAACCCTGATTCATATCCTGATCCTGATTCATATCATGATGAAGGAGAATTCCAGGAACATATCATGATCCTGATTCATATCATGTTGCAGGAGAAATCAGGATTTCTCTGTATCATGATTAAAATCAGGATGTTAATATATAAAATATGCTCCAATACATGTGAGCAATGGTTCGAATGCAACTGATATAATTAAATCACACCTCACAGTCCAACATAATAAGATCGTACCTGACTGCCTCCCCGCGGCCATTTCTTGATATCTATATTCTTGTCGCTCGAACCTTCAATGTCCAAGCTACTTGAGTAATATCCAGAGTGGACAAATGCTGATGGTCGTTCGTATCTGAATGCAAGAAGATGAGAAACTTAATAAATTAATATGGAACTTCCATGTATATTTGAGGAAATCAAGAATATGTACCTCTATCATTTTCTTCTGATGTTTGAGTATAAGTTAGGAGCCCGGGCATGTGAATATATATTACAGTTAAACGAAGTTAATTATAGTAGAGTTGCATAATCTTTTAAACTTTTAAACATATATGCACTATTTTCATTGATTAATTGACTGAGAGTTTGTGTAGCCACAATATTCTCTGTAAATTGTAATCATGGAGAACATAATTGAGAGTTAAGATTTTAATCACATCATGATTCTAATCCTGATGGTGAAAAATCCTGATTCATATCTTGATGAAGGAGGAATCCAGGAACATATCCCCATCCTGATTGCCTCTGTGAATGCAACTGATACAATTAAATCACACCTCACAGTCCAACAGAATAAGATTGTGCCTAACTACCTCCCACGACCATTCCTTGATATCTACATTCTTGTCGCTCGAACGTTCAATGTCCAAGCTACTTGAGTAGCATCCAGAGCGGACAAATGTTGATGGTCGTCCATATATGAATGCAAGAAGATGAGAAACTTAATAAATTAATATAGAACTTCCATGTATATTTGAGGAAATCAAGAATGTGTACCTCCATTATTTTATTCTGATGTTTAAGTATAGGTTTGGAGCCCAGGCATGTGAGTATATATTATAGTTAAACGAAGTTAATTATGGTAGAGTTGCATAATCTTTTCAACTTTTAAACATATATCTCATATTTTTATTGATTAATTGATTGAGACTTTGTGTAGCCACAATATTCTCTGTGAATTATAATCACGGGGAATATAACTGAGAGTTAAGATTGTAATCACATCATAATTATAATCCTGTTGCTGAAAAATCCTGATCCATATCCCCATCCTGATTCATATCCTGATGAAGGAGGAATCCAGGAACATATCCCGATATTGATTCATATTCTGTTACAGAAGAAATCAGGATTTCTCAGTATCAAGATTAAAATCAGGATGTTAATATGTAGAGTATGCTCCAATAGATGTGAGCAATGGTTCAAATGCAACAGATACAATTAAATCATACCTCACAGTCCAACATAATAAGATTGTTCCTGACTGCCTCCCCACGGCCATTACTTGATATCTACATTCTTGTCGCACGAACCTTCAATGTCCAAGCTACTTGAGTAGCATCCAGAGCGGACAAATGTTGATGGTCGTCCATATATGAATGCAAGAAGAGGAGAAACTTAATAAATTAATATGGAACTTCAATGTAAATTTGAAGAAATAAATAATGCGTATCTCTATTACCTTCTTCTGATGTTTGAGTATAGGTTGGGAGCCCAGGCATGTGAATATATAATACAATTAAACGAAGTTGATTATGGTAGAGTTGCATAATCTTTTTAAGTTTTAAACAGCTATGCACTATTTTCATTGATTAACATCCTGATTCTAATCCTGATGCTGGCAAATCCTAATTCATATCCCGATGAAGGAGGAATCCAAAAACATATCCTGATTTTGATTCATATCGTGTTGTAGAAGAAATCATGATTTCTTAGCATCAGGATTAGAATCAGGATGTTACTATGTAGAGTATTCTCCAATAGATGTGAACAATGGTTCGAAAGCAACTGATATAATTAAATTACACCTCACAGTTCAACAGAATAAGATTGTGTCTAACTGCCTCCCCACGACCATTCCTTGATATCTACATTCTTGTCGCTCGAACGTTCAATGTCCAAGCTACTTGAGTAGCATCCAGAGCGAACAAATATTGATGGTCATCCATATCTGAATGCAAGAAGATAAGAAACTTAATAAATTAATTTGGAACTTCCATGTATATTTGAGGAAATCAAGAATGTGTACCTCTATTATTTTCTTCTGATATTTAAGTATAGGTTTGGAGCCAAGGCATGTGAGTATATATTACAGTTAAACGAAGTTAATTATGGTAGAGTTGCATAATATTTTCAACTTTTAAATATATATCTCCTATTTTCATTGATTAATTGACTGAGAGTTTGTGTAGCCACAATATTCAATGTGAATTATAATCACGGGGAATATAACTGAGAGTTAAGATTGTAATCACATCATGATTCTAATCCTTATGATGAAAAATCCTGAATCATATCTTGATCCTGATTTATATCCTGATGAAGAAGGAATCCAGGAACATATCCCGATACTGATTTATATCATGTTATAGAAGAAATCAGGATTTCTCAGTATCAAGATTAAAATCAGGATGTTAATATGTAAAGTATGCTCTAATAGATGTGAGAAATGGTTCGAATGCAACTGATACAATTAAATTACACCTCACAGTCTAATAAAATAATATTGTGCCTGATTGCCTCCCCACGGTCATTCTTTGATATCCACATTCTTGTCGCTCGAACCTTCAATGTCCAAGCTACTTGAGTAGCAGCCAGAGCGGACAAATGTTGATGGTCGTCTATATATGAATACAAGAAGAGGAGAAACTTAATAAATTCATATGGAACTTCAATGTAAATTTGAGGAAATCAAGAATGCGTACATCTATTACCTTCTTCTGATGTTTGAGTATAGGTTGGGAGCCTAGGCATGTGAATATATTGTACAGTTAAACGAAGTTAATTATGGTAGAGTTGCATAATCTTTTTGACTTTTAAATAACTATGCATTATTTTCATTGATTAATTGACTGGGAGTTTGTGTAGCCATAATATTCTCTGTGAATTGTAATCACTGAGAATATAATTGAGAATTAAGATTGTAATCACCTCCTGATTCTAATCCTGATGCTGGCAAATCCTGATTCATATCCCGATGAAGGAGGAATCCAGGAACATATCCTGATTTTGATTCATATCGTGTTGCAGAAGAAATCATGATTTCTCAGCATCAGGATTAGAATCTGGATGTTACTATGCAGAGTATGCTCCAATAGATGTGAATAATGGTTCGAAAGCAACTGATATAATTAAATCACACCTCAAAGTCCGACATAATAAGATTGTTCCTGACTGCCTCCCCACGGCCATTCCTTGATATCCATATTCTTATCGCTCGAACCTTCAATGTCCAACCTACTTGAGTAGCATCCAGAGCGGACAAATGTTGATGGTTGTCCATATCTGAATGCAAGAAGATGAGAAACTTAATAAATTAATATGGAACTTCCATGTATATTTGAGGAAATCAAGAATGTGTACCTCTATTATTTTCTTCTGATGTTTAAGTATAGGTTTGGAGCCCAAGCATGTGAGTATATATTACAGTTAAACGAAGTTCATTATGGTAGAGTTGCATAATCTTTTCAACTTTTAAACATATATCTCCTATTTTCATTGATTAGTTGAATGAGAGTTTTTGTAGCCATAATATTCTCTGTGAATTATAATCACGGGTAATATAACTGAGAGTCAAGATTATAATCACATCATGATTCTAATCCTGATTCTGGAAAATCCTGATCCATATCCTGATCCTGATTCATATCCTGATGAAGGAGGAATCCAGGAACATATCCCGATACTGATTCATATCCTGTTACAGAAGAAATCAGGATTTCTCAGTATCAAGATTAAATTCAGGATGTTAATATGTAGAGTATGCTCCAATAGATGTGAGCAATGGTTCGAATGCAACTGATACAATAAATCACACCTCACAGTTCAACAGAATAAGATTGTGCCTAACTGCCTCCCCATGGTCATTCTTTGATATCCACATTCTTGTCGCTCGAACCTTCAATGTCCAAGCTACTTGAGTAGCATCCAGATCGGACAAATGTTGATGGTCGTCTATATATGAATGCAAGAAGAGGAGAAACTTAATAAATTAATATGGAACTTCAATATAAATTTGAGGAAATCAAGAATGCGTACCTCTATTACCTTCTTCTGATGTTTGAGTATAGGTTGGGAGCCCAGGCATGTGAATATATAGTATAGTTAAACGAAGTTGATTATGGTAGATTTGCATAATCTTTTTAACTTTTAAACAACTATACACTATTTTTATTGATTAATTGACTGAGAGTTTGTGTAGCCACAATATTCTCTGTGAATTGTAATCATGGAGAATATAATTGAGAGTTAAGATTGTAATCACATCCTGATTCTAATCCTGATGCTGGCAAATCCTGATTCATATCCCGATGAAGGAGGAATCCAGGAACATTTTCTGATTTTGATTCATATCGTGTTGTAGAAGAAATCATGATTTCTCAGCATCAGGATTAGAATCAAGATGTTACTATGCAGAGTCTGCTCCAATAGATGTGAACAATGGTTCGAAAAGAACTGATATAATTAAATCACACCTCACAGTCTAACATAATAAGATTGTTCCTGACTGCCTCCCCATGGCCATTCCTTGATATCCACATTCTTGTCGCCCGAACCTTCAATGTCCAAGCTACTTGAGTAGCATCCAAAGTGGACAAATGTTGATGGTCGTTCATATCTGAATGCAAGAAGAGGAGAAACTTAATAAACTAATATGGAACTTCAATGTATATTTGAGGAAATCAAGAATGTGTACCTCTTTATCTTTTTCTGATATTTAAGTATAGGTTGGGAGCCCAGGCATGTGAATATATAGTACAGTTAAACAAAGTTGATTATGGTAGAGTTGCATAATCTTTTCAACTTTTAAACATATATGCACTATTTTCATTGATTAATTGACTGAGAGTTTGTGTATCTACAATATTCTCTGTGAATTGTAATTAGAGAGAATATAATTGAGAGTTTAGAAAACTTGCTTGATGAATAATGTGTTCAACACATTAAGAAATGGAACAATAAAACTGGTCACGCGTAACTTGCATTTGAGGGTGATGAAAGTGATATAGGTATAAAAATGCGCACATCGATAGCATAATCACCCGGATATAAAGCATATTCATTAGTTCACTTTAAAAAATTTAAATTATGAAATATTTATAAGATATGTTGTATTTTAACTTGCCACTAATAATGTCAAAATAAAAAGAAATAGGAGAATAAGTAATAAAAGAAAATAATGTAGGATGTGTATCAGTGATACCACATTTTTTTACTCCCCTATATTTGAGCAGCGTGTTATGATTACCAAGTTATTTTGATAACCATTTTCTTGTAGGTGAGTCAAAATCCCCTTCAACATGCTTAAAATCGATATCATGTTTGAGCTTTTCACATAAATTTAAGATTACCCGTGCATGAAACATCATACACAAAACAATATTTACGAAATTACAACAATAACCAAATATCTACATAAACAGATGTAGTATATGCACTTGCTTCAGATATTAACCTTATAACCTACTTTAGTTAGATTAGAAATGGAGATGAGGGTTCGAACAAAAAATATGACGTTATCAAATGCTAATCAGGTTTGAAGACGACACAGAAGACATAGAAGTACTATAAGGATTATTGAAATACCCGTCAACACAAATTTTGATTCTCCAACATGACTTACTTTTCTTGATGCAAACTATCGATGATGTAAATTTGTACCTTTTCTCTTGACTGGTCCAGTAGCTCTTTAAATAATTTCTCCAGAAATGATTCAATACTTATGCTATGAAAAACTATCTTTCTACTTAAACCCTTCATTCATAGACACGAGATAAAGGTGATAATATAAGATAACCTTTAGCAAATATGTAAGAAACAACTATGGATGTAAACAAACCATATGGACACACATATATTAGTAGAAACATTTACATAAGGAGCGTAGGCCTAAATAATAAAGTAGATATTAAAAATAGAAATAGCACATGGACAAACCTTATGATGTGAGAGATAACCATAGTTTTGAGAGGAAAGCTCTTTTGATATCCATGGAATTAATGTGAGTTTTAATTGTGAAGCTACCGAGGGAGATACAGGATGGTTTGCTCACGAAACCATTATTTTAATTTTAAATTTGTATTCAGTTAGTTAAGAAATGTGGAAACAAAACTGTTAACTATTTAGCTCGTTTATTTATTTTCAACCTGGTTCGATTGGAGATTTATCCCGATTGAGTATCTTTTAATTTATTAATGTAATCTCCTTTAAATTTGGCAATAAAAAATGAACACTGTCCTTTACAATAAATTGTATTTATCTTGAATAATTTATAATAAAATGTATAAACTTTTTGTGTAATTTAGATAATATTTATTGTAAGATATATTTTTCTAATTTATTAAACTTGTTATTTTATAAAAATTTATTTCAATTTATTTTAAATCTTCCTGAGTGAAAGCAGAAGAATTATAATATATAACGGTCAACCTTTTTGAAAATAGCCTAAGTTGGATTTGAAGCATAAAAGGGAGAAATTTATCCATAAAAATCAGTCATTTAATAGTATAAAATTACACAACATTGTTTGTACATTATTTAATATAAATTATTCTTAAAAAATAATTTGAAATGACATTATTTATAAGTAATTTTAAAGAGAAATTAAATTTGTTAGGTCACACAACACAGTAGAAGGGGGTTGAATACAGTGTAGAATACAATCAAATCGATTTCGAACACAAGTAACAGTAAAAAGATATATTCAATATAATAAACTCTGTTATAATGTGTTAGGTCCCAATGTGTTTGTAGAATGGGGGTTGAATACAAACAATACCGAATAATCGAATTTAGTGCGGAATAAAAATTGAAAGAAAATTCAAGTTAAATAAAAATATTATTAAACTTGAAAGGTGTTACAACAACGATATCGATTAAAAGGGATTAATCTCAAATTAATTATCACAAATTTAGAATAAATTCGACTTGAACTTTTTCTATTTTTGCAATAAAAAGATTCAAATGTTAAACGCAATTTGAGATTAAGTTCTAGGGATTTTGATCCGCTAGATAGTTACACAAGAACAAGAGAATGATTTCTAGTTGTTTGGATTTAACTTGGAAACTAGAAATTGTGATCTTGAATTTAGCAGATGAAAATAAAATATTGTGCGGCTGCTTTTCTTTCTGTGTTCTTTGTTGGTTGATGGATAAAAAAATGACTTCTGCTGCTTCTGTCTTTATAATTCAATCAACAGAATCACTTGAACTGGAATGACAATCGGTTGAACTAGCATGACAATTTGCTGAACCAGTAGAACTTTCGGTATGACAATCAGTTTAAGCTAGTATGACTTTCGGTATGACTATCTGTTGAACTAGCAAGACTATCAAACTGAACTAGCAAGACTATCTCCTTCCAGTAGAACTTTCGGTGAGACAATTGAAATGACTTGGCATGACAATCGGTATGACAATCCAGATTGTCATGCTAGTTCAATTTCAATTGTCTTGCTGAATTAAAACTGATTTTAATCCAATTAAAATTCTGAAAATTCTTAATATTAATTCAAAATTAATTAATCAATTAATTCAATTAATCAATAAATTAATCTTTGCAGATATAATTTATTTTCTTAATTAAACTATATGACTTAATTAATTAATAGAGAATTAATACTACTCTTGAACTGCAACCATTCTTCTGAAAATCTTCTGAAAATCACTGAAAATTATGAATCAATTCCACCACTTCAATGTTGACACTCGATGTACTGTCTGGTTCATGAGTGACTAACTTCTGTGACGTTTCTTCATGTCTTGACTTTGACACTTTGATTTTCTTCAGATTAAATCCTTGTAATTCTCTGATACCCTGACGAGATCTCTGTCACTTGATTAAATCCACAATCTTGATTTGTATCACTGAGGCTTGATCAATTTCTTGAACTTCTTCCAGTGAAGTAATTCCTCAATTCTGTAGATGACACTTGTTTTTGAATCCTTTGACAAGTGTTACTTTGTGAGATCTCTTTGACGGTAGATCCACTATTTACTTATTACATTCTTATTTGAGTTGAGTTAAATCCTCGAATATACAAATAGGCTATGACATATGCCTTACAATCTCCCCCTATTTGTTTGTTAGACAATAATAACAAATACCTAGAGGATAACTCAACTAACAAATAAGAAAAGGATATAAACAGAAATGCAAAGTAAATGGTAGAAAAGTTCTGGATAACATTTAACATTTTCCAGATTCCAAATAGATGTTCCTCTAGACTGAACATATCTTCAAGTAGTTTCATCTTCATTTATACAACCACATTTCCTATTGAGAAGCGCATATCTCTCTTGCTTCTCCCCCTATGAGAATCAACTGATTAAAGAAGATCACCTTCGTTTACCACATCTCCCGTACAATAGGATCCGCAGATAAAAACCAATGGTACTCCCCTTTTGGAAAACAGCTTCTTCCCTTACTAGAAAATTACCTTGAGTTTACCACCTCTCCCGTACAATAGGATCCGTAGTTACAAACAACAATGGTGTGGTGTAGTGTACATATGTAGGATCTTTCTCTTTCTCCCTACTATTTATCCCCCTTAGTTGAGGAATCCTCCAAACTTTTACTTAAGCTTTTATCTCCCCCTTAGAGAAGGAATGTATGCCGTTGTCTGAAGGAGTTCTCTTATTTCACTTGGATGGAAAAGAAATAACAAGTAATTTCTCTTTCTTCCTCTCTGTGAGTGTGTGATTCTGTTTTAGTGTACCTCACATGTGTTTCACTCTTCTCTCCACTCGTGTTTACACTCATTCTCACAAGTGTATCACTCCTCTCATAGCTCCAACATTCAGCTGTACCTGCAAAGAAAATCACCTTAGCCATCCTTAAGGAGGTCACAGGTGGTGCAATGGGAGTTCACAAATCCCCATCCTTGTTAAACTCGTCAGATGAATCTGAGTCATAATTTACAAGTTGCTAGTTTCCCTTTTAGGGTTCCAGATTTGAATTCTGGGAAGGTAAACAATGATCCAACGAATTTAGCATAAAGATCAAAGTTCCCTTCTAATGTCTGTGAAGACATTTCCTTGTGGCTCATCAGGTAATATCTGAATCATTGTTAACAAGTTGCCGATCTGCGCCTATGTCAGATCCACTATCCGCAGATGCATCCAGGGGATTTAAGCCTGGGGAGGTAGACACTGACCACTGACATATGGCTTTTGGATCAGTATCCTCTCCTAACACCTGTAAAGGCAATTGGTCCATTAAAGAACCTTGAACAATCGAATCTAACCTTAAAATGGTCGAAACTCTTGTTTCTGTCAACTCATCCTTTGTGTGTGTAACCTTTCCTTGTGCATCAAGAATTGTTTATGTTTGAGGTGGTGACACTACAACGGATGTCCTGGCAGATAGGCAAATTTCAGTAGACGCACCCTGTTGAGAGAATGAATCTAGTAATTGTTTTTGTGCCTTTTCAGCCATTACATCTTTTTGAGAAGATGTATGGGGGCTAGCAGTTGTCTCGGTTTAAATACTACTCATCTATGTAGGAGACATAGCTGCTGGGTTGACTTCAGAATCTTCCTTATGTGGTGCACTAAGGCATTATCTCCCTCACGCTCACTCATACTTCATTTTAGTGGTAAGAGAGTGTTGGTTGGTTCTGTTTCTGTGTTTGTCTTTACAGTCTGGGATAGATGTTGTGGGTTTTCAACTTCATGACTGTCAACGAAAGAAAGTCATTGGAGACTGAACCTGTATCACTGAACATATGGCAATAGAGAGATAAAATGTACTTAAGATCTATAATGAATGAAAATTATACATTTAATCTTTTGAGAGAAATGATGTACAATAGGGATTTCAAAGGATTTTACATGAAATAAGAAATCACTAATGTAGAAAGAAGTTTGAGTTCAATGATAACATTACCAGCTTACAAACAGCCATATCCTTCAGATAAACCTTTGCTGTTATCTCCAAAGGTAACTAGTGGGCCAGCTTTCTCAACCATATTTGATAGCAGGGCTCTATCTCCGGTCATATGTCTTGACGATCCACTGTCAAGAATCCACACTACCGGTTCCACCTGTTTACTGCCCTGCACTTTAAATGGATTAGACCTTCTTCGGAACCCAAACTTGGTTGGGCCCGGCATACTTGTAGAATTGACCTTTGTTAGGAAAAACAACATTCTTAACTTTAATGGTCTCAACTTTCTCAATGACTGAACATTTGACCTTGTAAACAGCCTTAACAAATTTCTGTTTAGGCTTAGGCACAAATGTCTCATTTCTAGCCTTAGAAGGACTAGCAGTCTTAGACCTATCATGCTTCTTATTATTCACATGCTGACGAGGAGTAGTCTTATCACTAGAAACATGCTTACCATTAAAATAAGCATACATCAAATTAAAAGCACAAGACATACAATTAGAAACACCACATGCTTTATGAGAGGGATTAACAACAGGCAAATTATGCATGGTACACATGGCAGTTTTGTTATCCAACTCATGTGTGTCTGAGTTGGTCTCAGTTGCTTTCACAACTTTGACTGGAACTTTCGACACACTTGACTTGGAAACAACCTTCCCATTAGCAAGATCTTCAGCACGCATTTCTTCTTGAATAATAGAGGAGGTCATATCAAATGGTTCAGCAATTGATCTTTTATAGAGGGGTTCATCAACACCCTTAAGCACATGTGGTACTTCCCTACCTTTAGCACAGACATGAGGAGGGGAGTTTATGCCTAATTCTCCAATAGCAGCATTGTAATCATAACCTATTCCAGATGTTTGATTAACAGCTTGCTTACTGTAGAACTCTTTAGCCTTCGAACAAGAATTGAAGTAGGTTCTAACCTTAGTCTCAAGACCGGTGATCTTGTCTTTGAGAATAGTTTCGAGTTGTCTATAACAGTTAACTCTATTCTCTAGAAAAGATACTTGTTCTTTTAACTTGTCTTGATTAATGTGCACAAGTCTTAATTCATTGACCTCTTTCTCAAGGTCTTTGATCTGCTGACTTAACAGTTCATTATCACGACGAGCACAATCTAAGGAACCTCCTAGATGATAAACTAATTCAGCATCAGTAAATTTTACCTCTTTTCTTGACGATGAAGCTTTTCCATCAATAGCCATAAGAGCAAGATTCTCATCTTCTTCATCTTCACTATCAGTATCATCCCGGCTTCTTCCCTTTGCCAGGTAAGCCCTTTCAGAGTTAATCTTTTGATTTGAATCATAAGAGTTCTTCCTTACTTGCTTTGGCTTCCTGCATTCTGTGGCAAAGTGTCCCAACTCATTATAGTTATAGCATCTAATGGTGCTCCGATCAACCATCCCTGTTTTGTATCCACCACTACTGGTGTTAGAGGATGAAGATTCACCTGTCTGGAATCTGTTGTAGTTGGACTTGTACTTGAACTTGGGATTTTTCTTGAATCTGACATTGGAGAATCTCTTGACAATCTGGGCCATTGACTCATCTTCCAATTGCTCCAGCTCTTCCAAGGAATAAAAATCATCACTGGATTGATTTGTAGTAGGAGGGTCATATTTTGCTATTAACACATTTTCCCCAGCCTTGGAAAACTGTACCATTCTCTCCGACTGTTGAGATTGTTGTTGTTGTTGACCTTCAGCTACAAGAGCAGTAGATGTGCTGACCATTCTATCTTTCCCGTAGACTTCCTTCTGCTGAATCTGCTCCAACTCATAGGTTTTTAACACACCATAGAGTCTATCCAAAGAAATCTCACTCAGATCTCTAGCTTCTCTTATGGCAGTGATTCTATGCTCAAGATGAGTTGGCAGTGTTAAAAGGAACTTTTTATTGACCTCCCTAATTGAATAATATTTTCCATTTATGTTCAGGTTGTTGATCAATGCATTGTACCTCTTAAACACTTCAGTAATTCCTTCTCCTGGATTGGATTTAAAATGTTCATACTCAGAGGTTAGGATCTCCAACTTGATCTCCCTAACTTCCTCTGTACCTTCATTAATCACCTCAATAGTTTCCCAGATGTGTTTGGAATTTTTACAGTTCATCACATGTCTGTTCATCAAGGGATCGAGGGAATCAACTAAAATTAACTGAAGGCTGGCATCCAAGGAGGCTTCTTTTTTTTGAGCAGAAGAAAAATCCTCAGGCTCTTTTGGATAGGTTCTAGCTTTGGTAATCACAACATCATCTACTATCACCTCTGGTTCAATAACCATCGGAGTTTTTGGACCCTTCTTTAACAAGTTCAGATATTTGGGATTTGCAACTTGTAAAAACAAGAGCATCTTCTTCTTCCACATGATATAATTTTCTTTATCAAATAGTGGAATTTTAACGGTTCCAACTTTTTGTGAAATCATTATGAATTTTTGAAATCCAAGGAGTTGAAAAATCATAAAAGTCTAGGATCTTGATTTGTTCTTTAATCAGAAGGCTCTGATACCAATTGTTAGGTCCCAATGTGTTTGTAGAAGGGGGGGGGTCGAATACAAACAATGCCGAATAATCAAATTTAGTGTGGAATAAAAATTGAAACAAAATTCAAGTTAAATAAAAATATTATTAAACTTGAAAGGTGTTACAACAACGGTATCGATTACAAGGGATTAATCTCAAATTAATTATCACAAATTTAGAATAAATTCGACATGAACTTTTTCTATTTTTGCAATAAAAAGATTCAAATGCTAAACGTAATTTGAGATTAAGTTCTAGGGATTTTGATCCGCTAGATAGTTACACAAGAACAAGAGAATGATTTCTAGTTGTTTGGATTTAACTTGGAAACTAGAAATTGTGATCTTGAATTTAGCAGATGAAAATGAAATATTGTGCAGTTGCTTTTCTTTCTGTGTTCTTTGTTGGTTGATGGATAAAAAAATGACTTCTGCTGCTTCTGTCTTTATAATTTAATCAACAGAATCACTTGAACTGGAATGACAATCGGTTGACTTAGCAAGACAATCTGCTGAACCAGTAGAACTTTCGGTATGACAATCAGTTTAAGCTAGTATGACTTTCGGTATGACTATCTGTTCAACTAGCAAGACTATCAAACTGAACTAGCAAGACTATCTCCTTCCAGTAGAACTTTCGGTGAGACAATTGAAATGACTTGACATGACAATTGGTATGACAATCCAGATTGTCATGCTAGTTCAATTTCAATTGTCTTGCTGAATTAAAACTGATTTTAATCCAATTAAAATTCTGAAAATTCTTAATATTAATTCAGAATTAATTAATCAATTAATTCAATTAATCAATAAATTAATCTTTGCAGATATAATTTATTTTTGTCAAGCCCCCAACTTAAACAACAAATTTAAATATAGCTATTACAAAATTTTAAAAGAGATAACACAACCAAATCCAAGATCTTACAGTTTAGGGTTTGGAACAGCCCAACACTACCATCTATTACAACTGATTATAATTACCGAGTCCTCACACAAACTACTATCACTTATTCTACCTGAGCTCGAACATAAGCATCAGCATCACAAGTCTTACGGGCAGTCTGCTTGAATCTAACCATAGCTGCTAGCTGTAATATCAGGGTAAGCAAGAAGTGAGCCAAATGCTCAACAAGTGCTAAATAATACGATACAAAATATAAATCGAGATATATATTAAAGAATGAAAATGTTAAGACATAACCAATAATAACAAGAGATAAAACTTTGGGTGAGGGCATCATTTGCTTGTATCAAAACAATTTCAAAATCATATCTTAATCAAAATCATTTTATGACGCTACGGATTACAACCGGTGATCAGCCGCGAAGTAATCCCGAACCTCGCTGGGTTCTAAAACATTAATGGGATCCCTAGGCAACTTTTAAGCCTACATAATAAATGTGGAAAGGACTCACGTCTCAGTCCAAATCCACTATTCAGAGAAAACATTTATCCCCCTTTGGGACTAAAAATCCATATTTTTAATCATTTTAAAAACTGATGCCGATTTATGACAAAATCTCTTTTGACTGTAAACATTTTTATCAAGGGATTATAGATCAACTTGAAACACTGGAAATATGTCACAAAATCGCAAGGCCATGATCCACTAGACTTTACTCTATTAGGGTAACTGAAAGGTTTCCATACACAAGAAATTGGACGAGGAAATTTAGCAAGGCTATTGGATATTATGAAAGAGTAATGCCAAACTAGGCTTAAAGCAATGGTTTTCGATAAGGTACAAGTACTAGAACATCAAGAAGATAAGCTTCATGAATACTAAGGGTGTTAAGGTATGAAGAAATGATCTTTAACTCAGGATATATCAGAATTGTCAAGCCTTAGGATAGGAAAGAGGGGTATCAATTAATTAGGGACAACTTTGATAAATATCTGGCTTTCAGGTATCAAGGTAAGGTTCTATAGGGGTTCAAGTATCAGGATGAGATATCATTACTTAGGAATCATTAGCATGGTAATCAAGAGGATCAACCGAGTGTTATAACAAATCTTTATTTTATCATGGCATTTCTATATGATTCAAAGATAAACATAAGATACGCTTGATTCAAATATAACAACATGACTCAGGATAGTTGCAGCAATGTATGAACCATTAGCAGTAAATACGAAGGTCAAGTTGAATCACTTGCCTTGAGAAAGGCTGGTCTGGTCTGACTGGTAGGAGCAACTGGAGCTTCACTCGACCTTTATGAAAAGTTTTCCCTCGTCTCGAGATCCTACATAAATAATAATAATCCTCATTATAATATATTCTTACCATCTTAACCTATTTTCAACTTGAAATTATACACGGATGGCACTTAGGCCTATATGCACTTAATTTATATTCACCTTTAAATTACAATTATACACACATAGCCACATATTCTCATATCATATATTAATATCAAATAACACCATATATACCATAATGCAACACTAGGCTTGGATGATCTCGACTCACAACTTAAGTCACTTGGTCGCTAAACTAGACAAAGTCTTCTAATTTTGGCTTCCTAACTTGACGTGCCTTTTCTAAACTATCCAAGACCTATTGACCCTCACTTGTGCCTTTTTCTCTACTGACCTTATACCATCTTACAACTATGGTGGTCGACCTAATACTTACTTCTAAGTGTTCTAAAACTATGTGATAAGTGAAAGTGCTCACTGGTGCAAATTTCAGAATAACAACTATGGTTTCTTGAGTGCATTAGACACTCTTAAACTACAAGCTTTCCTTCAAAACTCTTACACAAGACTCTCCTGACCTAAGGGCATCTCACAAACTTGATGTGGCTCAAGGGCCTGACTTGGGCCTTCTTGGGCCTAAGCTAAAAGTCCAAGGTTTCCCTGTTTTTCTGGGCAGAAAACGCCCTGACTTGAATTAACTTGTGACACATGGTTCTAACTCATATTCTATGAACTATGGTTGGAAAAACTTCTCTGACACTCCCTCTAACTAAGACCCAACAGGGCCTAATGAGGGCCTACCCATGACATGGTCAAATCTCTCTATTTCTAAGTTGCAACAAAAATGTCCCCTGCTGGACAGATTTTGTTATTCTACTTGTGCACCTAACCAAATGACATGCAAACCTCTAACCAACACCTAAAACCTTTTATATACTCCCAATACTAACTTCTGGTGGCTTGGGCCTCAAAGTTCACATCAATGACATGGTCAAAACTCACTCTAAACCTCAGGGTACTAAACTGATTTTCTGCAGAAACTATAACTCTCATTTCTCCAAGTTTTGACTTGACAAACTCAACTACCAACAACCCAATACTCAAACCAAGACTTAAACATGGTAATCTACTGAAATAACTCCCTTATTCTAAAAATAGCCTTGGGTGAGATTATGGCAAAACAAAAGAGATCGCATTTCTTAACTCACCAATCATTAAGTTTTTGAAACAACAAGATATGCATTTTTATAAAAGATAACCACGAATTATTACCATGCAACAAGAAGCATAAATCAATATTAACACATTATTCCTACTGAAATTAAGGCTCACTAACAAAATCTTTCCAAATGATCAAAATCTTATAACATTCTAAGAGAATCCTCATGCATGCATGTCTTCGGGTTTTGCAAACCAAAACAACACATTTTCTACATATATTCTATCATAAAATTGACATGCAAGCCTAGCATAAGCTATACCTAGATGATCACTTAGCATGCAAAGAGTTTTATCAAATTTCCACCACAAAATTCAAGTCATTATCACATAAACATGCAAAAATTGAGTTAAGCAACAAAAATTGTCTTAAGGACCATTCATTCGGCTCCCATATGGTCATGGCCGAATGAAATGGATGGGAATGGCCATTTAATCATCAAGAGTTTCCCTCTCAAGACTTGGCACTTCTCCATTCCTTGTAGTCCTCTCAAAAATAACCCTAAACTCACAAGAATCAAGGTTGTATTTTGAGTTTCACTAGAACCTTTACATGCAACCTTTAAACTTAAACTTTCTACTCAAAACTCTTTGAAATATGAGTGATCATAGTATGGAAAGTAACATTTACTTGTGTAAAGAGTGGAAGCTTGGTTGAGGAATGAAGAAAAATGGGGAGGGGGTGGTTCTCGGCTAAACCCGAGAGTGAGAGAGGGAGGGACGAGAGTGAGGGAGGAGGAGGGAGAGAAGAATGAGTGTGGTGTGGGTGATGAGTGAAAATGATCATGTCTTTGCTTGTTTTATGGTTTTTGTATTGGCAAAAGTGAGTGGAATTAGTAATTTACATGATTAGCCTTCCACTTGACCTTGGTTCAATTTGCATGCAAGGGTAAAGAAGGTATTTGGCTAGGAAATAAGAGTTAGTGGGGTGGTTATTGACTCTTTAGCCCTTTTGGAATGTATGGAATGAATTTGCATGCAAGTATAACTATGTAATTTGCTAATTATATTTATAAAGATTTATTTTTATAAAATAAAACACAAGTTCAAAAATTATAAAATTTATACCATAAAATAACTTGGATTTTATAGAGACTTTATAAAATCATTTTCAAAATTTGTGAACAAAATAACTTTTAAAAGAAAATTTTTCCAAGACTTAGAATATTCCTTATAAATCAAAAATAAAAAATTAAATAAACTCTTGCTTTGAAAAATCATATACTACATAAAGCAAATTTATAATGCAGAAATTTTCACTCACACAAACGTACAATCATAGAATATATTTTCATTCGGCTTTAATATTATACCAAATCCACAAATAATATTATACGAAAATACCGGTTGTAACAATTTTCTTAATTAAACTATATGACTTAATTAATTAATAGAGAATTAATAGTACTCTTGAACTGCAACCATTCTTCTGAAAATCTTCTGAAAATCACTGAAAATTATGAATCAATTCCACCACTTCAATATTGACACTCGATGTACTGTCTGGTTCATGAGTGACTAACTTCCGTGACGTTTCTTCATGTCTTGACTTTGACACTTTGATTTTCTTCAGATTAAATCCTTGTAATTCTCTGATACCCTGACGAGATCTCTGTCACTTGATTAAATCCACAATCTTGATTTGTATCACTGAGGCTTGATCAATTTCTTGAACTTCTTCCAGTGAAGTAATTCCTCAAGTCTGTAGATGAACCTTGTTTCTGAATCCTTTGACAGATGTTACTTTATGAGATCTCTTTGACGGTAGATCCACTATTTACTTATTACATTCTTATTTGAGTTGAGTTAAATCCTTGAATATACAAATAGGCTATGATATATGCCTTACACAATGGAACTATTCTCTCTCAGTGATGAACAAATATCACGAGAGCTGTTAGGTTACAATGTATGATCTTCTCGATAATGATAACACATATAGTGTAAAACCTATGTTTGTGTTTATACAGTACACAGTTACAAGATAACTTCTAATTGATATGGAACATAATTTTGTCTCCTAAAATATATCAATGAGATATCTTATACAATTCCTTCAATCCTCTAACTCTTTCCATGCATATCTTCTTTCGTATTAGTCTCGATCTTCTTTCCTGTAAATCAGCTTCCTTCCTTAACTGTTAGTCCTCCCGTACTTAAGTTCTGATATCCATCTTCTGATATTTATCTTCTGATAATTTATTTTGTGATATCTGACTGATATATTTTAGGAGACAGAATTATATTCCATATCAATTAGAAGTTATCTTGTAACTGTGTACTATATAAACACAGACATAGGTTTTACACTATATGTGTTATCATTATCGAGAAGATCATACATTGTAACCTAGCAGCTCTCGTGATATTTGTTCATCACTGAGAGAGAACAGTTCCATTGTAACAGAGTTTATTATATCGAATATATATGTTTACTGTTACTTGTGTTCGAAATCGATTTGATTGTATTCTACACTGTATTCAACCCCCTTCTACAGTGTTGTGTGACCTAACAATTGGTATCAGAGCTTATCTGTTAACACACATACAGTAAAGATCCAAACAATCATGTCTGAAGAATGAGTGTGGTGTGGGTGATGAGTGAAAATGATCATGTCTTTGCTTGTTTTATAGTTTTTGTATTGGAAAAAGTGAGTGGAATTAGGAATTGACATGATTAGCCTTCCATTTGAACTTGGTTCAATTTGCATGCGAGGTTAAAGAAGGTATTTGGCTAGGAAATAAGAGTTAGTGGGGTGGTTATTGACTTTTTAGCCCTTTTGGAATGTATGGAATGAATTTGCATACAAGGATAACTATGTAATTTGCTAATTATATTTATAAAGATTTATTTTTATAAAATAAAACACAAGTTAAAAAATTATAAAATTTATACCATAAAATAACTTGGATTTTTTAGAGACTTTATAAAATCATTTTCAAAATTTGTGAACAAAATACCTTTTAAAAGAAAAAAATTCCAAGACTTAGAATATTTCTTATAAATCAAAAATAAAGAAATTAAATAAACTCTTGCTTTGAAAAATCATATACTAGATAAAGCAAATTTATAATGCAGAAATTTTCACTCACACAAACGTACAATCATAGAATATATTTTCATTCGGCTTTAATATTATACCAAATCCACAAATAATATTATACGAAAATACCGGTTGTAACATCCTCTCCCCCTTAAGGGATTCTGTCCCCAGAATCTAAGAGAACGGATGAGGATACCGGGAACGCATAACAGACTCTAACTCCCAAGTCGATTCTTCGACCTTAGGGTTCCTCCAAAGCACTTTTACTAACTATATGACTTATTTCTAAGGCTTTTCTCTTGCCAGTCGAGTATTTTAACCGGTTGCTCCACAAATGACAGGTCTGCCTGAATTTCTACAGGTTCATATTCTATCACATGGCTAGCGTCAGGATTGCACTTCTTAAGCAACGACACATGGAACACATTATGCACATGCTGATACTGAGGTGGTAAGGCCAACTCATAGGCCACCTTTCCCACTTGACTCAATATTTCAAAAGGACCTATGTATCTAGGTGCTAACTTCCCTTTCTTGCCAAATCTAAACAACCCTTTTCTAGGTGACACCTTCAGAAACACAGCTTCACCAACTTGGTATCGAACATCCTTACGCGCTGGATCCGCATACTTCCTCTGTCTATCTTGAGCAGCAAGCAACCTTTTCTGAATTAACTTGACTGTGTCATGCAACTGTTGTACCAATTCCGAGCCGAGAATTCTTCCTTCTCCTACTTCATCCCAACTTGTTGGTGATCTACATTTTCGCCCGTATAAAGCTTCGTATGGTGGCATGCCGATACTGGAATGATAGCTGTTGTTGTAAGAGAATTCATTCAACGGTAAATGGTCGTCCCAACTTCCTGCAAAATCGATTGCACAACTGCGCAACATGTCTTCGATTGTTTGAATTGTCCTTTCACTCTGGCCATCAGTCTGCGGGTGATACGCCGTACTCATATTCAACTTTGTGCCAAGACATTCCTCAAATTGCTTCCAAAATCTCAAATTAAATCGGGGATCTCTGTCTGAAACTATTGATACGGGTACTCCATGCCTTAGTACAATTTCGTGCACATACAGATGAACCAACTTGTTCAATGACGACTTCTCGTTTATTGGAAGGAAATGCGCCGACTTCGTAAGACGATAAATTATAACCCATATTGCGTCATGCCCGGATTTCATTCGCGGTAGTCCTACTATAAAGTCCATAGCGATATTTTCCCATTTCCATTCTGGAATCTTCAGGGGATGAATTAATCCGCTTGGTCGTTGATGTTCTGCCTTCACTTTCTGACAAGTATAGCACTTCACAACCCATTCTGCCACGTCTCGCTTCATATTTGGCCACCAAAAGTTCTTCTTTAAGTCTCGATACATCTTGGTGCTTCCCGGGTGGATTGAAAATTTTGAATTGTGGGCTTCATGGAGGATCTCATTCTTTAATTCAGGTACATGAGGAATCCATATTCTGGATGAAAACCTTAGTATCCCTTGCTCATCCCTTTGAGTATTAATCTCCTCTCCAGATAACTGATTCTTCTCTTTCTCCATTACTTCTTCTTGACACTTCTTTATCTTTTCCACTGGTGTTGGTTGAAAGGTCATTGCACGACAAACTTCCTCGACTTTCCGCAAGCACAAAGTTCCAATTCCAATCTCTCGATTTCTTCAGATAACTCTTTTGATGTTATCATCATATTCAGTCTCTCCTTCCTACTCAGAGCATCGGCCACTACATTCGCTTTTCCAGGATGGTAATTTATCGAACAGTCATAGTCCTTGATCAATTCCAGCCATCTCCTCTGCCTTATATTGAGCTCTTTCTGAGTAAAAATGTACTTTAAACTCTTGTGATCCGTGTAGATTTCACACTTCTCTCCGTAGAGGTAATGTCTCCAAATCTTAAGTGCGAACACTATGGCGGCTAGTTCCAAGTCATGCGTCGGGTACTTTAACTCATGCGGTTTCAACTGTCTTGACGCATATGCGATCACCTTACTGTGTTGCATTAATACACAGCCCAAACCCTTATGTGAAGCGTCGCTGAATATTACAAAGTTCCCTTGATCATCTGGAAGTACCCACACCAGAGCTGTTACCAACTTCTGCTTCAACTCTTGAAAGTTATCCTCACATTCTGCACTCCATTCAAACTTTTGATTTTTTCTGGTTAACTTGGTCAATGGCGTGGCGATTTTCAAAAAATCTTTGACAAACCTTCTGTAGTATCCTGCCAATCCTCGAAAACTTCGCACTTCCGTAGGAGTCTTTGGCCTCTCCCAACTCATAACTGCCTCAATCTTTGCCGGATCCACTTTAACTCCTTCATTTCCAATGACATGCCCCAAAAATTGAACTTCCTTTAACCAAAACTCACATTTGGTAAACTTGGCATACAACTTCTCTTGCCGAAGTATCTCCAATGTTATCCAGAGGTGCTGCTTATGTTCTTCTTCCAACTTAGAATAAATAAGGATGTCATCAATGAATACCACGACAAATTTGTCCAAATACTTCTTAAATATTCGATTCATCAGATCCATAAATGTGGCCGGAGCATTGGTCAGTCCAAACGGCATTACTAGGAATTCATAATGCCCATATCTGGTCCTGAATGCGGTCTTGGGAATATCTTCTTCTTTGATCTTTAATTGATGGTATCCCGATCTCAAGTCAATCTTTGAGAAGCATTTTGCTCCCTTCAACTGGTCAAAAAGGTCATCTATTCTTGGTAGCGGGTAGCGGTTCTTGATCGTTACCTTATTCAACTCCCGATAATCTATGCATAGTCGCATACTCCCATCTTTCTTCTTTACAAACAGAACAGGTGATCCCCATGGCGATGTACTTGGCCTTATCACTCCTTTATCCAACAATTCTTGTAGCTGGCTTGCCAACTCTTTCATTTCTGCTGGTGCCATCCTATATGGGGCCTTTAAAACTGGTTTCGTACCTGGAGCAAGGTTGATCTCGAACTCGATTTGTCGATCTGGTGGTAAGCCTGGTAGTTCGTCGGGAAACACATCCGGGAACTCGTTAAATACAGGGATATCTTCCATGTTGGGGCTGCCTTTTTCCGAATCCACTACATAAGCTAGGAACGACTCACAACCTTTTCTAAGTAGCTTCTTAGCCTGAACAATTGTAAGAAATAGTTGTTCTTGCCTCTGCCCCTTAAATACTACCTTCTCTCCACTCTTTGTCTTTAAATACACTTTCTTGGTCTTACAATTAATCTGAGCGCTATTCTCTCCTAACCAATCCATTCCTAAAATTATATCAAACTCTCCCAACTTGAAGAGTATCAAGTCGGCTGAAAACTTATACCCCGAAATATTAATCTCACACTTTGGACAAAATTGATTCACAGGAATCTTCTCTTGGTTCGCAATTACCACATTTACTACCTCACTCATAATCATTTTCTCACATTGAAGCTTATCAACAAAAGATTCTGATATGAAAGATCTTGTTGCTCCCGAATCAATCAATACTTTAGCTTTGACATTATTGAGTAAAAGTGTACCTGCTATCACCTCAGAATTCTGAACAGCATCCTTCATCTTCAGATCAAATGTCCTTGCTGTTGCTTGCGGGGTTGGTGTAGGTGGTGGAGGTAATGCCGATACCTCGGCTGGCATGCTTGCACTAGTACTTGCCACGTTCATTAAAGCTTTGACTGGTTCGGTTGCCTTACACTCCCTAGCCATGTGTTCAGTCTTCCCACACTTGTAACACATAACTCCTGGCTTCGGCATCTTGCACTCATTCGCCAGATGTCCCTTCTGATTGCACCTGTAGCATGTAATGCTCAGCTTATTACACACTCCGGGGTGCCTTCTTCCGCAGTGCTTGCATTCTGGCCTCTGGAACCTGTTTTCTCCAACTTGCCCTTGGCTTGCCTGATTGTTCCCCTTCGATTCTTGCCTTTTGCCCAAATTTCCTTTCTTTTGAAAATTTCCGCCCTTCTGGAAACCAATCCTCTTTACATTCCGATCTTGTGAACTTCCTACTTCAGACTTTTCTCCATAAAATAAAACCTTCCTCTTCTTGTTATCCCTCTCTTTCCTTGACTGCATCCCATTATTCTCAATCAGAGCAGCTTTTTATACTACTCCCGTATAAGTTTCAAGCTCAAACATAGCCACTTTATCTCTGATCCAAGGCTCCAATCCTTGCTGAAATTTCTTTGCTTTTTCCTCCTCAGTGCTGGTATACTTTGTCACAAACCTTGACAACTCAGTGAACTTCTTCTCATACTCCAATACAGTCATGTTCCCTTGCTTCAACTCAAGAAATTTTAGCTCCATCTGATTCTGCATGTACTTAGAGTAATACTTGTCCAGAAATAACTTCTTAAATCTCTCCCAAAAAACCTGCGGAGTGACTTCCATAGCTTTTACTGATTCCCACCAATAGATAACTTCTCCCTTCAAGAAGTAAGTAGCATACGGCGTCTTCTGATCGTCTCCTAACTGTACCAACTCAAAAGCCCTTTCCATCTCCTTGATCCATGTGTTAGCTATCACTGGATCAGTGGTATCATGAAATGCAGGTGGATTCACATTCTGAACAGCCTTGAAAGTGACAATTTATCTAGGTGGTACTGGTGGTTCAGGTGGTTGGTGTGGCTCACGGTTATCTTGGTTTTTAATTCGTTGTTGAAGAGTTAGTTATTGTTGAGCTATAGCATTGGTCTGCTGTTGCAAGGTTTCCAGTAGTCGAAGAATATTTGGGTCTGTGGTGGATGTGGTTGTTGGGTTCTTCTTTTTGGGAGGCATGATCCTGAAATAAGAGTTGTGTCAAAACAGATATGAATGATAAAATGATTCGAGGGTATCGCATGGCATTCTCATTTACATATGGGGTCAAGTTTCCAAATTAAGCAGATATGATGATAAAAACGTAAAATAACAGTTGAGAGCAAATGGAACAATAGCACATAATTATTGAAATTTTAAAGGTTACAATACATAAGATTAGGACAAAGTCTGATTCTAGGAATAACAGGCTTATTTAAAGGAAACAACGGAAATAACTGGGGATTCCATAGAGTCTGATAGTACAACAACATGAAAGGTAAATGGAAAGAACTAAGGCTCCACTCCATCTGAACGGGGCTTGGTAGTCTTTTCCTCTCGAAGCGTCTTCATAATGCTCTGGAGCTCATCCACCACCATCTGAATGACATACTGGCTGGTGCGGTCCCGGTGCGCTGGCATCTCCTCAAGCTTAGTGTTGACGTACAGAACCAAGGTCTCAAGTCTCGCAGTCATCTACTCCTTGGGCTTCCCTTCGTAGTTTCGGCTGTCCGGATACACGTTCTTCAGTCGGTCTATCAGTCGGTCGTACTTGCCCTGAAGCATGTCGAACTCGCGCCTCAACTCAGCATACACTGTGAAAGCAATAGTGTCGTCCGACCCAGAGGATGACGAGGAATGCGCCCTTTGCTGACAACCAATAAGAGGAGTATTAATAATAAATTTACTTATCCTACTCTCTCGCATATTATCTATAACCTACACATAAATCCTATAACCTATTTGGGCTGTCCAGGGACTCTAAACCGTAGCTCTGATACCAAAACCTGTCACGCCCCCAACTTAAACAGCAAATTTAAATATAGCTATTACAAAATTTTAAAAGAGATAACACAACCAAATCCAAGATCTTACAGTTTAGGGTTTGGAACAGCCCAACACTACCATCTATTACAACTGATTATAATTACCGAGTCCTCACACAAACTACTATCACTTATTCTACCTGAGCTCGAACATAAGCATCAGCATCACAGGTCTTACGGGCAGTCTGCTTGAATCTAACCATAGCTGCTAGCTGTAATATCAGGGTAAGCAAGAAGTGAGCCAAATGCTCAACAAGTGCTAAACAATACGATACAAAACATAAATCGAGATATATATTAAAGAATGACAATGTTAAGACATAACCAATGATAACAAGAGATAAAACTTTGGGTGAGGGCATCATTTGCTTGTATCAAAACAATTTCAAAATCATATCTTAATCAAAATCATTTTATGACGCTACGGATTACAGCCGGTGATCAGCCGCGAAGTAATCCCGAACCTCGCTGGGTTCTAAAACATTAATGGGATCCCTAGGCAACTTTTAAGCCTACATAATAAATGTGGAAACGACTCGCGTCTCAGTCCAAATCCATTATTCAGAGAAAACATTTATCCCCCTTTGGGACTAAAAATCCACATTTTTAATCATTTTAAAAACTGATGCCGATTTATGACAAAATCTCTTTTGACTGTAAACATTTTTATCAAGGGATTATAGATCAACTTGAAACACTGGAAATATGTCACAAAATCCCAAGGCCATGATCCACTAGACTTTACTCTATTAGGGTAACTGAAAGGTTTCCATACACAAGAAATTGGACGAGGAAATTTAGCAAGGCTATTGGATATTATGAAAGAGTAATGCCAAACTAGGCTTAAAGCAATGGTTTTCGATAAGGTACAAGTACTAGAATATCAAGAAGATAAGCTTCATGAATACTAAGGGTGTTAGGTATGAAGAAATGATCTTTAACTCAGGATATATCAGAATTGTCAAGCCTTAGGATAGGAAAGAGGGGTATCAATCAATTAGGGACAACTTTGATAAATATCTGGCTTTTAGGTATCAAGGTAAGGTTCTATAGGGGTTCAAGTATCAGTATGAGATATCATTACTTAGGAATCATTAGCATGGTAATCAAGAGGATCAACCGAGTTCTATAACAACTCTTTATTTTATCATGGCATTTCTATATGATTCAAAGATAAACATAAGATACGCTTGATTCAAATATAACAACATGACTCAGGATAGTTGCAGCAATGTATGAACCATTAGCAGTAAATACGAAGGTCAAGTTGAATCACTTGCCTTGAGAAAGGCTGTTCTGGTCTGACTGGTAGGAGCAACTGGAGCTTCACTCGACCTTTATGGCAAGTTTTCCCTCGTCTCGAGATCCTACATAAATAATAATAATCCTCATTATAATATATTCTTACCATCTTAACCTATTTTCAACTTGAAATTATACACGGATGGCACTTAGGCCTATATGCACTTAATTTATATTCACCTTTAAATTACAATTATACACACATAGCCACATATTCTCATATCATATATTAATACCAAATAACACCATATATACCATAATGCAACACTAGGCTTGGATGATCTCGACTCACAACTTAAGTCACTTGGTCGCTAAACTAGACAAAGTCTTCTAATTTTGGCTTCCTAACTTGACGTGCCTTTTCTAAACTATCCAAGACCTATTGACCCTCACTTGTGCCTTTTGCTCTACTGACCTTATACCATCTTAAAACTATGGTGGTCGACCTAATACTTACTTCTACGTGTTCTAAAACTATGCGATAAGTGAAAGTGCTTACTGGTGCAAATTTCAGAATAACAACTATGGTTTCTTGAGTGCATTAGACACTCTTAAACTACAAGCTTTCCTTCAAAACTCTTACACAAGACTCTCCTGACCTAAGGGAATCTCACAAACTTGATGTGGCTCAAGGGCCTGGCTTGGGCCTTCTTGGGCCTAAGCTAAAAGTTCAAGGTTCCCCTGTTTTTCTGGGCAGAAAATGCCCTGACTTGAATTAACTTGTGACACATGGTTCTAACTCATATTCTATGAACTATGGTTGGAAAAACTTCTCTGACACTCCCTATAACTAAGGCCCAACAGGGCCTAATTAGGGCCTACCCATGACATGGTCAAATCTCCCTATTTCTAAGTTGCAACAAAACTGTCCCCTGCTGGACAGATTTTGTTATTCTACTTGTGCACCTAACCAAATGACATGAAAACCTCTAACCAACACCTAAAACCTTTTATATACTCCCAATACTAACTTCTGGTGGCTTGGGCCTCAAAGTGCACATCAATGACATGGTCAAAACTCACTCTAAACCTCAGGGTACTAAACTGATTTTCTGAAGAAACTATAACTCTCATTTCTCCAAGGTTTTGACTTGACAAACTCAACTACCAACAACCCAATACTCAAACCAAGTGTTAGGTCCCAATTTGTTTGTAGAAGGGGGGGGTTGAATGCAAACAATACCGTTTCGTCGAATAAAATGCGGAATAAAATTGTGAAACAAAATTCAAGTTAAATAAAACTTTTATTAAACTTGAAAGGTGTTACAACTACGGTATCGATTACAAGGGATTAATCTCAAATCAATTATTACAAATTTAGAATAAATTCGACATGAACTTTTTCTATTTTTGTAATTAAAAGATCAAATGCTAAAAGCGATTTGAGATTAAGTTCTAGGGATTTTAATCCGCTAGATTGATATACAAGAACAAGATAAGTAATTCTAGTGGTTTGGATTTAACATTAACAAACTAGAATATTTGATCTTGAATAAGCAGATGAATGATGAAATATTTTCTTTTGTTTTCTGCTGTGTTTTCTTGTTCTGTATGTGCTGCTCTGTTTTTGCTGAGTAGTCTGTTGATATTGTCTTCTGCTTTCTTTTAATCAATCACAGCCGAAGTTGTTGAACTGGTGTGACAATCTATTTGAGTTTGAAAGACTTTCGGTGAGACAATCTATTAGAGCTAGGAAGACAATTAAAATGAACTAGCAAGACTTTCGGTATGACTATTAATTGTCATACCGATTGTCATAGTAGTACAATTGAAATTGTTTTTCTGAATACATAATTGATTTTAATCTAATTGAAAATTCTATCAATACAATCAACTGAATTAGCAAGACATTCGGTATGACTATCAATTGTCATACCGATTGTCATACTAGTACAATCAGTTGTCTTTTTAGAATTATCACAGATTTTAATCAATTAACATTCTGAAAATCCTCATTATTAATTCTAAATTAATTAATCAATTTAATTCAATTAATCAATAAATTAATCCTTGCATATTTAATTTATTCTCTTAATTAAATTATATGACTTAATTAATTAATAGTGAATTAATACTATCCCTGAGCAGCATCCATTCTTCTGACAATCTTCTGAAAGTCTCTGAGACTTATGAATCAATTCCGTCACTTCAATGCTGACACTCGATGTACTGTCTGGTTCATGAGTGACTAACTTTCGTGACGTTTCTTCATGTCTTGACTTTGTTGTTCTGATTGAATCCTTGTAATAAATGATACCTTGACGAGATCTCTGTCACTTGATTAAATCCACGATCTTGATTTATATCACTGAGGCATGATCAAATTCTTGAACTTCTTCCAGTGAATCTTCAAGTCTGCAGATGAACAATGTTTCTTTATTCTTTGACAGATGTTACTTTGTGAGATCTCTCTGATGCTTGATCCACTATTTACTTATTACATTCTTATTTGAGTTGAGTTAAATACTCGAATAAACGAGTAGGCTATGACATATGCCTTTCAATCTCCCCCTATTTGCTTGTTAGACAATAACAACAAATACCTAGAGGATAACTCAACTAACAAATAAGAAAAAGATATAAACAGTAATGTAAAGTAAATAGCAGAAAAGTTCTGGATTATATTTAACATTTTCCAGATTCCAAATGAAATTTACAAGTGAATACAAGATAGATGTTCCTCTAGCCTGAACATATAACTACATTAGACTATCTTGATTCATAACGCTCTAATCATATTACATTGAGTTTTGAGCTAATTGACTTTAGTTGTCTTCTCTTCTGACTTCACCTTCTTCTAAATCTTGAAGCAATTCCTTGTCAAAGATACGATCTTTTTCTGAAGTGAAGCTTGCAGGTCTGACTGGTTGAACTCCAACTGTCTTCAACTTATTCTTGAGTTGATTGTACCTTTTAACATTCTTCTCACAATAAGCTTGAATCAAGTCAGCAGCTTGAGTCTTCAACATGGATGAATATCCAGCAGTTCTCAAATGATGTTCCATCCAGACCAGATGCTTAGCTGAGTAGTCTTTAAGAGATTGTATATCTAGCTGACAGATTTGAAGACAATCAGACTTAAAGAATCTCACCTGATGAGGATTGTTGACCACTTGAGGACTAGCCCTGCTGGCAAACTCTTTAAGCCTTTCCCGAAGAACTTCATTCAACTCTGAGCTTCTTTTCACTTTGTTTAAAAGAACCCAAATCTCTGACAACGAACGATTCTCAAATAGATGAAGTGACACCTTGAATGATCCTTCACTCTGACAATATACAAAAATGCTCATCTCATTTAGGGATCTATCAAAAGCAGCTGTGATCCTTGAGACTTCAGTCTTGATAGCATTCATGTACATGTCATTGTTAGGATTTGAGATTTCCAGCTTGTCAAGAAGATGTAAGAACTGCCTATCATTGTTAGTGCATAGCTGAGGCATATCGAGTACTCTCCTAGCTTCATCCCACTTTCCACCAATCTTCAGTCTGACATCTCTTCTCCTTTCTTGAGCTTTAATGTCATGAAGACGTTGCTTTTGAAGAGTTTCTGTTCTTTGTATGTCTTTTCTCCTATCAATGATCTGAGAGACCTTCTTGAGTTCAGCTTCTTTTCTTTGCATCTCTGACTGCTCTTTCTGAAATTCTTTCTCAAACCTAGGATCCACTGTATCTTCTTCTTCCCAATCTTCAAAATCACTTTCTTCTTCAGCTTCAAATAACCCATCTTTATCTTCCTGAATTGGTTCAGTGGGAATGTCAAAAATATCGAAGTCATCCTGTTCTCCACTGTAGTAGGCATCATCAGCCTTTCCTTTATCTCCAGCAGAAGTATCTTTTTCTTTCCCTTTGGAACTACTCCCTTTCTTCTCCCCCTTAGTTGAGGGATCCTCTACTGACTTTCCTTTGAAACCTCCACCACTTCCAGAGCCTGATCCTCCACCAGACGGTCCTTCAAAATAAGCTCTTTGTTCTTCATTAGGGCAATGAGAATTCTTGATCATGTAATATAAGTGCTTCATGCCTTCATTTAGATGTTCCATGCCCGTCTCTATCTTTAGAAATCTTGAGTTGTCCAGTGAATGATTCATCTCAACGAGGTCTTCAAGAGAAGTCATTCTTGTATGTAGGGAGCAGAAGTTGGATATGTCATCAGCTGATAAATTTGGAGTGTCCTGAATAGAATTGAGCTTTGGTATTACAGTAGTCTTTAAATCTGAGATGTCATTCCTTATGATTGCAAGCTGATTGTCGACAGAGGTGGAAGAAGAAGACCGTTCAACCACTTGTGCTTTGAATGCTTGAGCTTCAGCTTGACTTTTAGCAAGTTCTTCTTTCAGGGCAGCAATCTGAGCTAACAGGTTGACAGTATCAGTGTCTGTGTGTGCTCTCACCTGAAGTTCACTCGTATTTGGTTCACTCATCTCACGTGCATGTGTTTCTCTCAATATGATTGCTCGTGAGGAGTCTTCCAATTGCTGTTCTTGTGTACCTGCATTAAAAATCACCCTAGCCTCTTCAAGAGAGGTCAGTGGTGGTGCAATGGGAATTCGCGAGTCCCGATCCTCAGTCAATGCTATCAAATCTTTTGGAATAGATGTCTGAATTGCTTCAGGGATAGATTGACCGAGTTGCCCTCCACTTTCTCCAGATAAATCTGCGAGTGGAGAATCCCATAAGGGAGCCAGAGTTGTTGGATCTGGGAGGGGAGAAAATGACTCTATTAAAGATGGCGGAGAGTCAGATTTTCCCTCTGAAGCATGTGACTGCTCTTCTGCCGTAACTATGGCAGGCACTGTAACCGACTCGACGTGCACTCCTCGCTCGGTGTCTGAGTATTATCTGGGGAAGTGTATGGTTCCATTGTGAGTAATGGAATTGTGCTTGACTCAGTACAAGATGCCATGGCCCGATGGCGAATTTCAATAGATGCATCCTGTTGAGAGAATGCCTCTAGTAACTGTTCATTGGCCATTTCAAAGTCCATGTCCTGTTGGGAGGACAAGGATGGGCTTTCAGATGCCTCAGAATAGGTTTTTCTTTTCTTAGGAGGAGGCAGAGCTGAGGGTTCACTCATATTTGACATTGTACTACTTCCTAGTAATCTTCTGGGTAACATTTTAGACAGTGGGGGAGAGGGTGAGATAGAATGAGACTCTGTGTTTGGCTCTATGACCTGGGATTGAAGCTGTGGTTCTACAACTTCATGGTCAGCCCTATCAACCACTGAGGGTCTGTTAACAGAAGTAGGAAGAGAGTGAGAGTGAGGAGTTACTACCTGTAATGGAAGAGCCTGGGTGGCTTGAACCACTGGAGGTTGAGGTTGCTGTTCATGGCCGGGAAGATTAAAAATAGGCAAGGGAATATAATTGGCCATGAAAGCAGATACAAGTACTGGTACTTGCATAAATTTGAAGGTTGTGTCTTGGCGAGTGTAAATCTTTTTGCTAACTGGTGGGGGTTCGGTTACAGCAGAGTTAGCAAAAAGTGCTTTGTGTTCAGGGGTGAGTAGATGATCTGCTATAAGCATAAGAAAACGAGCATAGTAACATGATACCCTACGATTTGTAGAATGATCACGTAAAGCAGAAGTTAGACGTCTCAAGAGAATGGGAAAAAGTTGTTTGCCAAAATTGATTCTTTGATTGAAAACAACCGCAAGACCAATATACTGCAGGGTGGAAGTAATGTTATGAAAATTAGATTTTGTGCAGTTGGCAAACACTTTGGAAAGTGTATCGAAGAATATATCCCATTCAGACACCAAATTTGATTTAGAAAGTTTGGTTAAATTGATCACCCCCTGATAGTGAATAGCATTGAAAAAATTTGTGATATCATTTTCAGAGGGTAAATTACAGAAATTGTCTAGTGGAAAATTTAACGCACGATTGACGACTGTTTCATCAACTACATACTGTGTGTTTGCGATGGTGAATGAAAAAGATTTTGAATCATCGGCCACAGTAGAAGTTGTGCAAATCAGTCTAAGTAGATCGACGTTTAAAATCACATTTGATTTAATAGCAGAGCTAACAATCGAATGATCATTTAAAAATCTAATCCAAGGCTTAAATTTTTCAACATCACAATTTTCCGGATTGAAATAACCAACTTGATTATGCGCGACAATTTGGAAATTGAGAGCCATTTTTTTTATAAAATAATAATAAGACACAAGCTTTTCAGAATTTTAAGAATAATATTAAGAAAATTCGAATTAATTAAATTAATTTAATAATTCGAATTAAATTAATTATAATCGAAAAATTTAGACAGAAATGTATCTCGTTAAAATTCTTAAATCACTAACACAGTTTTGACACACCAAAAGACACAAATAAGAAATTAAAATTAAAATGGAATTTGAAGGGGCAAACTGATTTTAATTTGATTTTTGCGTTTTTTTTATAATAACTTTTATTTTTAAGAAAATTCAACAGCACTTGTTTATGTATATACTTATATGTATATATCACTAAAGTGATGATTAAGTGTGCTGAGTAAAAACTCGAGCAAGGAAATATGGTGACTGTTTTTTTTTGTTTGTTCGAGGAGAGAGAAGAGAGAAAATGAGAGTGAAAACTGTTAGTAATTTTTTGAAAATGAACTGCTAAGTTGAATTGGTGAAAAACAACACAGCAACAGCCTTTATATAACAGCTGGTATGACAATCCGGGATTGTCATACCGATTGTCATACCAGGCAAAAAGAAGAAAAATAAATAACAGAATGAGTATTAAAATTATAATTGGTATGACAATCTGATAGTCATACCGATTGTCATACCAGTACAAAATAAAACAATATAATTCTGATATTAATTTTATTACTGGCATGACAATCAATAGTCATACCGATTGTCTTGCCAGTTATAAAATTAATCTGATTTTAAAATAAGCAATCATTATTACTAAAATGACTTTCAGCAAGACAATTTCAATTGTCTTGCCGATTGTCTTTCTAGAATAAGATAAAATAAGCATTAACAGATTTATATTTTCATGTTTACTGAAATGATTTTCAGCAAGACAATTTTAATTGTCTTGCCGATTGTCTTTGCAGTAGAAAAACAAAATGAATATGTACAGACAACTATTAATGTACTGAAGCTATATTTCATAATAGTACAACTGAAATAAACACTTAAAATTTTCACAAAGACAAAGACAATATTTCAGAATTAATTATTTTTATTCTAAAAATAGATTTCTGTTGAATTTTAGCAAATAAAATTCATAGAAAAATATCTTTAGAGGAAATAAAATATTCTGAGATATTTTAAATTAACAAGTAGAGTAAATAACATAGATAAGATAATATATATTACATAGAAATAAGCAAGAAATATGATAAAATGATAAAATAAATTTGCAAATGAATTTTTCATTTATGAAAAATTCATTTGTAAATTCATTCAAGAACAGATTCCAGATATTAATTAAATTAATCACAAAAACTATTTAACATGCCCAATTTACCAACTAATCTGGTAAATGTGGATTCATCAAGTGGTTTAGTGAAAATATCTGCTATTTGTTCTTCTGTTGGAACAAAAAATAGTTCAACAGTACCATTCATGACGTGCTCTCTAATAAAATGATACCTGATGTCAATGTGCTTTGTCCTCGAGTGCTGCACAGGGTTGTTGGTGATGGCTATTGCACTTGTGTTGTCACATAAAATAGGAATCTTGTTCAATACAGAGCCATAGTCTCGTAGTTGGTTCCTAATCCACAAGATCTGAGCACGGCAGCTTCCAGCAGCAATATATTCAGCCTCGGCCGTTGAGTTGGAAACTGTTTGCTGTTTCTTGTTGTACCATGAGACTAGCCTGCTTCCTAAGAATTGACAACTTCCTGAGGTGCTTTTCCTATCAACAACACTTCCTGCATAATCTGAATCTGTATATCCGACAAGGTTAAAACCAGATTCTTTAGGGTACCAAATACCTAGATTTGGTGTTCCCTTAAGATATCTTAAGATTCGTTTAACAGCAACGAGATGAATATCTCTAGGATCCGCTTGGAACCTTGCACATAGGCATGTAGCATACATAATATCTGGTCTACTTGCAGTAAGATAGAGTAACGAGCCAATCATACCTCTGTAGCTTGTGACATCTACCTTAATGGAGTTTTCACATGGTCCAAGCTTGACAGCTGTAGTTGATGGAGTCCTTGCTGATGCAGAATCCTCCAGATTGTATTTTTTGAGGAGTTCCTTGAGATACTTGGATTGACAAATAAATGTTCCGTCTAACCTTTGATTTACTTGTAATCCAAGAAAGAACTTCAGCTCTCCCATCATGCTCATTTCAAACTTGCTGTGCATTAACTTAGCAAATCTCTTACAGAGATTATCATTAGTAGACCCAAATATTATATCATCCACATAGACTTGGACTAATATAGTATCATTCTTATGTTTTTTAGAAAAGATAGTTTTGTCTATGACACCTCTAATAAAGCTATTTTCAATAAGAAATTCAGAGAGAGTGTCATACCATTTTCTTGGTGACTGTTTTAGCCCATAGATAGCCTTGAAAAGAAAGAAGACAAAATCCATATGATCTGGATCTTCAAAACCAGGAGGTTGCTCTACATATACCTCTTCATCCAGCTTTCCATTCAGAAAGGCGCTCTTGACATCCATTTGATAAACTTTAAAGTTTGAAAATGCTGCGAATGCCAGAAATATCCTGATGGCCTCAAGTCTAGCCACTGGAGCATAGGTTTCATCATAATCAATACCTTCAGCTTGAGAATACCCTTTAGCTACCAGTCTTGCTTTGTTTCTTGTAACCACACCATCTTCATCTAGTTTATTCCTGAATACCCACCTTGTACCAACAGTTTTCTTGTGTACAGGCCTAGGTACCAGTTTCCAGACTTGTTGACTTTCAAACTGATTGAGTTCATCTTGCATAGCAATCACCCAATCTGGATCAGTCAGTGCTTCTTCAATTTTCTTAGGTTCCATCTCAGAAAGAAATCCTGAGAACAGACACTCATTTTGAGTAGCACGTCTAGTTCTGACTCCAACATCTGGATCACCAATAATCAACTCAAAAGGGTGAGCTTTATTCCAGATAGTCTGTCTTGGAAGATTTGATCTTGATGATTCGCCTTGAAATTCATTGTGATGTTGTGTCCTACTAGATGATCCTTCAGCATCTCCCCCTGAGTTGTTGCCATGTTGACTTGAAGATTCTCCGTCAGTAGCAGTGGTATCTCCATTGTTTCCAGAGTTTCCATCACTATTACCTTGAGTATTATCAGGATTAACAGGTTCTTCAACAGCAACAACCTCAGGTTCTTGACCATGTTCTGACTCTGAATCTGACGTATCATCAAACTTCAGTTTCTCAGAAGGATCTTCAGTTTGGATACTAGGGAGTTTAGTGTCATCAAATGTAACATTGACACTTTCAGTTACTTTGTGTTGATCAATGATATACACTCTATATGATCTTCTTCCATATCCAACAAAAATACCCTCATATGCCTTTGCCTCGAACTTACCACGACGATCATCTCCATCCTTGAGCACGAAGCATCTGGCACCAAATACATGAAAGTATTTGATAGAAGGTTTCTGTTCATTCAAAATCTCATAAGGAGTTTTCATGAAGTCTTTGTTGATTAAAGTTCGATTCTGAGTATAACATGCAGTATTGACAGCTTCAGCCCAAAAGTACATTGGAAGACCTGATTCATTTAACATCGTTCTTGCAGCTTTAATCAATGTACGATTCTTCCTTTCTACCACTCCATTTTGCTGAGGGGTTCTAGGAGCTGAAAATTGTCTGGTAATCCCTTTGTCTGTACAGAATCCATTTAGAAGTGCATTCTTGAATTCTGTTCCATTATCTGACCTTATTGCTCTAACAGGGACGTTAGAATCTAACTCAATCATCTTGATATGATCAATCACAACTTGTGGTGTTTCATCCTTAGAGTGAAGAAATAAAACCCACGTATACTTGGAATAGTCATCAACTATCACAAGACAGTAACACTTCTTTGACATAGAAAGGATATTAACTGGACCAAATAAATCCATGTGCAATAATTGCAGAACACCAGTTATGGAAGATGTGTCAGTGCCTTTGTGACTTGCTTTCTTTGACTTTCCTTTCTGGCAAGCCTCACATAGTCCTTCTGGAGAGAATTCCAGCTGAGGCAGACCTCTTACCAATTCTATTTTGACAAGAGAATTCATTGTCTTGAAATTGAGATGGGAAAGTCTCTTGTGCCATAGCCAACTCTCATTTGACGATGCTTTTGCATAGAAACAATTGACTTCAAGATTGCTTCCAGAGTTCATGTCAGCTACGAACAGATTTCCTTTCCGTATTCCCATTAAGGAGGGTTTTTCACTTTTCTTGTGCAGAATCTGACACTTCAGCTTGTCGAATAAAACATTGTAGCCGTTGTCACAGAACTGACTAATGCTAAGCAGATTGTGTTCAAGTCCTTGCACAAGATATACATTTTCAATGATAACATTTCCAGCTTGCAAACAGCCATATCCCTCCGTTAAACCTTTGCTGTTATCTCCAAAGGTAACCACTGGGCCAGCTTTCTCAACCACATTTGATAGCAGGGCTCTATCTCCGGTCATATGTCTTGACGATCCACTGTCAAGAATCCACACTACCGGTTGTACCTGTTTAATGCCCTGCAATACAAATGGATTAGAACTTCTTCGGAACCCAAGCTTGGCTGGGTCCGGCATACTTGTAAAATTGGCCTTTATCAGGCAAAACAACATTCTTAATTTCACTATTCTCAACATTCTCAATGACTGAACATTTGACCTTTAAAACAGCCTTATTAGATTTATGTTTAGGCTTAGGCACAAATGTCTCCTTTCTAGCTTTAGGAGGACTAGCAGTCTTAGACCTATCATGCTTTCTATTATTCACATGCTGACGAGGAGTAGTCTTATCATTAGAAGCATGCTTACCATTAAAATAAGCAAACAACAGATTAAAAGCACAAGACATACAATCAGGAACACCACATGCTTTATGAGAAGGATTAACAATAGGCAACTTATGCATGGTAGACATGGCATTTGTGCTATCCAACTCATGTGTGTCTGAGTTAGTCTCAGTTGCTTTCACAACCTTGACTGGAACTTTTGACACACTTGACTTGGAGACAGCTTTCCCATTAGCATTATCTTCAGCACGGATTTCTTCTTGAATAATAAAAGAGGTCTCATCAAATGGTTCAGCAATTGATTCCTTATAGAGGGGTTCATCAACACCCTTAAGCACATGTGGTACTTCCCTGCCTTTAGCACATACATGAGGAGGGGAGTTTATGCCTAATTTTCCAATAGCAGCATTGTAATCATAACCTATTCCATGTGTTTGATTAACAACTTGCTTATTGTAAAACTCTTTGGACTTCGAACAAGAATTAAAGTAAGCTTTAACCTTAGCCTCAAGACCGGTGATCTTGTCTTTGAGAATAGTTTCGAGTTGTCTATAACAGTCAACTCTATTCTCTAGAAAAGATACTTGGTCTTTAAGTTTATCTTGATTAATGTGCACAAGTCTTAATTCATTGACCTCTTTCTCAAGGTCTTTGATTTGTTGATTTAACAATTCATTATCACGACGAGCACAATCTAAGTTACCTCTTAGATGATAAACCATTTCAGCATCAGAAAGTTTTACCTCTTTTCTTGGCGATGAGGTGCTTGCATCACTAGCCATGAGAGCAAGATTCCCAACTTCTTCATCTTCACTGTCAGTATCATCCCAGCTTCTTCCCTTTGCCAGGTACGCCCTTTCAGATTTACTCTTCTGATTAGAATCGTAAGAGTTCTTCCTTGCTTGTTTTGGCTTCCTGTATTCTGTGGCAAAGTGTCCCAACTCATTACAGTTGAAGCATCGAATGGTGCTTCGATCAACCATCCCTGTTTTATACCCACCACTGCTGGTGTTAGAGGATGAAGATCCACCTTTCTGGAATCTGTTGTAGTTGGACTTGTACTTGAACTTGGGATTCCTTTTGAATCTGACATTTGAGAATCTCTTGACAATCAGGGCCATTGACTCATCCTCCAATTGCTCCAGTTCTTCCAAGGAATAATAATCATCTCCTGATTGATTTGTAGTAGGTGAATCAAATTCTGCTACTATCACATTATCTTCAACCTTGGAAGACTGTACCATTCTATCTGACTGTTGAGATTGTTGTTGATATAGTGGTTGTTGTTGTTGTTGTTCATCAGCTACCAGAGCAGTAGTCGTGCTGACCACTCTTCCTTTCCCGTAAACTTCCTTTTGCTGAATCTGCTCCAACTCATAAGTCTTTAACACACCATATAGCCTTTCCAAAGAAATCTCACTCAGATCTCTTGCTTCTCTTATGGCAGTGATTCTATGTTCGAGATGAGTTGGCAGTGTTAAAAGGAACTTTTTATTGACCTCCCTGATGGAATAGTATTTACCATTAATGTTCAGGTTGTTGATCAATGCATTGTACCTCTCAAACACTTCAGTGATTCCTTCTCCTGGATTAGATTTAAAGTATTCATACTCAGAGGTTAGGATTTCTAGTTTGTTCTCCCTAACTTCCTCTGTGCCTTCATTAATAATCTCAATAGTTTCCCAGATATGTTTAGAATATTTACAATTCATCACATGTCTGTTCATTAGGGGATTAAGGGAATCTACTAAGATTAATTGAAGGCTAGCATCCAGGGAAGCTTCTTCTATTTCAGCAGGAGGGAAGTCCTCAGGATCCTTCACATAAGTTCTCGCTTTGGTGATCACCACATCATTCTCTATTACCTCTGGTTCAATAACCATAGGAATTTTTGGACCCTTCTTCAACACTTGCAAATATTTGGAATCACTTGCCTTGAGAAAGGCTGTTCTGGTCTGACTGGTAGGAGCAACTGGAGCTTCACTCGACCTTTATGGCAAGTTTTCCCTCGTCTCGAGATCCTACATAAATAATAATAATCCTCATTATAATATATTCTTACCATCTTAACCTATTTTCAACTTGAAATTATACACGGATGGCACTTAGGCCTATATGCACTTAATTTATATTCACCTTTAAATTACAATTATACACACATAGCCACATATTCTCATATCATATATTAATACCAAATAACACCATATATACCATAATGCAACACTAGGCTTGGATGATCTCGACTCACAACTTAAGTCACTTGGTCGCTAAACTAGACAAAGTCTTCTAATTTTGGCTTCCTAACTTGACGTGCCTTTTCTAAACTATCCAAGACCTATTGACCCTCACTTGTGCCTTTTGCTCTACTGACCTTATACCATCTTAAAACTATGGTGGTCGACCTAATACTTACTTCTACGTGTTCTAAAACTATGCGATAAGTGAAAGTGCTTACTGGTGCAAATTTCAGAATAACAACTATGGTTTCTTGAGTGCATTAGACACTCTTAAACTACAAGCTTTCCTTCAAAACTCTTACACAAGACTCTCCTGACCTAAGGGAATCTCACAAACTTGATGTGGCTCAAGGGCCTGGCTTGGGCCTTCTTGGGCCTAAGCTAAAAGTTCAAGGTTCCCCTGTTTTTCTGGGCAGAAAATGCCCTGACTTGAATTAACTTGTGACACATGGTTCTAACTCATATTCTATGAACTATGGTTGGAAAAACTTCTCTGACACTCCCTATAACTAAGGCCCAACAGGGCCTAATTAGGGCCTACCCATGACATGGTCAAATCTCCCTATTTCTAAGTTGCAACAAAACTGTCCCCTGCTGGACAGATTTTGTTATTCTACTTGTGCACCTAACCAAATGACATGAAAACCTCTAACCAACACCTAAAACCTTTTATATACTCCCAATACTAACTTCTGGTGGCTTGGGCCTCAAAGTGCACATCAATGACATGGTCAAAACTCACTTTAAACCTCAGGGTACTAAACTGATTTTCTGAAGAAACTATAACTCTCATTTCTCCAAGGTTTTGACTTGACAAACTCAACTACCAACAACCCAATACTCAAACCAAGTGTTAGGTCCCAATTTGTTTGTAGAAGGGGGGGGGGTTGAATGCAAACAATACCGTTTCGTCGAATAAAATGCGGAATAAAATTGTGAAACAAAATTCTAGTTAAATAAAACTTTTATTAAACTTGAAAGGTGTTACAACTACGGTATCGATTACAAGGGATTAATCTCAAATCAATTATTACAAATTTAGAATAAATTCGACATGAACTTTTTCTATTTTTGTAATTAAAAGATCAAATGCTAAAAGCGATTTGAGATTAAGTTCTAGGGATTTTAATCCGCTAGATTGATATACAAGAACAAGATAAGTAATTCTAGTGGTTTGGATTTAACATTAACAAACTAGAATATTTGATCTTGAATAAGCAGATGAATGATGAAATATTTTCTTTTATTTTCTGCTGTGTTTTCTTGTTCTGTATGTGCTGCTCTGTTTTTGCTGAGTAGTCTGTTGATATTGTCTTCTGCTTTCTTTTAATCAATCACAGCCGAAGTTGTTGAACTGGTGTGACAATCTATTTGAGTTTGAAAGACTTTCGGTGAGACAATCTATTAGAGCTAGGAAGACAATTAAAATGAACTAGCAAGACTTTCGGTATGACTATTGATTGTCATACCGATTGTCATAGTAGTACAATTGAAATTGTTTTTCTGAATACATAATTGATTTTAATCTAATTGAAAATTCTATCAATACAATCAACTGAATTAGCAAGACATTCGGTATGACTATCAATTGTCATACCGATTGTCATACTAGTACAATCAGTTGTCTTTTTAGAATTATCACAGATTTTAATCAATTAACATTCTGAAAATCCTCATTATTAATTCTAAATTAATTAATCAATTTAATTCAATTAATCAATAAATTAATCCTTGCAGATTTAATTTATTCTCTTAATTAAATTATATGACTTAATTAATTAATAGTGAATTAATACTATCCCTGAGCAGCATCCATTCTTCTGACAATCTTCTGAAAGTCTCTGAGACTTATGAATCAATTCCGTCACTTCAATGCTGACACTCGATGTACTGTCTGGTTCATGAGTGACTAACTTTCGTGACGTTTCTTCATGTCTTGACTTTGTTGTTCTGATTGAATCCTTGTAATAAATGATACCTTGACGAGATCTCTGTCACTTGATTAAATCCACGATCTTGATTTATATCACTGAGGCATGATCAAATTCTTGAACTTCTTCCAGTGAATCTTCAAGTCTGCAGATGAACAATGTTTCTTTATTCTTTGACAGATGTTACTTTGTGAGATCTCTCTGATGCTTGATCCACTATTTACTTATTACATTCTTATTTGAGTTGAGTTAAATACTCGAATAAACGAGTAGGCTATGACATATGCCTTTCACCAAGACTTAAACATGGTAATCTACTGAACTAACTCCCTTATTCTCAAAATAGCCTTGGGTGATATCATCCTTACCTAAGGTACAATTATGGCAAAACAAAAGAGATCACATTTCTTAACTCACCAATCATTAAGTTTTTGAAACAACAAGATATGCATTTTTATAAAAGATAACCATGAATTATTACCATGCAACAAGAAGCATAAATCAATATTAACACATTATTCCTACTGAAATTAAGGCTCACTAACAAAATCTTTCCAAATGATCAAAATCTTATAACATTCTAAGAGAATCCTCATGCATGCATGTCTTCGGGTTTTGCAAACCAAAACAACACATTTTCTACATATATTCTATCATAAAATTGACATGCAAGCCTAGAATAAGCTATACCTAGATGATCACTTAGCATGCAAAGAGTTTTATCAAATTTCCACCACAAAATTCAAGTCATTATCACATAAACATGCAAAAATTGAGTTAAGCAACAAAAATTGTCTTAAGGACCATTCATTCGGCTCCCATATGGTCATGGCCGAATGAAATGGATGGGAATGGCCATTTAATCATCAAGAGTTTCCCTCTCAAGACTTGGCACTTCTCCATTCCTTGTAGTCCTCTCAAAAACAACCCTAAACTCACAAGAATCAAGGTTGTATTTTGAGTTTCACTAGAACCTTTACATGCAACCTTTAAACTTAAACTTTCTACTCAAAACTCTTTGAAATATGAGTGATCATAGTATGGAAAGTAACATTTACTTGTGTAAAGAGTGGAAGCTTGGTTGAGGAATGAAGAAAAATGGGGAGGGGTGGTTCTCAGCTAAACCCGAGAGTGAGAGAGGGAGGGCCGAGAGTGAGGGAGGAGGAGGGAGAGAAGAATGAGTGTGGTGTGGGTGATGAGTGAAAATGATCATGTCTTTGCTTGTTTTATGGTTTTTGTATTGGCAAAAGTGAGTGGAATTAGGAATTGACATGATTAGCCTTCCACTTGAACTTGGTTCAATTTGCATGCAAGGGTAAAGAAGGTATTTGGCTAGGAAATAAGAGTTAGTGGGGTGGTTATTGACTCTTTAGCTCTTTTAGAATGTATGGAATGAATTTGCATGCAAGGATAACTATGTAATTTGCTAATTATATTTATAAAGATTTATTTTTATAAAATAAAACACAAGTTCAAAAATTATAAAATTTATACCATAAAATAACTTGGATTTTTTAGAGACTTTATAAAATCATTTTCAAAATTTGTGAACAAAATACCTTTTAAAAGAAAATATTTCCAAGACTTAGAATATTCCTTATAAATCAAAAATAAAGAAATTAAATAAACTCTTGCTTTAAAAAATCATATACTACATAAAGCAAATTTATAATGCAGAAATTTTCACTCACACAAACGTACAATCATAGAATATATTTTCATTCGGCTTTGATATTATACCAAATCCACAAATAATATTATACGAAAATACCGGTTGTAACAATTTTCTTAATTAAACTATATGACTTAATTAATTAATAGAGAATTAATAGTACTCTTGAACTGCAACCATTCTTCTGAAAATCTTCTGAAAATCACTGAAAATTATGAATCAATTCCACCACTTCAATGTTGACACTCGATGTACTGTCTGGTTCATGAGTGACTAACTTTCGTGATGTTTCTTCATGTCTTGACTTTGACACTTTGATTTTCTTCAGATTAAATCCTTGTAATTCTCTGATACCCTGACGAGATCTCTGTCACTTGATTAAATCCACAATCTTGATTTGTATCACTGAGGCTTGATCAATTTCTTGAACTTCTTCCAGTGAAGTAATTCCCCAAGTCTGTAGATGAACCTTGTTTCTGAATCCTTTGACAGATGTTACTTTCTGAGATCTCTTTGACGGTAGATCCACTATTTACTTATTACATTCTTATTTGAGTTGAGTTAAATCCTTGAATATACAAATAGGCTATGACATATGCCTTACACAATGGAACTGTTCTCTCTCAGTGATGAACAAATATCACGAGAGCTGTTAGGTTACAATGTATGATATTCTCGATAATGATAACACATATAGTGTAAAACCTATATTTGTGCTTATACAGTACACAGTTACAAGATAACTTCTAATTGATATGGAATATAATTTTGTCTCCTAAAATATATCAATCAGATATCTTATACAATTCCTTCAATCCTCTAACTCTTTCCATGCATATCTTCTTTCGTATTAGTCTCGATCTTCTTTCCTGTAAATTAGCTTCCTTCCTTAACTGTTAGTCCTCCCGTACTTAAGTTTGATATCCATCTTCTGATATTTATCTTCTGATAATTTAGTTTGTGATATCTGACTGATATATTTTAGGAGACAGAATTATATTCCATATCAATTAGAAGTTATCTTGTAACTGTGTACTATATAAACACAGACATAGGTTTTACACTATATGTGTTATCATTATCGAGAAGATCATACATTGTAACCTAGCAGCTCTCGTGATATTTGTTCATCACTGAGAGAGAACAGTTCCATTGTAACAGAGTTTATTATATCGAATATATATGTTTACTGTTACTTGTGTTCGAAATCGATTTGATTGTATTCTACACTGTATTCAACCCCCTTCTACAGTGTTGTGTGACCTAACAATTGGTATCAGAGCTTATCTGTTAACACACATACACTAAAGATCCAAACAATCATGTCTGAAGAAACAGAAAATCCAACCAAGCCCACCAAAACTGAAGAAACTAAAAACACTCAAATCCACAGTCGATATGAGACTATTAGGGTTCCCATACCGAGACCTTCTGAGTACCCCATATGGAAAGTGAAGATGGCTATGTTTCTGGAAGCTATAGATCCAGAATATCTTGACAGAATTAATGAAGGACCGCATAAGCCAACCAAGCTCTCTGTTGTAGTTATAGATCAGCCAGCAAAGACCATACCAAAGGAGAAAAGTGAGTATACAGCTGAAGATATCTCATCCATTGCCAATGATACAAAGGTAAGGCATTTGCTACATAGTGCCATTGATAATGTCATGTCAAACAGGGTAATTAATTGCAAGACTGTAAAGGAGATATGGGATGTTTTGGAGACAAGATGTCAGGGAACTGGTGCAATCAAGAAGAACATGAGGACTATACTCACTCAAGAGTATGAGCACTTTGACTCAAAAGATGATGAGTCATTAACTGACTTATATGACAGATATGTCAAACTCTTGAATGATCTGTCACTGGTGGACAAGGAATGTTAGATATATTTGAGATTTCATGTCTAATATGTTTCATGTTTAATTTTCAGATCTTAACAAACAGGAAATATCGGTACTTACTGGAATCAGTACTTACTGGAAGTCAGAACTTAAGGATATCAATACTTAGATTATCAGAAGATAATATCAAAAGATGGATATCAGAACTTAAGTACTGGAGGACTAACAGTTAAGGAAGGAAGCTGATTTACAAGAAAGAAGATCGAGACTAATACAAAAAGAAGATATGCATGGAAAGAGTTAGAGGACTTAAAGACTTGTATAAGATATCTGATTGATATAAATTTAGGAGACAGAATTATATTCCATATCAATTAGAAGTTATCTTGTAACTGTGTACTATATAAACACAGACATAGGTTTACACTATATATGTTATCATTATCGAGAAGATCAAACATTGTAACCTAGCAGCTCTCGTGATATTTGTTCATCACTGAGAGAGAACAGTTCTATTATAACAGAGTTTATTATATCGAATATATCTATTTACTGTTACTTGTGTTCGAAATCGATTTGATTGTATTCTACACTGTATTCTACACTGTATTCAACCCCCTTCTACAGTGTTGTGTGACCTAACAAGTGGTATCAGAGCCTATTTATTAACACGCATACAGTAAAGATCCAAACAATCATGTCTGAAGAAGCAGAAAATCCAACCAAGCCCGCCAAAACTGAAGAAACTCAAAAGACTCAAATCCACAGTCGATATGAGACAATTAGGGTTCCCATACTGAGACCTTCTGAGTACCCCATATGGAAAGTAAAGATGGCTATGTTTCTGGAAGCTACTGATCTAGAAACCTTGACAGAATTAATGAAGGACCGCATAAGCCAACCAAGCTCTCTGTTATAGTTGCAGATCAGCCAGCAAAGACCATACCAAAGGAGAAAAGTGAGTATACAGCTGAAGATATCTCATCCATTGCCAAGGATACAAAGGTAAGGCATCTGCTGCATAGTGCCATTGATAATGTCATGTCAAACAGGGTAATTCATTGCAAGACTGCAAAGGAGATATGGGATGCTTTGGAGACAAGATGCCCAGGGAACTGATGCAATCAAGAAGAACCAGAGGACTATACTCACTCAAGAGTATGAGCACTTTGACTCAAAAAGTGATGAGTCATTAACTGACTTATACGACAGGTTTGTCAAACTCTTGAATGATCTGTCATTGGTGGACAAGGAATATGATCTTGAAGATTTAAAACTAAAATTCCTTTTAGCTCTTCCTGAAAGTTGGGATTTGAAGGCTACTATTATAAGAGACTACTATGCTCTTGATGAAATTTATGGTATGCTCAAGACTTATGAACTTGAGATGGATCAAAGAAGCAAAAGACAAGGGAGAAAGTCAAGGACATTTGCTCTTAAGGCTGAGGAGGAATTCCCCAAAGTGGCTGTCTCAAAGAAAGGCAAAGGAAAAGCTCTCATCACAAAGTCTGATTCAGAATCATCAAGTTGTGATGATGATGATTCAGAAACTGAAAGTTTACCTGAAGTAGATGTTGATGAAGACTCAAATGTCAAATGCTACAATTGTGGTGAGAAAGGCCACATACCTCCTGACTGCAAGAAAGGAAAAAGTGACAAAGGAAAGGCACTTGTCACAAAGAAAAAAAGCTGGACAGACACTTTAGATTCTGAAGATGAGGATAACTATGCCTTGATGGAAAATGCTGATGGCAGCCCTGAAACTGCTGAATTAAAGGTACCTTAAACAACTTATGCATTTCATACTGATGATATTACTGAGTTGAGATTATATCTTAAAACCATGTTTATTATCTACATAGATCAAACTTTAACATATGAAAGATTAACTTCTGAAAATCTTGCTTATAAGAAAAGGAATGATTATTTAGAAAAAGAGTTAGTTATATTCCATTAAACTCAGAAAGAGAGAGATGATGCTTTTTATGTTAGAGATGAATTGCTAAAATTGAATAAATCTCTCAAAACTGAGTTAGAAAAAGAAAAAGAGATTATCAGGACTTGGACTAACTCTGGAAGAACAACTCAGAATTTATTAAGTAGTGGAAATTATAAAGAGGGCTTAGGTTATGAAGATGATAAAGTGAAAAAGGAACTGAACAAATTGTTGTTAAACAAACTGTTAAGCCAAAGGTAAATCCTGTTAAGTTTGTAGCTAAAACTGTAAAGTCTGATTCTGAAAAGATGAAAGAGTCTGTGACAGAAGTTAAGGAGAAGTCAACTTCTGACAAATTACAACAGGATAAACCAGCTGAAGTCAACATAGGCTTAATGACAACGAAGCAGCTTAAGTGTAAGCTGAAAGAAATAAGGAATGTCAACAAGGTTAAGGCAGCTAGGAAAAATAGGAATGGAAAGGAAGGTGTGAATAAAAGCAATAATTATATGCCTGTTCATAATGCTCCTAGAAAGAAATGTTATAACTGTGGAAACTCTAACCATCTTGCTTCTTTTTGCAGGAAGAATAAGAATACAAACTCTTTACCTCCTAAGTCAGGAGTTAAGAGTCAGTCTATTAGGTTTAAGCCACAAAATCCTTGTTCTCATTGTAGTAGTTTATGGCATTCCATTTATACTTGTAAGGAATATCATAGTTTATACTATGATTATTATCAAATAAAACCTTCTTTGAAGAAAGTTACTTTAATTCCTTCTAGTGTAAAGTCTGATGCAAAGTCTGATATAAGTTCTGATAAACAGCATTTTAGCATAAACTCTGATATTAAATCTGCTACAAATGCTAACAAACTTAAAAAGGCCAAAGGATCCAAGCAAGTCTGGGTCCTTAAAACTAACCATTAGTGGTTTTTGTGATTGCAGGGCAACAGGAAAAACATCCTAGTACTGGATAGTGGATGTTCAGGACATATGACTGAAAATAAAGCCCTGTTCTCAGACTTTGTGGAGAAAGCTGGCCCAGGAGTTTCTTATGGAGATGGCAACATGGGAAAAACTCTGGGATATGGCAATATTAATTTTGGGAATGTCATCATTGAAACAATAGCTCTTGTCTCAGGACTTAAACACAATCTGCTGAGTGTGAGTCAAATCTGTGACAAAGGTTATCATGTGAATTTCTTTGAAGAACACTGTAAAGTTGTAAGCAATTCTACAGGCAAAGTGGTTCTGAAAGGATACAGGCATGGTAACATTTATGAAGCCAGACTTTCAACAAGTTCTGATGGTTCTGCACTGTCTGATGAGTAGAGCATCAATTGACAAAAGCTGGAATTGGCACAAAATACTCTCTCATTTAAACTTCAACAACATAAATGAGCTTGTAAAGAAAGATCTTGTGAGAGGATTACCAAAATCAGTATTTGCTCTTGATGGCCTTTGTGATTCATGTCAAAAGGCAAAACAAAGAAAATCTTCTTTCAAGAGCAAAACTGAGTCATCAATTCTTGAGCCTTATCACCTACTGCATGTTGATCTATTTGGTCCAGTCAATGTCATGTCTATTGCAAAGAAGAAATATGCTATGGTTATAGTGGATGAGTTCACAAGGTAAACTTGGGTGTACTTCTTGCACAAGAAGAATGAAACTGCATTTACTATAACTGATCATGTCAGACAGCTGGATAAGTTGGTCAAAGATTCTGTTAAAATTATAAGAAGTGATAATGGCACTGAGTTCAAAAATTCAATCATGGAAGAGTTCTGCAAAGAGCATGTAATTAAACAGGAATTTTCTGCACCTAGAACTCCACAACAAAATGGAGTTGTAGAAAGAAAGAACAGGACTCTCATTGAAGCTGCACGAACTATGCTTAATGAAGCAAAGCTGCCAACCTACTTTTAGGCTGAAGCTGTGCAGACTGCTTGTTTTATACAGAATGCAACACTCATAAACAAGCATGGAAAACACCATATGAGATGGTGAAGAAAAAGAAGCCAAATCTGAAATACTTTCATGTATTTGGTTGCAAGTATTTTGTTCTTAAGACTCATCCTGAGCAGCTGCCAAAATTTGATCTAAAAGCTGATGAAGGAATCTTTGTTGGATATCCACTTTCCACAAAAGCCTTCAGAGTCTACAATTTAAGAACAAGGGTTGTCATGGAATCTATCAATGTATCTTTTGATGATAAGAAGATTACTGGACTTGAAGATTTCAATGATCACGATCAGCTGAGATTTGAAAATGAAGACTTAAATTCTGATTCTGTAAATTCTGATGACTTATACTTTGATCCTGTAAGTACTGATGTCATTGAATCTGTGGTAACAACTCCAAAGGAAAATGCACTTGTCCAGGGGGAGCAAGCTGAAGATCCTACCATATCTCAAGACTCTCAAGAAGCATCAGGAAGCTCTGATTCACCTAGTACTGATGAGCCAAATTCTGATAATTCTGAAAACTCTGATACTTCAAATCCTGAAGGATCCAAGTCAAACTCTGAAGTCTCAGAGAACATAACTACAGGGGGAGGATCCAGTTCTAGAAGTCAACTTCAATCTGCAAAGAAGTGGACCAAATCACTTACACCTGACTTAATTATTGGAGATCCTGAAGCAGGTGTCAGAACTAGAACTGCAACATCAAATGAATGTCTCTATCATTCTTTTCAATCTCAGACTAAACCAAAAAAAGTGGAAGAAGCTCTTCAAGATGCTGATTGGGTGCAAACAATGCAGGAAGAGTTAAATGAATTTGAAAGAAATAAAGTCTGGACCCTAGTGCCAAGACCAAAGAATAGATCAGTTGTTGGCACAAAATGGGTGTTCAGAAACAAAACTGATAGTGATGGCATAATTACAAGGAATAAAGCAAGGCTGGTTGCTAAAAGCTACTCTCAACAAGAGGGTATTGATTATGATGAAACATTTGCACCAGTTGCTAGATTAGAAGCCATAAGGATCTTTTTGGCTTATGTTGCTCACAAAAAGTTTAAAGTCTTTCAAATGGATGTGAAAAGTGCTTTTCTTAATGGAGAATTGGAAGAAGAGGTCTATGTTGAACAACCTCTAGGCTTTTTAGATTCAAAATTTCCAAATCATGTCTACAGGCCTGACAAAGCACTTTATGGCCTTAAGCAAGCTCCTAGAGCATGGTATGAGACTTTATCTCAATTCCTTCTGGAAAGTAGATTTCACAGAGGTACAATTGATAAAGCACTGTTCTACCTCAACCATGGAAAGGACTTACTTTTGGTACATATATATGTTGATGATATCATATTTGGTTCTACAAATGACAAACTCTGTGAGAGGTTTGCAAAGCTAATGCAGTCAAGATATCAAATGAGTATGATGGGAGAACTCAGCTTTTTTCTGGGCCTTCAAGTCAAGCAGAATGAAGAAGGTACTTTTATCTGTCAATCCAAGTACACCAGAAACTTACTGAAGAAATTTGGAATGCAAGATTGTTCAACTGCATCCACTCTCATGGCCACTACAACCAAGTTAGATAAAGATACTGGTTCATCAGTAGATATTACTAACTACAGAGGTATGATTGGCTCTTTACTCTATTTAACTGCAAGTAGACCTGATATCATGTATGCTACCTGTCTTTGTATAAGATTTCAGGCTGATCCAAGAGAACCTCACTTAATAGCTGTGAAAAGAATTTTCAAGTACCTTAAGGGTACAGCTGATCTGGAATTGTGGTATCCTAGAGAATCAGATTTTAAGCTAATAGGTTACTCAGATGCAGATTTTGCAGGATGCGAAAATACAGGAAAAGCACTAGTGGAAGCTGTCAATTTCTTGGAGGCAGATTGGTTTCTTGGTTTAGCAAGAAACAGAATTCAATTTCTACATCAACTACAGAAGCAGGATATATAGCTGCAGGAAGCTGTTGTGCACAGATTCTTTGGATGAAGAATCAGTTACTGAATTATGTGTTAGAATTTTCTAAAATCCCTATTTACTGTGATAATCAAAGTGATATTGCTATGACAGGTAATCCAGTTCAACACTCAATGACAAAGCATATCAGCATTAGGTACCATTTTATAAGGGAACATGTGATGGAAGGTACAGTGGAATTGCATTTTGTTCCAACAGATCAACAGCTAGCAGATATCTTCATAAAACCACTATGTGAAGCTACTTTTACAAGACTGGTAAATGAACTTGGAATGGTTTCAGGTTCTTTCTCTAAATCTGCTTAGTTTTTGTTCTCATGCGTCAGACTTTATGATCAGTATTTACAGATTGTCTTATCTTTATGAAATCTGTTCGTTAATTGAAATTCATTAAATACTGATTGTTATCTGATGTGGATCTTTAAACTCTGATAGTGTTTTGAATGTTCTGTGACTATTCAATCCAATGAGGATAAATGTGCTAGATGATGACCTAGTAGTCTTTAACATACTAGAAATCCCATGTATGAATTAGTTGTTTATGTGGAAACTCATTAACACAAGCAAATTCTGATTTTGAGCTTAGTCAAGTGTACTTTGTGTATCTTATTACTAAGTCACAAACTAAATTCTTATTTCTTATCTGTCAGATTCTGATTTCAGTAAATCTTAAGAATGAACTAAATGTTGATAAGCCTCACTTATCAAAAGAAAAGAAAAGAAAAGAAAAGTCAGGTACTCCTTTGAGATCTAGAGTAAATATGTGGAAGGGAAGACCCAAGTGCATTGCTGGTATTAAGTAATATGCATTAGAAAAGCAAATAAATTTTCTTGGTGACTTTTCACATTCTATGATTATTGGAGAAATACTCTGACAACAGCATAAATCCTGATAAGCAGTCGTGACTCACTTACACTGAGAAGCCACTGTAAAAAGGAATTTCAAAAGATGCATAAAATGAGCACAAGCAGTTGAGGTGGACTCTTGCATAAATTTGTTCTATAGTAGACTTCATGATTGATGACAGATTTTAAGCACTTTTCTGAGTTATGCCTTATTTCTAAGATGTACTGAAGTTTATCAGACTTTAATCTTTATCTGATATTCTGCTGAATGCACACACTTTCACTCCATATGATTGATCAAAATTACTGTGGTGATTAAGTTGTTTTTGACAAACAGTTAAGTGTCATTTGCATAAATTCTGAGGACAAGTTCCGATGGAAGTTCTGATGATTAAACTCTGAAGGAAACAAGTCAGTATTTGTATGAAGAATCACATAAAAATATATTCACTTTTTGAGTTCAGAAGCCATATTCTGATGACTGTTAAAATCTGATATAAGTTAATTTCTGATATTAAATCCTGATGGAATCCTTGATGCTTATGTGGCATTATTCTTTACTTGACTTATTTGTGATAAAAACTGAAACAGTCATATTTAAATCAGAATATATTTGGGTAAGATAAAAATAGTCATAATCATTCTGGGTTCATGGTAAACGTGTTTGTCCTGAAAAACTGCATGTGCACGGTAATTATTGCTTATTTTACGTGCCCATTAACTCCTGCTTTAACTGTTAACTGACTGTTCACACGTTACCAGGTGCAAAGTGAATCCCATGCTTCAAAAATATAACTGTTGAGTGGAGAGAGTATATATATGGGAGTTAAAAGATTTTCTAATTTTTTACTTACTTTTATTCTCTCTCTCTCTAATATTCTCTGAAGCGTTTTCTTACAGGCATTCTCACAAACACCTTTTGCACAACATATTTTCTCACTTAATTTCTTACAGAGATGGCACCAAAAGACTTGATTTTCAATGGAGCTAAGTTTGTTCCTAACAACTACTCGTCTATTCTTAACAAGGTTGATGCTCCATCGAAACTTCACTTTATTCAGGATTTCCTTACTAATTCTGATATTGGGTATGCTTTGACCCAACCTGAAGAATTCTCTAGAACCCAAGTGCTGGAGTTTTGGAGAAGCGGAATCTATGATGATGGTGGTGCTCAAGGGTCCCCAAATATTATCTTTATAACAGGGGAGGATGAGCATGTCGTGACATTGGCTACAGTTCGTCAAGCATTGCAGTTGCTTGAGAACTGCGCTTATACAACTGTTGAGGAACCACTTCTTCAAAATATGATGGCCAGTCTGGGGTATGAAAAGACATTGGCAAAACTGGGTCAATTGAAGAGATCTTACATAAGGAGGGAATTGAGTTTCTTCTTTGACTACATCACAAAGGCTTTTGCAAACAAATGTTCTAATTTCGATGCAATTCCTATATTCAGTCAACAAATCGGGTATGCTCTCATTAATCAAATTGATTTTGATTATGCAAGTGATATTTTAAGCTTTATTGGGGATAGGATGACATAAGATGGAAACACTGTTTATTTTGCTAGATTCTGTCAGCTTATTTATAGTTTTTATTGTACTGATAAGCCCCAATTAGCTAGTGAATTACTTCCATCATTTAAACTAGCTAAAAGAACTTTTAATGACTTATTATCTACTGATAATAAAAAGGCTGTGTTGAGACCCCTCCAAATACCTTTATCTGTCAAACAAGCCTTAATAATCTATGATCCAGTTACATACACTGCACTATATCCTGATGTCCAACCATCTGAACCTCAACCATCAGCACCTACCACCACTGCCCAAACACCTCAAACTTCTCAACCACAACCAAAATCTACCATCAGGACATCTGTCAAACCATCACCTCAATCATTTCAACCTGAATCATCAACACATATCATCATATCTTCATCTTCCAGACCAAAGAGGACAAAGTCTGTTCCTCAACCTCCATAAAAGAGAAGGAAGATGATTCTCAGAGATGAATCTGATAGTGATGCAGAGGACACAATTGAAGCAGAGTTTCATGCATCAGAACTTGTGATAATTGAAGCTAAGAACTTTACTTCTCAGACAGAAACAACAGCTCAAAGTTCTGATACTTTGAAAAGAAATAAATCTGTAAGTTCTGTTACTGTTGAAGCAACTCCTTCATTGGCAAGGAGATTGAAGAAAATGAAGGCTAGGAGGTATTTGACTAAGGCTCCATCAGAAGATACTGAAGAAGCTGAGGAAGGGGATCAGGAATCTCTGATCTTACAAGAACTGATTACCATTGAAGCCCTTACAGCTCAAGCCAAAGACACTGCTACTAATACAGTTGTAACCCCTCCTGTCTCTCCTATTAAAGCTACAGATGATGCTAAAGAACAAACTGACAATTCTGAAATAGATATTCATAATTTGAATATACCAAATGTTCTTTATCTGGAAGCTCCATCTACAGAAGCTCAGCAATCTCCAACTCATTTTCTAATTTTTAATGCTGAGATACCATCTAAATCAACCACACCAGCTCTGGAGATAAATTTTGATGCTTAGAATTTAAATGAAGCTGTTCCTGAATCTCCAGTTTCTTCACACACTGTTCTGCTGTCAGAACATAATGAGTCTTCCTCAAGTTCTGAAGACAATATTTCTGTTGAGACTCTAGTTCCCATTCTGGGAAAGGAAGAATTGGTGAAGAAATTTGTTAAAAAGGAAGCACATATTCCTTGGGAGGATACTCACAGAGGTGTGGAGTGGACCAAGAAGTGGAATAACACTGACTTCATTCCAAGTTCTAACATTTTGACAGAGCATATTGCTAAAGCTGATGAGTTGCTCACAAATGCTGATTTAAAGACACAACTCAAGATCACTGCTCTATCTATCAAACATCTTCAAGGTCTACATTCTTATACTCATGAAAAGGTTGATACATTAAAGGAACATGCTGATAAGCTTGATCTACAACTTAAGCTTGACAAGAATAGATATATCAGACCTACTCTTGAGAAAATTGAAGTCATTGAGAAGATTCAAGAGAAGCAACAGGCCCAAATTGATGAGATCATGGCTAAACAAGTTTCTCAGAAAGCTCAATTGGAAGAAATTCAATCTTCAGTTGAACTTCTTCTTTCTCTCTTACTTCCTGATGATGCCAAAAAGGGGGAGAAGGTAGTGAATTTCAAATGCTCACCTACTGAAATACTGAAGAAAAAGGATGATAAAAGTGATGACCAGGGAAACTCTTATAAGAGTAGAGGTCAAGGAAAAGTTCAAGGAAAATCTTCTACACAAAACAAGTCAAGTTCTGATGTTGTGAATGCTCAAAGTCTGAAGTCAAGTTCTGATAAACAAAATCTGATGTCAAGTTCTGATATTCTAATTCAGTCATGATCTAAAGACTCTCTGAAGTTTTTACAAACTCTGAAGCTAAAGGGGAAGCAGACTACTGTTTATTACAAAGATCCTAAAATCCAGACACTTGATGAGGAGATAGCTAGAAGATTATTTCTAAAACAAAATCCAGGAATGGATTTGGAAACTCTCAAGGATGAAGAAGCTAGATTTACAACTGAGAAGACAAATCTTAAGTCTAAAGCTTCTGATGCAAAGAAACCTCCAAGGCCTAAGGAAAAAGGCATTGTGATCAGGGAAAAGTCAAATTCTGAGACTTCAAAGTCCAAGACTAGATCACAAACTGAGATTGATCCTAAGTCAAAAGGAAAAGAAATGTTAGTGAACCCTTAAAGATTGAGAAAAAGATAAGTTCTTCCATTCCAGTCTATCAAACTACAGTGCATGATGATGATTTGATAGAAGATGAAACTGTTCAAATTCTGAAGAGAAGAAAGATAATTGAAGAATCTAAAACAACCTCTGGCATTGCTCAAGTTGTTCAGAATGAAGAACAGCAAGTTACAGAAGAAACAACAAATTCTGATCAAGTTAATTTGGAAAAGATGACAATTGTTGATAAAAAGAAGCTGTTATGGAAGAAAGCTACTCCAGTTGAACCAAAATCCAATCTTATGATGATAAAACTCGCAACATTTGGGTTAAGATCCAAGCAACCTAGAGATAGAACTGGATTAGGTTCTGATGAAGAGAAGATACAAACAGGAGTAGAAGTTACTCTAAGAGATCCTTTCATGTTGACAGATAAACCATATGAACAAATCAAACAAAAGCACCTTGACAAAGTGTTGTCTGCTTAAATCGTGATGGATGCTCGTGATAAGGAAAATCTAAAGGAGAAATTAATTTTATTTCTCAATGATGGATTAACTTACAGACTAGCTGATACTGATGTGCTAAAGAAGTCTGTCAGAGAACTTCAACATATTCACTATCTTCTGGAAGTAAAATATGATGTTACAAAAAGATGGTCAGAATAAATTTTGAAGGCTATAAGAGATCTATTTAGAATCTCTGGTACAAATACTTCTCAGTATATACCAATGATTACTGAAGATGATGGAAGAGAAATTCCTATGCTGAAGAATTCTGCTAAGGTGGAAGTTATTCTGAAAAGAAAATGCTTATGTTATAATGAAAACTCTTCACATCCTAGAGTTATCAGACTTGGTGATGGACTTGAAAGAACATCAATTCAAGCTCTCAGAACAGCCATTTATCAAATTGGTGATAGTAAAGATGAAGAACTGATGCATGTCAAAGCACAGTTAGTTGAATTTCTGAGGAAAGCTGAAGACAAGCTGGTAACAGATTTTGTTAAGAATCATTATGGATTCAGATTGATCCAGTGAAGTTGGTAAAACTACAAGGACTGTAAGTTGTAGTTAATAGTCTTATTAAACTCTTATTGTATTTGAACTTAAATGTTTTTGACATCATCAAATCTATTAACTTGTATATTTTTGCACAATTTACAAGTTGGGGGAGATTGTTAGATATATTTGAGATGTCATGTCTAATATGTTTCATGTTTAGTTTTCAGATCTTAACAAACAGGAAATATCAGTACTTACTGGAATCAGTACTTACTGGAAGTCAGAACTTAAGTACGGGAGGACTAACAGTTAAGGAAGGAAGCTGATTTACAGGAAAGAAGATCGAGACTAATACGAAAGAAAATATGCATGAAAAGAGTTAGAGGACTGAAAGAATTGTATAAGATATCTGATTGATATATTTTAGGAGACAGAATTATATTCCATGTCAATTAGAAGTTATCTTGTAACTGTGTACTATATAAATACAGACATAGGTTTTATACTATATGTGTTATCATTATCGAGAAAATCATACATTATAACCTAGCAGCTCTCGTGATATTTGTTCATCACTGAGAGAGAACAGTTCCATTATTACAGAGTTTATTATATCGAATATATCTGTTTACTGTTACTTGTGTTCGAAATCGATTTGATTGTATTCTACACTGTATTCAACCCCCTTCAACAGTTTTGTGTGACCTAACAAAATTTATTTAATATTAAATAAAAATCTTTAAAAATAACAGATGTCTATGATAAAAAAATGTATGATACATAAATAAAACTAATATAAATTATTATTTGATAAATGTGTTTTAATTTTAGATTTTTTATTTTCAATACTGATATTTCTAGAAAAATTGAAGAAAAAATTAAAATTAATATTTGAGACACAATTTGTTGTGGTTAAAATATAGGTTGGTGTTGTTAAAAAAGTAAAAAAAAAATCTAAATTTATATTTAGATGCTCATATATGATAATATTCGTTGAAACTGAGAAAGTATATATATGATATGTACTTAAATAAATAATATTTCATCAAAAAAATGAATAATATTTATATTTTTCTTGTTTTTATAATACATAAATTTTAAAACATGCGCTCTCTCACATAAATATTTATATTTTTTATAAGTTTTTAATCTTATTTTATTGTATTGTATGATGTGTTTTTAATTTAAATATTTATTGTGTTTATTTCTAATTTTAATTTATATACAACACTATTTCGTAAATAAGTGTTTTTACTTTAAAATTTTAAGTTATTGATAATATGTAGAAAAATTTTAAAAATTATATTAAAAAAATATAATATTAAGTTTTGACAGAAGTTCAAAATATTTGTAGCACTATGTATTTTTTTTGATTCAATGGAGTTTTTATTTGTATTTCTTTGTCGCTTAAATCTCAAACTTAATTTCAGTAAAGATAAAATTATATTTTGTCAAAATCAATTAAAGTTGTATCTAAGGTTTATAAAAAATATTAATAATCTCTGCAAAATAAGAATGTATCATATTTTTAAATTAAGTTTTTTTTTATCTCATGTTATTATAAATTGGTTTAACTTTAAAAATTTATTTGTTTAAATATTTATTATAATAGTTAAAATTCATTATCTCTTATAACAAGATTTGCATTTTATAAGTTGTCAAAAAAATCTAATACATATAAAAGTAATTTTCTTCTTTTGGTGTTAACAAAATTATCCGTAGGACCATATTTAAAAACAAATTTTGTACATACATATAAATATGCACTCTTTCGCACATAATTTTTTATTTATATATAATATTAATTTGAATACTTTTAATATTATTTTATTATGTGACATAATTTTTAAATTTAAGATAATATGTATAACATTTGAGAGATTTTAGTTGAAGAAATATTTGTCCAAATATTTAAATGGGTATGATAATACATATTATTTAAATTTTTATAAATAATTATTTATTTTTTGTCTTGTAACAAAAAATATATATTATGTACAATATATTCAAAATTTTATGTGAAATTTAAAGAGTTAAAATTTTAGGTATTTTAATCAAACTCAAAATACCAAAAAATGATAAATGAATAAATTATATTTATAGTAACATGAGACTCCTTTTTTAAAAGACATAAATTTGGACAAATCATAACAAAATAATCAACTTGGCATTTCTTTTTAATACTTAAAAGAAAAATATTTGGCATTTTTTTAACATGCAACATTTTTATTCATATTAAATAAGTATACAATAATGTGAAAATAATAATAGATACATTAATATATTTATGTACTTCTATTTACAGGCTTTAGGATTTTCCAAACTTACTTTTAAACTTTTTAAGATTGTAATGGAGTTCAAATTTTGATTGAAGTTCACATGAGGAACATTAGCAAGGTCAAAAAATCCCACGGTTTTGGAACTTGGAATTTTGTTCTGCAAACCTTTTCATGTGTCTTATCTCTATTTTCCATCACCATCACCTATGTGTGTATTACTCTGAAACAACTTCTCTATGAGGTTAATACAGGCTGATATACATTTTACTCAATGTCAACCATATGGTACAACAAACAATTATATACAATTATCTCCAGTTTAGGAGCAGGACCATTTATGATTTGTCACAATTATCTTCCTCAACTCCTTCCTATTCAGGTCCTTAAACTTAACTGTCTATGTCATCTCATGCTGGCCCTTCACGTTTTAATGCTCACCATGCTTTTCCAGAAAGACATGGTCAGCATCAATACAACTGAACTTACATCAGGATCAAGGAAGCTTTTACATCAGTGATCAATATTCATCTAAGGTTTAAAAATAAAATATTACAAATGAAAAATCAAATTATCATATAGGAAAGGAATCAAACTTCTTCTTCATAAGCTGTGAACTTCAGTGGTGGCTTATCTTCTTGCTTGGGTGAAACATCTTTCAACTCATTAGCCCCGTCATCTTGGACAACCAACATAAATCAGTATATTGGCACCCGAGATTGAAGTTATGCATAATTTATATTATAAATCTTGGTCAAATACATACTTGCATATCAGAAGTCCATAGGGTCAGATTGCCTCGAAGAAGCTACATAATAAGAATGTTATCCTTGTATAAAGACTCTTCCACAGTATCCAGCTCTGCAAAAACTTCATCGAAAGCTTTAAATATTGCAAGTACCGGTAACAATTTATGAAAAACTTAAATAAAGGCAAATGTGTTCATTTACAAAAATTGGTGGAAAAACCTGTTCTGCAGGATGCATACTCGATCTGGAAAATTTAGAATCTCTTAATAAACATCAAACACAACATTTAAAAAGAACAAAAGTTCCATGACCACCTTTATAAGATCGAGAAGAACAGAGACTAAAAGCATAAACATTAAACACAACATTTAAAAAGAACGACAATAACTCACTGGATCCAGTCATGAACAATATTGCTGCAATCGAGTTCAAACACTAATGAAAAATAATACAATGTAAAAGATAAAAATAAATAAGTTTGTAACATATTAATACTGTATCTGGTAAAGCTACAAAGTTACAATACACAGAGAATCAATATAAGAAAAAAGATAATAAAAACAAAATCGTCTCATACAAAAGATAATAAAAATTAATCTTACAAATTGAAACATCGGAGATAACCGTAATCTTGACAGGAATGCTCATTTGACATCCACTTTCATTGATCTTTAGATAATCAACACACAAAAATTATCAAATACTGTTTTAAAAAATATAACAAACACATATTGGATATGTGTATACTATGTACAAACATATATTACTAGATCGCAGGAAGAGGAAAAAAAACAAAAATAAATAGAGAAAAATGAGATGTTTGAGATTTAAAATCAAACAGTTGGTGTACATACCTTGATTCGTGATTCTATAATCACTGTTGTAGAATTAATCAACCCATCATCATTATCTACCTAAACCAAAACTAATATAGGTAAAAAATAATTGGACAAACATATTAAATCTAAACAAACAACAATACTAAAATTACATAAAGGAAGAAGTGAAGAGACGAATGAAAAAATGAAAAAAAGAAGAAAAATGATTTGATAACCTATTTGTTCGTTGTGTTGCATTATCAAATAAAACTCAATTAAAATCCGCATGTAACCTGCAAAAAGAAAGAGAGAAAATGAGAATATGAGTTTTGAAATTGAGAGAAGAAGAGTAATTGACGTGTATATATCAATCTAATTTAACTGAATTTACAAATCAAGAAGGTATGATTTCTGAGATTTTGTTATCGTCGGATTAACGAGAGAGAGATGTAAGAGATTGGAGACAATCATGCCAAGATTTGATTTGTTTATATTATTTTTCATAGATAGTTTGTTTTTGAAATTCAAAAAAAAAAAATCTATTAATTAAGATGGATCAATTGAAGCTAATTGGATATTTGGATAGTCCATGGATATGTGAAATAATATATGATTTGGGTCATGGGTAAAATAAGGAGTAGTCATTAAAATATATAGATTTTGGGCATCGCGTTAACGTTACCTGATTATAAAACGTTAAAAAATAATATTCCACATTCCACCAATTTATATACATGATTAAGAAAAAATATAATTTAGTAGAGAAAAGTGACTAAAATGATGAGATCGATAAATATTTAATATATAAAGTAAATGTAGTGCAAAAAAAATAGTGAATGTAAGTGGATAATAGTAATTTTTAATATTATATTTTTTTTACTATTTCTGAAATGTATAAAATTTGAGAGGGACTTCGCAAAAATGAAACTGTAAAGAATTGAATGGGAGAGAAAGGAGTACATATTATAAATAAAAATTCTCTCCAGTTTCTTCTCCCGCTTTCTTCTTTACACAACTACATACGGACCGCGCAAATGATTTGACATGTATTTTAAATTTACTACAAAATGTAAATCTATAATTTTTTTAAATGTCTTTTTTCTCTAAATAAAGTTGTAATTTTAAACTTTTATTTAAAAACGAAAATTTTAGAAATGAACATGAAATTATATTTTATATACACCTTAAAACGTGCGTTTAAAATATAAAAAAAGAAATGAGTGGGGTGGAGGGAGTAAAATGAAAAAATACGTTGAATGATAGCCAAAATTATCACATTTTCTGAAATTTGCGATCAAAATATCAAATTTGAGATATTTGGCAAAAACTACTATCGAGATACGCTTTGTTATTTGAAATACGTTATTCAGGAGTCGATATCTAACTTATTTTTTATTTTTAATTGTAAAATATATTTGTCTGAGAGTGAGTATATAAAATACGTTTTTCGAGACAGAGTATATCCATGAAATACTCATTCGGGTATTTTACCCTAATATTTATTTTGTAAAATGCTTATTTACAAGGGAAAAGGAGAAAATTAATTATTTAAATGAGAATGATATTTTCTTGTTAAAAATGGTCATAATGTAAATAGGTATTATTTATTTTGAGAAGAATTACGTAAAAAATGGCATTTTTGTTTTAAACTCGGTGGCTAAATAAGGTTTTGTAGTTGTTAGTTGAATAGCAGACGACGTCGGTTAGTTTGAAAAACCCCCCTTGTTCCCTCTCGCACTTTACTCTCTCAATCTGCAACTGCAAGGGGGTATTGATGTTTGTCAACACAAAACCCTTAAACCTCATTCACTAATTCCTCTCATTTCACCCTTGAAATCACAACTAATAATACAGAGAGAGAGAGAGAGAGAGAGCGAGAGAGAGAGATGGCAGGGACATTGAAGCAGGCAAGTGCGTTCACAATAACACCACACAAAGTATCAGTGTGTGTACTTTTACAAGTATACGCACCTCCCGCTCAAATCTCGCTTCCTTTTCCTTTCTCTTCTGTTTCTCAGCACAATCGTCTCGCTTTATATCTTCTCACTCTCACTAAGGTACCTACAGTAAACCTTTTCTGTTTTTCAGATTATATTATTGAATTTCCTACTATTCGATTATCGAGCTTTTACTGTTAACGCATAATGTATCTGCTAATTCAATGTCATTTTATACACTACAATTGTAGTCTCCCGAGTAATTTGAAATTAATTCAATCTATCTGCCTACATATTCACTAGCTATTATTCGATATTTCCAGATTTTACATTGCTTTGTTGCTTTACAAGTAATGTGTATACTAAATGACTGTATTCACTTATGGATCTCGACTAGACATGGCAATTCGTTCGTGTCGTATACTTTCGTGTCGTGTATTTTCGTGTTTCGTGTACCTGAAGGCTAAACACAAATCCGACATGTTTAGCGTTCGTGTACATTCGTGTTCGTGTACTTTCTTTTCGTGTCGTGTATGTCGTGTTAATTGAATATTAATATATTAAATTTAATATTAATATAAATTAAAATATAAGATTTTTAGGTAAAAAAATTATAAAATATATGAAAAATATATATTTAGATCTCATATCTATACAATATAATGAAATCAAATAATATTTTAAAAATAAATATGCATACATTTATTATAATTCTACATAATTCATTAAAAATCTTAAAATTTAATTATAATATTTATTTATGTCGTATACTTCGTGTCGTGTCGTGTACTTGAAGGTTAAACACAAATCCGACACTAAATCTCGACCGTGTACTTTCGTGTTTGTGTACTAAAAATGCAAACACAAACACTAAATTTTCGTGTCGTTTCGTGTCGTTTCGTGTCGTGTTTAAAATTGCCGGGTCTAATCTCGACTGGTGTACACAGTTGTTTGAGATGCTTGTTATATTTAGGGTTTCATTTAGATTTAAGCCGCATGGATTTTTTAGGTTTAGTAACTGAGATATTACACGCAAAGACATTTTGCGACTGCTTTTACATAGACATAAGAGGATGTGTAGTATGGTTTTATTTAAACAAATGTGCTACTGCATATGATGCAACTAAGAAAAGTATATTTGGACATTTTTGGAAGTAGTAATCTCAAAATTTTATTTTAAACTATCATCACTAGAATGTATAATTTAATGCCGAAAGATTACTCTTTCCCATAGTACTGTACATGGAGCTTTAATTTGTTTAAATGTGTGGTTTGGTTGTCTTGTAGTCATGTGATGGCATATTCGAGCCAACCTTGGATGAACTTATTACGCAATTGAGGGAAGTTGGAGGATTACTCAATCATTGGCTAACTGATCATTTAACAAATAAACTAGCATCATTATCCTCTCCTGATGATTTGTTTAACTTTTTTAGTGATTTGCGAGGTATGATCGTTAATAGTTCTCATAATTGTTCTAAGAAACTGGGTAATTGTTGCCTGGCAATGCTTCTAATCAGAAAGTAAGGGGTACCTGTTATTTTTTTAGGAATTCTTGCTGGCCCTGATACAACTGTCATGGATGATGACCAAATCAGCTTGGATCCCACTAGCAATCTTGGTGTCTATGTCCGCCGTTGCTTGCTTGCGTTTAATGTTATGTCTTTCGAGGTAATGCAACATAAATCTTGTATTCTTTTGATGTTTAATAGTATAACCTGTGTCTATTTGATTATTGCTAATCACGTATGATATACGTGCATACCTGTCACATCGTACTCATCATCACTTGTGATTAGAATTCAGAAAATAATCAGTAATTACATACATGAGAATACCGCATATGACGAAATCAATCTTACTAGGAACCCTTTACGAAGTCAATCTTACTAGGAACCATTTACGAAATCAATCTTACTAGGAACCCTTTGTTATAGTTAGCTACTATATTCAGCATACTATTAAGTTGTTAGTGTATATTCAGCATACTATTAAGTTATTTCCTGTCACCTCTAAGTCTTGTTTTCTCTTCCTCTTTTCTTTTAAATAGCATTTGTATTTGCTAATTTACTGTTCGTACACCGTGCGATCCTATACTAGTATACTGTCTTCTAGTATACTGTCTTCTTGTTCGGCCATCTGGATTGGGATATATGTATATGTATATCTTGTACAGACACGATTTTTAACAATTATTAAAAAGACTACTTCATTATATTATTTAAAATAAAAGACTACTAATTTAGCTTTATTGCACATTGTTTTGCTTATGCAGGGTGTTTGTCATCTATTAACGAATATAGGAGCATACTGTAAAGAAGCCCTCACTAGTAGTGCTCCTTATGAGTTGCCTCGTTCAGATGATTTCAGTAATGCTCCAGAGACATTAGAATATGAAAACATGGACTTGGAGAATTTAGTTTTTGAGAAAGTTAATGCAGAACTTGAATCGAGAAAGAGGTCATATGAAAGAGTGTCATTTCATAATCACGCACCAAGAGCACTTTTTGGACTGGTTGAAGGTATAACTTGTGGGGGCACCATCTTGCAACTTTTGTATAGAATAAAAAAATAATATATATATATATATATATATATATATAGGGGAATGATCAAATACAAACTAAAATTAAAATAGAAACTAGGAACTAATCTAAGCCATTAGATCTACCTAATCTAATGGTCCCCCTTAAATCACACCTCCCAACTACTCTACACCCTCACACACCCAATTTCAGCTTTTCCCCTTCGTTTTTAATTTGATTTTTCCCGTCAAACCGTAAGTTTGTTATAAAATCCGACTTCACTTTATTTTTCTAAATCTCTCAACGATCGATTTGCATACCATATGTGTTATATTTCGAATTAATTTTAAAAAAAAATTATTTGGTTTCTAGTTTCTATTCTAAAATTGGTTTCTATTAGAGTAGCCCCTATATATTTATAGTTGTCAAATGATTTTTTAATAAGAAAAGAGTGGTAATTAATTGCACACACTTGTATATTGATAAACAGGGATTTTTCAAGTGTTCATTTCTTCTTGAAAGTTGATATGTTGAATTTGGTCGATCTTCTAAACTTTTGGTAGGATCATTCATCATTTAGATGTATGGAAGTGGAAAAGTCTGGAGTTGTAGAATTGTCAATATTTCTACTTGATATATAGTTGAACTGTTATTTCTATTATTCCACGCTCTTGGGGTATCCATCAAGCTGTAACGATCTTTTCAATTCGTTATAATTTGATGGGAAACTTTGATATATTCCTTCTCACTGATCTAGTACATTTTCAGTTTAAGTGGATTGGGGAACTGAATCTAATTTTCTTCTGTCCACCCTTCTTTTGCTTCATATATGTCTGTATTTCAGAGACGTCCGTGTCTTATAAGACATACCTTTTGAGTTGTCATGACAGAAAGTCGTAGAAATATGGTTCGGTGTAACACTAACTTTGCAGTTTTATTGTAATTAATTCTTTTAATTAAAAAGACGAATCTATTCTTCAGCATTTTCTTTTTTATATAGAAGATTCTCTGTTGGTGGAAATGGAGTGGGAAGGCTAATTTGTACAAGTTTAAGCATAGTAGTCTTATCTCCAGTGGCTCCTTTCTCTTACTAGTAGATATTACCTGGAATCAGGTCCAGAGTGTCAGACACATATTCAAGTGTTGGACTTGGTGTTTTCGAAATTGGGGACACAAGGACTGTGTCCTATTTTTTGACATGGGTACGAGAACAAATATTTGTAAAGGAGTATGCCAGATAAAATTTCAGGGAAATCATTAGTAAAAATTAAAATAAATATGATTTTGCGGAGGACTTTGCAAATTAGGTGTCTTCTTCATCTTCTGCTTTTATGTTTCTCATTTCTCCTTTCTTTCTTCATTTCTTCATGCATCCCAAGCCCATCTTGGATGTGGTCTTTCAGTTAGTAAAAGAGTCCACAATTCAGTCAAAGGATCCGACACAGAATAAGTGTTGCAGTGTTCAAGTGTCAGACAAAGGTACAACGGCCAAAACTGAAGATTTGTGTCTTTTGCAGATTGAATCATATTCTGTACATTTTATCATCTTCGATTCTCTTCAACCTCTATTTCTGTTATTTATACTCTTGCTTCAAATCTTTGCTTCATTCCTTTTCAGCAACCTTCACAGAACATCATTCTGATGCTCCAGTAGCTCGTTATATGATGTAATATAAATTTACATTACTAATTTTACTGATCTGTTATACCTTTACCGTAAAAAGAATGCTGGTAATGACTGCCATTAATATGTTCTGCAAAGATGTTGTAGTGTTTACTGCAAATCATATTACAGCAAGACGATCTGATGCTTAATTATCTGCTACTAGCCACACTGTTTGATGTGTACCTTTTATAAACTGCTTTCTTTTAAGTTTTTGAGATATATGATTTTTCAGTTCAGTGCTTAACTTCATGCCTACCTTGGATGTTCAGTTCCTACCTGATAAGTGTCTTAACTTCATGCCTCCATTGGATGTTCTATGTTCAGCGCTGAAGCATTAGGTGTTGATATCTAATAATATCTATGTGAACCGTGCAGATATTAATCTTACAGCTGAACCCAAGCTTAAGAATGTTGATAAAAATATGGAGCATAGCCCATTTTCTCAAAGTGATAAACCGATGATTGTTGACCCTTCTGGCGAAAATTTCCTACGTACAAACTGGCAGGTTCAGGGATACTTACTGGAGCAGGCTGATTTAATTGAGAAGTAACTGAATTATAGTTTTTAATTATCTTGGTTTTTGAAAATTGAAATCTTAGAAAATAAATAAATAAATGGAAATTTCATGTTCTGTTGTTTTTTGATTATTGAATTATCTTGCAGGCGCCGCAGCTCCTTTTCTTTAAATTCTTTTGAATCCATTTTGAAGCAGCTGCAGAAACAGGCACCGGAGTTGCATCGTGTTAGTTGATGACTACTATGCTTATTTATTTTGTCTTAGTATATTGGGAACGAAAGATGGTTCACTTCAGACGATGACTTTTACTCGGCTGTTTTTATCTGTTGCTGCAGGTTCACTTTTTGCAATATTTGAATAGCCTTTACCATGATGATTATCCTCTTGCACTGGAATATCTTCATCGTTATTTTGATTATAGGTATTTGGCAATTTGATTTAGTTCTTACATGCATTTATCAAGTAAGTTATTTATATTCCTGTGTGGAAATTTTAGCAATCATTTAATGTATTCATACGAATCCATTGTTCATCTAAGTTGATGGATATGCCTGATTAAACTCTAGAACATCTGGCAGCTTTGTGTTGGGTTACAGTGAAATTTATATCCCCTTGCATGACATAATTCACGCAGTGAACATTGGTTGGGCATCCACTTCTTTCAAAGTAATTAACTTTTTACAGTGATTGCATCTGCCTTAGTGCCTTGTGCAGTAAAAATCAGTAGTGCCTAAAACCAATACTCTCTTGGTTTGGCGGGATCTCCCTTGCTCCTTTACAGACGGTTGAGGATTAAAACCTTGTCAAAGACTAGGCAGCTGTGTTCAGTTTAAAAAAAAAGACAATTATGCAGTGCAAGAATATATAGTACTAAATCTGTCTCTTAAATTCGTGAGCGGATTTAGACTGTTACTCATCCAGTTACATTTTGATTCTTGTTTTTATCGTAGATTTCCTTAAGAATGGTCTTTGTGGCCTGGTTATTAGAAATTACTGAGAAGGAGAAGTTGATTGAGACTTCCCCCTCCCCCCAAGGGAGTAAAGCGAATGATCTTGGCTGATGATAGGATTTTTGCATAAAATTATGATTTATGCATAAATAAGTAATAAAATCCTCCTCAGAAGGCCAATTTTTGAGTACATCTCTCTACTAACCTGTTAAGTTTAAGACCTAATATAGAAACTTTTTCCGCTGTTTGACAAATGTTTTAAAGCTCTTACAACTTTCTTCCTGAATGACACAAAAAATAAGAGTATGAAAATTTGCTTCTAGCGTTGACTTAACCAGAAGAAAGCACTTCTTTTTATAACAAAGTAATCAGATACATGGTGCTAGTAAAGTGCAGGGACTGAAGGCTGTGACATCGTTACCTCTACCACTGGCTCCAATAGCTTTGGAAGATATGAAAATGCTTTGCTATGTCTGGGAATGATGCATTTTCACTTTGGGCACCCAAAGGAAGCCTTAGAGGTAAGATTTGAAGAGCTCTTGTACTGCGGGACCCTAATTAATTTTTTTTCCAGTAAATAAACAATAATTAGATCGCCAAAACCTCATTTATAGGGCAACTCATATTTACACTATGTTCTCTTTTCAGGTCTTGACTGAAGCAGTGCGGGTTTCTCAACAGGTATACAGTTCAGTTCGGGCTTCACATATACAATCAAATCATAATGGCTGCTTAAATTATATTTTCCAGTCACATTGTTCAAGTATGATCAGTATCGTGTTTCTGTCCCGCAGAAAATTGACTCTAAAACTAAGTAGATATACCTTTTTTCTCTCCTGTAGCATAACCTTGTGTTTTAACCAATCTAAAAACAAATGGCATGGATCTTATGGTACCCTTGCTGCCTCCTTTTGTAATTGCTGTTAATTTTTTGTATGCCACATCTCATACTTCTTGTGTTATATTCTAATGTTGCCACAACAACTTGTTTTTACCTACCTTTTCTTTCGTTTTCATAATAGTTACAAATCAATTTTCATTTTTCATGATAAGAATGTATTAGCCTGAATAACTGCCCAAAGCATTAATGTTTTCATGTTGTGGGAATTATTGATCATCTTTCAGAGTTTTGTTTCAAATTGCAGTACGGCGATGACACTTGTCTTGCTTACACAATGTCAGCCATTTGCAATCTTTTGTCTGAAATTGGTATCTCAGACACAACCGGAATCATTGGTTCCTCTTACTCGCATGTGGCTAGCATTGGCACTTCGCTATCCATTCAGGAACAGCTATTTGTGCTCTTGAGAAGGTCCCTAAAAAGAGCAGAATCTCTAAAGCTAAAGAGACTTGTAGCTTCCAGTCATCTTGCTATGGCCAAATTTGATTTAACGGTAACATATTTCCTGATAATTTAATGTGGTATGTATGTCTCGTAGTGAGTATTAAGGCTCATCTGCTAGTTTAAGCTCTTTGGCATTGTCCAATTGCAAGAAAACCCTGATTAGCAAAGTAAGCAAGTAAATTGTGTGACAGTAAATTAGTATCCAGTTGAGTACCTATATTAGGGTTGTCACCATAGTGCCTGAAGCTCTATGGATGGTCATCTGAACAAAGCACGACTCTATTAACATCATGAAAAGGCTATTAAAATAATTCAAGTTTCATTAATTCAATAATTTAGCTTAGATCAGGAAGAGCTATGGGGTTCTCCACATCTCCCATTCTCACATATCAGCATGCCTGATTTGTGAAAGAGCCAGACGAAGAACACATATTTGTGTTTCTGTTCCGGTGAGACTAGCTGTTTATTGATATCATTATCACTGACCCAAACTGGAGTCTGGACATCATTTCTGTAGGTCTCTCACAGAAAAAAGTGTTCTTATAATGGTTATCCTAAATTAAAAATTTTATTACCTGTCACAAGAAATTGTGAGGACAATAGCAATCAGTAGTACAGATCATTGCCAGATTCATATCTGGTTGAGCTTCTTGACTAGAAAGATAGAAATAGTTAAGTTGTAAACTTTAACTTTAGGATCATCCTGTAACTTTATATTGAGCATGCTGCAGATATGTCAAATTTTAGTCAGGAACTGTGTTGAAGATTATTTCTCTTGTATATTATTCCCTCTCATTGGAACACCGTTAAACACTTGTGCAAATATGCTATAGATAGTTCTGGAGTTATGATTTAGGTAATCTGTTCTTTCTTCATATGGGCAAAAGACTTGTTATGGTTTCCTTTTTCTTACTGCTTTCAGTTAAGGTCGTGGCGTTGGATTGTGGGATTTTAACTAGGTTAAAAGAAATTGGAACCCGTTAACTGGGTTGGAATCCCATGATCCAAACGGCACCTTAATCTTCCTCGGTATTGATTGATATAAATTAAAACTAGAATTCTCTTTCAATCTTCCTCGTTATTGCTATAAAAGAAAAAATCTCTTTCTTTATATGCAGCATGTTCAAAGACCTTTGCTATCATTTGGTCCCAAGGCTTCCATGAAGCTTAGAACTTTTCCCGTCAATGTTTGCAAGGTATATTCATATTGTTTATTGGCTGATTAGATATTTCACTTGTTGCGTCATTTTTCCGCAAAGGGTTTGCTTTTAATACTAAATAATTATCACAATGCATTCAATACAGGATTTGAGATCTTGTTCTCGTTTAATTAGTGAATTTGACACTGAAAGCGAATTGATGATCACTGATGGTGCTATGAGTACTGTGTGGCTTGAGAATTTGAAGAAACCGATGGGTTCAACAGTTTTTATTCAAGATAATGGATCTGGAAATATCCGTGATAGCTTTCGATTCTGTGCACAACCTTGTTCTGTTCCTGCATCTGTACAGCAGTTAGTAGGTTCCTCATACCTGGTACGAGCTACTGCTTGGGAGACATATGGCAGGTGAACACAAGTTGTCGCACTTGTATATATATATGTATATTGCCTTATGATATATGTTGTTTTGCCTCATACTTTGTATGCTAGTAAAAGTTGATTATCTTGTGCCTTGTGAACTAAAAAGTTACTCAAGTAGAGAATAGTTAAACAGAAACACTCTGATGATGAATTGTATGATATATGATGGGAATATAATTCTCTTTACCATTATATAACATGCACCTTGGTGGTGTGAGAAAGTGTTGTATACATTCTTTTTTCCTTTTTACATTTGATCTAAAATTTCTGTGCTCCTTCGTGGTTTTCCTTATATTTTGTAATATGATGGGATAAATCATATTAAATTATACCATCTTCTATACTTAATTTTTCATAACGCTTCTTAATCTGTTTAACTTGCAAAAATCTCCTTCATGGTTTTCTGTATTTAAGTGTGTAGTGTCAAGTGTGTTCTAACTTTAAAACTGCTAATGGGTCTTGTAAGTATTATCTCGATTGTATTTGAACTTCCTTTTGTGGACAGTGCCCCTCTTGCACGCATATCTGCTCTGGTTTTCGCAACTTGCTTTGCCGAGTCATCAAGGTAATTATGAGCCTGTACTTCACCTGATCTGAATAGGCTGGTGCTGATTGTTAAAAGCCTTCAATATTCTTCTTCATGTCCTTGTATCCAATTGAATGCCCATATTCATTTTTTTTTGTACTTCAAAACAGCTCAGAGGATGTTGCATTGGCATATGCGAAACTCATCCGACATATAGCAATGTTTAAAGGGTACAAAGGTTAGTTAAGTCATATTGTGTACACGTAGGAATTCTTATGTATCAAACTGCTTCTCTTTTCAACTAGCTCTGGGCACGGGTGAAATATCTGAAATCTTCTATCCTATTAATATATTTAAGGCGTCAGACGTCGTCATGTAAGCATGATCTGGCACAAATAGGAAAAGCTAACAAAATACAAAAATCTGCTCAAATATATACAGTAAATCTGGTCTATGAATTTCCAACAAAAAACACTTTCTATGCGCATCAAGCACATTTATTATTTTGGCCTGGTCAGTAAGGGGGGACACTTTTAGTAGTGCTACAGACAATTAATTTTTCCTATTCGTATATGTATGTGTTCTTTTAAGTTCCTTTTGTTTACCATTTAACGCACTGTCAAACCATGAGCTGATTAAAAACAGCAATTAGTATCTCATGATGAAAGACTTTGTATCGAAGCAGTGTCTTAGGATTAGGTTCTTTTTTGGGAAATAGTGTCCTTTTACTCTTTGGCCATAGATTGCAAGTAATTATCAACTTATGAGTCCAAATTACAAAAAAAGGGGCTTTGTTCAAATTTGATCTACAGACTTCGCAACTGAGTATAGTAGATAAATTCATTTACTTCGTAAAAGTTTGCCAAGATATTTGGTTCTTAAAGTTCAAATGAAAGTTGAAAAGAGAGAATTGGCAGATCTCGTAGTAATTCCCAACTGTTTAGTTGCATTAAATATTTCTGTGATACTAATCTTCATACCAGAGCTTATAATTTGAAAACTACCGTCACGAAAATTTACATACAGGAGACGTGATAAAAGACTCATTAACTGAAACCCCCAAAAAGGAATATTACACCCTCCCCGCCGTCCCTTCCTTAAATGACAGACACTATTTAATGCTAGTGAATAGCTATGCAATATCTGATTAATCTTTTTATTTGTTGTTTCTGCAGAGGCTTTTAATGCTCTTAAAATAGCAGAAGAGAAATTCCTGTCAGTCTCAAAGTCACGAATTTTGCTACTCAAACTGCAGTTGCTTCATGAACGCGCTTTACATAAGTAAGCCAAAGTACACAAAATTTAAGTGGAAAACACTCGCTTGTTTAAATATCGCATATTATGTGTACTTAGATTGGTTATCATGTAGAGGGAATTTGAAACGGGCTCAACAATTATGTGACGAGCTTGGAGTTTTGGCATCTTCTGTAACTGGTGTGGACATGGATCTGGAGGCAGAAGCAAGTCTCCGGAGTGCTCGGACATTGCTTGCAGCTAACCAGTATAGTGAGGTTACATAAATTTTGTGTTCCTTGAGTGTCTGTGTTGGCTTAAGCCGATATTTTCCATATTCTGAAGTTCAAATGTCAATATGAACAGAAATCTTCATCCTCGTAATTTATAAATTGTACCAACTGCTGCATTATACCGCCTCCTGAACATCTGACATTATTGTGTTGTATTTAATAGAACGACTAAACATCGGAAACCAAGACTTACAGTAACGAATTAATGATGGTCAAGTCACTCGATGTTAATCTCTTAAGATCGAGCAAGTAAAGGTTTTTATGTATCCATTCATGATGATTGTGTGGTAAATACGTTATTTTACTCTATTCCCTCAACATCATGCATGGTGAAAGTAATTCATCGATCTTAATTTATGACTGCTTCTGGAACCAGTAAACACTTCTTTTGGTTAGTATACAGATAACTCCTTTTCTGATGAAAATTAGCTTTACAGGCAGCTGCTGTTGCACACACTCTCTTCTGCATGTGTTACAAGTTCAATATGCAGGTTGAGAATGCTACTGTTCTTCTTTTGCTCGCAGAGATCCATAAGGTAAATTGAATATGTATCATTTTTTATTATCTTTTTCTTGGAAACCTGGTCTAGATTTTTAATTAGTCTACTAGTTCAGTAGTGATAATTGTATTTGCAGATGACTCTGTTTTCATAGAAGGTTTAAACACATAGAAGTAACTGGACTAGTATTTCCCCCGCTATTTTTTTTGCTCGATCTGTGTCCGCCTTTAATTTCTGTAGTTGACATTTTTTTAGTTACTTTTGTAAATATATTATTATTGCACAAATCTAATTGAGTTAAGTAGGTATATCTGAATTAAGGGTTTATTGCCTCCTAGCTGGTAAGAGATATTTGGTCAACATCTTATTTTCTGTGTTTCGTTGTTGTATTGAGTTGTCGTGACTTGTGATAAAAGCTCTTTATTTTATGTACTTTTATTTGAACAGAAATCAGGAAATGCTGTTTTAGGAATTCCTTATGTGCTGGCTAGCATCTCATTTTGCCAGTTGTTTAACTTGGATCTTCTCAGAGCCTCGGCTTCTCTGACCCTTGCTGAATTATGGCTGTCTCTTGGGTCAACTCATGCAAAAAGAGCGGTAATCCTCATACATGGAGCTCTTCCGATCATTCTTGGTCACGGTGGTCTAGAGCTTAGAGGTCGAGCCTTTATTGCAGAAGCTAAATGTTACCTATCAGACTCGAGCTTTTCAGGTGTTTTATATAAGTCTTTGAAAATAGTGGAAATACCTTAGCAAACTTATATGCCTTTTCAGTGGATGCTGAATCTACAATTTACTCAATATGTGAACTTTCTATTCAGTCATTGACAATCCTGAAGTTGTGCTGGATCCACTGAGCCAAGCTTCTGAAGAGTTTGAAGTATTGGAGGTGAGTGATTACCAACAAACGTCTAAAAGTTGAAACTTTTTTCTTAAATAAGAGTATTTCTGCAGTCATGAAAGGTAGAACTTTAGGAGACTATATGTTGCTTGAGATTTCTAATACCTAATTATGGTAATCTTGGTTAACAGTATCATGAATTGGCTGCTGAAGCTTTTTACTTGCTTGCAATTGTATATAACAAGTTGGGACTGTCAGAGGAAAGAGAGGAAGCTGCAGTCTCATTCAAGAAACACATAATTGCACTTGAAACTCCTGTTGATGAACGTTTTCTATTTGACATGTTGTGAAGACTGTCATCGCTTTAGATTTACCATGAATGTTTGAGCACTTGGTCTATTCAGTGAGAAATATAGCTGTGGTGGTACCGGTTAATGGGTAGGTGTTGGAGCCAAGAGGGGTGGTTCACGTGGGTGCTCGCTAGTACAGAAGAAGGTTCTTATATTGTACAATTTTTTGAAGATTGTGTTGCTGTATAATGCATTTTAATGTAGCATATGATGTCACTTGTTTTCAAATATATTAATTCCTTTAACAAATATTTTTTTTCACGCCATTTTGTGTTTGTCTGTCTTGCTACTGGCCAAGTCACATGGGTGCATTACACAAATACTCAAGAGAAAAAAGCTGTAGTTTCGATATAATAGGCTCATGGATTTCATTTTGGCTCTAACTGGTTATTGAAGTCATGCTTCAGTTTGGTCTCTAACATAATCAAGTCATATCACTTTTTAACAAAAAAAACAAAGGAAAAATCAGCGGTTCATCGAAGAAGCTTTTCACAAATCAGCATCAATACCAGAGGCATTTGTTACTAGACATCCGAGGCACTGGACAGAGAGTAGATGCAACATATAATTAGACAAAAAAAACTATGTCAAATACAACTCATCAATGCACTTAAACCTTAAAATCCTTTAGTCTGAGATCATTTACTTCTCAACCCAAAATTTATGGCCTTATACATGGCCCTTCTATGACAAAACTGACCATCACAGGTCAAATCAAGACAAATAATAGTTTCCTAACAACCTATTCTGGTAAACCTATTGACGTCAAAACAACAATCAATGACTACTCACTAACACAATTGTATGTGGGTTCTTTGTGAAGTTGCAGCATGGAAATTCAACCGTCCATATTATATTTTCTGATCATAGATCAGCAATGCTTGGGGCCAACATTGAACTTTGCTATGAAGAACCCAATTGTATCAAGTGATGATGATGGATCAAACCTTTGTACAAGATCTTCTTCACCTGGCCTTAACCATTCCCTGGATTACGGAAAAAAATACATAATCACTTGTTGCAATATAATAAAGATAAATATATTATAATTCAGTTACAAACTTTTTCAAAACACATTCAATTCAGAACTCTGAGTCTTAGTTATATATATGTTGAACCTTTATGTATTTACATGTGTTTGAGTTTTAAATTTTATATTTAATATTTAACTGTTCTTATGGGTTCACCGTTTCAAAATTGTGGCATGAAAATATGAGAAGTTAATTATTAAACATAGTTTGCTTAACTATTACATTTCAAAAATGTGTATATACTACAGTTCAACACAATTATAACTACTTTTCAGGTGTTGAACCGAAGTTACATGTGTTGAAACCTATTTATACGAAAATTTTACTTAGTTACAAGAAATGTCACGGTTGTATTTTTTAGTGAAGAGGTCATAGTTTTTCAATCAATCACAAAAAATCAGTTAATACAACTAAGATTCAACATGTTGAAAGAAGTTGGTAAAGATCCGTGGCGGAGCTAGAAAACTTAAGTAGTGGGGGCTAAGCTAAAATTGACTAAATTTTTTTTGTCCATTGAGATATATATGCATTAAAATTGTTCAAAAAATTAGGTTTATTACAAAATATAGTAACTTTTATAAGGGAAGAAACCACTTTTTACAATAGTAGAATTTATAAAGTAATTTTTTTGGTGTTATAAATTAAAAGGTTTTAGTATTTTTTTAGCATTTTGAATATTAAAAATAATATATTATAAATTTAAATCATGATTTAATATGAGATATATATACGTGTCAAAAAAATTAAAATATATATATATATACTGTATAAAATTAATAGGGGAGATAAATTATAAGAATTTTTTTTAAAATTTGTACAAACTATATACAGATAAGAAGATAGAAAATTAAGATATTAATTAATTATAATATGAAACATAAATAATTATATGGACTATATTTTAGGTTTAGTGGGGGCTAAAAAAAATTTACTTAACTCTAACCCTAGTGGGGACTTTAGTCCCCGATAGCCCTAATAGCTCCGTCACCGGTAAAGATTGTATTCTAAAAAGTTTTCCCTGAAATAAAACATATTTGTGATCAAAACATATTTGCGATCAAGAATGACCAAAATAACAATTGACGGAACATGCACATATATTTTACAATGCATAGGTTATTACATACACATGCCTAGGATGTGTAAATAATACTGCCATTTTTTAACCCTATGTTTCAAACTCCAGCATCTCAAAGACTCAAACTATATGAACAACCTATACACAAAAACTCTAATTCTCCATAGCACAAAATATCCCCAGCGCAATTATCCATACAATTGCGTATTTATATGGAAGGGGGTTTGCTTGTGCGGGGGAGAGGTTTGCAGTTTGAAGAAAAAAATATGGACATAAGAGGACTCCAAGAGAGTTTTAGTATAAACCTTAAAAATATTATTATAATAATGGATCCCAGTAATTTTAGACATTTTATAGCATGTCAAGTTAAACAACATTCCCTAGATTTGCATCGTAGTATTATTGTATTTAAACTCTAGCTATGTATTTGTATTGGTAAAGAAACAAGAACTGAATATTTTATTAGATAATACTCGTCCAAGTTACTCTGACTCGCATTTGGACATGACACATATCCGTATACAATATACATACACAGTCATTTAACTTTTCTTCCCCTTCTTTTTCCATCTTCAATTCTATCTTCTTCCATCTTCAATTCATCGTCATAGCCTCGACTCTTCAATCCTTTCTCCGCCATGTTCTTCCCCTTTTCACTATTGCGGCGACGAGGACAAAGGGTTGGATTTTCAATGTGTCCCGTATCAAGTCGGATTGACACGGGTACGGCTGCCGGAAGTGACGAGTCGGAGTAACTTAAATACCCGTACATATGCACTGTTATTTAAAATATATTTTCTAATATTATCTAAAATTAGTATAAAACATAAATTGACATGATATAATTATTTTATCAACTATGATTAATTTTTATGATTATGAGTATTTAAATTAAGTTTTTGAAAGAAAATATAATTGAAATGATGATAAATTTTTATATTTATTGAGAATAATTTTTTTTATTTATGTTGATAATGTTTTCAGCATTTTAATAAAATAATAATTTAACTGATTAGGTGCTAATATTTTTGAATTTGACAAATAATTTATTGAAAGAATGACCAAAACACCACTTTTGGACTTCAATCGCTCAAAATACCCGTAAACGCGAGCAATTGCCAAAAATACCCACAAAATACGCATCCACGTATTCAACTTTTAAATATTAACAAAGAATACACATGTGGTACATGCGTATTCGCTTTAGTTTTTTCTGTGGAATCCACAACTAGTACGTGTGTATCCACTAAAATGTACATGTGTGCTCTTTGTTATTTTTTTTAAAAAAGTGTATACACATGTCCCAAATACGTGTTCCGTGGATATATTAGGAGGAACATCCCGCCATTAGGTATTTTAGGCAATTAAACCCCAAAAGTGGATATTTTGATACAACACCCTATTTTATTCTCATACTTCATAATTTTCATTGGAATCACATTTAGTTACTTTTTATATTTATATGATGGTTAAGTTTTATTTGAGCTATTTTGTACATATTCGTATAAGTGAAGAACATATTTTTATATATATTTAAATTTTAAATGTGTTAACAAAATGTTTTGATTTTATATTATCAAATGAAATATAATAAGAATAACAATTGTAAACATACATAAAAAAACTACTCCCTCCGTCCCTCCCAATTGTTATCGTTTCTGGGAGAGTGTCTGACACGCATTTTAAGATGAAGAGAAAATATAGTTGTTTAACTTTTTTTAAACATTCTATTTTTATTCAGAAAAAGAAAATTTTAAAAAAAAATTATAGAACTATACTTTCTATTCATCTTAAAATGCGTGCCGGTCACTCTCCCAGAAACGATAACAATTGAGAGGGACGGAGGGAGTATGAAATATGATTGTAAATAAGAATAAAAAATAATGTACCATGCACTATTTGATAAGGAAAAATAGTATGGTAGAGATCATGCGAATTATTTAAAAATAATATTCAATAAATCCATGAGAAAGAATTGGATAGATCAAATACAAATTTGGAAATAGAATTAATAACTGATTAGTGAAAATTAGGGAAATACCTGAGAGGAAAAAAATGATTGAATAGTTGAGAAAGAAAATGAGTAAGTAAAATATAGTTATATAATTGAGTGGGGGAAAAATAATGAAAGAGGGAAGAATAGTGGATATACAATAATGTTTTTTTGTAGATTACAAGGAGAGAGAAGAGGGAAAGATAATATAATAATCTTGGAGGAAAAATGTTGGCAAGAATTTTACTAACAACGGTCTTGAGTAAAAAAATATAAAAAATTTGAATTCATTTATTCAAAATTACCAAAGCATAAAATTACATCTGTAATACTATATAAAATAAAATAAAATACTAATAATTATAAATTACATATGTATTATTGCAGAATAACAAAGCTAAATTACATACGTGTTTTATTAATAATTTGAATCTTAATATTAGAATAACATTATGGAGAAAATATATTGATGTTGAAAAAATAATTAAGATAAACAAATTCATGTGAAAATTATTATAAATCATCCTGTGGATCGCACAGATATAGAACTAGTAAAGAAGATAAAAGAAAGAGAGCACATCTATGCGGCAAAAAGAAGAGACGGTGCACAGATTCAAAGATTGACAATATTTTAGTACGTATGCGCATACACGGGTATAAATTGAGAAAAAGAGCATCCAACCCCAAAAAGAACTTATACCTAACTTTATGATATTTGAGTCATAATCTCCCCCAATATATATCAAGATAGTTAAGAGCAAATAATTATTAACAGCATATCATACCCCACATAAATTTTCAGTGGTATGTATAAAGATGGCCCAAATGTATGGATATAAAAAACCCTACTGTACTTCTACCGCGGAAAAATTTCCGTGATATGGTATGTGCAGCAATTACTTTTACTTGTCCCTGACCAGACCCCAAATTTTTATACATATATATATCTATATAGAAACAATTCCCGAGTTTCTGAGATTACGTTACGGAACTTCCTCAGGCAACACATTCCAAAAGACTCTGTATAGAATAAGTTCCATACTTGTGAAAAAAAATCAGTGGAATTGATATTTATTTGAATATAATTTCGTTATATGTGTTAAGTAACCATTTGCTCTAAAACCTTAAGGCACCAACCATTTGCTCTAAAACCTTAAGGCACCAAATGGATCCTAAGCTATATTCTAATACCCCCCAATGAATCTTATGAGATATTCTAACACTCCCCTCACTCGAAAACCCAATTTTGGGGCAAATAGTGGATCATAGGGGCTCATTTTTAGAGTATTAATTTGTCTTCATGTCCCTAATAAATTGTGAGAATGTTGGGGGTGGCGGGAAGTCGATCTAAGACCCCCGTCGTCCAAAATCTATTACTATGTTAAGGAACCGGTAATTCTAAAACCTTAAGATGTTAGAGGAAGCCCCCAAATGGATCTTATGCTATATTCTAATAATATGATAGTACCTAACAAAATACAGTGCACAGGCATTATTATTCTCGCATACCTTAAAGGCAAATATAGTAGTTTTAAAGATATTTTATGATTTAAATCTTGCTTTTTATTCCCTTTAAAATAATTTTTAAAAAAAAAACTAAAACACACTTATCCAAAAAGATCTTTAATGAAATGTTTACTCTTGAAAAAGACTATATTTTAAAACATAGCTAGCACAAATTCATTCTAATCAAACTTGTTTTTCTTTTAAAAAGAAATTAAATTATAAATATATAATATATTTATAGAGACAAGTGATACAATAAAACATTATAGATCGTGCATTTAAAGAAAAACACCACAAGGGATAAAAATTATGGTATTTGACTTTATATGACATCGTTTTGGAGAAGTTTCCTGCTAGGCTCCTACGGCTTAGAAACTCCATTTTCACTGTATTTATTAATTAGGTCTTTTAGCAATTGCATTTATACTACCCATACACCCCACAAGCCACACGGTGTATGTAGGCCGGTATGTATATAATGAGCTCCTCTCATCTTATCTCCAATAGATATTAGTTCATCAGATCTTATGATTTATGAGTAATAACTTAGCTTTATATTAGTCAAGTTAAATGGTTCGATTATTGCTTGATTATTGGAACAAAATTATTTACATATCAAGCTCAAAATCGAACTTGATAGGACCCGATCTAACCTATTAGTCGGAAAAAAGTAAAGAATAATAACAAGTCAAAAGACAACCACAACAACATAGTACATTCAAGGACAGAAACACTTACTCAGCATATCCGTCTGATGATACACATCTACCAACAAGACCAGGTCCTCCTATTTTTGGATGCTGAAAATTATTATCAACATTAAAAAATGATGAGCTTTATTTTCATAGGAAAATTTATGATTTACAGCAAGTTGTGGATCTTATTGTAGGAAACTTGAAAATAGATAACGTTCAAACAATGAACGGTTCAAATAGCTAAAGTTCAAATAATGAGCAGTTTTAATAATTATTCATTGACTTCTAATATATTATTCCCTCCGTCCCGTTCATTTTGTCCACAATCAAAAATTCACCTTTTATTCTATCATACTAATTAGATTGATACTTACCAAAATTATCTACTATATTCCAAATTTGCCCTTACTACAACATTAATAAATATGAAATATCGAAGGGCATAAAAGGAATTCAAAAATTCAATTGACCAAAATTAGGAAATGCGGACACACATCTTAGGATTATGGAAAAAGGAAATGTGGGCACAAGCACAATGAGCGGGACGTAGGGAGCATTCTGGAGCAAAAAGAAACATAGGAAAAAGGAAATAACAACTGTCAACGAACTATGAACTTAGTTAGAATAATAAAATAAATTCATTTGAATTCTAACAAACTTAACATAGAATATGTGATCCAACCTGTGATGCAAGTGAAAGAAACTTGTACGTATCCAGGGCATAGCGGACCACTGCTTCATTCTCACCGGGATTTATAGTACACCTGAAATGTTAAGCACTTTCGGTCTTCTTAGAAAATAAACACTTAACCACAACCATAAAATGCATGTAGCCTTCTGTAGAAGTTAAACATTGTCCAGTTTGATGAAGATTTTATATCCAGCACCTCTGATGCGAAGACCAAAAAGGGAGAAGAATCAAGTAGGAAAATAGGAGAAGAAAAATATCTTATTTATTTTTTAATATATTCCACCACAATATGTGTGTGTGTGTGTCTGTGTGTATAGGTGTTCGTTCAAATACAAACCTAATTTAAACCAAGAGCAACAAACTGGAGCATCTAAGCAATCCCAAGAATCCTTCAAACAAATTGAGGAGCTCATGCCGGAGGGTAAGAAAATTATGGTTTCTTGCCAATTAGAAATATACGTGCAAATATAAAATATACGTGGAACAAGACTCCACTGAAATTTTAACAGACCAAACTATACTTTCAGTGTCCCAGAAGTCGCGCCAAAATCTACTGGTAATCACTGGATGGGAAGACGAGCAACCCAAGCAATTTTACTAGTAGCAAAATATAAAGTATAAAGTGGTTTATCAATGACCTTACAAGCATAATCCAGTCAACAGTTCAGTCTTTTCAACTTCTTTGCAGGGGCGGGGTACATGGATAGAAGCACAATAGGCCAACCCATGTGTTTCAACTTCACAACATAATAAATAGCAAGAAGCTATATATATTTTTTTATAACTTAAAACTTTGAGGAGAACATGAAAGCAAGCAGAAAATAGTGGGAAAAGATTAAGAAGCTATATATATATATTTTTTTTTATAACTTGAAACTTTGAGGAGAACATGAAAGCAAGCAGAAAAAATTAGGAAAAGATTAAGAAGCTATATATATATATATCTTTTTATAACTTAAAACTTTGAGGAGAACATGAAAGCAAGCAGAAAATAGTTGGAAAAGATTACCGACGTTGAATACACAATGACTCCACCAGAGCGAACTAGCTGAACAGCCTGATCGAACATTCTCCTTTGATATGTGGCATGTTTCCTCATTGATTCTACTGTTTCCTGGAATGAAATTTACTCAACTTCCAGACCACGAGAAAATAAATTAAAAATATATATTTGGTTTGCAGATTTCGGTTAAATACATTCTCTCTTCTTTTCCTGGTGTTTGCAAGTGAACATAAAGCTAGTGTCAGAAGAGAGGTAACCAGTAAATACATACCTCTCCTGAAGATAGTCGGGGCCTTAATCCAAGAGCAGAACATGGAGCATCAAGAAGAACTCGATCAAAGCTATCAGGAGCAAACCCTTTTGATTTTTCAACTCTATCTCCTAAACACTTTCTTCCAGACCCATTTTTCAATTTTCGGTCAATCTTCCGTTGCTCTGCTTTGCTCGTGTAAACTCCATTTTTTGCTTGCTCACAAACTGAAAATATCAAGTTTTATTAAGCTGCAAGATGCACATTCACAGTATTAATTAACTCAATGTCAACCATGACACCCAAACAATCACGCATAACAACAAAGATTGCAGTGACTATGCATTTCAAATTGTAATAAATAACATGAAGTACAAATATCACATCTCCGTAGCAGGAAGTTCACAATTAACTGCATAAACATATTATTGCAATTTCCAGATCCTGCAAAATCCACTGCTTATATTTTAAGAACCCTGCATCGTAGAATCTTAAACATTGCATTCTGCATCTAAACTTGCAGTTAATTACTGATTAACTAAAAGCAATGCGCTGCGCTGCGCTCCGATTCCATGTAATTTCATTATCCCACAAAGAAACTAACCTAAATGCTCTGAAATAACCTCAGAAAGGAATAGAATGTTTCAGCAGTTTAATGATGTTAGGATATGTACCAAACACCACCCATCACACTTCTATGTTAATGCATGCAAACAAAAGTTCAACATATTTAACAATTAATCAATGAGATGCGATTTAGCGAGACACATGGAATTTGAAAATACTTTTAGGGACAATTTGCTGTCTACAAGCTATTAAGCTGGAAACATGATTGGTAATTAACATAAAACATCGTGGACATTATATTTTTAATCAAATAAAAGCCACTACAATCCTTAAATAGTTTGGGAATAAACATTGGTCCATTTATATGCATAAACAAGTACTTGCACTTCGCATTATGATTTGATTGAGTTTCCAGCCTATCTGGGACATTGTTAGATGAACCTTTTGTCTTTAAGCTCTCTGATTCTGAATTTTGTATATTTAGACATGTATCCTCTTTAGAGCAAGGAGCAACCATATCGATGCTTTCAGCTTTTGGGCACACAGATTTAGTAGCATCCAATTTATATGTCGTTATACAATGAACACCCATTTCCGCAGCTAACTTCTGAATATCAAGAACCTGTAAAGTTCATAGTAATGAATATCTCAGGTAAAAGAAATGAACACAAGAAAAAAAAGATAAAAAGATTATACATGTTCTCATGAAAAGAAGAGGGTAGGAAATATTGACCAAGGAGAACGAAAAAATTATAGAGAAACAGAGGTGGTGGACAAAAAATAATTAAAAGGATAAATAAAAAGAAGAGGATGAAGCCGAGCAAATTACAAGCGGTGAACCAATGAAAAACAAACAAAATGAACAATAAACACTTTAAAAGTCAATACATTATCAGTTTAAACTTCCAGTAAATAGTAATAGATTGATGGTTATAAGCTAATGTTCCTAAAGTTGATTTACATACATGCATGAATATGTTAGACAAGGTATCTTACAAGGACTTAGTAGTTCATCCTTTGTGGTTTACTCACACCATTGGCAATGTGAATTTACGATTTACAAGTCTTAACCATATGGCTTCCAGTACCTACATGTATATTTTAGTGGAAATTTCACTTTATCTTCTCATTATGATATTCTCAACAACATAAACAATTCATAAAAAAATAAAAGATCAGATGCTGGTAATTGTAATTCTCTTAGTTCTCTATTGGTTAAATGAGTAAACAGATTGAGGAAAACATACGAAAGCCTGCCTAATACAAGTTAGGAAACACTGCCAAAACTTAAATAACGAATGAAGTCCGAACGAAACCTGCCTATCACAAGCTACAAAGCAGAGAAACTACTATAACATGAATTACGAATAAGGTTTATACAAACCAACCAAACAAAGCCTAGGAATGGTGACTCTCTTTACTGACAACCAGCCAGCTGCATGTGCTTGGCCTTTGAACAGAATAATCATAGAAGAGCAAACACTGTACATGATCCGAAAATTTATGTTTACTATATTGTCCATTGAATACCTTGTTGTGAGACCTATCAGCTGCAACAATCTCTCCTTTGTCCTTCATAAGTATTGCAATTGCAGTTGTTTTCCCACCAGGTGCTGCACACATATCTAATATCCTCTCTCCTTGTTGGGGATCTGAAATATTATAACCAAAAATAAAATGGAGAATAATACAAACTTCAACTACAAAGTCTAAACAAGTAGAAAAAAGAATTGATAAAATTATATTTATAAAAAATGGTGAAAGAAAAAATAAAAGCCAAGGTACTTGGTAACATGGGTGTTGATTTCTAAGAAACATAAACTTCCCACAAAGATATGGTAAAGAACTCATGAAACCATAGAGGATATTTACCAACAATAAATTTGTGATCATAGAATACTGGTCCAAGAACCACCAAGTTTAGGGTGGAAAGTATGATCTATGCTAAGGGATATTCTGGTACTTCGAATAATATGACAACAAAAATTTATATAATTAAACATGTGCTTTTTAACCAGTGAATTTATAGGATAAATAGGCAATTTCAATTGCAATAGTTCGTGACTGAGTTGGCTATAAGCCAGGAAAAATAATATGTAACAGCACTTACCTAAAGCATGGGCAGTAATAATGCTTGGGAAGTTTTGAAGAAAAATTTCCCCCTCAAGCACATCTGCAAGCAAAAAGGTCCAACTTAGTTGTAAAGAAAACAAAACTGAAACTTGCTCTTTTTAGCAAATCTCCAACACAATGATACAACATACACTTTACAAAGAAACAACTAAGAACAGAAGGGGAGGGGAATGTCATAAGCAGTTGTAGAAGAAGATGCAAAAGTTTCTAGAATTTAACATTGGATAAAAGGCTCTAATATGCCTAGACACTACAGAATCAGGGGAAAGTAAAGGCTTGCAGCCAAGTGCCCAATTTTATGATTTCAAATGATGCTGTGTTCTTGCTAGGAATCTGGTACAAAGGAAATCATTACAGCATTGTTTGAATGGATTCATTATTTAAGTTGATCAAATAAGTACTACCAATAAATTCCTAATTCTATCAGGCAAAACACTTTGAATCATAGAAGTGCAAACACAAAGTACACATTTTGTACTGTAACTAAATTAGTGTGCAAACTTCAACCAGTGTGTGACTGTGTGACATAATTCTCTTTACACAACTTTAAATCTGATATAAGAAATTAGGGAGATGAACATGCATGTGTAAATAATTTTTTTTTTCTTTTTAATATATTTAAGATTGCACATATCAATCATAAGAGCCATAATTTGAAGAAGCTTCTGTATGACTGTATCTTTGCAAAAGCTTCTTCATGTCAGAGCTTTGCATATGACAAAGAAGAGCATGAGTGGGATCTATAAGAGGTGGCATGTTCACGTGAAGGAATGAAGAGGAGAGCTGACCTAGTAATAGCTATGATCATCAAGAAAGACTGGCTGAATTCAGCTTTTTCGATGGTACGAATACAGCCATGCAATGGAGATGTAGAAATAAAGCAAGACCGCCAGGAAAGGAAAAGAAAAAGTGAAGAACATATTGTTACTTTCCCGATTACAAGGATTTGATTTGAAGGTGCTATAGTGCTATACATGACAAGATTCTTTCAAGTTGCAGGAACTCGAATGTAAGACAGTCTAAAAGAACTAGCGATTGGAACATTGTGATCAATGCTTTATTCTCAACTTGAACGTCCTTTTTGAATTACAAAACTTTTTGCTTTTGAGGACTACTTTTAGAAAAAAAAATTAGCTAATATATAGCACCATCCATTTAAATTGACAAATTTGTCATTTAAAGTAATACAAAAAAGTTAATAAATAAGAACTAAAATTAAATATAGAAATATATTTAACTATACCATTAAAAGAATGCAGTCTATATACTCTATCTGTCATATCCACAGCAACTCCCTGTGCGGCACGAAAAATTCCAGCCCTTGACAGCATGGTTTTTCCTTGGCCGATATACAGGCCATTGCGCTCAATATAGTAAGGATCTACAGAGGCAAATTAGTGGTAAATTAAGATAAGACGTCAATGAGCATTTGCAGACATACCAGAATTTTCCAAAGAAATAAAATAAATAACAAATACGAGGACCCTTAAATATCTACATTCGTCCTTGGGATAAAATGCATCACAGTTAATATATTTTATTATATGCAGGCTTCACTGAGGAGTGCACTTATGGAAATTAAAACACCATTTGGCTATAATACATTGTCATGCAAAAGCCAAAGAATGAATCTGCAATATAGTTTGCTTCAATACTGAGAAGATACATCACCTACTTTATTACAAATATGTTTGCATTATTACAGGAAAAACTCAATATACTAGTGCGCTCTGCCCAAAGGATTTTCATGTGCAACATAATTTTACATGTTTAAAACATAAGGGATGATTTTGCAATCATCAAGATTTGGTGCAATAATATAGAGGTAACCACTTGAGACTGAAGTTACAAAAGTCATATCAATACTAATTAGCCATAGTTCTAGTTTAATTCTAATAGACATGACCAATACTTTTCACTATGATGTGTAATATACTGTCTCTTTATCAAAGGGACACTATGCCTCAAAGACAAAAATCAGAGTACAGGACAGTTATACATAGAAATGAATGGTTTCTGCAGTTACTACTATATTACACCATAGGATTCTTACCTGTTTGAAGGCCCTGCAATACAGTCCCACGTGTTATACCAGTACCCCATTTACCCTCTGAAATAGATTGCTCCACAGCAACAGAAACAGCAACTACATCCCCTTCTTCAACATGAGCAGAGCAGGCAAGTACTCCAGGAACAAACACCTAAGTTTTTATTGGCCATTGATAAAACCATTAGCAGAAAAAATAGAGTTGCACAGTTAAATACATAACATAAATGCAAGTAAAAAACTAAAAACATCTTAGCATATAATAAAAGTACAAAAGAAATACCACGTTTTTTACTTTACAAGCTCTGTTTTTTTTGGGGGGGGGGGGGCTGTAGCAGTGTAGCCATATGCACATACTGCACTTGGGGAACCCACAGAACTGTATTTTTTTTTGTATCTTACAAAACCTAATTACTGCATAAGTATGGCTTGAAGTAATTCAATTCAAAAAGGACAAATATACAATAATTAGGATTGCAGGAAATGCACTTTGCAAAATCCAAATCTTTACAATTTAAGAAATCAAGATGCAGAGGAAATTATTCACCAGTAAAAATATAAAAGGAAAGCTAAGCACTCTGATGACTTACGATTTAACATAAATTAAGCAAGCAAAGAAACAAATAGAAAGAGTGTAACCAAGTGAAATGAACTCTGAACATTTAGTCAGTGGACTGTTCATGTTGATGACTAAATTTACGATTAGATACAAGTACAAAAACTGGACCTGTTACATGATACTGCACTATAAGTGTACCTGAGCACCTCGGAGAACTGCCTCAGCACATTTACGGCTCACAAGTACCTCCTTTAAAGGTCTGTCCTGTGTGAACTCATATGATATAGCATGTGGACCGGAACCTCTTACAAATAAAACATAGTCTAGCCCAGGTAATTGGCACTTGGAAATGGGGCCAACTTGTCCATTTGCCATCAATAGATCATTATTCGACTGATGTGTCTCAACATCATTGGGTACCCCTGTTTCTTCTAGAATTTTGGAAAGCTTCTCTATAACAGCATCACTCGTTGTCTTAAGTGTATTTACACGAATACAAGAGTAACAAGATGGTTGACTGAGAAAAGTAAAAACATTTTCTTTAAGTGAATATAAAGATTTTAATGAAACAGGGAAACAGGGTTTGCTGCATTACAATCATATACATATACTTTATCAGAAATTTAAAAGATTAATAGAAAAAAAGTTTTACGCTGATTACAGTTGTAAAGCACATGGAAAACTAGGCATGAATACAAGTTGCTTGCATAAAACCTAATTTGACCTAAGTGCCTACCGTAATGATAACTCAAATCCTTAATTAAATTGCTACCAAGGCCTTCTATTATAATTGAACAACCAAACAACAGCATTGCTTTGATTTCTACGATTTTTCTGGTGCCAAAAGACTAAAGCTTATTAAAACTTTAAAAGAAGAAATTACAAATTACATTTCATCCTCAGCTAATTAAAATAGATTACTCGAAATTCTAAAGTAAACAACTGGAATTAACTGTACAAAAGTACTCCTTCGTCCCAATTTCTCAATTTAGTCCTGTTTGACTTTTTGTGGTCAAGTTATATAATCCAAAAAAAAATAATTATTATATATATACATGTAATATATTTAAATACGTATATTTCAGTTTTTTAAAATTATTAAAGATTGATGTTTAATTTACGGACAATTTGACGGGAGTAATAATTAAGGAAACAGGTAGGAGAAATTGGAAAAGGGGCAAAGGAATGGAAGTTACGTTAAGGCTTTGGAGATTCGAGCAAAATGCTGAGCTCCGTACGCATTTACCAAGTAGTTTTGAACCTCAGGATTCCAGTGTAAGGTTGGATTGAAGGTATAACGTTCTGGTTGATTCATCTGCATCACAATTCAATATGTAAAACAGGAATAATAAATAAATAAAAATATAAACTTTGCTTAATTGAATTAATAGTACCTGGCGAGTAGTGGTAGTACTGAAGAAAGAGGTTTTGCAAAAGTTGAAAAACGAATGTGTTAGTTTCTTCATACAAACCACCCCCACCCGGACCACTGCCCCCCTCTTAAACCCTCCAGCGTTAGCGGAGGCCGCCTACTATTTTTGTTTCTAAATTTGTTCCTTTTTCTATGTAACCCGCGCGATGATTATGACATTTGTAATTTTATTATTTTATAAAAAAAATTATATAATTAATAATTAATTATTATTGAGATTAACAATAAATAATAATTAATTATTATTGAGATTAACAAAGTTAAAATATTTATTTTGTATATATTATATTATTGAAGGATCAAAACTTACATAGTTAAAATCTAAAAAGGTCCTTCGTTACACTCGTGCATAGCCTATATGAAAGTGGTAGTTTTGAATAATAGTGGTGTATGCGGATGATTTGGTATTATTTTTTTAATATTATTTTTTTAATTTTTTCTTGGTTTATTAATTTTTTTTGTTATATTATAATTTGAATTGCTAAAATTAATTTTGGAAGTATATGGTTCCCTACAAATGAGGTAAGTGGGCACGATTAAAAATTAAGTTAGATAATAGTTCATATAATTTGTAGTTATATTAGATGTATAATTTTTTTTAATTAAATTATATTTGTTTAAACTTTTATTTTGGAAGGTGTTAACATATTTTTGGTAAGGTGTTAACCAAACGACCAAATGACACCATGTTTCGCTTATAATATGTTGTGAATATGTTGTGTACTTGATGATTAACTAAACAAAACATCTAAGTAGATATTACTTAGTGAAATAATGTAGCACTCGACGGATAAGAATTTATAGTCCCGACGGATAACTCATTATAGTCCCGACGGATGATTAACTTATTATCCATCGAGTGAGTAGCTTATGTAATAGTAAGTTTGTAGCACAGTGATGTATGCATCTTTGTATAGAATCTGTAGTAGCATATAAGTCATGTTGACTTTAACTAGATATGCAGAATAGGTTGATTAATTGTACATAAGTAATGTCTTGTAATTCTGTATAAGTGAAATGAAGTCAAGTGCCAAAGTAGCTACCGACGGATGATTAACAAAGCCTTCGACGGATGATCAAATGACTATCAACGGATGTTTAACATAGCAGTCGACGGATGATCAATTAAGTCATCGACGGATGATCTAAAAGTCGACGGATGATCATATCAAGAATTCAAACATCAGTTGAACAGTGAAAGCTGACACACAGCCGTCGAGTTGGATACAAACACATTGTGGAAGCCCATTAACTGGGTAATAGAGGACGAAAAACAGCAAAGATTAAGACTGTTAGATTTTGTATTTGTTCAGTCTTTTTGACTTTGTAATCTTGGTATTATATAAACCAAGTGAGTAGCAAATAGAAAGATAACAGAGATAGCTGAGAAACACAAAAACAGAGAAATCTTTGTAAGCATAATCTTCAGCATTTCCTGTATTCTCAGTAGTTCCATTTTAAGCAGCTGTGAGCATTTCTGCACACATAGTCCTCTCGATATATTATATATATATCTCTGGTGGAATTGTTTAAATCCACCGGAAAGTTTTTAAACACCCTTGTTTTTAATTACTTGTGTTTTGATTCATTTAAGTTTATATTCCGCATTGTGCTAATCAAAATAAATATATCAATAATCGAGTTGAACATTTTTATTTTAAGAAAAAGTTTCAAGAATTCCATTCAACCCCCCTTCTGTAATTCTTGCTACATTATTAAGGGACTAACAATTGGTATCATAACAAGCTCTTAATCTACAAAGAGTTTAAAGATCAAAACAATTCAGCAAGATGAACAAGAAAGATGTTGGAGTCAAGATTCCTTTTCTTGATAAAGATAATTACCATCATTGGAAGGTAAAGATGCATCTTCACATGCTCTCTCAAGATGAGGCCTATGTGGACTGCATAGAAAGAGGCCCTCATGTTCCAATGAGAGCTGCAACAGGTAATGAGCCATCTGTTCCAAAGCCAAGGCATGAATGGTCTGATCCTAACATTGAACAAGTCAGGAAAGATAAAAAGGCCATGAACATTCTGTTCTATGGTGTTGATGCAGACATGTTTGATAACATCATCAACTGCAAGACTGCCAAGGAAGTTTGGGACACAATACAGATAATCTGTAATGGTACTGAGCAAGTAAGAGAAAATAAAATACAGCTCCTGATTCAGCAATATGAGCATTTTCACAATAAAGAAAGTGAATCACTCACTGACATTTTTAGTAGATTCCAAAAACTACTAAATGCTCTTAAGTTGCATGGAAGAGTCTATCAGACTAAAGACTCCAATTTGAAATTTCTCAGATCTCTTTCAAAGGAATGGAAACCAATGACAGTCTCATTGAGAAACTCACAGGATTATAAGGAGTTTACTTTAGAGAGATTGTATGGCATTCTGAAAACCTATGAGCTTGAGATAAAGCAGGATGAAAGAATGGAGAGAGGAAAGAAGAAAGGAGGATCCATTGCACTAGTTGCTGATCTAGAAAAGGAGAAGGAAGTGAAGATGGAAGCTGTGGAATCAACTTCAAAGGTTTGTGAAAGCAAGGGTAAGGGGCTAGCTACAGAAAATGAAGATTCATTGAGCCAAGATGACATGGAGGACATTGATGAGCACCTAGCATTCCTTTCAAAAAGATTTGTCAAGCTCAAGTTCAAAAAGAACTTTGGAGCAGCCAAGCCAAATAGAAACATGGTGGATAAGTCAAAATTCAAATGTTTCAAATGTGGCTTGGCAGGGCATTTTGCAAATGAGTGTAGAAAGTCAGATTTCAGTAAGAAAAGATTTGAGTCTGTAGATTATAAGCAAAAATACTTTGATCTACTCAAACAAAAGGAAAGGGCTTTTATTACACAAGAGAATGACTGGGCAGCTGATGGCTTGGATGAAGATGAAGATGTCAGCTATGTCAATCTAGCCCTTATGGCCAAGTCTGATGAAACAGAGACAAGTTCCTCAAGCAATCAGGTAATCACTACAAACCTTGCACATTTATCTAAAGCTGAGTGTAATGATGCCATAAATGACATGTCTACAGAATTGTATCATTTGCGTGTTACACTTAAGTCCCTCACTAAAGAAAATGCTAAAATCAAAGAAAACAACTTGTTTTTAAGTGAGAGGAATAATGTGCTTGAGTCTCAGTTTGTTGAGTTTGAAAAACTAAAAATTGAGTGTAGGATTGCCAAGGAGGAATTAACTGAGTCCTTGAAAAAGGAAGAAATTTTAAAGAAGCAGCTCGATCGTGAACAAGAGGTGATTAAAGCATGGAAAACATCCAGAGATGTTCATGCTCAAATCACCAAGGTTCAAGGAATTGAGTCTTTTTGTGATGAAGCATGGAAAAAGAATAAGGAGAAACTAGAACCTATTTTGGTAGATGGGTTGTTGACAGATGTAGACTCGACGGATGATGAGGACTATCCGTCAGATAACAAAAAGTGTTATCCGTCGAATGATAAAAATCCTCATCTGTCGGCTGTAAGCAAGCCCATTAGCAAAGCCAAATTAACCAAGCTAAATGATAAGTATGGGTCTGTTTCCAAGAACTTTGTTTCAGGAGAGTCAAGTCAAGCTAAGAAAGGGAAAAAGGCTAATGTTGGTCACATGACTGTCAAACAGTTAAGTGACAGACTTGAGAAAATAGAGGTAAAAACAGAGACTAAAAAGAAAAATAATAGGAATGGTAAAGTAGGGATTAACAAACACAATAACTACACACCTGATAAATATGCTCCTAGAAAGATCTGTGTCAAGTGTGGTAGTGTAAATCATTTGTCTGTTAATTGCAAATCTGCCATGCCTACTCCCATGTCTGTTCAGTCTCAATTTCCTAACATGAATGCCATGCCTCCCATGCCTGTTAATGCTATGCCTACACAGAATATGAATGCACAATTTGCTAAATGCCATTTGCACCTAATCCATATTATGCTGCATACAATATGCCTCAAATGTCATTTAGCATGCCTTACTGGAATAACATGTTTGCACCAAGCATGCCATTTCCTGTTAGCCATAACATGCATGATAATTCTGTTGCATCTAGTGGTTTCAAAGGCCCAACCCAAATGACTAAGGAAGAATCTGAAATTCCTAAGTCAAATGAGTTAAGACCTAAGAAACAGAAGAAGAAAGCTAACAAGGCAGGACCCAAGGAAACTTGGGTACCAAAATCAACTTGATTTGATTTTGATGTGTGCAGGGAAACAAAAGGAATCTTTGGTACTTGGATAGTGGTTGTTCAAGACACATGACTGGTGATTCTACCCTGCTCACAGAGTTTAAGGAGAGAGTTGGCCCAAGTATTACTTTTGGAGATGACAGCAAAGGTTATACTGTGGGATATGGCTTGATTTCAAAGGACAATCTCATCATTAAAGAGGTTGCCTTAGTGGATGGTCTCAAACACAATATGTTGAGTATCAGCCAGCTTTGTGACAAAGGCAACTCAGTAACTTTCAACAAAGAAGCCTGTGTTGTGACTAATAATCAAAACAACAAAGTGGTTCTCACTGGTGTGAGAAGAGGAAATGTGTACCTAGCTGACTTTAACTCAACTAAAGCAGAATCTGTAACTTATCTTCTCAGCAAAGCAAGTCAAGATGAAAGTTGGCTATGGCGCAAGAAGCTATCCCACTTAAACTTCAAGACCATGAATGAGCTGGTAAGGAAAAAGCTAGTTAGAGGCATTCCTCTAGTGGAGTTTACAAAGGATGGACTGTGTGATGCCTGCCAAAAAGGGAAGCAGATCAAAGCATCATTCAGAAAGAAATTTGATTCAGCAATTGAAGAGCCTCTGCAACTGCTTCACATGGATTTGTTTGGACCAGTCAATGTATTGTTAATTTCAAAGAAAAGATTTTGCCTAGTAATTGTAGATGATTTCTCAAAGTTCTCTTGGACATATTTCCTAAAGTCTAAGGATGAGGCTAGTGAAATCATCATCAATCACATAAGGCAAGTTAACAATCATCCTGATTTCAAAGTTAGAAGAATCAGGAGTGACAATGGAACTGAGTTCAAGAACTATGTCATGAGAGCATTTTGTGAGGAAAATGGGATCTTGCATGAGTTTTCAGCAGTAAGGACTCCACAACAGAATTGAGTAGTGGATAGAAAGAACAGATCCCTTATTGAAGCTGCAAGGACAATGCTTGAAGAATCAAAATTACCAACTTATTTCTGGGCTGAAGCTGTAAACACTGCATGCTACACTCAGAATATCTCTCTGATTAATCAAGCAAGATGCATGACTCCTTATCAATTGTTCAAGAACAAGAAGCCAACTCTAAACTTTCTTCATGTCTTTGGCTGTAAATGCTATATTCTGAGAAATCAAATTGATCAAAATGAAAAGTTTGATGCTAAAGTAGATGAAGGAATTTTTGTTGGATATGCTGTTGGTAAAGCATATAGAGTCTACAATCTAAGAACCAATATTGTTGTGGAATCTATACATGTTGTGTTTGATGATAAAAAGATTGAAGGCCTGAAAGATGGAGATTACCATGAAAGCCTCAAATTCGACAATGTCGAGATGGTTAGTGATGAAAGTGATGATGAGAGTGATCAAGAAATAGTGTCTAAGGATAATGCAGACAAATCTACCACCAATGAAGCACATAACTCAACATCCGTCGAGTTACATAATGCTTCATCCGTCGGAAGACAATCTGTGCTATCCGTCGGAAGACAACCTGCCTCATCCGTCGGTACTCAAAATTCACCATCCGTCGGGTTATCAAAAGGAGCAGGAAGTCAAGGTAGATCACCCATAGAAAGTACCCCTTTCTCAAATCAAAGATCCACAAACTCAGGGGGAGTTTCTAGCAATCAAAACTTAATCCCACATCAAGACAACATTGAGGTCTCTTCATCTAGAGCTAATCTACCTCAACCAAGGAAATGGACAAAAGATCACCCCTTTGAACTGATTATTGGTGACGTTTCTTCTAGAGTTCAAACCAGGAGAGCAACTCAAGAAGAATGTCTATACAACAGCTTTCTGTCAAAGGAAGAACCAAAGAAGGTAGAAGAAGCCTTGTTAGATCCTAATTGGATTTTAGCTATGCAGGAGGAGCTAAACCAATTTGAAAGGAATAAAGTATGGAAGCTGGTACCCAAGCCTAAAGGAAAGAATCCAATAGACACCAAATGGGTATTCAGAAACAAGATGGATGAAAATGGCATAGTAGTAAGGAACAAAGCCAGATTGGTTGCTAAAGGCTATTGCCAGCAAGAAGGAATAGATTTTGATGAAATTTTTGCTCCTGTTGCAAGACTTGAAGCCATCAGAATCTTCTTAGCCTATGCAGCCCATGCCAATTTCAAGGTCTATCAAATGGATGTCAAAAGTGCCTTTCTGAATGGAGATTTGGAGGAAGAAGTGTATGTTAGTCAACCTCCTGGCTTTGAAGATCCAAATTTTCCAGAGTATGTCTATTATCTACTGAAAGCACTTTATGGACTGAAGCAAGCACCTAGAGCCTGGTATGACACCTTATCAAAGTTCCTTTTGGAGAATCACTTCACAAGAGGTACTGTAGATAAAACTTTATTTTTTAGAAATGTTAATGGCTCTAGCATACTTGTTCAAATTTATGTAGATGATATTATTTTTGGCTCTATAGATGAGAAACTTTGTAAAAAGTTTGCCAAACTAATGCAAAGTAAGTATGAAATGAGTATGATGGGAGAACTAACTTACTTTCTTGGTTTACAAGTTAAGCAAGTTAGTGATGGAATATTCATTAGTCAAACTAAATACATTTTTGATCTTTTAAAGAAGTTTGATATAATGGATTGCACATCTGCAAAAACTCCCATGGCCACTGCAACTAAGCTTGAACTAAACACTACTGAAAAGTCTGTGGATATTTCAAGCTATAGAGGCATGGTTGGCTCACTTCTGTACTTAACAGCTAGTAGGCTAGATATAATGTTTGCTACATATTTATGTGCTAGATTTCAGGCTGATCCTAGAGAGTCTCACTTGATAGCTATCAAGAGAATTTTCAGATATTTCAAGGGAACACCAAAACTTGGCATTTGGTATCCTAGAGATTCTGGTTTTGATCTAACTGGTTATTCAGATGCAGATTATGCAGGTTGCAGAATTGATAGAAAGAGCACAACAGGAACCTGTCAATTTTTAGGAGACAAGCTTGTGTCCTGGTTCAGTAAAAAGCAAAATTCAGTTTCTACTTCTACAGCTGAAGCTGAATATATTGCTGCTGGAAGTTGCTGTGCACAGATTTTATGGATGAAAAATCAATTGCTAGACTATGGTTTGCAAGTTGAAAGGATTCCTATTTTCTGTGATAACACAAGTGCAATTGCCATCACTGAAAATCCAGTGCAACATTCAAGGACAAAGCACATAGACATCAAGTACCATTTCATAAGGGAACATGTAATGAATGGTACTGTAGAGTTACATTTTGTTCCAAGTGAGAAGCAACTTGCAGATATTTTTACCAAGCCACTGGATGAATCCACCTTTTCTAGGTTGGTAAATGAGTTAAGTATGCTTAATTACTCTTGAATTTATCTGAGTTATTTTGCAAGTTGAAAAGTAGCCAGAAATTTAACTGATTTTTAGTCATGGATGAAATTTTGGCTAAGTCAAAATTTGCATCTCGACGGATGACCATTATCCATCAAGTTGAGTCATCCGTCGATATACAATATGCAAATAAAAATCAATTATTTTTCTGGAATCTTTTAAAACTCGACGGATAACAGTTTATCCTCATCTGTCGAAGTGTCTAAATCTTAACCGTTAATTTCCTGAACATTATCCATCGAGTATACTTACAGTTTGTAAGCATTACACGACGGATAATGGGTGGAATTTTTACAGTTTATTTTTTAATGGCTATTTTAGGCAATTTCTATTGGGTAATTTACTTTTCTTTATTATTTTCATCCGTTGTTTTTGAGGAAGTATAAAAGTCTATTTCATTCTAATCATTTTCTTTTATCATTCTCAATTCAACTGCGTTTATTTCATTCTCTCTCAAGCAAAAATCCTCTTTCTCTTCAAGCTTTAATTCTCTAACAATGGCACCCGTAGTAAAGATCATGTCACAGACTGGGTTCATCTATGAGAAGAACAACTTCACTGCTTTGGTCAATAAGGGTATCTAGCAAATCAGAAGACTATCACAGGATGATGGACTTCGTGAAAAACTGTAAACTAAGTTATGCCATGCTGGAATCACCCACAATTTACTGTGAAGTTGTTGAAGAGATGTGGACAACAGCAATCTACAACTCTACTAACAAAACCATCACTCTAACTATCAAAGGTAACGAGTTCTATATCAATAGTGATGTAATAAAAGCATGTTTCAATATTCCTTTTGATAATGTAACTGCACCACACACTGACACTGATATTGTCAATATGCTCAATTCCATTCATTATGCACTTTCTACTACAAAACTAAGTGATATTAGAAGACTAGGTCTTAGGAAGGAATGAAGTTACATGTGTGATGTTGTAACTAAAGTCTTTTCTGGAAAAATCAGTAATTTTGATTCTGTGAACATTTCCATGCTTAACATGCTATACATGCTAGTTATAGACAAATTTTTCAATTTCAGTGACCTTATTATGTATGAGTTAGGTTTTAAACTAGGTGACTTAGCCAAAAGAGGAAAGAATGTTTACTATGCTAGATTTTTTATGCTTTTGGCTAACCATCTTTGTCAAGAGATTGTACTTGAGAACCCAAACAACAAATTGGCTTGTTGGGTTCAAGAGAGAAGAATCATTACAGACTTGAACAGAGCCAACCATCACAGGGATGTGCCAATATTCTATTTCCCTGCAATGCAGACACCTCAGGTAAGTGAGGTAAGTTCATCCATACCCTCAACCATTCCAATCTCCTCTAATTTTTTGAGTTCAGGCATAGCTATGACAACTGTGACAATGACCAAAAGTTGCCTACCAAAGTTGCCAAAACAACTGCAATTTCCAAATCCAAATCAAAGAAAACCCCCAAGGATAAGGTTGGAGAGATGAGTGAACCCCAGCCCAGCCACACTGCAGTTTCCCAACAAACTGCAGTGCTTAAAAAGGACAAAAGCTCACTTCTAGCTGCATCCTCCCAAAAGGATGTGGCTATTGAACAAAGCTCTCATCCAAGAGCACAGGCCAAGAGGGTTAGGGACACAAGCTCACCCCAAACTTACACTAGAAAGAAGAAATCCAAAACAACTGGGGATGCACAGGGCACACACACAGTGCAAACTGGTGCTAAAGACACAGTCCCTGCACCTTCTCAAATTCAGATTGATGTGGCTCCAACAAATATGGAGTCACAGCCAAAATCTCTCATTATAGAAGCCACTGAAACAACATACTCACCAACTAACTCACTGGAAGTGGACATGATAAACACTTCAATTCCTGATTCCCCTTCTTTAACTCTGTTGGGGAAGCTAAAATCTAGTGCAAGTGAGCATCATCTTTTAGATGATTTGTTGGCTCACTTGCCAATTCTTTCAGATTCTATTGTGACATCTGTGCCTCAAATAACTTCAATCAACACAGAGTCTACAATAGTTTCTCTTCCCACCTCATTCATTTCTACTCTCTCGATGGATATTGCTCATCCGTCGAGTAGTGATTATATCCCGATGGATACGCTTAACAGCAGTTATCCGTCAGATAGCTTTACCACTCACCCGAGGGATATCACTTATCCGTCGAGTGTCTCTGCACAACTTCAAACTTCAATAATTTCAAGTGCAGAAGATTTAGTGGTAATACAATCACTCTTAGGACTGAGAGAGGAGAGTGCATTGAGTGAGAGGCTGGGTTCCTCCCAGGCAAAAGGAGAGGAAAATAGTGAATCTCAGCAATCCATTTCTTCAGGATTGGCAAAAGTGAGTGAGAGGAGTCCCACCTTAGTAGATGAAGGTGAGGGTGTGAGGGTGGGGAGCCAGGGTGAGACCCTGATACAACAAAAGAGAGAATATGAGAGAAAGGCATGTACAGGAGAAATAAGGATGGATTCAGCCATTGCTAGTGAGTCAATGATTGTGGATGATGCTGAAAAGGAAAGACAATTTCAGCAACATTACAAAGTTGTAATTGATAACATTTCCTTGGATGCTGACACTTTTACTCACCCTGTTCCAGCCTATCAATTGTTGGCTGCTCAGGGCAATATGGAGGCAGAATAAACTTTGAATTTAGTGCACACCACAGAATCTCTTCAAAGAGATAAAGCTGCTGTTAACAGGATGCCTTCTCAAGCTGGAGAGCCATCTGAAGAATTTGGAGTAAATTCTAATGATGATGACTCTGGTTCTTTGGATGGAAGCATGAACTTAGGGGGAGCTGAAGGCCCAAGTTCTGCTTTAAGTTTACCTGAATGGGAATGGGCAAAGGAATCTACACCAGGACAATTTGAGGTGTTTTTGGTCAAACAAGTAATGGCTATTCAACAGGCCCTTCAGGAAACCTCAGATGCTGGTACCAAGGTTGTTCTTCAAGCTCACCTAGACTCTCTACATCTAATGAAGATCCAACACTTAAGACAAAATCTCAGTGTGGATGAATTGAAAAGAGATATAGCTGAATTGAAGACCTATAACTCTGAGAAGCTGGATTCAGTAATGCCATATGGTATCATACAAGATCTACTACTAAGATTGAGGAGAGAATCAGACTCTGAAAAGAAGCTAGCCAAGCTGGAAAACAGAGTTCAAGTTATTGAAGATTCAGTGGCTATTCTTCTTCAAAATCAACAGACTCAGACAAATCTTCTCATGCAATTGGCTAAAGCACAAGGCCTAACTCCTCAACTTGATGATAACAAAAAGGGGGAGAGAGAATCAAGTAAGGGGGAGAAAGGACCTACAGAGGGGGAGAAACTTCTAGTACAAATCAGCAAAGTAATTGTACCTTCAATTACTATCTCCAAGCCACCAGTTGCAGATGGTATAGATCTAATTGAAGCAGCAACAGCAAATTTGAAAGTTACTGAAAAAGGAAAGTTTAGTTTAATCAACTGGGAAAATATTGATGAGGAAATTCAGAAAAAGTTTGAACTAGTCAAGGAGCCAGTTAAGTCAGCCATCCATCACTCTCATGTCAAGCCAATCAGTGTGAATGAGATGAGCATGAACTATCTGGAGAAAGGACAATCTTCCTGCATCAAATCACAAAAGGCTGAAATAATTCTCAAACCAAGGGCAAATTATCCAAAGTCATCTTTGAAGAATCCCTTGGATACTGTGTATGAGACACCCAGACCTGATGAAAAGGAGCTTATGTCAAGATCCATTATCTTCTATAAAGATCCAGCTGATTCAGCCTCAAAAAGGAGAATTGCTAAGATATTCAGAAATGGAAAGGAAATTTGTGTGGTAGCTGGACATCCACAATTTGCTCAAGCAAAGAAAGAAGAGAAAGCAAGATTAAAGAAGGAAAAGAGGCAAGCTGCTCTAGATGCAAAGAAATCTAAACAAAAGAAAGAGCAGATTGCCATCTTGGCCAAGCTACAGGCTGTAAACTCTTCTCAACAAATTCCCTCTCAACCATTTGAAGTTGCTGAATCAAAGAAGAAGATTGAAGAACAGAAGAAATCCCCAAGAAAGAAAGAACTGGCTAGAAGAACAAAAAGGAAACTGGATGTTGTTGATAAGGAATTGGAAGATCAATTTCCTAAGGAATCCACTCAAGCTAAAACTCAAGCATCAAAGCCCTTTGTGGTATTTGAAGACATAAGGGTGGTGGACCCCTACAGGAACATACATGGAGAGCCTATTGTGCCAAAGGATGAGCCAATAGAGTGTGATAAATTACCAATTCCTGACTTCAACTTGCCAATTCTTATTAAGCCAAGAAGGACAAAATCAAGGGCAGTCAAGAAAGTGAAGCTGTCACCTCTCAAATCCAAGTCAGTAGTCAAAGCTCAACCCAAGGTCAACAGGGGAGACTACTTGTACTTGTGTGACATCAAAGAATTCTCAGATCTAAACCTTTATCTGGATGAACTGGATGAAGTAAGGGCAATTGATGCATACAGAAACCTACCTGAAAGTTTGGTGTTCAAGTACAAAGGAAGGGAGATGCAGTGGCCTCTTCACAGGATACTTCAAGAAAGCCAAGCTGTGTTTATCAAAGTCTATTCATCCTTCAAGAAAAACTTTGGGTTCAATGTAACTGCAAGAAGACTAGTATTGAAGAGGATTGAAGAGCTGAGGAGTGCTAGAGCTAAAGATGCACTCCCAAAAACTCTAATCATCCCATACACAGGGAGAAGAGTGCATCTAAGGCCCTACTGGCTGATGGAATTCATGGATGACAAGGGTGTGAGAAGATTCTTCAGACTAGAAGACCAATTGAGTATCTCTAGCAATGAGACTCTCTTGGAGATGCAAGAAATGCTAGATCTCTCAGAATCTGATGAACTAGAATTCCACAGGCAGCTCCAGAATCAAATTGAAGAAAACAACAGAAAGCTTGGAAGAAGATCCAGACCTTCAAGAAACTAGAAAAACCTGCTCAGGCTAGAGGAGCATCTTGAATTGACTGTGAGCCAAACCTTGTACATTTTGTTTAATTGAAGCACTTTCAATTTTATCTACTTATCTTTAAAGATATATGTTTAGGATGTTTTGTTATCATCAAATATCTCTGAATTTATGGCTACAATTCCAGTAGACATAAATTGGGGGCGATTGTTGTGAATATGTTGTGTACTTGATGATTAACTAAACAAAACATCTAAGTAGATATTACTTGGTGAAATAATGTAACACTCGACGGATAAGAATTTATAGTCCCGACGGATAACTCATTATAGTCCCGACGGATGATTAACTTATTATCCATTGAGTGAGTAGCTTATGTAATAGTAAGTTTGTAGCACAGTGATGTATGCACCTTTGTATAGAATCTGTAGTAGCATATAAGTCATGTTGACTTTAACTAGATATGCAGAATAGGTTGATTAATTGTATATAAGTAATGTCTTGTAATTCTGTATAAGTGAAATGAAGTCAAGTGCCAAAGTAGCTACCGACGGATGATTAACAAAGCCTTCGACGGATGATCAAATGACTATCAACGGATGTTTAACATAGCAGTCGACGAATGATCAATTAAGTCATCGACGGATGATCTAAAAGTCGAAGGATGATCATATCAAGAATTCAAACATCAGTTGAATAGTAAAAGCTGACACACAGCCGTCGAGTTGGATACAAACACATTGTGGAAGCCCATTAACAGGGTAATAGAGGACGAAAAGCAGCAAATATTAAGACTGTTAGATTTTGTATTTGTTCAGTCTTTTTGACTTTGTAATCTTGGTATTATATAAACCAAGTGAGTAGCAAATAGAAAGATAACAGAGATAGCTGAGAAACACAAAAACAGAGAAATCTTTGTAAGCATAATCTTCAGCATTTCCTGTATTCTCAGTAGTTCCATTTTTAAACAGCTGTGAGCATTTCTGCACACAGAGTCCTCTCGATATATTATATATATATCTCTGGTGGAATTGTTTAAATCCACCGGAAAGTTTTTAAAGACTCTTGTTTTTAATTACTTGTGTTTTGATTCATTTAAGTTTATATTCCGCATTGTGCTAATCAAAACAAATATATCAATAATCGAGTTGAACATTTTTATTTCAAGAAAAAGGTTCAAGAATTCCATTCAACCCCCCTTCTGTAATTCTTGCTACATTGTTAAGGGACTAACATAATAGTATAGTATAACATATCTATACTATATATATTTATATTGACTATACTATAATAACCGGAATGATGTATATTTTGGTATGTTCTTTTTTTTTGGTTTGGTTATCGCCATTTATGACTGTCAGAAATTTTTAATCAAGTGATCAGGACCGTTAGATCCAAATACTAAAATAATTACACTAATCAAGTTTTTAGGTTCGAGCTCCCAGGTTCGAGCCTCGCCAATAACAAATATTTATATCATTATTTATATGTTATCCAAATTTCAGTATCCAATCCTGTCAATAACAAATATTAATATTATTATTTATAATATACTAATAAGGTTCCAAATCTCATAAATTATATACTATTTAATAATAATTAAAAAAATTATTATAATTTTTAAATAATATAAAAATTTAATGAAGACCCGTGCATCACACGGTTTGTAAAACTAGTATATATAAGTGACGAAAAGAAACTTGTAAAAATGTATCACGCTTAAACCTCGATGAAATAATAATCAATAAAGTAATAACCTCGTTAAAATAATATTTTTCTCTGGTCTCAACATAATAGACACAATGTATAGTTACTCTCGATAAAGTAATAAACTCGATGAAGTAATATTTTTTCTTGGTCTCAACCATATTACTTTAAAGAGGTTTAACTGTACTTTCAGGTATGTTTACGAGTCTAGTTTTGGCACCTATTTATAGGCACAATATACGGATGTTACAATATATTTGAAAGGTCAAAAGACACAATTTACATGAACTCGAAAACCAAGAATTTTTATGCTAGAAATCTCTAAGGACATTTACATTGTAACACTCCCCCTTCGATGTCCAATTTTCAATAATCGTGCCTCGTTAAAACTTTCTAGGAAAAAATCTTTTGGGAAAAAATTCTAACAAAGAAAAAATAGTACATCGATTTTGAAAATTTATTTAAGATCTCTGAGTCGACGCATCCCAATCTTATATACCAATTTCTTATAAATTATTGGCAGCAATGACTTGGTAAATAAATCCGCAAGATTGTCACTTTTACGAATTTGTTGAACTTTAATCTCTCAATTTTCTTGAAGTTCATGCATGAAGAAATTTTTTGGTGATATGTGTTTAGCTTTATCTCCCTTAATATACCTTTTTTTTAATTGTTGAATACATGCAATATTTCTTCAAACATCATTATTGGGACTGTTGCATCATGATACGTGCCACGTGACTCTCGAATATCAAATATATTGGACTATTGACCTCAACCAGACACATTCTCGGCTAACTTCATGAATTGTATGAATTTTTGCATGATTAGAAGAAGTAGCGGCGAAGGATTATTTCACCAAGCGCCATGAGATGGTTGTATCTCCATAAATAAACAAATAACATGTTTGTGATCGAGCTTTGTCTGGATCAGATAAATAACCTGCATCTGCATAATCAGTTAAAATTTCCTTGAATTTATTAGAGTAAAATAACCCCGTATCGGTTGTACCTCGAATATACCTAAAAATATGTTTTACTCCAGACCAATGTCTTTGAGTTGGAGCAGAACCATGCTTGCTAATAAATTTACCAAAAATGCTATATCAGGCCTTGCATTATTAGCCAGATACATTAATGCACCGATAGCACTTAAATAAGGTACTTCAGGACCAAGAATTTTTTCATTTTTCTCCATAGCTAGCTCGGAAGACATCCTACTTTTTATCTAATGATCGAACAACCATTGGAGAGCTAAATGGATGTGATTTATCCATGTAAAAACATTTTAATACTTTCTCTATATATGCTGATTGATGCACAAAAATTCCATCTCGTAGATGCTCAATTTGTAGCCCAAGGCAAATATTCGATTTCCCAAGATCTTTCATCTCAAATTCTGTTTTGCTATAATCAACTGCTTGTTGAAGCTCTTCAGGAGTTCCAATAATATTTATGTCATCAACATACATAACAACTATAACAAATGAAGATCTTATTTTCTTTATAAAAACACATGGGCAAATAGGATCGTTCTTGTATTGTTCCCTTAACAAATATTCACTTAATCTTTTATACCACATTCTACCAGATTGTTTTAATCCACATATGGATCTCTGCAATTTAATCAAGTAAAGATGGAGAGAATGTGATTTAAATACTTTGGGCAATTAAAATCCTTCAGGGATCCTCATATAAATGTCTTTCTCAAGGGAACCGTACAAATATGCTGTCACAACATTCATCAATTACAATTCTAATTTTTCAATGACTGTTATGCTAATAAGATAACGAAAAGTTGTAACATCCATCACAAGAGAATAAATTTCCTCATAATTAATACATGGTCTTTGTGAAAAACCTTGAGCAACTAAACGTGTTTTATATCTTACAACTTCATTTTTCTTATTTCTTTTTCTAACAAATACCCATTTATAATCAACAGGTTTAGTCCCTTCGGGGGTTTGGACTACAGGACCAAAAATGTTATGTTTATTAAGTGAGCTCAATTCATTTTCAATTGTTTCTTTCCATTTTGGCAATCTTTTCTACGTCGACATTCATCGGCGGATTTTGGTTCAAAATCTTCAAGTTCCATCATTATATCAAGCGCTATATTACATGCAAAATATTCATCGACGATGGTATCATTTCGGTTCCCTGTCTTTCCCGTGACAACATATGTGGCGCCCAAAAATCCGGGGTCAGGGGTCTAGGAGGCCACGTCACCTTGATACCTATTTAACACTTATCTCGTACAACAATAAATATATATATATATATATATATATACTCACACCTTTATGACCCCACACTTATCAACACACACACACACACTTACAGGTTATTGTTTTGGAAACGAACAATTCTTTACTGGAGTGTATCAATCCACAAAGTAATAATTATTATAGACCAAAAGTGATTAAGTCTTACCACGGGTGTAACCTTTATTTAAGGTTAGACCGGAGGCCAAATATACGTTTCTTCATTATTACCTTACATAAATCATACTTGTAAATAAGCCAGACTAAAAACAACTGAAAACCAATCCAGCTTATACGGTCTACCTGGGGTATTGCACCGAACATCCTACGGAACATCTGGTCATTTCCTACCCATTTCCTGGCCGTGAGTTTCATGATAGGCATCTTGATTCACTATTGTGTTGTGTCATTTTAAGAAATAAGTGTGAGCTATAATGCCCAACATAATAAAGTACAATATGAAAAGACTGGATACGAAATTCATATCAGATTCTGTATATGATACATAGATGTTTGTTTAAAATAGTTTTTCTCAGTTTTACACACCTCTTATGATTAGGTTACGGTATTGCATCTCAATTCCAATTAGAAGAATGTAGGACATTCAACGGAGCCACCGCTGTAACACCCTCCAAATTCAGGGTATAGATCTGGGGTATTACTCCCACTAATTACATTATTAAACCTGTATAGTAATAATAATATACATATAACAACCCCTTGCTTCTACTACTCATGATCTTTTCAGGTTAAGGTATGAAAACAAGAATGACTTACTATCTTTATTACAACAACCCAAATAAAAAGTCTTACAAACCTTATTTATTACAAACCAGTTATCTACACAAGTTTTAAACTAAGTTTCTTTTTTTCAAACAACATCTATGTCTGTTCCTGCTACACCTGCTCGGGCATCTCATAACTCTCTTTTGGAATTAGAATTAGCACCCTTAGTGCCAGAGGGTCCCGCTGTCTGACCCGCTTCTTGACCACTCGGGTACGGATGAGTTTCATTCACGGCCTTAACTGAAAAATAAGGTGAATAACAATAATAGGGGCGAGCCATAATTTCTCGGCAAGCCTGCAATATATATATATAGTGGAAAGAGAATGTTATATGAATAGGTAATCTGATTGTTCGAGCAACCACATGTCTCTGCAAGGAATAATGAAGGCCACTATCAGTGAGTACCAAATGAATTATACTAGACACAAAAACCAACATATGCACTATAACCTGCTGATCAGTCAGGATATAGCGCGGATCTATACCCAGCTGCATAGACCCACCAATATATAGGGTACCCAGGCACTATGGCCTAATAATCAAGGGTCTGGTTCATACCCGACCCACATCGTAACCATCCAGTCCATAAATCAGCATCTAGAACAATTCGTATACTTTTGATGTTTCCCAACATCGGAATATCTCAGAGTATATGTATATGTGTATATAACTATTGGAATATGAATAGAGGATTCAATGAATTAGGAGAAATCAGGAATCAAAATGAATTATAAATAAAGGAACAATAATTATGTATTAGTGTTTATGAACAAGAGTTATCAGGGTATGCTGCCATGGAAATTTGACAGGAATTCACTATTCTGAACTTAGAATAGGGGAAAAACTTGTCTGGTACACGCTCTGCTTCAGGTAGTGCACAGTTCCCAATCTCTGGCTTGATCCGCCTTTCTGGTGTTGAATCTATCAAGGAAAGATATTTGTTTAGTTGACTCTCAGCACAATCGTATCTCAGACTAAGGCCACGTAGCCCTTACTGTCTACCCATACGATTCTATTTGACTCGTATATAGATTATCTAGCAATTATTACTCAAATAATCACATAAATCACGTAACACATGAGTCATATAGTTAATTTAAACTTACAAATATTTTCAGGTTCAATATTATACTTATATTCATTTTAATAAATCATATCTAATTCGTTTCCTAATTTTCTGAGATTTATTGAACTTATAAACATAATTAATAGGCTTGAAATGAATAACTATCGAAAGTCAACTCGTCTCCGAAAGAAATTTAGATTCAAAACTATTTTTTAAAGGAATCGGGTCATTTTTCTGAGTCTAAGGGCTTTCGTTTCGATTAAATCGGATAAACGGTTCAATTGCTATGCAATAAACAAGAATAAATTAATTATTATTAAGAATAATTAATTATTCAAGAATAGTTGAACCTCAAATATATTTTTAAATAATTATCTAGAAAAAATCAAAATAAAAAAAATGATTTTTCTCCTAATTTTTGGAATTAAATAGGATTTATTACAAATTATTCAATTAAATTGATTAATTATAAAATAATTAATCAATTTAAATAAATAATAAGTAATTAGTAAATAATTAAATAAATATTTACATTTCCAAATTCTAAAATAAATAAAACATAGTTTGAATTTATCACAAATTATTTAAGTAAACTGATTAATTATTAAATAATTAAATAATTAATCAGTTTAAATAAATAATCAACAAATAAGAATTAATTAATTAATTAAATAAATAGATAAATAAATAAATTTTTGAATTTCTAAAATATGAAAACAATTTTGATTTATTTACAAAATAAATCAAATAATTAATCAATTTAATTATTTGATTTACTAAATAATTAAAAACTGATTTTTCTGAATTTTATAAAATAAAAATAAAATAGAATATATAGAATCATGTTTTCAGAAATCAGTTTAGTAAAAACAAGATCAAAACCGGGTCGACCACCGGGTTGAAAACCGGGTCGACTCCGATGATCTTGCAATTGTGTTGTCAGCTCCTTCATTTTAACTGGTGTCATTCGATACGGTGCTTTCGAAACTGGTTCAGTACCTGGTGTCAAGTCAATAGTAAACTCGATTTCTCAATCTGGAGGTAGTCCTGAAAGTTCATCTGGAAAGACATCGGGAAACTCACACACCACGGGAATGTCTTCGACTTTCGGACTTTCTTTTTTCATATCCAACTAGAGATGCACAAAAGGCCCACCGGGCCGGGCTTTGACCGGGCCTTAAAAAGCCCGGGCTTTGACCGGGCTGGGCTTTTCGGGCTTTGACTTTGACCGGGCCGGGCCGGGCTGTTTGAAAATGTCAGAGCCCGTTTGGACTCTCGAGGCGGGCCTAACCGGGCTTTTTTTTCGGGCCGGATCGGATCGGGCCGGACTTATTTCTAATTTAAATTGGATCGAGTTTTATTATAGATTCCGAAGACTACATATGTTAGCAACTATATCATCGTAAAAATGTATTAGTTTACATGGAATACATTACTTCATTGAAAACATTTAAGTTCGGCAAAAAATAAACATGTTTATAGAATGTTATGTTTTATCATTGTTATCCAAATATATATTGTGTATTTACTATATCTTCTTTCATTATTTATGCAATGAAGTATATAAATAATATTATTAATCACAAATATGTAAATATATATGTGTTTAAAGTATTATTTATATTTATAATATATGTGAATTCATAAATATATAAGAAAATATATTAGAATAATCAAATTTTAACCGGGCTTTTTCGGGTTTTTAATCGGGCCGGATCGGGCCGAAGCCCGGGCTTTTAACCGGGCTGGGCCGGGCCGGGCTTTGCCTAAAAATATAGGGCCCGTCGAGGCCCGAAGCCTGGGCCGGGACCGGGCCGGGCTTTGACCGGATCGGGCCGGGCCAGATTTTCGGGCCCAGGTTTTTTGTGCATCTCTATATCCAACACGTAGGCTAAATAAACTTTACATCCTTGGCGTAGCAATATTTTAATCTGCATCATCGTTAGAAATCTTTGCTTCTATTTCTCGCCTTTAAATGTTACCGTTGCATTTTCTTCGGTTCGCAGATTCACTTTCTTATTTGAGCAATCGATCTGGGCATTATTGCCAGCTAACCAATCCATTCCTAGAATAACATCAGATTCTCCTAACTTGATAGGTATCAAGTCAACTAAGAAATGATGTCCTGCTATTTCGACATCGCATCCTGGGCACACTTGGTCTACCGCAATTTGGTCACACTTGGTCTACCGCAATTTGATCGTCATTCGCTAATTTTATAATTAATGTTTGACCCAACCATTGGATTTCATAATATAACTTATGAATAAATTCTTCAGAAATAAAAGATCTTGTGGCTCCAGAATCAATCAATACTTTTGCATGTACAGAATTCACAGGAAGCGTACCTACAACCACGTTTGGATTCTGCACAGCTTCTTTCATTGACATATTAAAGGTCCTTGGCCTAGGCTGATTCTGCTGTGGTGGTGGAGGTAATGCTAAAACCCTTGGAATACTGGCTGCCATAGCTGCTCCTCTACAGTCTTTAGCAATATGTCCCTTTCTTTCGCATTGGAAACATGTAATCTCCGTCTTCCCTGTTGGGCATTCACCAGAATAGTGTCCCTTTTGCTTGCACTTGAAACACGTGACATTTGGCTTGTTACAAATTCCCGTATGTTTCTTTCCACATGTCCTGTAATTGGGGTATTAGTGGTAGGATGATTCTTTGTTGATTTGGGGCTTGGAGTCGGTTACCCGTTCTCTGATTGCCTTGTTTTGTCCTTCTAAAATTTATATTTATCCGAGCTTGAAATCCCGGCCTCATATTGGAACGATTTTGAAAATTTCCTTGTCCCTTTTCCTTTTGGATACCTCACTTTCCCATTCAATGATCATAGCTTTCTGAACCACGACCGTATATGTTGTCAATTCAAATACTTCCACTCTGCTACGAATCCATGACTTCAATCCTTGTTGGAATCTCTTATCTCATTTCTCATCAGTATCAACCTGCTCTGGAACAAACCTAGCCAATTCAGTAAACTTGGCTTCATATTCAGTGACTGACATATTTTCCTGCTTCAATTCCAAGAATTTGATTTCCATCTGGTTCTTCATGTAGTGGGGGAAATATTTTTCCATAAAAAGCTCGGTGAATCTATCCCAAGTTACAATAATGTCACCTTCTAGCGCTTTCTTGGACTCCCTCCAGTAATTAGCTTCTCCTTTCAGGAAATAACCAGCAAAATCTATCTTCAGGTCTGCTTCCACTTTAACCAATGCGAACGTCTTCTATATCTCCTTCAGCACATGCCCTAACTTTAGTGGGATCCGCTGTACCTTCAAATTCTGGAGGCTTTATCGACTAAAACTGTTTAAAGGTACCAATAGGTACAACTGGTGGTACTTGTGGCTCGGGACGAGGTGGTTGCTGTAACATCTGATACTGGAACTGTTGTTACTGCTGCATCATCACCATTTGCTGTTGCATCAGGTGAAACATTTGGTCCATATGGTGGTTATTATTTTTTTGCCCTTCAGTATTATCATTGGATGACTCAGTTCTGGTCTTTCTTTTTGGTGTCATTTTTCAGATAATAAAACAAATGGTTCTTTTAATAATAATTTACTAAACAGGTAACAATGAATAAGGAACAATTTGTATGGTATTAAAACAGGGAATTTAAACAATGAATAATGGAAAGAAAACAATTTGACAGGTATTAAAACAAGAAATTAGAACAGTTCAGAACTTAAAATAAATCATTTGGAATAATTTTAAAATTTGGAATAATAGACGACACAACATTGTTTTAAATAAAACAGAACTTGAGATATGGAAAAACTATAAAACAGTAAAGTAAATGTAAATGCTATAAGGACTGAAATTTAAAATAAAAAGAAAAAGTTGAAAAAGTTTATTTTATATATATCTGACACTAGCTTCAGGTGTTAGTGCTTGGTACAAAAGGTCTACATCAGATCTGTCACGGCTACTGCTGATACATGCCAAAACTAGATACTACACACATACATGCCTAGTCACACTATACTATGATGCCTTTATCTACATATGTCACATATAGTACAACACATCTGACTGACTGGCTGATCTCAAAAACCTGGTGGCACACGGTCTATCTCCTATCAGATCGAATCTAAAACTGTCTCCATCAATCTCATGGCTCGGTAGTACACTGTGTCGGTACGAATGTCCTCCTGTCTCAGCTCTCTAAATTCCTGTGAAGCGGCCCGATAAACCTTCCTGAGCCTCTCTCTCATATTATAATCTGGCTGTAAGGCTGTCACGGGACCATACTCTCGGCTCTCAAACAATCCAAGGATCTCACTGCACTGAGCCCTCCACATCTGCATATCCTCTCTCATCTCGATATACTGATGATACAGCACAGTCTGAGGCTCTCTAAGATCTGTCTGCGATCCCCGGGAAGGTAAAGGCACAAGCTGATGAATGGCATGCTCATCCATGAACTCCGCAGGTGGAAACTGGTAAATCCCTCGCACAGGAGCATAGATAGCTAGAGGAGCTGGGAATAATACCGGTGGTATCTAAGGCTCAATCAGCTGAGGATCTGGATGTAAATCTGGCTGCTGAAATGGAATCTCTGGCTCTGGATGCTAGAAAGGTATCTCTGGCTCTAGCTGCTGAAATGGTCCCTCTAGCTCATCCAACTGTGGAAAATCAATCAGGTCAGGTATCTCGAGCATCGGAAACTCGAGAGGTGGTAGCTGAGATATCTCGGGCTCAAAATATGGGAAAACGTCTATAGGATCAGGTACCTCTGGAACTGGTGGATCCAAAGGTGCAGCTGGAGGCATATAAACTGGTGCTATAGCTGGTCCAGACACAGTCCTCTCAGACGAAGATGAAGCCATCTGATAAAATAACCATAATAAAAGAAAATGTCATTTCCCATCCCTAAGTCTTACAAATTCCTAATCTAAAAATTAATAAACCCTAATACTACTATTCCTATATTATGCAATCTCCCTATTTTATCTTATCTTAATGTTTTTGTTTCAGGGACCAAAACTTAAGCTCTGATACCAACTATAACACCCTCTAAATCCGGGGTATAGATATGGGGTATTACTGCCACTAATTACATTATTAAACATGCATAGTAATAATAATATACATATAACAACCCCTTGCTTCTACTACTCAGGATATTTTAAGGTTAAGGTATGAAAACAAGAACGACTTACTATCTTTATTACAACAACCCAAATAAAAAGTCTTACAAACCTTCTTTATTATAAACCAGTTATCTACACGAGTTTTAAACTAAGTTTCTTTTATTCAAACAACGTCTACGTCTGTTCCTGCTACACCTGCTCGGGCATCTCAAAACTCTCTTCTGTAATTGGAATTAACACCTTTGGTGCTAGAGGGTCCCGTTGTCTGACCCGCTTCTTGACCACTCGGGTACGGATGAGTTTCATTCTCGGCCTTAACTGAAAAATAAGGCGAATAACTGTAATATATGTGAATTTTAATAATAATAATAATAATAATAATAAAATAATAATAAACATTAAAGTAAAATATATATTATGTGTTACGTTATGAAGAGAATTAGAACTAGAATAGTATATTATTATTTTTGTTTTAATTTTAGTTTTCAGAATCCTAATCATAGTACGCATATCGAGGGCTATATATACTTCAAATATATTATATTGTATTATGGGCTCAACGACAAAACCCTAGTAGTATTGAAACGTGCACTGGTTTGGGATTGAGGCTTGGTTCACTTTTGTCTTAATCTGCTTTCAACAACTCATCAAGATCAGGTACAAATACATAGTTCTTTTTTTGTTGAGTAATTAGCTATTTAAATAAGGAGTGTTTATTGTATAGAGTAAAAATTTATCATCAAGATAAACTTAAATAAAATTTCCTCGAACTCCCATAATTATTTACGAGGTTTTGATTATTATTATTTTTTAATCTAATTTTTGATGTGTTGTAATTTTATCGATCATGTATTATAAATCCATTGTTACTACTTACTAGGTAATTCAAGAATTAAACTATCGGTAGTGTTTCAAAGATATATTTTTTTGTAGTATAAATAATCTTGTATAAGTATTTTATAATTTATATTTAACTGGTTCATCGAAAATTATGTCTACTATATTGATATTTTGGAATATCAGTTGTGATTTGATTAAACCATATAAAGTCCTCATCCAATTCTTTAATGTTATTATTATATTATTATTTTTGGTTGGTTTTCGCGTGCTGATTAGTTTGTGTAAACTACTCGTGTGGCAGTGTAGTAATAAGCTAGTCAACCAACTAATTCACACAGGGTCTGGACTAATTATTATGCATATAAGTACTAGTAGTATTAACTAACCATTGATAATCAGAGACACTAATAGCGTAGGTTTGTTTATATAAATAATAGAGCATTAATCATAGTTAATATTTGTATTTGTTTTATTAGACCGGGAGCCGGGTTGAGAATATTTTTAGTGCTCGTAATCGCTATTGAGGTACGGATTCTGTCCCTTTTTTTATTCAACGCTCCTCTTCTTATAAATCTAATATCTCTGCTTTGTTGAATTTCATATTTTATTCACTCCGTTAAAATTGTTTGGATATTTTGACTTCCGAAAATTGTTTTAAAATTTGATTTGAAAAATTATAAATATCTGTTTATGCGATTTTCAAAATTATTCATGACGCCCTCTGTTTTGAAAATTTGAATTATTTGTCTCTGGTGATTTTAAAAATTTGCGAGAATATTTTTATTTGACCCTTAGAGCGATATAGGGTATACCGAGTTAACCAGCTGTACGGGTATTACAGCCATGTCATTGCGGCACCAGTGACATGACACTTCCGTGACTGTGTGATTGGTCACGGCGTATCTTTCTGTTAGCTCTTGGGAGTAGCTTTTGCGCATTTGATATTTGTTCAGGATACATGGGTGCACCCAGAGTTTGATTTGTGATTTGATTTATGGTGACGTTGTATATGCCGTACACGTTATCCATTCTATTGCACACATTAGGTACCCTATGATGTGTGTATTTGTATCTGTTCTGATCTCGGTATGAAATATCATAACCCCTCGTTGCTTCAGCCGCACTTATTTTAAAAATTGTTGATTTATTATAAATTGCAGATTATTAATTTCTGATCTCTTTGTTTTGTAAACTGTATTCCAAATCCGTACTGGGCGTTTGGCTCATGCCGTATTCTTTTTCTGGCAGGTGCTTAGGGGAATCTCGGATTGTGTGATGGAGAGCTGCCCCAATTCGTTGATTAGGATTTCAGAATTTTATCATTAATTGGACTTAATTATTTATTTAGAGAATTTGGAATTTATATTATTGGGTTAGACTGTTTGGAGATTTAATATTATTTTGAAGATTTTAGACTGCTTAATTTTTGTTTAGAAATATATTAGTGCTCTGTTTGCAGGTTTATGGATTATAGGTAATATCTCCTTCTATTTTAAGAAGGGGGTGTTACAGAGATGACATCAGAGCTTAGGTTCTTTCTTGTAGAAAACCTACTTAGGTTGACCTGTGTGTTTGGGTAGACGATAGGATGGCTGTTCTATTTAATTTTATTTCATTCTGCTCTTTATCATTTCATTTCGCTTCATCATTTTGAAATCTGTTTGTAACTGATTCATCATATTTATTCTCGTAATATTCATTCGTTCGCTATCTTATATTGTAGATGCCTCCTAGACGTGATCCTTTTCATATTGACCCCGCTCAGCTTACTGAGATGATAGGGCAAGCAGTGGCTCAGGCTGTACAGCAGGCTTTGGCAAACCAAGGAAATCAAAATGGCGAGGGAAATCATAATGGAGAAGGAAATCAGAATGGAGAGGGAAATCAGAATGGATAGGGAAATCAGAATGGACAAGGAAATCAGAATGACAATGGGAATCAGAATCCGAACGGTCAGGGCCATCAGTTGGAGCCGTTTGTATGGTTAGAGAGGTTTGTGAAGCAGAAACCAGACTCTTTTAGTTCAGCACCGACTCTTATTGATGCTGAAAATTGGATTGTTCATCTCGAGAAGATTTTTGATGCACTGGGTTGTGATGAGATTCAAAAGGTCAGGTTAGCAGTGTATAAGTTGGAGGGGGATGCTCAGAGGTGGTGGAGAGGGGTGAAAGCTACTAGAGGGGTGCAGTATGTAGAGGCTTTGGAATGGCAGGGATTCAAGGAAGTATTCTATGAGCAGTACTTCTCTAATGCTGATAGGGAGGCTTATTTGAGGGAATTTCATTCTATTGTGCAGCACCATGATGAGAGCATTACTGATTATATGGCGAGGTTTATAAGGTTGGCTGGATTTGCTGGGACAGTTGTAGGGGCTGCTGCACAGCAGACTGATAAATTTAAATGGGGTTTGAAGTCTTATCTAAGAGGTTCCATAATTTCTTTTAAATTTGATAATGTGGCAGAGGTGGATGATGCAGCAAAGGATGTTCAAAAGGAGCGCATAGATTTCAGGACTTCAAGGTTTAACAGTGGTAGTAAGAGGACTAGGGATGATCAGGGTTTTGTACAATGCAGACAGTGGTATGGAGGTCAGAGTGGTCAGCAGGGATAGTGGCGCGGACATAATCAGAATAGGGGTGGTCAGTCATTCCATGGTCGGAATCAGTATGTTGGTCAGAATCAGAATAAGCAGTTTCAGCGACAGAAGCAGCCTAGGCAGTGGCAGAATCGTCAACAGGGGCAGAGCCGTTACTCAGTATATGGGGGAAACCCCAATATGATTCCAGTGGCTCTTTGTGCTACATGTGGTGGACATCATCCAGGTAGAGCTTGTTATAGACAAACTGGGGCTTGTTTCTTGTGCGGTAGCATGTCCCATAGGGCAAATGATTGTATAATGTCACGCAACACTGGTGGAGGAGGAGCTGGCGGTGGTAGTGGCAGTCAGTAGAATCCTACAGCCAGAGTGTTTGCATTTACTGTAAATCAGGAAGCAGGTAATTCATGTACCGTTTCAGGAATACTTCTTGTTGGTAGACGTGATGCTTATGTGTTATTTGATATCGGTTCTACCCATTCTGTTGTGTCTTTATCATTTATTCGTCATCTTGGCGTTGCACCTTCATTATTATATCCTCATATGTCTATTGCAACCCCGATGGGAAATTCTGTTGTTATTTATGATGTGTATCGAGAGTGTCCGATAGCTGTTGGAGATAGAAATTGTAAGGTTAACTTGCTTCCGATGGAGATGCATGACTTTGACATTATTTTGGGCATGGATTGGTTGAGTGAACATCGTGCCACAATTGATGGTCAAGGAAAAAGGATGATCTTCGGGGATGCAGATAAACCAGAACTTGTATACCAAGGGTCTCAGCCGAAAGAGGAGGTTAAATTAATTTCTGCTCTAAAGGCGAGCAAACTTTTATCTAAGGGTTGTGATGGTTACCTTGCTTTCATGAAGGATACATCGAAGGATGAACCTCGCATCGAGGATTATCCAATTGTGACGGAGTATGAAGATGTGTTCCCCGATGAGCTACCAGGTTTGCCACCACATAGGGAGGTGGAGTTTACTATTGAACTTGTTCCGGGTGCTGAGCCTATTTCTAAGGCGCCTTACCGTATGGCACCACTTGAGTTACAAGAATTGAATGAGCAGCTATAAGAGTTGTTGGATAGGGGATTTATCAGGCCAAGTGTATCTCCCTGGGGAGCTCCTATGTTGTTTGTGAAGAAGAATGATGGTTCCATGAGATTGCGCATTGACTTTAGGGAGTTGAATAAGGTGACTGTCAGAAACAGGTATCCTTTGCCACGCATTGATGACTTGTTTGATCAGTTGCAAGGGGCGAAGTACTTTTCGAAGATAGATTTGAAATCTGGTTACCATCAGTTACGAGTTAGGGAGGAAAACATTCTGAAGACTGTATTTCACACTCGTTATGGTCATTATGAGTTTCTCGTGATGTCCTTTGGGTTGACGAATGCACCAGCGGTATTTATGGATTTGATGAATCGGGTCTTTCATGATTATCTGGATAAATTCGTGGTGGTCTTCATCGATGATATCTTGATATAAACTAGGAGCAGAGAGGAGCATGAGGAGCATTTACGTACTGTACTTGAAATTTTGAGGGAGAATAAGTTGTTTGCGAAATTTTCCAAGTGTGAATTCTGGTTGGAGGAAGTGGCATTCTTAGGGCATATTGTATCTGGTAGGGGCATTGAGTTGGATCCTGCGAAAGTCGAGGCTATTACTAATTGGCCCAGACCTAGCAATGTGACAGAGGTGAGGAGTTTCTTGGGTCTGGCAGGTTACTACAGGCATTTTGTGGAAGGTTTCTCTTCCATAGCTTTGCCATTGACTCAACTAATGAGGAAGGGAATTAAGTTCGAGTGGAATGATGATCGTGAAAAGAGCTTTCATGAGTTAAAGAAGAGGTTGGTGTCTACTCCAATACTTGTGTTTCCATCAGGGAGTGGAGATTTTCAGGTTTATAGTGATGCTTCTAAGAGAGGATTGGGGTGTGTGCTTATGCAGCATGGGAAAGTGATTTCTTACGCCTCTAGGCAACTTAAACCTTATAAGGTGAACTATCCTACCCATGACTTGGAGTTAGCGGCTGTGGTATTTGATTTGAAGATCTAGAGACACTATCTTTATGGAGAGACTTGTGACATCTTTACTGATCACAAGAGTCTCAAATACATCTTTACTCAGAAGGAGCTTAACATGAGGCAGCGGATGTGGCTTGAACTTCTTAAGGATTATGATGCAAATATTCAGTACCATCCGGGAAAGGAGAATGTAGTGGAAGACGCTCTTAGTAGGAAGAACTTGGGGAGTGTTGCATCTCTCATTACTCAGCCGCACCTTATTTCAGATTTGGAGCACTTGGGTGTTGAGTTGTATGTTAGAGGATCATGTGGTAGCATTGCAAATTTGAAAGTGGAACCGAATCTTGTTTCAAGGGTTAAGGAAGCTCAGAAGGATGATACAGGTTTGAAAGCTATTAAATCTGAGGTGGCAGGTGGCAAGAAAAAACATTTTCGTGTTGATGATGAGGGCATGATATGGCTGGGTAGTAAATTGTGTGTTCCTGCAGACCCGACGATTCTTGAAGAAATTTTGAAGGAGGCTCATAGTTCTTCATTTTCTATTTATCCTGGTTCCACTAAGATGTATGGGGATTTGAAGAAGCACTTTTGATGGAGTGGAATGAAGGGAGATATAGCAGAATTTGTGGGGAAATGTCTTACATGTCAACAAGTGAAGATAGACCATCAGAGGCCTAGTGGACTATTGCGGCAGTTAGATATTCCAGTTTGGAAGTGGGAAAATATTACTATGGATTTCGTGACTCATTTGCCGAGAACCTTCAGGAAGAATGATATAATATGGGTGGTGGTTGATAGACTTACTAAGTCCGCTCACTTCTTGCCTATTAGAGAGACTACTCATGTTCATGAGTTGGCAGAGATTTTTCAGCGTGATATTGTTAGACTTCATGGTGTGCCTGTGTTGATAGTTTCTGATAGGGATACGATATTTATATCGCGGTTTTAGAAGGGTTTCCAACAAGCTTGGGGTACAAGGCTTAATTTTAGTACAACTTATCATCCACGGACCAATGGACAATCGGAGAGGACGATTCAGACATTGGAAGATATGTTGAGGGCTTGTGCTTTGGAGTGGGCAGGTGATTGGGATAAATATCTGTATCTTGTCGAGTTTGCGTACAATAATAGCTGGCACGCGAGTATTGGTATGCCACCATTTTGAGGCTTTATATGGTAGGAGGTGTAGAGCACCATCTTGTTGGGATGAGGTTGGAGAGAGAGTCATTGAAGGACCAGAGCTAGTTAGAATCACTAATGAGAATGTGGAGAAAGTTAAAGAAAGTTTAAGGGAAGCTCGATCGCGTCAAAAGAGTTATGCGGATCAACAACGAAAGTTTGGTGGATTTGAGGTAGGTGATCATGTGTTCTTAAAGGTGTTGCCTTGTAATGGTGTGAAGCATTTTGGTATGAAGGGAAAACTTAGTCCAAGATATGTTGGCCCTTTTGACGTCATGGAGAAAGTAGAGGAAGTATCTTATAGAGTTGCGTTGCCACCACAACTATCTCATGTGCATAATGTGTTTCATGTGTCTGTTTTGAGGGGCTATAAATATCATCCATTACATGTAGTTCAGTATCCATTACATAAGATTAGAGATGATCTTTCTTGTGAGGAAGAAGCTGAGGCTATCTTAGCTCGAGAGGAGCGAGTTTTGAGGAAGAACACCATTCCGTTTGTGAAGGTTTTGTGGAAAAATCATTCTGAGAGAGAGGCTACATGGGAATTAAAAGAATCTATCCAAGAGAAATATCCGCATTTATTCGATTCAGGTACGAGTATTTAGTTTCATTTGATTCCGGGGACGGAATCCTTTTTAAGGGGGTACATATGTAATATATGTGAATTTTAATAATAATAATAATAATAATAATAATAATAATAAACATTAAAGTAAAATATATATTATGTGTTACGTTATGAAGAAAATTAGAACTAGAATAGTATATTATTATTTTTGTTTTAATTTAAGTTCTCAGAATCCTAATCATAGTACGCATATCGAGGGCTATATATACTTCGAATATATTATATTGTATTGTGGGCTCAACGACAAAACCCTAGTAGTATTGAAACGTGAACTGGTTTGGGATTGAGGCTTGGTTCACTTTTGTCTTTCTCTGCTTTCAACAACTCATCAAGATCAGGTACAAATACATAGTTTTTTTTGTTGAGTAATTAGCTATTTAAATAAGGAGTGTTTATTGTATAGAGTAAAAATTTATCATCGAGATAAACTTATAAAAAATTTCCTCAAACACCCATCATTATTTACGAGGTTTTGATTATTATTTTTTTAATCTAATTTTTGATATGTTGTAATTTTATCGATCATGTATTATGTTAGGTCACACACACATACTGTAGAGGGGGTGAATACAGTGTATAGTACACTCAAATCGAACTTAAAGAACTTGAGTAACAGAAAACAAACTTTATTGAAACAATAAACTCTATTACAATATGAAACTGTTACCTCTCAGTGATGAACAAATATCACGAGAGCTGCTAGGGTTATATAGAATAATAACTTCGATAATGATAACACTTCTAGTGTAAACCCTATGCCTGTGTTTATATACTACACAGTTACAAGATAATCGCTAATTGATATGGAATATAATTCTGCTTCCTAAAATATATCAATCAGATATCTTCTATTCCAAGTATTCCATTCTTCACGGAATTCCTTCTTCATGCATATCTCTTCTTATGTTTTATTTTTATCTTCTTTCCTTTAATCAGCTATTGTCCTTATCTGATCGTCCTTCAGCACTTAAGTTCTGATATCTATCTTCTAATGATTATCTCCTGATAATATAAGTACTGATATCCTTAAGTCCTGACTTCCAGTATAAGTACTGATCAACAGTTAAGTACTGATCTATCCTGTTCACACAAGATCTGAAAGCTAAACATAAGACATATTAGCCATGACATTATCAAATATATCTAACAATCTCCCCCAACTTGTAAATTAACAAAATATACAAGTTAAACAGATATTTGATGATGTCAAAAACATTAAGTACAAATGCATGAGAAATAGACTAGATAACTACAACTTACAGTCCTTAAAGTTTTACCAATTTCAACTTCTGATAACAACTTCAATCTGCATAAATATCAGAATTTAAGCAGTTGTAGATCTTCGACTTGGCTTCATCAACTTCTGATCTCTCTGATGTCAGGAGTTGTTCTGAGATAGTTCTTCAACAAACATTTCTCAGCATATCTTAGTTCATCAATCATTCTCCTTTTAACACCTTTAAGCTCTACAGTATCTTCACCAGTTTGAAAGATTGCAGCTCTGAGATCATTAATCTTTGCTTTCCTTAACTCCTGGTCTAGTCTTATGACATAAGCTTTGTCAGATTCAAGATTGAATTCAAGTCCCTTAATACCAAGATACGTTCTGATCTGTGCAGTATTAGGCTTCATATCAACAATATCCCCATTGTGATCTCTGTACTTTGGAACATATCTGCTGTCAGACTTAACAGAATAAAGCCTTTTCTGTCTCTGAATCTGTTCTTTTAAGTAGTTTGCAGTAGTCTCTGTTATTCTGTCATCCACTTGAAGTAAGAAAAGTACATGCTCCAATTCTTCAAAATACTTCAAAGGAATGGCATTTTGTCTTATATGATAAACCCTACCATCTGTCATGAAATACAACATGATGTATTCTTTCAAGTAGGTATGGTAAACCATCTGTACAGATTCTAGTTGATTCAATCTCTCAGGAGTTGCTCCAATACCTGGTTCACTCAAGGAAGTTGGATCATCGGTAGTGTTGTGCACTCTTCTTTCATCAGCACTTCCCAATCCAGTTTTATCTCTAGCTTCCTTTCCAGTAACTACTCTTGCTTCAAAACCACTTGGAGTAGTCTTCAAAGATTGAGTCTGTTTTGCTTTAGTGAATCCTGGTAGGAGTGTTTTAGATCTATTTTCTGATATCAAGTTAACTTGAGCACTGTCAGAGGTTACTTGCTTCTTCTGAATATCAGAACTTACAATTTCTTGACTCTGAACAACTTGAGCCATGTCAGAGGTTGTTTTAAGAACTTTTCTTGAAGTCAGAGCAAGATCATCTTTTCCATCAGTAATTTCTTTTTCCTCAGGAGGTACATAAGGCTTGATAGGTTCACCAACCTTTTCTTTACCCTTGGATCTTGGATCTATCTGTGGTTGTGATCTTGTCAAAGTTTCTTCAGTATGTATCCTTTCTTTGATCACAATGCCTTTAGGTTTTGGAAGTAACTTTTTACCAGAAGCTTCAGATTTAGATGTGACTTTCTCTGATTTAAGTCTGGCTTCTTCTTCCTTTAAACTTTCCAAGTCCATCCCTGGATTTTCTTGAAGAAATAATTGTCTTGACATTTCCTCATCAAGATCTAGAAGTTCATCAGAACTTATCCTTTTACCAGTATCAGAACTTGTTCTGTGACTATCTTGTCTTGATGTAAACCTTCTACCTTGACTATGACCACTACCCATTCCAGAGTTTCCTTGGTCATCTTTTCCATCATCCTTTCCTTGCAGTGTCTTGTTGGTTTTGCATTTGGACTTAATTACCTTCTCCCCCTTTTTGGCATCAGCAGGTAATAAAAGAGAGATAAGTAGTTCCACTGAGGTCTGGATTTCAGTAAGTTGCGATTGCTGAGAAGCTTGATTTGTCAGAATTTGATCAATCTGAGCTTGTTGCTTCTCTTGAGTTTTCTCAATATAAGCAACCCTGTCAATGGTAGGTTGGAAGAACTTTTTCTTATCAATTTTCCAAACTTGTTCTTGTTTGATAAAGTTCTCCTGAATCTTGTGTAGCTCTGTATATGTGTTAGAATGAAGACCTTGTAGATGTTTAGTACTCAATGCAGTGACTCTAAGATGGGTTTTAAAATCATCAGAATGTAACATTTCATCAGCTTTAGTCAAGTGCTCAGCAAGATGTAAAGCATTTGGAACACAGGAAACTGAGTTCCATTCCTTAGTCCACTCCTGACCTGCAGGAGTTTCACTCCAAGGTACTGGTGCATCCCTGATAACAAACTCCTTTACCAGTTCAGACTTAGGAAGAGTCAGTGGAGGAGTATGTCTTGAAGGACCTGCTTCATCAGCATCTACAGTTGTAGCAGCCACACCAGTATCTCCAACATTTGCAGCATCAGAACTTAGAGAATCAGTATCTTCTGATAAGACAACAGTGTGAGTAGCAATGAAGGCTTCAGCATCCTCTTATTGCTGATCTGATATTAAGTTCTGATCAACAGCCATATCCTGATGCTCACCTAAAATCTGATCATCAACATCTTGATGCAGAGAAGGTGTTAGTGATAACTCAGGAGTTTGAACAGCATCAGTAACAGGTGTTGTGGAAGGATTATTTGCTGATGGAGCTTCTAAGAAAAGTATTTCAGGCACAACCAGGTTCTGAATATCAATTTCAGCACTTGTGCCTGGATCAACAAGAGACACAGAAGGTGAATTAGCCTTGTCAGATACAGGTTCCTGAGATGGAGTTGATGGAGAAGAAGTAACTGGAGCAAATTCCTTGTCTTGTGAGATCAGAGATTCCTGATCCCCTTCCTTAGCTGCTTCCTCCTCATCATCTGAAACTGGCCTTTGTGCCCTCTGTTTCTTGTACTTCCTTGTTGATTTGGATTCCTTGGGAGTTTCAGGAACCGTCATATGTCTAAGCCTCTTGAGAAGCCTAGAACCCCCAATTGCAGAATCCTTCTGAGAAGTTGCCTTCTCAGCTTCATTTACCACAGGTTCTGAAGAAGGAATCTGATCCTCAGAATCTGATTCATCTCTCAAAGTAATTATCCTCCTCTTTTGAGGTGTGTGAGGAACAGTCTTTGTTCTCTTTGGCTTAGAGGATGTAAGCTTCACAGTAGATGCTGAAGAAGAAGGTTGAGCAGTCTGTGAAGTGGAGAGATAGGATTTGAGATAAGTTCTGAGGGTAGGTTGAGTAGAATGAGAGGTAGGTTCTGAGGTTGATGGATTTTGGGTGGTTGGAGGTGGTTGAACATCAGAGTAAACAGATCTATAGGTATCAGGATCAGCATTTACCAGGATCTGTTTTACAGACTTAGGAATCTGTAATGATCTAACCATTTTCTTCTTAGTATCAGCATTTACTAGATCATTAAAGTACCTTTTTGCAACCTTAAAAGGTGGGGTTTGGGTGCTGACTAACTGAGGTTCATCAGTACAATAAGTGTAAATAAGTTGACAGAATCTAGCAAAATAAACAACATCTCGATCCTCTATCATCCTATCCCTAATAAAACCAATTAAAGCAGTTGCAAAATCAAAATGAGTTTGATTGATAATTGCATACCCAATGTGCTGACTCATAATGGGAATAACATCAAAATTTGAACACTTGTTGCCAAAAGCCTTGGTGATGCAATCGAATAAGAAACTCCATTCTTTTCTGATATTAGCCCGTTTCAACTGTCCAAGTTTCGTCAGACTCTTTTCATATCCCAAATCAGTCATTAACCCCCGAAGTTCTGATTCCTCTGGTATAGAGAAGGTACAATCTTCTGGAAGATGTAATGCTCTTCGTACTGTACCAAGAGTGACTACATAAGATGAATCACCCACTTGGAAGATAATACTGGGAGTTCCTCGTTTACCACCATCATAAAAAACGCCAGTCCTCCAGAACCGCAGAACTTGTTGACTTGAAAATAATTCAGGCTGAGTTAAGGCGTACCCAACCTCACTATGTGCAAGAAGATCTTGCACAAAGTGCAATTCAGATGGAGCGTCAGCATGATCAAGAATTGCAGCATAGTTGTTTGGAACAAACTTTGCTCCATCAATGATTAAATCCTTTGGTGCCATGTGAAAAGATATTGAGATTCAAGTATGCCTGTTAGGTGTTTGAGATAATGTCTGTATGAAAAACCAACGTGAGAAAGAATGAGAAAGAGAGTAAAAGTAAGAAGAGAGATAAAGTATAAAGAAAATAAAAGATTAAATAAATCTTCTCTCTGTTGTTCTTATACTCTGAAAAAAAAATGTTACCGTTGGACACCTGTCAGACATGCAGTAATAACGGCTAGTTACTGGGCTCGAGAAAACAGGAATGATTACTTACCCAGTTGCCTTGTTTCAAGGAAAAACCGTTCCATTTATCAAGAGACACAGTTTTAATTCAAAATTTAAACCGTTAGCACTGATTGAATTATTTTTCACTGCAACATTAATATTCTGAAAATGAATCATGTTAAAAATGACCGAGATAATTTCGATGAATAAGTGCTGACAGAGAATCAGAACTTAAATGAAGACAAAATTTAAATGGTCATCAGAATATCAAGCAGGATTTAACAACACAAGATAAAATAACTCAGAGACAAAATCTTGAAGTAAAAACAGTTTTCATTAATATATCAAGTCAATACATATATGAAATAGAAAGTACATCAATACAAGATTTTCCCTAAGCTTCTAATCCTAACGTCAACAGCTTTAGTCCTAGCTAAGAAGCTTGACGAAGCTGAGGATGAAGAAGAACAGGAAGAAGACGAGATTAAGTCATCTTCCTCTTCCTATCTTCGACGAACAAGATGGCGAGTCGTATGATTCGCTCTTGCTGACGGATAGCTTCCCGTCTTTCCTCCTCCAGGCGCTCCAGATGGCGATGATAATCCATCTCGAAGAATAGAAGGTGAGCCAGCACCTCCTGTGGGACAGAGTCCCAGATCTCCTCAGGAATGGCTGTTATATGCCACTCCTGCTGCCAGTCGGCACAACTGAGCTCCATTGTAAAGGTTTGTGTGTTCAAAAACATGTTGTATCGAACCATTGTGTTTTTGACAGAAGAAGGAGGATAAGTGTGTGAGAAGAATGTGATGGAAAGACTGATGTGAAGTGGTTGGTTATATAGGCAAAAGAATGCCAAGAGACGCAAAGATATTTAATGCTGACAGGTAGAATTAATTCTACCTCGTCTCCCTAGACTTTGAAAAAGAATAACAGTCATTGGAAACAGGAATCATGGTCTAGACCGCACAAGACACAAGAAACAGTGGACTGTTCAAGTACAAAACCATTAATCCTAATCATAGTGACTATTAATCTTCCACTTCAACATATGCGAGTACAAACTGAGACTGTTATTAAATTTCATTCAAAGATAAGCCAAGTAAAGGATTAGACTGAGAAATCAGAACTTAGACCTATACCAGAACTTAACAGTCATCAGAACATAATTTCTTAACTCGAAAAAGGAATGCTCATCTTAGTAAATCCTCATACAAATTCTTAGTTATGAACGTCAGAACTTAACCATCAGAACGTGTAACTAGAACTTGTCCTCAGAATTTGTGCAAAAATGACACAATGACTGTTTATCTAAAATAACATAGACCACCACAGAAATTTTCATCATTCAGATGGAGTGATTAGTGTGTGTATTAAGCTAAAAATAGACAAAGAGTAAAGTCTGATTCACTTCAGTATATCTTAGAAATAAGGCATAACTAAAATTTTGCTAAAGAGCTGTCATTATCCTGAAACCTACTGATGAATGAGTTCATGCTTGAGGCCACCTCAACTGTTTTGTGCTAATTTTATGCATCTTTTGAAATTCTATTTTACAGTGGCTTCTCAGTGTAAGTGAGTCACGACTGTTTATCAGAATTTATGCAATTATCAGAGTATTTCTCCAGTAATCATAGAGTGTGAAAAGTCACCAAGAAAATATTTTGCTTTTCTAATGCATATTTACTTAATACCAGCAATGCACTTGGGTCGTCCCTTTCACATGTTTACTCTAGATCTCAAAGGAGTACCTGATTTTATTCTTTAATCTTTTTGCTTTTTCTTTTTATAAGAGAGGTCTATCAGCACTTAGTGCACTCAGCAGTTTTACTAGTATCAGAACTTAACAGATGAGTAGCATTATTCTAATTTGTGACTTATTAATAAGATATACAAAGTAAACTTAACTAAGCTCAATTATCAGAATTTGCTAGTGTCATAAGATTTCCACTGAAATAATTACTTCTTCCATGGAATCATTTGTTTATTGAAGACTACTAGGTCAGTATCTAGCACAGTTATCCTCATAGGATTGAATAGGTACTAGAACAAACATATCACTTATCAGAGTTTAGAAACATATATCAGACAACAGTCAGTACTTAAAGACATTTATCAATTAAGCACAGAATACACAATGATATTAATTCTGTAAATACTGAGCATAAAGTCTGATAACACAGAACAAGTCTAAGCAGATTTAAAGAAAGAACCTGAAACCATTCCAAGTTCATTTACCAATCTTGTAAAAGTAGCTTCACATAATGGTTTTGTGAAGATATCTGCCAACTGTTGATCTGTGGGAACAAAATGCAATTCCACTGTACCTTCATCCACATGTTCCCTGATGAAGTGGTACCTGATGCTGATGTGCTTTGTCATTGAGTGTTGAACTGGATTACCTGTCATAGCAATAGCACTTTGATTATCACAGTAAATAGGGATTTTGAAATATGTTAACCCATAATCCAGTAACTGATTCTTCATCCAAAGAATCTGTGCACAACAGCTTCCTGCAGCAATATACTCTGCTTCTGCAGTTGATGTGGAAATTGACTTTTGTTTCTTGCTGTACCAAGAAACCAATCTGCCTCCAAGAAATTGGCAGCTTCCACTTGTGCTTTTCCTGTCAATTTTGCAACCTGCAAAATCTGCATCTGAGTAACCTATTAGTTTAAAATCTGATTCTCTAGGATACCATAATCCCAGAGCAGCTGTTCCTTTAAGATACTTAAAGATTCTTTTTACAGCTGTTAAGTGAGGTTCTCTTGGATCTGCTTGAAATCTTGCACAAAGACAGGTAGCATACATGATATCAGGTCTACTAGCAGTTAGATAGAGTAGAGAGCCAATCATACCTCTGTAGTCAGTAATATCTACTGATTTACATGTATCCTTATCCAGTTTTGTTGCAGTGGCCATTGGAGTGGATGCACTTGAACAATCTTGCATTCCAAATTTCTTTAGCAAGTTTCTGGTGTACTTGGTTTGACAAATAAAAGTGCCTTCCTCATTCTGCTTGACTTGAAGGCCCAGAAAATAGCTAAGTTCCCCCATCATACTCATCTGATATCTTGACTGCATTAGTTTGGCAAACTTCTTGCAAAGTTTGTCATTTGTAGATCCAAAAATGATATCATCAACATAAATCTGGACCAGAAGTAAGTCCTTTCCATGGTTGAGGTAGAACAGTGTTTTGTCTATTGTCCCTCTGTTGAATCCACTTTCCAGAAGAAACTGAGCTAAAGTCTCATACTATGCTCTAGGATCTTGCTTAAGTCCATAAAGTGCTTTATCAAGCCTGTAGACATAATCTAAATGTTTGGTATCTACAAAACCTGGAGGTTGTTCAACATATACCTCTTCCTCCAATTCTCCATTGAGAAAAGCACTTTTCACATCCATTTGAAAGACAGTAAACTTTTTGTGAGCAGCATAAGCCAAAAATATCCTTATGGCTTCTAACCTAGCAACTGGTGCAAATGTTTCATCATAATCAATTCCCTCCTGTTGAGAATATCCTTTTGCAACCAGCCTTGCCTTATTTCTTGTAATTATGCCATCACTATCAGTTTTGTTTCTGAATACCCACTTTGTACCAACAACAGATCTATTCTTTGGTCTTGACACTAGGGTCCAGACTTTGTTTCTTTCAAATTCATTCAACTCTTCCTGCATTGCTTGCACCCAATCAGCATCTTGAAGAGCTTCTTCTACTTTCTTTGGCTCAGTCTGAGAGAGAAAAGAATTGTATAGACACTCATTTGAAGTACCTGTTCTAGTTCTGACACCTGCATCAGGATTTCCAATTATCAAATCAGGTGTATGTGATTTTGTCCACTTCCTTGCAGATGGAATGTTTTCTCTAGAACTGGATGCTCCCCCATGATCCATGCTATCTTCATTTTCATTTTCTGATGCTCCCCCTGAAACTATGCTCTCTGAGTTGGATTCTTCAGTATTTAGATTTTCAGCACTATCAGAACTTGACGAATCAGAACTTGAAGAGTCAGATGCATGTTCTGATGTTTCTTGAGATGTGGTAGAATCTTGAGTATGCTCCCCCTGCATAGGTGCATCTTCCTTTAACATGGTCACCACAGTTTCAATAACATCAGAGTTTAATCCGTCAGAGTTTGTAGTATCAGGACTTAGACTGTCAGGTTTTTCAGTATCAGAATATGAGTCTTCATTTTCAAATCTCAGCTGATCATGATCAACGAAATCTTTAAGACCATTGATCTTCTTGTCATCAAAAGAGACATTGATAGATTCCATGACCACTTTTGTTCTCAAATTATAGACTCTGAAGGCTTTTGTGGAAAGTGGATATCCAACAAAGATTCCTTCATCAGCTTTTAGATCAAACTTTGATAGCTGTTCAGGATGAGTCTTGAGAACAAAACACTTGCATCCAAATACATGAAAATATTTCAGATTTGGCTTCTTTTTCTTCACCATCTCATATGGTGTTTTTCCATGCTTGTTAATGAGTGTTGCATTTTGAGTAAAACAAGCAGTCTGCACAGCTTCAGCCCAGAAATAGGTTGGAAGCTTTGCTTCTTCAAGCATTGTACGTGCAGCTTCAATGAGAGTTCTATTCTTCCTTTCAACAACTCCATTTTGCTGTGGAGTTCCAGGAGCAGAGAATTCCTGCTTTATTCCATGGCTTTTGCAGAACTCTTCCATTATCAGATTCTTGAACTCAGTGCCATTATCACTCCTTAAAATTTTCACAGAATCTTTGACCATTTTATCCAGCTGTTTGACATGATCAATCAAGATAGATGCAGTTTCACTTTTTGTGTGCAAGAAATACACCCATGTGTATCTGGTGAACTCATCCACTATGACCAACGCATACTTCTTCTTTGCAATAGACATGACATTTACTGGACCAAATAGATCAACATGTATAAGATGATAAGGCTCAAGAATTGATGATTCAGTCTTGCTCTTAAATGAAGATTTTCTTTGTTTGGCTTTCTGACATGAATCACAAAGACCATCAGGAGCAAATACTGTGTTTGGCAATCCTCTCACAAGATCTTTCTTGACCAGTTCATTTATATTGTTAAAATTTAAATGAGAGAGTTTCTTATGCCAATTCCAGCTTTCTTCAATTGATGCTCTACTTAACAGACAGATTGCAGAGCCATCAGCACTTGTTGAAAGCTTAGCTTCATAAATGTTACCACGTCTATATCCTTTCAGAACAACTTTGCCTTTAGATTTACTCACAATTTCACAGTGTTCTTCAAAGAAATCAACATGATAACCTCTGTCACAGATTTGACTTATACTCAGAAGGTTGTGTTTAAGTCCTGAGACCAGAGCTACTTCTTTAATGATGACATTCCCAAGATTGATATTGCCATATCCCAATGTTTTTCCAATGTTGCCATCTCCATAAGAAACACTTGGGCCAGCTTTCTCCACAAAGTCTGATAGCAGGGCCTTATTTCCAGTCATATGACCTGAACATCCACTGTCCAGAACTAGAATATTTTTCTTGTTGCCCTGCAATCATAAGGACCACTAATTATTAGTTTTAAGGACCCAGACTTGCTTGGATCCTTTGGTCTTATTAAGTTTGTTAACATTTGCAGCGGATTTAGCATCAGAGTTTATGTTAACATTTTTCTTATCAGAATTTACATTATCAGACTTTGAATCAGAATTTATACTAGAAGGAACAATGGAAACTTTCTTCAAAGAAGGTTTTATTTGGTAATAATCATAGTACAGACTATGATATTCCTTACAAGTATAAATGGAATGCCATAAACTACCATAATGAAAACAAGGATTTTGTGGTTTGTATCTAACTGACTGACTCTTAACTCCTGATTTCGAAGGTAAGGAGTTAATATTCTTATTTTTCCTGCAAAAAGAAGCCAGATGGTTAGAACTTCCACAATTATGACATGTTTTCCTAGGTGCATCAGGAACAGGTTTATAATCATTGCTTTTATTCACACCTTCCTTTCCATTCCTATTTTTCCTAGGTGATTTTACCTTGTTTGCATTCTTGACATCTTTCAGCTTATGCTTAAGCTGCTTCTTTGTCATTAAGCCTATGTTTACTTCAGCTGTCTTTTCCTGTTTTAGTTTGTCAGAAGTTAATTCCTCTTTAACTTCTGATTTCTCATTATCAGACTTTACAGTTACAAACTTAACAGGTTTTAACTTTGGCTTTTGCTTAACAACAGGCTTAATTTCTTTAGTTCCTTTATCATTCTTATTTTCTCCATAACCTAAGCCCTCTTTCCAATTTTCACTACTTAGCAAATTTTGAGTTGTTCTGCCAGAGTTAGTCCAAGTCCTGATTATTTCTCTTTCCTTTTCTAACTCAGTTTTTAGAGATTCATTCATTTTTAGCACTTCATCCCTAACATAAAAAGCATCATCTCTATCCTTCTGAGTTTGATGGAATATGACTAACTCTTTTTCTAAGAAATCATTTCTTTTCTTATATGCAAGATTTTCAGAAGTTAATCTTTCACATGTTAAAGTTTGATCTCTATAGCTAACAAACATGGTTTTAAGATATCTTCTCAACTCATTAATATCATCAGTATGAAAAGCATAAGTAGTCTGAGGTACCTTTGTTTCAGCAGCTTCAGAACTGCTCTCAGCACTTTCTTTATCAGCATTTGCCATTAATGCATAGTTCTCCTCACTTTCAGAGTCTGAGGTGTCTGTCCAGCTTTTCTGCTTTGTGACAAGAGCCTTGCCTTTGTCACCCTTTACCTTCTTGCAGTCAGGAGATATGTGGCCTTTCTCACCACAGTTATAGCATTTAACATTGGTGTAATCTCCTCTGTCAGATTTTCCTCCTCTTCCTTCAGATCTTCTGAAATTCTTCTTATCAGAACTTATGCTTTTCCTGGGAAACTTTTTTCCCTTCCTGAACTTCCTGTATGCAATCTTTGTGATTCCTTTCACCATAAGAGCACACATTTTCATCATCTCCTCATCAGCATCAGTCTCAGGCAAGCTTTCAGAATCTGAGTCACCATCACTCTCAGAACTTGATGACTCAGTATCAGACTTTATGAAAAGAGCTTTACCCTTGTCTTTCTTTGAGGAAGCTGCTTTGGGGAATTCTTCTTCAGCCTTAAGAGCAACTGTCCTTGACTTTCCTCCTTTCCTCTTGCTTCTTTGTTCCATCTCCAGCTCGTGTGTCTTAAGCATTCCATAGATTTCGTCAAGAGTTATTTCATCAAGATTGTAGTTGTCTCTTATTGTCGTTGCCTTCAAATCCCAGCATTCAGGAAGAGCTAACAGGAACTTAAGGTTTGAGTCTTCAAGATCATACTCTTTATCAACCAATGACAAATCATTCAAAAGTTTGACAAATCTATCATATAAATCATTCAATGACTCATTAGTCTTTGAGTCAAAGTGTTCATACTCTTGAGTGAGTATTGTCTTCCTGTTCTTCTTAATTGTGTCAGTTCCCTGACATCTTGTTTCTAGAGCATCCCATATCTCCTTAGCAGTCTTGCAGTTGATTACCCTGTTTGACATTACATTGTCAATGGCACTATGCAGTAAGTGTCGTACCTTAGCATCCTTAGCAATTGATGCTATGTCCTCAGCAGTATAATCACTCTTCTCCTTTGGTACGGTCGTTGCTGCTTCACCTGCAACTGCAACAGCGAGTTTGGTTGGTTTGTGAGGACCTTCCTTGATTCTATCCAGGTATTCTGGATCTGTTGCTTCCAGGAACATGGTCATCCTTACCTTCCATATGGGATATTCAGATGGTCTCAGTATGGGGACTCTGATGGTCTCATACCGACTCTGAATTTATGTCTTTGGTGGTTCCTCAGTTGTGGTAGGCTTAGTTGGAGTTTCTGTGTCCGACATGATTGTGTTTGGATCTTTAACTGTATGTAAGTTAACAGATAGGCTCTGATACCAATTGTTAGGTCACACACACACACTGTAGAGGGGGTGAATACAGTGTATAGTACACTCAAATCGAACTTAAAGAACTTGAGTAACAGAAAACAAACTTTATTGAAACAATAAACTCTGTTACAATATGAAACTGTTACCTCTCAGTGATGAACAAATATCACGAGAGCTGCTAGGGTTATATAGAATAATAACTTCGATAATGATAACACTTCTAGTGTAAACCCTATGCCTGTGTTTATATACTACACAGTTACAAGATAATCGCTAATTGATATGGAATATAATTCTGCTTCCTAAAATATATCAATCAGATATCTTCTATTCCAAGTATTCCATTCTTCACGGAATTCCTTCTTCATGCATATCTCTTCTTATGTTTTATCTCTATCTTCTTTCCTTTAATCAGCTACTGTCCTTATCTGATCGTCCTTCAGCACTTAAGTTCTGATATCTATCTTCTGATGATTATCTCCTGATAATATAAGTACTGATATCCTTAAGTCCTGACTTCCAGTATAAGTACTGATCAACAGTTAAGTACTGATCTATCCTGTTCACAGAAGATCTGAAAGCTAAACATAAGACATATTAGCCATGACATTATCAAATATATCTAACATATTATAAATCCATTATTACTACTTACTAGGTAATTCAAGAATTAAACTATCGGTAGTGTTTCAAAGATATATTTGTTTGTAGTATAAATAATCTTGTATAAGTATTTTGTAATTTATATTTAACTGGTTCATCGAAAATTATGTCTAATATATTGATATTTTGGAATATCAGTTGTGATTTGATTAAACCATATGAAGTCCTGATCCAAATCTTTAATGTTATTATTATATTATTATTTTTGGTTAGTTTTCGCGTGCTGATTAGTTTATGTAAACTACTCGTGTGGCAGTGTAGTAATAAGCTAATCAACCAACTAATTCACACAGGGTCTGGACTAATTATTATGCATATAAGTACTAGTAGTATTAACTAACCATTGATAATCAGAGACACTATTAGCGTAGGTTTGTTTATATAAATAATAGAGAATTAATCATAGTTAATATTTGTATTTGTTTTATTAGACCGGGAGCTGGGTTGAGAGTATTTTTAGTGCTCGTAATCGCTATTGAGGTACGGATTCTGTCCCTTTTTTTATTCAGCGCTCCTCTTCTTATAAATCTAATATCTCTGTTTTGTTGAATTTCATATTTTATTCACTCCGCTAAAATTGTTTGGATATTTTGACTTCCGAAAATTGTTTTAAATTTTGATTTGAAAAATTATAAATATCTGTTTATGCGATTTTCAAAATTATTTATGACGCCCTCTGTTTTGAAAATCTGAATTATTTGTCTCTGGTGATTTTAAAATTTTGCGAGAATATTTTTATTTGACCCTTAGAGCGATATAGGGTATACCGAGTTAACCAGCTGTAGGGGTACTACAGTCATGTCATTGCGGCACCAGTGACATGACACTTCCGTGACAGTGTGATTGGTTACGGCGTACCCTTCTGTTAGCTCTTGGGAGGAGTTTTTGCGTATTTGATATTTGTTCAGGATACGTGGGTGCACCCAGAGTTTGATTTGTGATTTGATTTATGGTGACGTTGTATATGTCGTACACGTTATCCATTCCGTTGCACGCATTAGGTACCCTATGATGTGTGTATTTGTATCTATTCTGATCTCGGTATGAAATATCCTAACCCCTCGTTGCTTCAGCCGTACTTATTTTAAAAATTGTTGATTTATTATAAATTGCAGATTATTTATTTCTGATCTCTTTGTTTTGTAAACTGTATTCGAAATCCGTACTGGGCGTTTGGCTCATGCCGTATTCTTTTTCTGGCAGGTGCTTAGGGGAATCTGGGATTGTGTGATGGAGAGCTACCCCAATTCGTTGATTAGGATTTCGGAATTTTATCATTAATTGGACTTAATTATTTATTTAGAGAATTTGGAATTTATATTATTGGTTTAGAAAGTTTGGAGATTTAATATTATTTTGAAGATTTTAGACTGTTTAATTTTTGTTTAGAAATATATTAGTGCTCTGTTTGCAGGTTTATGGATTATATGTAATATCTCCTTCTATTTTAAGAAGGGGGTGTTACAATAACAATAATAGGGGTGAGCCATAATTGCTCAGCAAGCCTGCAACACACACACACACACACACACATATATATATAGTGGAAAGAGAATGTTAAATGAACTTGTAATCTGATTGTTCGAGCAACCACATGTCTCTGCAGGGAATAATGAAGGCCACTATCGATGAGTACCAAATGAATTAGACTGGACACAAAAACCAACATATGCACTATAACCTGCTGATCAGTCAGGATATAGCGCAAATCTATACCCAACTGCATAGACCCACCAACATATAGGGTACCCATGCACCATGGCCTAATAATCAAGGGTCCCGTTCATACCCGACTCACATCGTAACCATCCAGTCCATAGATCAGCATCCGGAACAATCAGTATGCTTTTGATGTATCCCAATATCGGAATATCTCAGAGTATATGTATATGTGTATATAACTATTGGAATATGAATAGAGGATTCAATGAATTAGGAGAACTTAGGAATCAAAATGAATTATAAATAAAGGAATAACAATTGTGTATCAGTGTTTGTGAACAAGAGTTATCAGGGTATAGCTGCCATGGAAATTTGACAACAATTCACTATTCTGAACTTAGAATAGGGGAAAAACTTGTCTGGTACACGCTCTGCTTCAGGTAGTGCATAGTTCCCTATCTCTGGATTGATCCGCCTTTCTGGTGTTGAATCTATCAAGGAAAGATATTTGTTTAGTTGACTCTCACCGCAAAAGTATCTCAGACAGAGGCAACGTAGCTCTTACTGTCTACCCATACGATTCTATTTGACTCGTATATAGATTATCTAGCAATTATGACTCAAGTAATCACGTAAATCACGTAACACATAAGTCATATATTTAATTTAAACTTACAAATATTTTTAGGTTCGACATTATACTTATATTCACATTAATAAATCAATATCTGATTCGTTTCCTAATTTTCTGAGATTTATTGCACTTATAATCATAATTATTAAGGATTGAAATGAATAACTATCGAAAGTCAACTCATCTCCGAAAGGAATTAAGATTCAAAATTATTTTTAACGGAATCTGGTCATTTTTCAGAGTCTAAGGGCTTTCGTTTCGATTAAATCGGATAAACGGTTCAATTACTATGCAATAAACAAGTATAAATTACTTATTATTCAAAATAATTAATTATTCAAAACTAATTGTACCTCAAATATATTTTTAAATAATTATCTAGGAAAAATCAAAATAAAAAAAGGATTTTCTCCTAATTTTTGAAATTAAATAAGATTTATTACAAATTATTCAATTAAATTGATTAATTATAAAATAATTAATCAATTTAAATAAATAATAAGTAATTAGGAAATAAATAAATAAATAAATAAATATTTTCATTTCCAAATTTCTAAAATAAATAGTAAACAGTTTGAATTTATCACAAATTATTTAAGTAAACTGATTAATTATTAAATAATTAATCAGTTTAAATTAATAATCAACTAGTAAGAATTAATTAATTAAATAAACAAATAAATAGATAGGTGTTTGCTCAAATGAGAACTTCTTAAAATGAGAATTATGAGAACCGGTGATTTTTCTGATCAAATTTGGTGATTTTATAAAATTTAAAATTTTTGATTTGCACAAAATTACCCATTTACCAAATTCAAAATTTTAACTTTTCAGAAAATCACCAATTTTAACTACATAAATCACCGGTTCTCACGGTTCTCATTTTAAGAAGTTCTCACTGGAGCGCGACCCTAAATAGATAAATAAAAAAATAAATATGTAAATAAATAAATTTTCTAATTTCTAAAATAAGAAAACAATTTAGATTTATTTACAAAATAAATCAAATAATCAATTTAATTATTTGATTTACTAAATAATTAAAAACTGATTTTTTCTGAATTTTATAAAATAAAAATAAAATTGAATATACAGAAACATGTTTTCATAAATCAGTTTAGTAAAAACAAGATCAAAACTGGGTCGACCACCGGTTGAAACTAGGTCGACTCCGGGTCTTCAAAAACACCGCCGGTCACCGCCCAGAATCCGGTACCGGCGGGTTTTCCGACGATGCTCCGGCGAGAGCGAAACGGCAGCCAAACAACATGGTTTGAGGCTAGTTTTGCTCTGGTTTCTCTCCCCAACATCACCCCATCCTTCACTACAACTCCCGACTTCAGCCTCATCGTTTTCGAAGCTGGAAAACGTAGAAATGCCTCCTATAACGGCGACTTTCCGGCGAGCATAAAACGGAAACGAAAATCAACAAAATCGGTACCAATCAACTGCAAATTCGACGATCACTACACCAAAAGTGGCCTTCTGCATCATTCCACAAACGTTGCAACAGGCCAAATAAATGTTGCAACAGACCAAAAAATTTCAACGGCAACACTTTTGTGATGTTAGTATTTTTGGCATTGCCTTAGGGTTCAAAGGCAACATTTTATTATCAAGGGCAACACCAAAAATTATGTTGCAAAAAGCAATGACATGGCAAAAAAGGGGGCCAAAGTGACACGTGGACTGCCACGTGGACTGACACGTGGCACTTTGACACGTGGTAGTTGTGGGGCCTACTGATAGGTGAAGCCCACTGATATGTGGGTCCAGCTTGACATGTGGCATTTTTGCAACACTTTTTCCTATTTGCAACATTTTTAGTACCTATTGTAACACAATAACAATGGTCAAATTTTGAAATATACTTTCTGCATACATTAAAGCCCAGTTCTATATTAGAACTGTTTTCTAATTAAAGTCATTAGAAAGATAATACAATATCACCAGTATGATGAACTACATCATTTAGACAATTTCTAAATATCAAAAGATTACATTTGCAAATGTGATATTACTGGACAATTCCAAAGTACCAGAATTAATACAGCTACTACACACGTTTAGACTTGGAAATTACTACATAACTCTGCTTTACAAAATCAACAACTACTTCAGCAGATAAAATGGCATGTCCTTGGCCTGGTGTCATGGCCATTATTTGACCACTGTAATGAGGTACTTCTTATAAAATCTGCCATTATGGGTGGTTTCAGACCATAATCCTTTAACGGGCTCTCATCATCATAATCTGCACACAAAAAAACTCTAGTTAGTCAAGGGTATATCTTGTATACATACAAATCATGTGTGCAGAAAAGAAAGGCCACCCCATTTGTGTTGCGAGCGTGGGACTTGGATATTGATCAACGCATTCGATTCCCAATATAGAAAATATCAAGAATCCTAAACGCAAAATTGGACACGAGTGCAGGGACAAACCTGCAAGGGTGACAGAGTAATCTAATTTGATAAAATCTTTCATTATTAAACATTGTCTTTCTTCAATTAAAAAAAAGGATTACCAATAAAACTGTTTTACTTAATCAAATAACTACTTTAAACAAAACATCAAAAAGATAAAAAAAAATTAAAAAAAAAACATCAAAAGGATAAACTAGAGCCAGTTTTCCAGAGGTCTTGTTCCTAACAAATAAGTTTCTCAACGACCTTAAATCCTATTTGCAGCATAAAGTGTAGAACTGCAACACAAAGGATCAGATTCAGAGCCCATACAGTCAAACACACACTGATTTTGCTGAGTATGGTAACACAATAAGATAGTGAAATTAAGAGATTCTAAAATTACGTCTTGCTAATAATTCTTTTTTTCTATTTTGGATAACAAATACAAGATACGCAAATGAGAGAATTTTGCATTCTTCATTTGTTTAAAAAAACTCACCTTTTTACCCCTAATCCTTATTATGTGTAACAAAATAACCACTTTCTTTCCTCAAACTCATACTCCCTCCATTCCGAAAAACGTTTATTTTTTGTGTTGGACATAATTGTCGATGCACACTTTTGATCATTAATATCTTTAATTTCGTACTAATAATAAATGTAAAAACTTCATCGTATTAAAGTAGTTATAAATATGAATCCAACAAAATCACTCATGATTATATTAAATCTTACAGATTAGGTATAATTTAATAATTTATCTCATGTTATGAATACGTAAGTGACAGAGGAAGTACCCTTTCTTAAGCACATAATGCACCCAGTAAGCCCAGCAAAATAAATGTACATGTACATATGAAGCTCCCTATCTAACCAAAAAAACAAGGCATTCATGTAATTGCATATTTTTCCAATATTTTTATTATCAACAAGACAGTGAACACATAATGATCAGATCTACTTTCATAATCTGAACTTATTAATAATCATGTACATACAGTTACATTACATTCATGCAAAGCATTAAATAAGTGATCCTTATAAAAACTACACTTAAATTTTGATACATCGGGAATGGACAATTTTATTAATTTATCTTAATTGTTATTTATACTCAAAAATAAACTGACATTGGTAGCAATTAATTATTTATTTAACAAGATTATTAGTAAAAATCAACAAAAGTTTTTGCAGTTACCTGACAAAGCAGCTTGTGGTTAACCACTACATTGTAGAAAAAACCATTGTACTAAGGACAAGTACTATTTCTTGCACAGAGAACCCTTACCTTTAATATGTGCAGGTCCTCATCCATCAATTTGACATCTGCATCAGAAAATGCACAAGAGGGCCCCCCATCCAGAAGTACCCAAACATAGCCAACCTATACCAGGACATTACCATATCAATACATCAGAGCTTGGGCCTTAAATGAATAGCCTCACAAGGAGAAAATATACCAATGATGCCTTATAAATGCTTGCCACCACAAGATCTCTCAATATGTCATCCACATAACCACATATATTACTGAGGACCTGTGTATTAGCTATAATCATCACTACGGGTTCTAAAACACATTAGCACAAGTTATAAACATATACAAACAGTTACAGGGGAGAGAGCACTTTCAACACTACCACGATATAATCTAAATAGAAATGAGTCCCTCAAATCCCGGAACACGACTCTTGCTCCTACAAGTTATGAAAAAGTTAAGCTACTTGCAACCTGTGATCAGCTAACATAAGAATGGGAAAACAGGAGAAAGCTATGAGAATAAAATATTTTATAGGTTTTTTCGAAGTGGAGAACAATTAAATTTCAAAATCTAGCACTTTTTCAATCAGACAAATAGATGTTCGCATGCACAATTCAAATGCCAATGATTAATAATTTAACAATGACATGGAGAAGAACACTAGATATGCGGCTCCCTACCTAGGACCCCTGAAGCAGAAGACCATAAATTCTGATTTAGATACACAAGCTGCATACACTCGAATAGATTAAACTATAGCACAAAAGCTCTTCCCCGGGGTAGTTTGTATTCTCGTTATGCCTAATTGTCCACAAATCATTGTTTAGATAACAATGTTACCATGGAGGCCATGTGCCCTTTCTGAAAAAAGCATGGCATCTGGATGTTCTAAACGCCATAGCGCCAGGAACCCTGACGATCTTTGCAAAGGCTGTGAGGCCATAGCCATAACTTAAAACATAAAAATTCACACGCCTCAATGCTTCAGGACCTCTGGAGGGCTTCACTTCTGATATTTTTTTGAGTTCTGAAGATGCTCCAATACTTCTACTACCTGGCTTGCATTAGGTCTTGATTTAGGATCTACAGAAAGGCATTTAAGTGCGAGTGAAGCAGCTCTTAGTGCTGCTCTGACAGTATATTGGCCTTGGATGTGAACATCCATGACATACAGAACCCCATGCTTGCTGGTAAGGTAACACTTAGCCCATGCCCTTGTTGCAAGAATCTCGTCAGTCAGTCTTCGTCCCGTCAGTATTTCTAGGAGAACAACACCAAAGCTGTAGACATCACTTTTCTTTGTAAGATGACCTACATAAAAGGAAATTGGCACAGGATTAGAAGAATAAATGTGGATGCACCCAAATTAATGCATGTAGATTAAGATTATCCTAATGCAAGGAGTTTGTGCTTCCTAATTGTGACATTTATATACTCTTAAGTAAGTTGACAATATCTGAAATTTTTTACAACATGGTCACGGAGAATACCCCTCCTCGTTCTAAACCTTCCTTGACCGGAGATAAACTGTATTTTCCTTTGCATCGTAATATGGTTTCTCAGCCATATTGACACAAAGAAGCAACAAATGCATCATTTTGAAACCTTTTGAAAATTGATTTTGTGGAATAATAACCTGTAGCAGCATATTCTGGAGCTAGATAACCTAATGTTCCCATAACTCTTGTAGACACATGGGTTCTTCCTTGCTTTGGTCCATCTTTTGCCAACCCGAAATTGGAGAGCTTTGCATTGTACTTCTGTCAATCAGTAATTGAGAACTCACAAGGCTAAACCAATATATTGAGAGCAATAATTTATAATAAAGTTAAACGATCAATTTGTTCCACATACAGAATCAACTAATATAGTGGATGTTCTAAAATCATGATGAATCACATTAACTTCTGGACTGTGAAGAAATGCAAGCCCCTTTGCTGCACCAAGAACAATACTGATACGAAGATTCCATGAGAGCGGTTGGAAGTAAGAATCCTCTATTTCAATTAAATCGAGTAGCTACATCAAAAAATAGTAAATCAACACAAATTTAATTTTAATATAAATTGAGAAACTCACTCCCAAATAGATGCTTTTCCAAGCTGCCCTGAGGCATAAACTCATATACACAAAACACACACCGCCGGAGGACTGACTTCTAAATCAGTGTAAACTGATTTACAATCTTCCAAGCCATCATTCCGAGCTTCTTTCCGGCCTTGAGCTTCTTCTCCGCCGGAGGACTGACTTCTTCTTGGCTGACATCTTCTTTCCTGCTTTGGGAGCCAACACACAAATCTAGGGTTTGAGAATTGGGGGAAGGAGAGAGAGATTGACTTGTGAATTTGTTCATAAGAATTGAGAGGGATTCGAGATGTGTATATACATAAGTTGTGTTTCTTTGGATAGATGAGCTGACATCATTTACAACCGTTGGATTTTGATTTTGTTAATAAAAAACTTATTTATTAATTTCTTTTTAATATTTTTAGAAATTCTTACTTATATGTAAATATTTTTAGATTTCATATGTGATTTTATTAATGTTTAGTGTCCTTTTATTGTTTTTCATTTATTTATATAATTATTAATTTTTAAAAAAATCGACATTTCATTCAGAATAATAATGGAGGTGTTAGTCTATTTCAAGTATTTTGACAATTATACAACCCCACAAAATAAATATATATAATTCTAAAAATGATGGGATACCCCTAAAACCGATAGTTTTAAACATCAGTACGGTTGGATCGTCGAGATTTTATTTTAAAAGAATCGATACTTCATTCGGGACAGTAGCGCATATAGGGCTTAGCCTATTCCGAGTGCTTTGACTGCTATACAACCCCGCAAAATAAATATATAAAATCCAAATAATGATGGTACACCCCTAAAATTGATAGTTTCTAACATCCATACGGACGGATCGTCGAAATTTTATTTTAAAAGTATCGATACTTCATTGGGGACAGTAGCGCAAATTGGCCTTGGTCTATTATCACTGTTTTGACTGATATAAAATCTCGCAAAATAAAAATAAAAAACCTAATAATGATGGTACACGCCTAAAATCGATTTTTTTTAACATCCGTACGGACGGATCATCGAAATTTTATTTCAAAAGTATCAATACTTCATTCGGAACAGTAGCGCAAATATGCCTTGGTCTATTATCACTGCTTTGACTGATATAAAATCTCGCAAAATTAATATAAAAAACTAATAATGATGGTACACGCCTAAAATCGATTATTTTTAACATCCGTACGGACGGATCATAGAAATTTTATTTTAAAAGTTTCGATAATTCATTCGGTACAGTAGCGCAAATAGGCCTCAGTCTATTATCACTGCTTTGACTGATATAAAATCTCGCAAAATAAATATAAAAAAACCTAATAATGATGGTACACGCCTAAAATCGATTGTTTTTAACATCCATACGGACGGATCGTCGAAATTTTATTTTAAAAGTATCGATACTTCACTCGGGACAGTAGCGCAAATAGGCCTTGGTCTATTATCACTGCTTTGACTGATATAAAATCTCGCATAATAAATATAAAAAAAACTAATAATGATGGTACACACCTAAAATCGATTGTTTTTAACATCCGTACGGACGGATACTCGAAATTTTATTTTAAAAGTATCGATACTTCAGTCGGGACAGTAGCGCAAACAAGGCTTGGTTTATTTTGACAGCTTTGACTGATATAAAATCTTGCAAAATAAATATAAAAAATTTATAATAATGATGGTACACACCTAAAATCGATTGTTTTTAACATCCGTACGGACGGATCGTTGAAATTTTATTTTAAAAAAAATAAAGGAGTTAAAAGAGCCTTTACTTTAAGTAGAAATGAATTATTTCTATAAGGTTATATTTAAATAATGTGGAATAAAGCACACTTTGTGAAGTGGGAGGTCTCGGGTTCAAATCCTGGGTAGTGCAAAATTTCTGAAATTTTTTGATTTAATACTTCACCACTGCCTCACTGCCACGTAAGCAAAGTGGGGCCCACCTGCCACGTCAGCAGGGTCCCACCGCCACGTCAGCAGGTTCCCTGACACGTCGGCATGGTGGGGCCCACGTGTGACCCACCTGCCACGTCAGTAGGGACCCCCTGTCACGTCATTTGCCAGGTTAGTAGGGCCCCTGCCATGTCAGCAGAGTGGGGCCCACATGGGGGACCCACCTGCCACGTCAGCAGGGGTCCACCTGCCACGTCAGTAGGGTGGGACCCGCATGTGGTGACTCACCTGCCACGTTAGTAGGGACCACCAGCCACGTCAGCAGTGTGGGGATCCAGCTCTGCCACATCAGCATTTATTTATTTATTTATTAATAAAAAATTGAATATTTTTATTAATATATGGCAACACTTTACGAGATCTATGCTAACATAATTAAAACATGTTACAGTATGGTACATTATTATATAGCTACTGCAACATTATCTACGACAACATCACGTAATTATGTGGTAGAAGACCGTTTATGGCGTAGTGGATCTACAACCCTATAACACTCAAAATCATCTCAGCAACTTCAATCAAAAACACCCAAATCAAAATTAAACCCGAAATTAAAATCGAACAATCTAACTATGAAATGGATAACATGAATAGAAAGAGGATTCAAAGAGCTTCAATTTGATTACTTACATGACTTATTTGGTTAACAGAATCACGATGAAATTGAGGATTGATTCCAAGAACTCCAAACCCTAATTGTAGAGAAATTGGGGCATTTCTTGATTTTTCTGATTTTTTTTATAATTTTAATTAATTAATTAATAGAAAATTTGTAATAAAAATACCCCTAATAAAAATTAAGGCACTAATTATATCCCTAAATAAAATTAATTGGCCCTTAATTAACAATTTTTTGGTATTAATTTTGAATTTTTAAATATCCAATAATTACAAAATATATGTCAAAAATTCTCAAAAAATTGTGAATAATACAGAAATGCAAAGAAAAATGATATTTGATATTTTCATGTTCCTATAAAAATAAAAATGTGATTTTGTGGGGGTTTTGACACCCGAAGGGGCCCGAGAAAGTCATTTTTCGCGAAACGAGAAAATTTGTAAAACGATTGGATGTTCAGAATATCACTATGGTATAGGTCATACTAGGCAAAATAAGGCCAATAATTTTGTACGAAATATCAGCTATTAAAACACTGTTTGGGCCATACAACTTTTGATTTAAAAGCATTTAACCTAGAATAAAACACCCGATAATTACCCATAACACATTCTGACAAAACAGAATACACTTAGCACATAACACCTAGGGTTTTATAATTTTATACACTTAATGACATATTCAAACACATAATTTACCTTTATTAAGATATAATACAAACATAATTTCTCAGTCGTTACAACCGCATACGATGATCAGTCGTAATATGGAAATCTGTAACCTTTTCTACTAGTAGAAGGAAGATTCCTTTTTGTTATCGGTTATCACCTTGGCCGCATTCGGGCCTTTTCTGTGTCCATCCCTTTCAGGTACACACTTCGTGTCTATCCCTCTCAAGACACGGTTTTGCGTCTATCCCTCTCAGGTACGCATACTCCACATTTTCATTGGTATATAAGGTACCTTCTCATTTGGTAGTTAATTGGTAGTCGCCCCAATCCACGAAGTACTAGAGTCTACCCATCCTTGGCTTTGTAAGGATCCTATCATATATCTGGAGGGAGCGCAATGCTCGGGCTCACGGTAAAGGTATCTTTGGACCATTCCAACTACTCTCTGGCATCCTAGTGGATATTCGGACTAGATTTAGAAGCTCTAATTGGTTTATGAACCTCGATTGTATAGGCGATTTATGTAATTGGTTAGATTAGATTTATGACCTCTTTTGCTTTCTATCTTCAATATAGCATGTTAGATTGATTATAGATAGATTTTCTCTAAGGTTTGTCTTAGAGTAAAGGTCAATCCTTGTATATTCTTTTTTTATACATAGCAGCTTAGCAAAAAAAAAGAAGAAGTAATCTTTAATAAATATAAACTAATTGAGTGAAATGAATAATTGTTGGAGAATGCTTCTCCTAATTAAATAAATATTTGAGATAATATTCAATGTTCGATTAATTAAACATAGTTGAGGGAATGCGATCTTTGGAAATCATTTTAAATAAATTTGAGGTATTTAATACTTCGCAAGAGGATATTGAGTCCCTTGGAATATATACGTACGAACTTTTAGTTGTCCAAAACAACTCCGGGATGATTCCCGGGTTTTTACTTTGTAAATTTTGACCGACTCTCGGTCTTATAATTTATGCATCACGCTTTATTATAGCGTTAAAATATTCTACGATATACTCATCGCGGGTTCAATCATTATCGATACGCAAAACTCGTATTTTACTATCATGATAAACATGACATTTGTACAAATGACAGTAAAACAATTTTCACAACACAACAGTATATGGAGTCGGGTTTGTAAACTTGCCTGGGTACTTTGATGTGGAGGATGCTCTAGAGTCCGCCCAGAAATCTATAATTATAAACAATTATTATTTCGTTAGATTCCGTTCGTATTTATCGTTACTTGTACATACGCAATACTTACTATTCATTTACGCAACTCAATTTACTCTCATTATTCCAATAAGTACAAGTACTTGTCATATTTGCTTTCTTTTCGAAATTCCTTATGTCCATTAATGTCTTTTACATTTTGTCCCTCGGTTCCACTCTTGATTCTTAAGGGTTTCAATTCGCGCGATCTCGGTTCCGACATTTTTATAAAATTGAAAAATCCATATTTTTACTTGAAATTTTTATGGAAGTTAATAAACTATATTTCTTACTCTCTATACAAATTTCATTATTTTTTAATATTTTTAAGTTGATCATTTCTATTTCCAAAGTTCATAATTCGTAGCAGTTTTTATCACGTAAATCATTTTCACTAAAACGGACTTATCTTTTGAACCGTAAATTGAAATCAAACGATTCAAGCGCCTAAACGATCCTTACAAAAAGATCTATCATTTTTTAGTCTTACTTTTTAAGAAATCACACATTCTGTATTTCTGCAGAAAACTTATGGTTACGATTCTCTCATTTTAACGACGTTACGCTCGCGACTCGGGTTTCGTTTTCGCTCTAAATCATTAATCAACCATCATCAATCACCATACCCTCATTTTAACACTTACTCCTCTCAATTAAATCATTTTCTTGAGGCCACAACATCAACCTTAATAACTAACTAACTAATCATCAAGAAAATAACAAATCAACTATAAAAACTAGGTTTACAACTAAGATCTTTAATCTTCTTGAAACTTAAACCTTAAACAAAGTTTGGGTAAGGATTTATACCTTTATTGAAAGCTTGGAATATGTTCTTCTTGATGGTTGAACCTTGGGGAGGCTTGGTTATGCTTAAGGATCCTAAATCATGCCATGAAAATCAAGAAATCAAGAAGTGTTACTATTTGGCACTATTCATCATCACTTTAATGGACTTATTTGACTATCTAAACCTCAATGAAATGCTCCCAAAAATTTATATTACCTTATTTTGATATGTAGGAAGCTTAGAAATTAATTGGATAATTTTGTCATGGCTTGAAGTTGGATTTTGAAATTTGAATCCTTTTTCTTCTTGATATTGTCGAATGGAAGGTTTCAAGAGAGAGAAGAGAGAAAGTTTGGTGGTTGATTGGTTGCTTCTTGTAATTGTGATGTGTTTATGTTTGTATATCATCCTAGATATACATATCTTTAGTACATATCTTTTAGCTTAGCTATTTTCCAAGCTAACTTGCTAGCTTAGTACCACATTCACTATTCATGACATTATTTGCTAGCTAGGTCATCATGCTCTCTAGATAGGCTACTATTTGGTTGTTAAGCATGGTTACTTTCTTACCTTAGTTAGTTTTCATGGATTAATACATTTTATTTATTCGCTTACGTGTTCGCTTGGTCGCTTATTCGTTTTCATAATAAATCTTCGTAAGCGGTTCGCGGGGTAAATCCTTTCGTATACGTCCTTTATGCCTTGAAGCCTAGTACTTGGGTTTATATTTGTAGGATTTAGATTTTTAATTATATTGTAATTCTCGTATTTCTTGACGGTTTGTAGATACGGTCATTTTTCAAAGTTCGTTTCCTTCGAAAACTAATAGCGTTTACATACACTTATTTGGTATGTATAATCACGTTATCGACTCGAAAACTAAATTTCCCATGCATAACATAGTGTGGACTAAAATTTTTTCCCCAATTGTCAGTGTTACTATTCATTAATCATTTGACAAAGTCTCAAAAATTCGAGTTACTGCAACATAATTTACCGAGATCTCTTCAATGTCAAAATTTTCAGGTACATGTCCCTCTTCAAGAGTTTCGTCTATCATGTCATGGGTCTCTTCTAGAGATTTTATTTCCTCTATTTGTACATCTTGAGTGTTTGCCCCTCTTTTTTTTGAGGATTTTTATCTTTAGAACTGATTGGTCTTCCCCTCTTTAAGCGAGGTTTTGACTCATTTGCCTTAACAATTTGTCCTTCAGGGATTTGTATTTTTTTAGGAGCATTTACAGCTGAGACATGTGATTTTGTTACTTTATCGATGTTAGTGAATGCATTAGGAAACACATTTGCTATGCCTTGTAAATGAAATATTTTTTGTACTTCTAAATTGCATTGGCCTGTGCGAGGATCAAATGTGTTCAATGAAGATGTATTCCATGAAATTTCTCTTTCTAGCTGTTAATTTTCTCCTCCTGATTTTGAGAAATTTTTATTCTCACCCCCTAATTTTGAGACAATATTTTCATCGAAATGACAGTCTGCAAATCTAGCAGTGAATAGATCACCTGTCATTGGTTCTAGATATTTGATTATTGAGGAAGATTTATAACCAACATATATTCCCAATTTTCTTTGAGGCCCCATCTTCGTGCGTTGTGGCGGAGCAATAGGTACTATACCGCACACCAAAAAGTTCTAAGATAGGAAATATTAGGCTCTCTTCCAGAGATCAATTATAAGGGAGAAAATTTGTGATAGCTTGTAGGTCTGATGTGCACAAGTGTTGCTGCATGTAAAATTGCATACCTCCAAACTGTAAGAGGGAGATTTGTTTTTATAATCAATGGTCTGGAAATCAGCTGGATTCGCTTAATAAATGATTCTGCAAGACCATTTTGTGTATGAACATGAGCTACATGATGTTCAACACGTATACCAATTGATTAACATAACTCATTAAATGCTTTTGATGTGAATTCTCCAGCATTGTCTAACCTTATTATTCTAATATTATAATCCGAAAAATCTACTCTTAATCATATTATTTGCGCAAGTAGTTTCGCAAATGCTAGTTTGAGACGATAATAAGCACACATTTCTGTATTACAATTCATTGGGATTTGTTCACCTTCCACGTTGTGACCACCTTGTTGATGCATCGATCAATACCATAAAATATTTGAATGATCCACATGATGGGTGAGTGGGCCCACATATATCTTCCTGTACTTTTTTCAAAATTTTAGGAGATTCTTGTGCCATTTTTTGTTAAAGAAGGCTTAATAATTAATTTTCCTTGAGAGCAAGCAGCACATGAGAATTCATTAGATTGAAAAATCTTATGGTTTTTCAATGGATGCCCATGTGAATTCTCAATAATTTTTCGCATCATGATTGATCCAGGATGTCATAGCCGGTCATGCCAAATAATGAAATCACTTTTGCTAGTAAACTTCTGGTTTACTGTGGCATTCACCTCAATATTTCGAATATTAGTATAATATAATCCATAAGCAAAAGCTGGTAATTTTTCTTTCACACATTTGCTACCCGATACAATGCTTGTGATATAAAGAAATTCTTTATTCTCTTCTTTCACTCTTTCAATATGATACCCATTTCTGTGGATATCTTTAAAACTTAATAAATTTCTCTGTGATTTTGGGGAGAATAATACATCATTTATTCTAAATTTTGTTCCTTCGGGTAACAATATATTAGCTCTTCTGGAACCTTCGATTAATTTTATACTTCCGGAAATTGTGCAAACATTGCCTTCATGTTTGTTTAAAAAGATGAAATATTTTTCATTTTTAAGAATTGTGTGAGTATTTACACTATCTATAAAACAAATATCTTCCTCTTGTGTTATAAATCCAATGCGAGAATGAGAAACATCCATATTGCTTCAATAATAGATAAAACATATAATTAGTAATAATTATAATCATCAAAAAGACATATAATCATAATCTTTGCATATGCAAATAATTGAAACACGTAAAGTAAACAAGTATATTTATTTATAATTTAGAGCAGTGGCGTCATCACGAGTCTATAAAAATCAGTTGTATCAAGATATGTCATTTTAAGGAGATTGTCTGCATGATCTTTATCTTCAAACACCAAATTTATTTTGATATTCTTGCCTTTATCCTTCGAGGATGCTTGATAAAGATCAGCCAAATATTTTTGTTATGACCGATATTCCATTTAATCTTTAATTGAGTATTTTATAATTGTATTGGAGTCATTTATAAAATTATATGGATATATGCTTGTGTCATTGTATGGATGCATAATAATTGTGTTAAATTATTTAAGAATTTTGAAAGCAAGAAATGTATTATTTGCTCTTTTATGTGATTTATAGAGTGTATTCAGTATTTCTTATTTTGAAAAAAATCGATTTAAAAATATTTTTATCAATAAATTTCAAAAGTGATATTATAAAATTTCTAAAATTCTAAGCTATATTATGATACCACTCTTGTAAATTATGGATTTATATTTTTATTTATAAAATTTTATTCTTGTAATTAATTTGAATATTAATTAGAAAAATTACTCTATTACCCATGCATACATTCTACTCTCAATACAAAGACAAGGGTACCATTGGAATTTCCAACCCCATTAACCACTCTTCCACTAGCCAAATTACTCAATTAACCTTGCATGCAAATCTTGCTTTTAAGTGGGAGAGGGGTAAATTGGTAAAAGCAAAGTCCACTTACTCTTGTATGTGTATAAAAGTAAAAAGGAATGATTAAATTGACTCCAACATTTAAACACTCCAAACCACTCCACTCTCTCCTCTTCCCTCCCACTCTCTTGGCCGAAACCACCACCACCATCTTTTTCCATTTTTCATCCAATTTTCTACCTTCTTTTAATGTAATCTCACTCCCCATGCCTAGTTTATTCACTTCCCAGAGATTTTATGTTGAGAAGTTGATGCTAAATGGTTGCATGTTTGTGTTTTTGCTTGAACTCAAGAGAATAAATTTTAAGTACCACCCTTTCTTTCTAGAGAGGTCAGGCAATTTCTGTTGAGAAATAAACCTACTCCTACACAAGTTCCTGCAAATCCTGATGCTGGCACCTCTGTCACAATTCCTGATGCTAAGAATCAAGAAGTCACCCATCTTATTTATAATCCAAGCATTTCTTCTCCTAAACAACAAACACAACAAGCCTCTAAATTAGCCTCCTCTGCTGTCTCTCAAAAGACATCTCTTGTAACAAAGAAAAGGTTGTTTAAGAAATCTGTCATATCTGGACAGAAAGCTAAACAAGTCTCACTGAGTGAGAGTGAGAAGAAAGAAGACTGCTTTCCAATCAGGAAAATAAGACCGATTATTCAAGAAGATTCAGAATCAGATGATCAGATGCCAATAGGGTCCCTGTCAAAAATCAAGAAGTCCATTGATCAAAATCCTGATGACTTGATCAACACTACTGGAATCAAGGAGCCAACTATTGATGCTAGTGCTCTGCTTGACAAGTTTCCAGTAATTGAAGCAACTGCTGAACACAAGAAAACTACAAAAAGTCAGTTGAAAAGAAGACATGAGGAAGTAGTTGGATATATCAGAAAGAAGAAGAAGAATCAGCCTCTTGACAAGGATGTTAGTACACAAGAACCTAGGTCTCAAAGGGATTTAGCAACTGCAACACATCCAGTCATACAAGAACCATCTTCTCAAAGGGAAGATGCAGACACTGAGGCTGCACAAATCATTGTTAATATTGCTCAGAGTGATCTTCTTGCAGACTCTGTTCAACCATTTCAGGAAAAGCAAACTCATCAGGAGATACTGTCACGAGTGGATGCAATCATTGATGATCCTATTTTTGAGAAGAGCACACAAGAACCTTCACCAAGCATTGCTGAAACAGCTCACATGTCTCAGACTCCACAAGAACCATCAGTTCAAAGTACTGATGCTGGTCTTTCAACTTCTCCTGACAGATCAAATCCTAATGATGCATCAGCTCCTACTGAGAATCATTCTTTAACTGCACTAGCTACAATTGATGATCCATTACTAGTTGTTAGTTTGAAAAAGCATCCCGATGTGCTGTTTGTTCCTCCACTTTCATCACTTCCACTTGAGGAATCACCTTCAGGTATTGTTAACTTCTCATATATTCTCATATTTGTATAATTATAAATAGTCTCTTATTTGAGGTTACCTCTATTTATATGACAATCATACAACTCTTCTCAGCCATCTCTTATTTCTTTGCTATATGTGTGATTGAGCCTTCCTGTGAGACTGCGTGAAAATAAAAAAATGAAAAATATTTTGAGTGGCAGTCTCCTGTACTGGCAAAAGGAGAGGTAGTTTTGAGACAAGAATCTTATAAGTTTTTCTTTACTTAAAAAGTTTCTTCTGTGAGAATAATATTACTCTTAAAAGTAATATATTGTGTGAGAAGTGATGAGATCACTTGAAAAGAAAAGAGAGATTTAGGTGTTACTATGTTTCTGTTTCAAAATAACATCAGCCACAGGCATCTCTTGCAAAGAATTTGGGTAAAGGCAAGGCAATTCTTCCTGATTCTTCACATTCTTCTGATGGCTTGTCTGATTCTGACAATGATAGTGATGACGATGATCCTGATACTGCTCAGCTTAAGTCTGCAATTGATGCATCTAAAAAGTCAAATGTTGGTTCTTCTTCGCACTTCACTAAAAATCCTTCTTATTACAATCCCGATGCTGAGTATTTCAGACAGACAAAATGGGATTATAAATGGAGACTTGCAAATACTTCTATCTCATCTGCTGTTGGCCTGCAACACATTCATCGTGCTTATGATGAAATTCAAACTCCTGGTCTAAAGTTGCATCTTAAGGCCACAACTATTTCTATTAAAGGAATTCACTCTGAACTTGATGAAATGAAGAATTCTCATGCTGGTGTCAAAGAGAAAATTAATGGATTTTTGCTTCACACACCTAACTCAGCTAAAATCAAAAGTGTGAAAAATACCATCAAAGATGTTGTTAAATCTCAAGATAGCATGGCCTCTAGACTTTCCTCCTTGGAAAACAAGGTTTCTTCTATAAGTGACAAACTGGATGCTCTGTTTTCTCTTCTTTCAAATACTAATGCCAAAAAGGGGGAGAAGATAGTTGCTACAAAATGTATACCAGATTCTACTCAGACAAAAGATAAAGATATTGATGATGATGGTGATAAGAATAATCCAGTTACAGATGTTCAAATTGCTTATATTGCTCAACAACTTTAACATTCCAAGAAGAATGATTTTTCAGGACAAAGGAAGTCTATTGGTGCTTATAAAGCCAAGCACAAGACTACTGCTGGTGCTCCTGAGGATGATGACATTACAATCTCAAATTTAGCAGAAGCTAAAGGGATGTTCTTTCCTTATAGACATAAGGAAACAAGTGAAGAGATTGTCTTGTACTACAAAGACAAGAAGTTTGAGCAAAAGAATGCTAGGAGTGCTTTTGGGTATATAACTGAAGAATTTCCTGATCTAACACCAGAAGAAGCAGTTATGCAACAAAAGGAGCTTTTGACTCAAATTGAAGCTGAAGCTAACACTTCTAAAGGAAGAGGAAGAAGAGGTGGTAGATCTGCAAGCGCAAGAGGAAGAGGAAGAGGTGGAAGAACTTCTGAATCAAGGCAAGTGACTGCATTCAACTCTACTTTTCTGAATTTTCTATCCAGAGAAGGTTATGTTTCTGTATAAGGAAATGAAGAAGATAAAGAAGTTCAGAAGCCAGAAGAGTTGATTGTACCAAGGAAGAAAAGATCAGCCACTGACATTGAACAAGCTGATACAGTAAATCAAAATGTAACTCTTGATATAGACACAAATCCTGAGATAAAAGGTGATCATGATGCGAACCTGATAACTAATTTTAAATCTGATGAAAAAGTGATCAAAACATTAAATGAGTTAGTTCTTTCTCTGGTAATCACTCCTCATATTTCAGAGGCTGATGAAAAAGAAAAGATTAATAGACGAGAAGCTGATCAAGCATGCAAAGAATATTTGTAGAGAGTTTTAAAATTAAAGAGGGAGATATGGCATAAAGCAGAAGGGAAGACTGATGATTTGTCCTCAAGCTATGTTCCTCTCGGCAGGAAGAATAAAAGATGGAAAGACATCCATGTATTCAATTATTCTAAAGGGTTCAAACATGTTAAATTTGTGTCAGCTGGGTTAAGAGATTCTATCTCAGAACAAGAAGATGTTGATAAGTCCATCAAGAAGCCTTCTTGGGTGGTATACAATGAAAAACTGAAACTTATCAAATCTCGAACCAGAGGAGGCATTGGTCATTCCAGCATGGAGATCTTGGAATCTGATCTGCTTGATACAGATACTCTGATAGAAAATCTTGGTGAACGAATTTCTCCTTCACATCTTGAGAAAGTTGAAGCTGTGAAGATTGTTTGTAGAAAGATAAATGATAATGATGTCAGAGAAGAGATTCTGTACTTTTTCAGAGATGGTAAAGTAAAAAGCTTTACATTGCAGCAACTCTTAATGAAGACTGTGACAGAATTAAAATACATTCACTATCTTCTTAGAGTTAAGAACAAAGTCACCAAAAACTGGTCTTCTATGATACTTGAAATGATCAGAAGAAGAGTCATGAAAAAAGATGATAAATACAATGGTGATTATGTTCCTAAGTACAGAACTTATACTTGTCAAGAAATGCAGATGAAAAAGGGAGCTGCAATGCTACAAGTTTTTCTCAACAGTCCTCAGTTATCCTTCAGTCCTGATCATGAAGATGTCAGTTTAAGCTTCATGTTGATTGGTGATCTTGAGATAAGCAAAAGCTCAATTTCTAAGTTAAGATCAACTATCTATCAACTTGAAGAAGACATTGGAGAGAAGAGAGTTGAAGAAAAAGCTTATTAAAGTCCTACGAGACAAGGAGGAAGAAAGTTTAAAGAACTTTCTTGGAACAACTGTCAGTTATCTGAAGATATTGAAGTAAGCTTTACTCCTTGTACATTTTGTAGATTGGTTTTGGCATCATTGAGAATGGAATTTATGCTTCATTGCATTAAGCATAAATTGGAGGAGATTGTTACATATTGAATTCTCAATGATCAGAAGAAGCTCATGATCTGGCTGTTCGAATGTCATCAGGATCTGATATACCGTCAGGATTTGGTATGTCATCAGGATTTGTATGACATCAGTATTTGAAGACAGTCAGCATTAGAGGATTTGTTCTGTTCCTTATAATATGGAGCAGATATCTGTTACATCTGAGAGATAGGACTTTATTTGTTTAGTTTAAGATATGTATCAGTTTCAATTAGTTTTTGATAATACATATCTTAGATTAATCTATTGTAGATGTGTAGTATATAAACACAGTTTAGGTCATCACTTAGTGAACAACTCTCGAGGATCATTCGACCTAGCAGCTCTTAAGAATATCAGTATTTCTTGAGAGGATTTTGTAACAGTTTTTATCAGATATATAAAAAGCTGTTATATTTTATTACTTGTTTGAAATATTTATACAATTGTATCCAACCCCCCTTAAATAATTGTATCTTTACTGGGCAACATTTGTTTGTGCATATTAGGAGTTGTTACCATGTTATTTTGATAAAATTAGCTAAGTTAAGTTAATGTGCATGACCATGATTGTTGGGTAAGTGTTAAAAGTCGAATTTATAAGAAGTTATCTCCCTTGTTTAGTCGAAATGTTGATGATTGTTAACTTGCATTATTTTTGGTAATTTATTTGCATGAAGGTGCACTAGCGTATGAATGATCTTTACACTTGTTGAGGCATTAGTTGAGGGTATTATTGCAGTAGGGTTTCTTGGTTAAAGGTTGAGTGCTTGGTTTTTAAAGTGGTAGTTATGGTGAAAGGGTTTAGAGTAGGACACTTTGATTTTCCAGATTTGCACACTAGTTGTAGGTGAGTTTTAAATGGGAATTTCTTAGGCTTTGGTAGGCCCGAGCTACAAAGAGTTAGGACTTGATATATATTTGATTCAAGGGTCAATATATTTAAGAAAACCTACCGTTTAGTGAGGTGCACAAGTGGAAATGCTAAATTTGCCAAAATAGGGGACATTTTAGGTTGGATGTAGTTTTGAGGTCATAAAGTGGTGTTATGTGTATGCCCTCATTAGGCCTTGATTAGTACTAATACTAGGAAGTCTAGGGAAGGCTTTCAAGTCGAAATATGTTGGTTTAGAGTTAGAATCAATGGTTAAAAGTAAGTAAAAAATAGGGCAGTTTTTAAGGCACCAAACATATTTGTGTCAACTTTGAGGGTAGGCCTAGGGAGGTCTAGGTTAAACCTTGGTGTCATTACAAGTGAATAAGTTAGATTTAGGTCTTAAAAATCCAGTGGGTTAGTTTTGGAAGGAAGGCCTAGAGTAGAAGAGTGTCAAAGACCCTAAGTCACACAAGGTGTCACCAAGGGAAGGCAAATGAAAATGTTATGACTTAGCGTTTAGTTTTGTGAACCCTATGAGTGAGGCCTAGGTAGGCCTTAGTGTTTAAAAGTAGATAGAGGTCAGTAGAAGGTAATTCTATAGGTATGGCCAGGAGAAATGAGATTACCAAGCTTAGGCGCTTTGGGTTTTGAGACTAGTAAAGTTGCACTATGCTAGTCAATTGGTGGAGATTAGTTGAGTGAGATCATTCAAATGCCCAATGATGCACCAAGTCTAGTTAATAAATTGCATATAATTAACTGTGATTATGTACTCCAAGGTGTAATAATGATAATATATAGTTATGTTTGTTGATTTGAGGTCTTATACGAAATAGGGCACTAAATGCTACTTGGAGTCGAATTGTGCATTAGCATTAGGGTCGATTGTTCTTATAAGAGTCTTTTATAATGAGAGTTATTATTATTGTGTAAGATTAAGTAAAGATAGGAAGCTTGCCTCAAGGCGAGTAGTGCTCCCGGTTGCTCCTAAGCTAAGTCGAGTTCTAGATAAGCCTTCTTTAAGGCAAGTGTCCTTGAACCTTCTTGTGATATGTTGCAAGTTTATTCTGAATTTTTAAGATATACTGCAAGTGTCTCTCCTTGGTCAAATCTATTGTTATTCAATTACCTTAATCTTAAATTGAGTTATTATAAATGTTATACCATGCCTGTGATTATCGCAATTGTTCCAAGTTCATTATGCACTAATAAAGATCGATCATTTTCTTATCTACGTCTTGCCACAACTTGACTTATTACCTATAATTGATATACTTCGATTGCTTGTACCATACCAAAATACCTTTGTAAGCTCCAATATTTCAATTTCCATGATCATAAAACCCCTATTTATTTGATACTATATCTCTATACCCCTGATACCTTGAGATATCAATAATCTAACTTCATACTTCTTCATTACTCTTTATTATCATACCCAAACTTTGTAACTAGATATATGCCATGTATTACCCTTAAAATTTGAGATCCCTATCTTGTTGATTATTGTTATAATTCTTTTTTAATACTTTCTTTCTTGGTTGATAAATCATTGATATTCATCTTTGATGACCCTGCTAGTGAGAAGTTAATTTATTTCTGATAAGAGTTCCATAACTCCAATCCTTGACTGATAATTTAAACTCTATTGTTTAGAATCCTTGTAATTTCTCCCTGTCATCAGTTTTATAAAAGATTGTTGGTGAGACTACGTAGCTATATGAACAGTTACGTGATAACTCAACACGATAACAACACTAGAACAAGATATGTTAATAACACTACGTCTACACAAGAAATCAGGAAGAATGAAGACAAGGCAAATACAAAGAATCAGAAGATTAGAAGAAAGCCTGAAGTCTGTCTACAGGTCACTGAAAGAAGTTCATTAATATGATCATGCCTCAGTGAAGAACAAAGGTTAAAGACTTTCAAAAAGGTTGAAGATTCAGTTTACAAATGCTACCGGAAGATTTCAGTATATTTGCATTGATTGAAGATATACAGTGTTCGAAGCATAGGAATCTGAAGAATTAAAGACAGGGTATAGACATAGATTAATGAAGACGTTGTCTAAAGTACCAGAAAGGATTCCAGTAAAAGTACAGTTGTTTATTGACAGTCAGTGTCTGAAGCAATAAAGTTGAGGCAAGCTTAAAAATGTAATCAAAGCTATAATACGAAGACCTGAATCGGGGTTAGTCGTCTGTGAACCAGACCAGTTATACTAGGCGTCAACAGCTCGTGAAAGGAATCTGGGTATTATTTATAGAAGAATTATTAAGTTGAGGAACGTACTTGGATTGAATGTTTATTTGTTAAAGTACGAGAAAAGGTGCGTGGGGTATACAGCTAAACAGCTCAGGGAACTGGCGAAGCTCAAAGTTTAATTGTTAAATTAAATAAATTATTTAATGGATTTTAATATAATTTATTAAATAAACTTAAAATGATTTATCTTATAAACTTTAAGTAAGTTTATTTTATAAATCTAAATTAGTTTATTTATATAAGTTATATTTAAGTTTATTTTATAAATAAATTTAATTATAATTTAAACTTAAAAAGAAAAGAAAATTCAAAAAGAAAATAAAAAAGAAAATACAAAAAGGTAAAAGAAAACAAAAAGAAAGACAAAAAAAAAGAAAACAAAAAGAAAAAGAAAAAAAGAAAAGCAAAAATAAAAAACTAAAAGAAAAAAAATAAACAAAAGAACGTGTACATAAATGTACATATTGTTTTTAGTTGGATTTTGTTTTTAAGTACATGATCATGTACCTGTTAGTATATTAAGTCGCCTCAGAGATTGTCCTCCCCTCCCCCTGTCACCACAGAGGTTATGTCGCCATAGGATGTAATCAACGTGTCGCCACACACACCTGTCGCCACAGAATTAAAGCTGCCGCCACATAAAGCTTCTCACCTCAGCCACACAATTTTATTGTGTATAAAGTCTACACTTTGCAACAGATCTAAAATAGTACTGTTTATCTTCTTCTCCAACAAAAAGAGAGCTGATAAAATAAGATGCGGAGATTTACAGAGGAGTTCAAGCTACTTGAATATCCGTTTAACTTCTCACCGGAGTAACGTTATAATGCCCGATTTAATTCTTGTATATTCTTAGGGGCATTATAATCGTTACCCGGTAATTAAATACTAGTACAAACAAAAGCTAGATTATTGTATAAGATTTGATTTGTAAATCTTTGTAGTAGTTAGGAACTTTGTTGTTCTTAGATTGTAGCCGGTTAATTTATTTACCAGAGTGTAGCAACCCCCTCGAGGATTTATATACGAATATATATTTCCCCGAATATCTAGTATTCCTCGTTTTATCGTTCCAAACACTATTCCTCTCAAGAATACGAAACCACTAACCGAGCACTAAATATTTTATCCGCTAAAGATTCAAAAGAATTTTTAATTTAGTGATTATCGTATTCAACCCCCCCTTCTACGATAATTCGGGACCAAACAATTGGTATCAGAGCTGACTGATTGACACACAAATCAGGATCCGGGAATTAATTTATTCTATTAATTTTTCATTTACATAAATTTATTTAATAAAATTGATTTAGAAAATTTATTTTATAAATTTAATTTAAATGAGTTTATTTAATAAACTTAATTTAAATAAATTTATTTTATAAATTTTACTGAATTAATTTATTACTTAAATTTTGGTAAATAAATTTTTTTAAGTTAATTTTATTTCCCTCGATTTTATGGCTGCCAGTTTTCTCCTTTGGAAATCAAGTTTTTTTGCTTATAAAAGGCGTACAGATTGAACTTCATTCTTTGAGTAAATATAACAAAACCTATCATCTGGTGATCAGTTTTGTGTACGCAATAAAAAAAAAGGAAAAGCAGCAAAGGTAGTACACATGCAGTAAACATATTTAGTTCACAATTGTAATGGTAAATGGCAGCTTCTATTGTGGCAGTCTGTGTACAACGCGCATGGCTTTTATCGCAACCCACGCGCGGAAAAACAAAGTAGCCTGATTGCCGTTCACTGCACGCGCCTGGTAGCATGTTGAGAACAACACAACTTGAGTTTTGTTAGTGCGTTGGACCCGGGAATCCACACGCGCGGGAAACAGCAGTCACGAGGGCTGCATATTGTCTGTTGCGACCTGGTTTATCTTGTCACCACAGATGAGTTCATCCTCCTATGTACATGCTCTCTGTCGCCATATAATTTCAGTCGCAACAGGAGTGATCGCCACAGAATTCAAGTCGCAACACAAAATTTCGGCACAAAGGCGACGCAGTTTTTTTTGTGTTGCGACCTGTATACTTGTCGCCACAGCCTACTAGTAGTCACAGTTTGCAAAAATTTTGTAATCTCCTAATTTAAATTATTTCTGATTTATTTATTTTTCTGTAAAATTTAAATTTCTTAAATTTAAATTTTTCTTAAATAATAATTTATATTTTATTAAATTTTTAAGAAAACTCGAAATTCTTGAAAATTAGATTTTATGTAAATATTTATTTTTGATTAATTTATTTTCTAAGAAAATTAAATCTATTGGAAATTTAAATTTCTCTTAAATATTAAATTAAGGGTACTCAAGGATTGGTAGACTCAGGATTCCTCCGAGCTTTTTAAAGTGGATTTTAATCTTTTGAAGAAAACGAAGACCATGTGCTATTCAGACGGAAAATTCCTGAACATGGAAATTGTAGATAATGGTTTTCTTACTATAATGGAATTGATTTCAAGACCTATAGACGAAAATTTGTGGAACTTCCTCAAAGGCTTACTCCATAGGATACCACTGGGTTTTCAGACGCAGGGAATGAATGAAATTTCTATGGGTACAGTTTTTCTCGGAGATTTTAAGACAACTCTATGATTCCAGATTATACAGTCACACAGTAGTTTGTACCAATGCTATATTTATCCGGGAATCAATGAGATCATACAGGCAGGAGTTGTGGAGGTCGGAAAGAATAGTGGTTGTGGAGGTCAGAGAGAATAGTGGGGACAAACAAATATCTCAGTTACATGCAATATAGTTGGAACCTCGGGACAGAATGTAAGAGTTATTGATAGCTGAATCAGAAGAAGCTCAGGTAGAAGTACTTGAGGGACTGGGCGTCAGGACAATGTTTCAATTGTCAGGGAAGTTTGGTCATATTGGATTCAGATAGAATACAGAAGCTATATCCAAGGATCAAGCCTATCTATTATGAAGCAGAGATTCTTACAAATTCAGTTCAAGAGGTGGTTACAGACTGAGGTTGGGACATAAACAAGATTTGATAGCTACATGTTTAACAAGACATATGTGTCAAGTAACTATCAGGGGTTTTGCTATAACAGAACAAAAAACTTGACAAACGAGGATGAGTAGGGATTCAGTTGAAGAGTTGAGACAAAGGTGGGATGTTTTCTTAGGGAAGCAGCCAGTCAAAACTTATAGTACACGGGAAAGAGTTGGGATGGATCAGATGACGGGAATCATGAATATCTTGCTTTCATAGAAATCTCTGAAGATGGTCCACCTCACATATCTCAGGTTTTAAATTCTTGAACCACTGCAATACTTTGCTCTCAATATTCAATGCATGATAAGATCATAGTGTTTAAATGTTTAACACTCGCACAAGCATGATAACATCACACATAGATAATGCTGAACTAGTTCACTAGATTATTTTTCTGGTAACTAGGATTGATGTTTAATTTGTGCATGTTACTTTAGATGATCTTAAATATGCGTTTGAATATTTGTTGAACATGATTAATTGCTTTAGTGAGGTATATATTTTTCCAGCATATAAGACCTTTGTTTATGCTTATCTCCTGTAACCTATTACAATGTGATTTATTCATTTGATCTGAATTGTTTGTTAAGATGTATTAGTTTATATTTGGATTGAGATATCTAGACGAGATACATCAACATGATTGGACTAGATAGAATTAGTGATTTATTTGTCAATTCTGTTTGTTCCATATCATGCCTGTCTTGCTTAATTCTTATGCGTAATGTTTCTAAATGAATGCCATGTATTCCTAATACAATGCTTGCTTATTCTTTATGCCATGAATACATCTCTTAGTACTTGCATTAATTATAGAAAAAGCATGTTTAGGATTACTATAGGGCAAAGACTGCTAGTCCTCCTTATGTAAGGTTGGAACCAATTTTCCCCTAGCCTAGAGACAATATGTCAAGGGTATTAAAATGGAGAAAATGGTTAGTCAAGGATAAGAATCAGCATGATAAGGTAGCAGATGTTGTTATATCTGTTTATAATAAAATATTTAATGCAACTGGACCCAAACTGATAAGTTGGGTACCAAGAACTGTTAATCCATTAGTGAGTGCAGGACATAACAGGTCAATTGATTCATATGTATTCTTGGTAATTGATACTCAAGGTATGTGATCAAAGAAAGAGCCTCACAATCAAATGTGGTTGACAAAAGCTATTCCGTCAATAATCTTTGGAGATGACAGCAAAGTTTTTCATTATGGGACAAGCTATGCAGAAAAGGGATGTCATCATGGATTCAACAATTGCTATCACTGATAACAACTAATCATTGGAGTCATTGATAACAATTGAAGCAACTTCTTACTGGAGAATCAAGGCACAAATCCTCTTATCAGACAGTTCTGCATCAAAGGAGAAAATGTCAATTCAATGAAGGATTAGTATCTCATCTGAAGCAGGAAGATTAAGAAGCTTGCTCTGATTAAGAGTAAGTTAGAAGCTCTCACCCTTGATCATTAACACAAGGAACTCTTTTGTGAAAAGGGGTTAGTGAGAGGACTGCCTCATCTGGAATTCAGAAGATGATAAATGTGAGGCATGTCAAAAAGGGAAGTCAAAGGAGAGGACTGCCTCATCTGGAATTCAGAAGATGATAAATGTGAGGCATGTCAAAAAGGGAAGTCAAAGACAACATCACATCAAAGTAGAGATATACCTTAGTGATGGTGGTTGACTACTCTTATTAAACAAAGTTGTTGTTCGTGCGTTCTCAAGACAAGACATCACAGACGGTGATTGATCACATCAAAGAAGATCAAGCTGGAAGCAACTGTAAAAGAAATGATCTTGTGGTCAGATAATGGAACTGAATTCAAGAAGCAGTTCTGATTAATATCTGTAACATCAAGAATATTCTGAGACTTATTCAGCACTAGGAACTCCGTGTCAGAATTGAGTGGTACAAGGGAAGAACCAGAACTTGATTAAAGCTACAAGGGAATTATCAAGCTAATCAAGACTTTCTAAATACCAAAGGGCTGGAGCAGTCAAAACACTTTGCAACACGTAAGATCAAGCCTTGATCTGGATGTATACATGAAGACCACAAATGAGGTAATGGCCAACAGTAGCAAACACTGGATAACCTCAAAGTGTTTGAAGATAATGTTCTACAGTTAGAATATTTTCCTTGGCTACTCAGTGGAGTTTACAACCTACAGGGCATTTGTGGTTGATCAACAGAAGATGATTGAAATGTCTAAGTGCACATTTCAACAACTCAATGCTCCAAGCTATTAAAGGAGAAATTTATGGTATTGATGATTCATATCCAAGCAGTGGAATGGCTATGTATAATTCAACTCATTAGTTCAATGAATCCAGTCAGCAAGGATAAGAATTTTCAGGAAATCCGAGCAACAACTTAGGGGGAGCAATAGAAGGATCAACTAGTCAGACACTACACCACATTAAATATCAAGATGACACTGCAAGAACATATCTGCTGAGATAAAGGGTTTGATATTAATATTATTCCCAGAGTCTAGTTCTTAAGTGATTCGGATGGTAGAGTAATGATTAGCAGAGCTACTGAGTATGAATGTTTATTTCTTTAGTTTTCTATCTAAGGAAGAAACTAAGAAAGCTATAGAAGCTCTGATAGATCCGGATTGATTGGGTGATTGCAAGGCAAGATGAGCTCAATCAGTTAGTAAGCAGATTGTAGGGAAGCTGATATCCAAACCAAATGACAATATTGTAATTGGTACAAGGATAACCAGAAGTCAAACTGGATGACAATGGCATTGTTACGAGGGATAATGCCAAACTGGATGCTAGGTTATTATCAGGAAGCAGTATCTAACAGATAGCACCACTGACAAGACTTGATGTAATAACCCCAATTTTTGGGAAATTTTTGAAACCCTTATGAATAGTGTTTTTGCTGAATGAGAAAACTTTTCATGCCACACTATGTAGGGGTTCTGTTATTGATCTTCTGGGATATTATTAGTACTCTATGTGGTATATAAGTGTATGTAAAGATCGTCAGAATCCAATTTCCGAACACTTGGATTTTTCCCGGAAATCCACTAGATACGGAAAGGATTGAGTATAAGGTAACAGGATAAAACGGATTTATATTAAAGGATTATAATAGAGGATCATAAAAAGGAATATAATGTATTGAGAAAGGTTAAGGGAACCTAAGTAATAAGATCCCGGGTATGATCCTTCAAACGATAAACGAAAACGAAAGTTAAGCGAACCGTATAACAGATCAGCGGTCATTAGGCAAACGATTAGGAAGTTAAGCAAAGGGATTAGAGGGAGTGATGTCACCCAACCAATGAGAGGAGGACAAAGAGGGAAAGATGACATCACAACATGACATAGGCATGACATGGGAAGGAAGGAGGTGTGGTTGAATGAGAACCACACAAATTCAAGGGCAACAAGGTAATTAACTAAATCAAACACAAAAACAAGCCAACCAAGCCAAGCAAAATCATTTTTCATCAAAATCAAAAAGCAACCAAGGCATGGTTCATCTTTGCTCTCGGCTTTTTACTATTCAAAAGGCAAGGAAATTCAAAAATCAAAGATCCAAGCTTCCTAAATTGGTGAGTTAATTCCCTAATCATCTTCATGCTTAGTTAGGGCTATATCATGAGTTTAAGCCATCAATTCCTTCTCCATCTTCTTCATTTAATCAAAGAAGAAGACTATGAATAGTGTTTTCAAGTTTTTAACTTGAAATTTTTCTTGTTTTCCTTGAAGATCCAAGCATTCCTAAGACTTCTCAAAGCTTCTTAAGGCTTCCTAGCTCCTCCCACCACTTCAAGGAAGGTATATCATCTCCAAACCCTAGATTCCTATGTATTATAAGATGATTTTGATTAGTAGGGTGATATTGTAGCTTGATGTTGTGATTTAGAGTTTGGGATTTGAAATGGTATTGAATTGGAATGGTAAATGTTGTTGTTTTGATTAAAAGAACTTAAGAATGGTTAAAGTTAAGCTTAGGCATAAGTATGAATGTTAAAATTAAATTTGTTGGGGTTGTTATGATGTGATAAGGATGGATGTTGGTTGTATGTTGGATTTGAGGTTGAATTGGGTTGGTTTTGAATGGTTTAAAATTGGGAAATCGCGTAAACATAGCCGTCGTAACGTCCGATTTTCTTTAGACTGTTTTTGTGCATAACATTAGGACCCGTGAACCCCCTGCTAGATTATGACCATTGCCATGTTTAGATAGCTCATGTTACGAGCTTCGTTTTGATATGTAGTTCGTTCGATTCCGATGCACGGTTTAGGAGAAACGACCGTTTCAAGTAACGGCGTTTCGCGAACGAAACTTTTCCCCTCGCCTTACTTTGAAACATAGGTTAAAGACCAAAAAGGGTTAATTAATGTATGAAACATTTATGATAAGTGTGTTAGGCAGTTGGTAAGACACTCGCGAAGGAATCGCCTTAAAACTCGTAAAGGTTAAATTATTAAAAATGGTGGAGCTGAGGGTATCCGAGTGACTTAAGCAAATCAGTAAGCACAAAGCAAGCGTTAGAGTCTAAGTTAGTTAAAGTATAGATTTACAAGTGACTTTGGTTTAATTCCAACTTACTTGTTGTTTATAGGTTACCAGACTCGTCCCGAGCCTTTTATCACCCCAAGTCGCTCAGGCAAGTTTTCTACCAGTTATAACTGTTGTTGTGATGTATATATGTATTTGCATTATCTTGCGATAGATGCATGTTGGTTAATTAGCAAATGTTGCAATATATTGAAGCATGCTGCTATGGTATATATATATGCATGCCTGTTTCGTATTCTTTCCATATATATATGTTGATTCAGTTGATAATACCTATGCTATAGGATAGCGGTAATTTGCATATACCCTTAGTATAGGGACCCAAAGGTGAAAATATTTTCTAAAACCGGGAGTCGAGGATCCCGAGTAGATTTTGTATATATGGATATAAATATATATATATACTTATATATATATATATATGGTCATAGTTTTCAAAACTATTAATCGAATAAGGTTTATTTGATAACCTTATTTTATTTAATGAATATTATTATGAATATTCATTCGAGGGTTTATGACTTCTTTATTTTATTAAATGAATATTATTCAAATATTTATCCGAGGACTTATGACTCCTTTATTTTATTATTGAATATTATTTCAAATATTCATCCGAGGACTTATGACTCCTTTATTTTATTATTGAATATTATTTCAAATATTCATCCGAGGACTTATGACTCCTTTATTTTATTATTGAATATTATTTCAAATATTCATTTGAGGATGTATGACTCCTTTATTTTATTTAATGAATATTATTTATAATATTCATTCGAGGTATTATGACTCCGCTTATTACTGAAATATATTCTTTATTTTATTAAAGAATAAGGTGTCGATAATCAAACTTATTTTTGATTATTCAAATAAAGATATTACTTTCGTATAAGTATATCTTTGATTATTCGCTATTCATTTCGAGTATAAGTTTTCCAACTTCTACCTCCACTATTCTTTATGGGAATATTATTTAAATAATAATATTCAGATATTTCTTTCATAATTGGGACTGATTTATTTCATAAATCAGCATTACTCCAAACATTCTTAAAAATGTTTTCGAGTCTTCAAAATGAATTTAAAAAGGGTAGAGCGGATCCCAAAACTTGTTTTCAAATTCAAGATCTTCCATTTTAAGGGGACTTGAATACTCGCTAAAAAATCTGAGGGATCCGGCTCTGTGGTGTATTTTATATTCGCAACACGGTTGCAGTTTTGGTAAATGACTTGATTACTTACCCAACGTTCGGGAAGTAAGTCCATCTATTGAGTCGGCATAAGCAACATGGGCTCAGTGGGCGTCCATGATAGTGTAAGTGGCTCAGTGGGAGTCCATCAAATGCATAAGTGGCTGAGTGGCAGTCCAACATAAGGTCCTATTGAGACCAGGGTGATGACCAGTGGGGAATTCGTCCATCTACTAGTAGAAAAGGTTACTTATGGGTATCTTTGCCTGATCAGCAAGATATCTGGTTTATGCCAAATTCTTTTCCTTTCCAAATTTATTGGATATTGCAATTCTGTTCATACTTTACATGACAGAGGTTTTCAGGAAATTGTATGAAGAAGATGTATATGTGGATATATATATATATATATCAGAACTTAATGAAGTATATCATAACTTCATTTCCTTTAATAATATTTCAAAGATTTAATCTATTCAAATCTTGTCTTATAGTCTCATCTATGTGATGAACTGTTGAAAACTCTTAATACTTTGAACAGTGGTAGTTCAAGTAGCTTTATAAATGATATAAGTGTAGGGAAGTATTTGGTAACTTCATCCCTTGTTTTTACTTATATCTAGTAAGTAATTATCTTACACTTGATAAAAGATTCTAGTAAGTATCCATTTAGATACTTATATTATTGTTATCACTACGTATTATCTTGCGAGCTGTCAGGCTCACTCTTGCTTTATTTCTTCATCACACAACAACAGTTAGGAAAGATGGCCAGACTCCAGCAGACCCAGCGCAAGCGCGTGGGAAGCGTCCCGCGTCTTCCCGATGATGTTGTAGCTGCTATAGCTGCAGAGGTAGATCTATTGGTAGATCAGGCATTCTATTTTGAGAATCAAATTATGTATAATTATAACTTGTGGCAGATAATGGCAATTAACTGTAAATTTATCAAGTAATCATTTTGGGTTGTAATAACTTTAAATTGTGGATTCAAAGACTTGTGATTATTTTGGATATTCATCTCTGAGACTATAGCGTGTGGTGTGTGTGTTTATTATGGGGTCACAGTACAGGGTAGTTGAGTAATTTGGGTGTTATTAAGGGAAATGGAACTCGTGACAACCCGGATCCCCGACCCCGGATTTGGGGGTGTTACAGAAGTGGTATCAGAGCTAAGCGTTATAAACCTCAGAGATGATGTGACGTTAAGATAATAAGTTCACTAAGATAATAAGAACTCTTGCCAAGTTCATAGTCGGACTACCTAACGTAGTACTGACAGTTAAAACCCTTATGGGAACCCCTATAAATATCGTGATAGTAGCGTAGTTCGTTATCGTACATGGTAGCGGGACTCCGAACCCTGAGGTTGAGGAGCAACAGCGCGATGATGTTTTATTACTAATTGGAGATCGGATTGTGGATCCGATAGAGTGTCCTAATGCAGGACCGGATGATGTTGATATTGAGGATGTAGCGGTTGAGGATGTTGTCCTAGATGGGATTGTTGCTGAGGAGGATCTCGTGGAAGATCCTAACAAGAATGAATATAGGACCACTGAGGAATTGATGACCATGGTTAGGGCAACTCCCAGAGGTAGGATTGGCCGGTCACTACCGGAGGTTCGTTCAAGTTTGTAAAGATAGTAGCCCCTTTAACGCGGCTTACTCGTAAGACTGAGAAGTTCGAATGGACAGAGAAATGCGAGAACAGCTTTCAAGAACTGAAGCAGAGGTTGGTGATGGCCCCTATGCTGGCGTTGCCGGATGGAAAAGGAGATTTTGTGAAGTATAGTGACGCTTCGCACAAGGGCTTAGGGTGCGTGCTTATGCAGCACGGTAAGGTAATCGCGTACATGTCAAGACAATTAAGGTAATATGAAATTCGATATCCCCGCCCATGAGCTTAGGCTCGTGGCAATAGTTTTACCTTAAAGATTGGAGGCACTACTTGTATGGAGAGAAGTGCGAGAATTACCTCAGCCATAAGTGCTCTAGTACATTTTCACGTAGAAAGAGCTCAACATATGCCAGAGGAGGCAGTTAGAGCTAATCAAGAATAATGATTGGGAGATTCTTTATCATTCGGGGAAAGCCAATGTGGTGGCTGATGCCCTTAGTAAAAAGGAGAGACTCAAGATGATAATGCCTTTGGGAGAGTTTATAAGAGATTTTGGAAATAGTAGTGAAGGTAACCGGAGCCGGTACCGAAAAGCTGTTTGAGATTGCAATAGAGACCGAATTATTGGAAAAGAGCATATTGTGCCAGAAAAAGTGATGAATGAAGGCAGAGAGCCAATAATTAGATAAAAGATTAATACCGAGAAAGATGATAAAGGAATAATGAGGTATTCCTACAGAATTTGGGTTCCAAATGTTCAAGAGCCTAAAGATGAAATCTTAGATGAAAGCTAGTTTGAGGAATAAGATATAGAGAAAACCCTGAACGTGATAGTCAGGGAGGTCGCCATCAAGATAGAAGGAACCCATAACATAATGAAGTGGAAAATGAGGATTTTAACGTATAAGATAACCCCAAGTATGGGAGAAGGATGAAGCATTTCATACTAAGGAAACAGAAAGTCGAGTAAGGAAAGGAGACCCGAGACGGTACTCCTATACGGCAATTTATGGACCTGTCTAAAAAAGGACTTAGACTATTATCCCCAACCACCACCCTGAGGAAACAATGCGGTGAGAAATTCTTTCAGGTTCTTTAAGTCGCTAAGCTCTCAGAGTTCCAAGGAACAAGCTGACCTAGTGGAGGCAAGAGCCTGGCTAAAGGAAATATAGGAATCATTTGAGATTCTAAAGGATTGACGAATCACAAAAGATTGTTTTTGTCACTTACCCTCCTAAGAGAGAGGCCACCCGCTGGTGAAAGACCAAGAAAGGCACGGAGCCAGAGGTTAGAATAAACTGATTTAAGTTCAGTCAATTGTTTTCGGGAAAGTAATTCCCAAAGATAAGGAGATAGTGTAAAAGCTTTGGAGCTAGAACAAAAGTGGATGAGTATGATGAATTATGAATCTAAGTTGTAAAAGTTATCAAGATTCGTTCTGAGGACACGACTCCAGAATGACGGGATGTTTGAAATCAATGCTTATGTTGTGTTGGTTCATGAAATAATGATAAGAGAAAGGAAAATAAAAAGAAATTGAAGTGGAAAGGAATATAACGGCAATAGAGTTTGAGGAATGATAAGGGAGTTGGGTATGAGGAAACCCTAAAGACTCGTAGCAATAGACATAGAAAAGTATGCATTCGTGAGGATGAGGGTGATTCACCATGAGTTAAAGTTGATGGTTGAAGGCATAAGAGATATATATAGTTTACCCCCTGTAAGTTGGGAGGATTTGAGGAAACCTTGAGATAGTTTGAAGGATAAATAATGAGACGCGGATAGACTGAGGAGACAAGGAAGTAAGAAATTAGGAAAATTGGATGAAGGAAGTGACCTTCAAGAATGTGAAGTGTAAGACCGGTGGCTTGATACCCAGAAAGGGAGACGCCAGGTATGAAAGATATCCCAACATTGAGGTGACTGTTGAGATAAACAACAAAAGTAACTAAGGAATTATTAAGAAGAAGTTCACGTTGAACACGACCAATATCTTCCAGAACATCCTTGTTATCGTTACCAAATTAGGCAAGACAAGCGGATAACCATTGTTATCTTATGGAGGCCATATTGATTGACCCCATTTTGAATACATATGTTATTGTGAAATTAGACATATACTATCGAGGTGGGAACGATTGAATAAGACACCCTTATCAGGGATATATGACTTGATTTATCCATGGAAGGATGCAGGTACCTTTTAAAGGTGGAATTAAGGATAGAACAGCGGTAACTTAAAATGAATCCTAGGGGAATGCATAAAGGTTGGCATTTCACCCTTAATAGGGATAGTATGAAATTTGACAGTATGAATTGGAAAGGATTAAAGTAATAACAACCTTTAAGGATCAGTGGAGAAATTTTTCAGAAGTATATAGACAATGGTTCTAGTAATAGTAAATGGTATTTCGATATGCCATGTATCTAGGGAATACAGGAGGAACTATTGAAATATAACCTTAGAGGTTTTGCATGGAGATAGGTAATATTCAAATTTCTCAAGAATAGAAATGTTGATAAAGGAAATGTGTCGTAATTATAATGATGCCAAGTGGGGCATGTGTTACACCACGAGAAAGTATGGATCGAACCAGTAATGGTCGAAATTGTTCAGGGCAATTAGGACTTAAGATAAAAGATGTTCTAAGTATGATTGAGAGTCAGTCGTGACAGTGATTAACCTCTAAAGACTGAGGCAATAACTTATGGAAAAATGGTGATATTTTTTTTTTTTTTTACTTATCAGATTTTAAGGAAAACATCTTCACATAAGCTGTGATTGAAATAAGGTAGAAAATTTATTTGGAGGTGGTTAAAATGACATTGACTGTAAGGAAATTTTACTATCAGGAAAGGCCAAAGAGGTGGCCGACACCTTAAAGGTAAGAGGATAATTATAGGCGCTTGTGCCAAAGGAATACAGTGATGATGGTTAAAGCTAAGAAGGTTGTATTATGGTTTGGAAGATTGACATTCCTTCTGATGACTGTGCAATACCCAACCATAATAGTAGTTGGTAAAGGTTTAATTCGTGTAATCGCCATGGACGGGCTATCTATCTCAGAAGGTCCTATCTTGAGATAAGCCAGGACCATATTTCAAAAAGGACTAAACAAACCTTTGAGTTAAGTCTTCTATTGAAGGCATATGATTAAGAATGGTATTAACCTGCTATCGTTGCTTTGAGCGAAACTCTTCTGTAATTTTATCTGCTTCATGTCATGTATGTATGTCAGAATCAGGAGTGTACTCCATGAATCATGAATGGTGATTATGTTACCTCCTTAGAAGGATTTGATACGACATGTATGGACTCCGTATGGTTAGATATTAAGACTTCATGGAAAATGAATGACTATAGTAGGTCAGTGGTGGACCATAGTAAGGCAGCAATGATTCTGCGAGTATTGAGCTGATTACAACCGTGAGAGTTGTATTGGAATGGGTGTTGAGATTGAGTACCACTAATCGGGTCGTGGTAGTGTATAAGTTATTATTGATAGACTAATTAAGTAGAGTATCTACCTAGTGAATAATTATTCTTTCTTATCAATAGAGAGTCGTATTATTATACGAGGAAGGTTGCGGTGCAAGCATAGAATTTTAGTAATGATGATGTATAGAATGAGATCCCAGATTCGATTTTCGATGTCGAGGGAGTTTCAAAGGTGATTGTGTATAAGCTCGAGGAAGAGCGTGGGTCCATAGAGTGATGGACGGGATAGCGAAAATATTTAGGCATGGGAAATGCGATGCGATAATACTTGATGTTGATATAAATACATAGGTTTTGTTCTCCTATGACAAACCTCTATAGTTCAGAGGTAGGTTCCAAGCCAGATATTTTGTGGCAGTATATATTTTTTTTTTCATATATACAATTCTCTTCAATTCGTTCTTTTCTCTTCTTTTTATTTCATGTAAGCTGAGAAGAACAACCCTTCCAGAAGGGGAGGTATTGCCGAATGACTATCTATCAGTGTGATAGAAGCCTAGTAGGATACCATCTATTGTTTAATTGCTTGTCAAGTACTAAAGGCTGGCCACCTTCTGTACTAACTATGCGATATAACAAGTGTTCATGATCATAGTGATCTCTCAACAAATTCCTTTACTTCTATTTGATTGATCAAATTTTGGAAAATAGAAACAACTGAAAAAGGAGTAATAAAGTGGTGTTAGTATGCGGAATGGAAACACATTCGTGATACTAAGGTTGACGGGGTTATTAAAAAGTTATAGAACGCTAGCGAGCAAAAGTATAACTAGTATAATATTAGGAACGGAAGGTAGTAGCGACTACGAACTGGGAAAAAGGATGGGTAGTGAGAAGCAAAAGCTATAATGATTAGAAGCTATGATGAGAGTCTGTGTAATAGACTTGAAAGAATTTGGAATGATCACTTAACGCGGATTAAGTTATCTTACGATAATAGATCATATGTCAGTATTGAGGTATCGCCTTATGAGATCCTTGAGGGAAGACAATGTCGATCTCCCTTATGTTAGGATGAAGTTGTAGAGCGCAAGATGCTCGGACCCGCAGTAGTCCAAAGGACCAGGGATATAATAGATCTAATCAGAGGACGACTGGTAGTAGCCAGGAAGGACATAAGAAGTATGTCGATTTGACACGAAAGGACAAAGAATAGGAAGGAGGCAACCTTGTATTGTTAAAAGTATTCCCTTGAAAAGAATTAATGAGATTCGGAAAGAAAGGAAAGCTAAGTCCACCAATTGTTGGACCCTTGGATATATTAAGACGTTTTGGGAAGTTAGCATATGAGCTAGCCCTACCCCCGAACATGTAGTAAGTTCATAGCGTGTTCCACATATCAATGTTAAGGAAGTGTAATTCGGATGCCAGACAAATAGAGGCATATGAGTGCATAGACACGCAACCCGACGTAACCTATATGGAGCAACCAAGAAGGGTTATAGAGTGAAAAAGGAACAAGTGCTTAGGAGAAGGGTTATCAAACTAGGCGGAGTTTGGTGGTAGGACCACAATGTGGAAAAATTTACTCGAGAGTTAGAAAGTGCAATGCTAAGAGAGTATCCCTATTTATTTTCAATTTGATTCCGGGACGGAATCCTTTTAAGGAGGGGAGACTGTAATAATCCCAATTTTTGGGAAATTTTTGAAACCCTTATGAATAGTGTTTTTGCTGAATGAGAAAACTTTTCATGCCACACTATGTAGGGGTTCTGTTATTGATCTTCTGGGATATTATTAGTACTCTATGTGGTATATAAGTGTATGTAAAGATCGTCAGAATCCAATTTCCGAACACTTGGATTTTTCCCGGAAATCCACCAGATACGGAAAGGATTGAGTATAAGGTAACAGGATAAAACGGATTTAAATTAAAGGATTATAATAGAGGATCATAAAAAGGAATATAATGTATTGAGAAAGGTTAAGGGAACCTAAGTAATAAGATCCCGGGTATGATCCTTCAAACGATAAACGAAAACGAAAGTTAAGCGAACCGTATAACAGATCAGCGGTCATTAGGCAAACGATTAGGAAGTTAAGCAAAGGGATTAGAGGGAGTGATGTCACCCAACCAATGAGAGGAGGACAAAGAGGGAAAGATGACATCACAACATGACATAGGCATGACATGGGAAAGAAGGAGGTGTGGTTGAATGAGAACCACACAAATTCAAGGGCAACAAGGTAATTAACTAAATCAAACACAAAAACAAGCCAACCAAGCCAAGCAAAATCATTTTTCATCAAAATCAAAAAGCAACCAAGGCATGGTTCATCTTTGCTCTCGGCTTTTTACTATTCAAAAGGCAAGGAAATTCAAAAATTAAAGATCCAAGCTTCCTAAATTGGTGAGTTAATTCCCTAATCATCTTCATGCTTAGTTAGGGCTATATCATGAGTTTAAGCCATCAATTCCTTCTCCATCTTCTTCATTTAATCAAAGAAGAAGACTATGAATAGTGTTTTCAAGTTTTTAACTTGAAATTTTTCTTGTTTTCCTTGAAGATCCAAGCATTCCTAAGACTTCTCAAAGCTTCTTAAGGCTTCCTAGCTCCTCCCACCACTTCAAGGAAGGTATATCATCTCCAAACCCTAGATTCCTATGTATTATAAGATGATTTTGATTAGTAGGGTGATATTGTAGCTTGATGTTGTGATTTAGAGTTTGGGATTTGAAATGGTATTGAATTGGAATGGTAAATGTTGTTGTTTTGATTAAAAGAACTTAAGAATGGTTAAAGTTAAGCTTAGGCATAAGTATGAATGTTAAAATTGAATTGGTTGGGGTTTTTATGATGTGATAAGGATGGATGTTGGTTGTATGTTGGATTTGAGGTTGAATTGGGTTGGTTTTGAATGGTTTAAAATTGGGAAATCGCGTAAACATAGCCGTCGTAACGTCCGATTTTCTTTAGACTGTTTTTGTGCATAACATTAGGACCCGAGAACCCCCTGCTAGATTATGACCATTGCCATGTTTTGATAGCTCATGTTACGAGCTTCATTTTGATATTTAGTTCGTTCGATTCCGATGCACGGTTTAGGAGAAACGGCCGTTTCAAGTAACGGCGTTTCGCGAACGAAACTTTTCCCCTCGCCTTACTTTGAAACATAGGTTAAAGACCAAAAAGGGTTAATTAATGTATGAAACATTTATGGTAAGTGTGTTAGGCAGTTGGTAAGACACTCGCGAAGGAATCGCCTTAAAACTCGTAAAGGTTAAATTATTAAAAATGGTGGAGCCGAGGGTATCCGAGTGACTTAAGCAAATCAGTAAGCGCAAAGCAAGCGTTAGAGTCTAAGTTAGTTAAAGTATAGATTTACAAGTGACTTTGGTTTAATTCCAACTTACTTGTTTGTTTATAGGTTACCAGACTCGTCCCGAGCCTTTTATCACCCCAAGTCGCTCAGGCAAGTTTTCTACCAGTTATAACTGTTGTTGTGATGTATATATGTATTTGCATTATCTTGCGATAGATGCATGTTGGTTAATTAGCAAATGTTGCAATATATTGAAGCATGCTGCTATGGTATATATATATGCATGCATGTTTCGTATTCTTTCCATATATATATGTTGATTCAGTTGATAATACTTATGCTAGAGGATAGCAGTAATTTGCATATACCCTTAGTATAGGGACCCAAAGGTGAAAATATTTTCTAAAACCGGGAGTCGAGGATCCCGAGTAGATTTTGTATATATGGATATAAATATATATATATATATATATATACTTATATATATATATATGGTCATTGTTTTGAAAACTATTAATCGAATAAGGTTTATTTGATAACTTTATTTTATTTAATGAATATTATTATGAATATTCATTCGAGGGTTTATGACTTCTTTATTTTATTAAATGAATATTATTCAAATATTCATCCGAGGACTTATGACTCCTTTATTTTATTATTGAATATTATTTCAAATATTCATCTGAGGACTTATGACTCCTTTATTTTATTATTGAATATTATTTCAAATATTCATCCGAGGACTTATGACTCCTTTATTTTATTATTGAATATTATTTCAAATATTCATTTGAGGATGTATGACTCCTTTATTTTATTTAATGAATATTATTTATAATATTCATTCGAGGTATTATGACTCCGCTTATTACTGAAATATATTCTTTATTTTATTAAAGAATAAGGTGTCGATAATCAAACTTATTTTTGATTATTCAAATAAAGATATTACTTTCGTATAAGTATATCTTTGATTATTCGCTATTCATTTCGAGTATAAGTTTTCCAACTTCTACCTCCATTATTCTTTATGGGAATATTATTTAAATAATAATATTCAGATATTTCTTTCATAATTGGGACTGATTTATTTCATAAATCAGCATTACTCCAAACATTCTTAAAAATGTTTTCGAGTCTTCAAAATGAATTTAAAAAGGGTAGAGCGGATCCCAAAACTTGTTTTCAAATTCAAGATCTTCCATTTTAAGGGGACTTGAATACTCGCTCAAAAATCTGAGGGATCCGGCTCTGTGGTGTATTTTATATTCGCAACACGGTTGCAGTTTTGGTAAATGACTTGATTACTTACCCAACGTTCGGGAAGTAAGTCCATCTATTGAGTCGGCATAAGCAACATGGACTCAGTGGGCGTCCATGATAGTGTAAGTGGCTCAGTGGGAGTCCATCAAATGCATAAGTGGCTGAGTGGCAGTCCAGCATAAGGTCCTATTGAGACCAGGGTGATGACCAGTGGGGAATTCGTCCATCTACTAGTAGAAAAGGTTACTTATGGGTATCTTTGCCTGATCAGCAAGATATCTGGTTTATGCCAAATTCTTTTCCTTTCCAAATTTATTGGATATTGCAATTCTGTTCATACTTTACATGACAGAGGTTTTCAGGAAATTGTATAAAGAAGATGTATATGTGGATATATATATATATATATTAGAACTTAATGAAGTATATCATAACTTCATTTCCTTTAATAATATTTCAAAGATTTAATCTATTCAAATCTTGTCTTATAGTCTCATCTATGTGATGAACTGTTGAAAACTCTTAATACTTTGAACAGTGGTAGTTCAAGTAGCTTTATAAATGATATAAGTGTAGGGAAGTATTTGGTAACTTCATCCCTTGTTTTTACTTATATCTAGTAAGTAATTATCTTACACTTGATAAAAGATTCTAGTAAGTATCCATTTAGATACTTATATTATTGTTATCACTACGTATTATCTTGCGAGCTGTCAGACTCACTCTTGCTTTATTTTTTCATCACACAACAACAGTTAGGAAAGATGGCCAGACTCCAGCAGACCCAGCGCAAGCGCGTGGGAAGCGTCCCGCGTCTTCCCGATGATGTTGTAGCTGCTATAGCTGCAGAGGTAGATCTATTGGTAGATCAGGCATTCTATTTTGAAAATCAAATTATGTATAATTATAACTTGTGGCAGATAATGGCAATTAACTGTAAATTTATCAAGTAATCATTTTGGGTTGTAATAACTTTAAATTGTGGATTCAAAGACTTGTGATTATTTTGGATATTCATCTCTGAGACTATAACGTGTGGTGTGTGTGTTTATTGTGGGGTCACAGTACAGGGTAGTTGAGTAATTATTAAGATTGGGTGTTATTAAGGGAAATGGAACTCGTGATAACCCGGATCCCCGACCCCGGATTTGGGGGTGTTACACTTGAGGATATTACGACATATCGGCACCTGATGTACATTACACTTGGAATTGGACTCTAGTAGATGTGTACAAGTGCACTCCTGGTTGGTGAGTCAAAAGAGGAAGTCAATGCACAACAGTTCATGGACTTTGCAGTTGCAGATCTATTGGACTACGTATATCTCTTCTTCACAAGCTCACTTCAGGTTGGTATGAACTAGTATACTACTCAAGCAATCGTCAATGACATGGTATGGCACTCTAACTGAAGTTACAGTTAAATATGAAATAGTAGAGTCGTCATATTAATAACTTTCGTATCACTAGGCACAAACATATTGTTTTATATGTGCAGTGATATAATGTTCTCAAGATGCCAAAGTGCAAGGTTCCAAGTGGATCCTAGAGAATCCAATCTTATAGCTATTAACAAGATTATTAGATATCTTAAGGGACTACCAATTCTTGGAGTAAAGTACCCTAAAGATATTATGCTTAACATGTTTGGCTATATAGATACAAATTACGCAGGTTGTAAGAAAGACAGGAGAGGTATCTCTGAAGCTGTCAACCCAAGAGTGACAGGAGAAGCATCTCAGGAAGCTGTCAACTTCATGAAAGAAGATTGATTTCTTGTTATGATGAGAAACAACCTCAAATCCAACAACTCTGTGAACACTCTATGTCAAGGCACCTTCATACAAGGTATCATCACTTCAGAGAGCATGTCACTTTAGTCAAAGAGTTACTGACAGAAACATTTATTAAATCACTTGATAAAGTTAATTTTTCAAGACTGGTTTGTAAGTGTGGGATATCATTCATGGCATATTAGTTGGAAATCCCATCTATAAGGAATTCTTCATATAAGTTCACAAGTATTAAATCTTCAATATTTAAAGGACTTGTGAATTTATCAGTAATCCAGTACCTCGTACTTAGTGTTACTATCTTGATTATCATGATTACAATATCACATACATTTATGGTAGTTAAGTATTATAGCATTAAGTCTGAATATTATTTTAATTAATTTAAATTATGACTTTAGACAATTTCATTCCATATCAGTCTCATAATTTGAATTGTATTAAAATAATATGCATCATAGTTATTTGTATCTTGTATGAATAATTATGATACGTTTAGTATTAGTGATATTATTAAGAATTTTTGTTCTAAGTAATCAATGCTTATTTCTAAAATAACTAATATTAAAAGTTGAAGTATTTTCTAAGTTATGTGTATAAAACTCTCAATATTTTATATACCTAGAAAGTATTTCTAAAATTAATAATTATCCAAAGAGTGATTGCCATGTATATAAGTCATATATCCTATTGGTGCTTATTCAAGGATAATTATGAAAATATTTAAGTGCTAGTATCTAACTCATAGATATTTAGTATATATTTATTTAGTATTTATTTTGGGTTGTTTAGATTATGGAATTTGAAGCAATTCAATGATTTTATTTGCTCCATAATTCAAACTAACTTAAAATAAATAAGCAGCATGATTGATTATAACTAAATTTGTCAACAATTGATATCTAGTATATTGATTGTAACTTGTGTGTTATAAGTTAATTATGAGATTTTGGTTTTAGCGAATTTAGTAATGTTTACATCTCAAGAATTCACTGAAATCAGAATCATAATTGTAGCATGATTAGTTGTGTGTAGTTTCTTGACTTATATTAATTAATGATATTTAGTTAAGAGTTTAACTATGAACTAATTGTGGAGTATTAGTATTTGTGACATTACTTAGAACTCCTCTAAGTAATCAAAGCTTATCTTCAGTCACTTATACTAATATAAAAAGTGTAAAAATATCTCTTGAAGTACAACTATGGTCAATGAGGATTTTACTTTATTAGAAGTAACCATATGTTGTCCACCTAAAATAATTTTTATACTTATTTGCAATTTCCTAAACACTTTGATAATAGATGTAATACTCAATGGATCAAAGTATATGGAACTTAGAATATTTTTCTAAGATTGCAAACAAGTCAATGTTGGTTAATGTTGCTTTATTTATCGAACCAATATTGTTTGAGATACTACAGTTGTTAGGAGTTAACAATTGTATAAAATATGAAATTGAATGCTGATGTCTTTTTGATAGATAATTGGTATTTAATTCATTGATATCTTATTTTAATATTTAAAATAGGATGCAACATAATTATTGGTATCTAAAATACTTGACAAGTATCAGACAATGATATATTGTTAATATTTTGTTGCAGATAATTGTGAGATTTTTAGTTCTAGTGGATTTATATGAGTTGCTATATCTAACAGATTCACTATAATTTGAAATCAGCAGCATAGTCAGTCTTATTGAGGTTATTTATCAATAAACAATGTTGTTGATAATAATTTTATAAAGATAGATTTTGGAGCTTTTGATATGAATGAGAATTGCTTAGACTTTACCCTAAGTAATCAATGCTTTTACAAAAACTTATTCAACTTGAAAGACAAAATCTTTCTTTCTCTTCTTAATACTACTAGGTCATCAGTCTGTGTCTTATCAAATCATTTATCTTTTTAGGCATAAAAACAGACTTGTGCACTCGAACAGTTTTAGGAGAAAATCAAAATTCTTTCTACATTGGTGATTTCTTATTTCATTAAAATCTTTTTGAAATCAATATTGTACATCATTTCTCTCAAAAGATTAAATGCATAATTTTCATTCATTATAGATCTTAAGTGCATTTTATCTCTATATTGCCATATGTTCTGTGATACAGGTTCAGCCTTCAATGGCATTCTTTCAATTGATAGTCATGAGGTTGAAAACCCACAAATTCTATCCCAGACTGTAAAGACAAACACAGAAACAGAACCAACCAACACCCTCTTACCCCTAAAATGAAGTATGAATGAGCGTGAGGGAGAAAGTGCCTTAGTGCACCATATAAGGAAGGTTCTGAAGTCAACCCAGCAGCTCTGTCTCCTACAAAGTTGAGATATATCAAAACTGAGACAACTGCTAGCCCCCATACATCTTCTTAAAAAGATGTAATGGCTGAAAAAGCATAAAAATAGTTACTAGATTCATCCTCTCAACATGGTGCGTCTATTGAAATTCGCCTGTCGGCCAGGGTATCCGATGTAGTGTCACCACCTCAAACATAAACAATTCTTGATGCACAAGGAAATGTTACACACACAAAGGATGAGTTGACGGAAACAAGAGTTTCGACCATTTTACTGTTATATTCGATTGTTCAAGGTTCTTTAACGGACCTATTGCATTTACAGGTGTTAGGAGAGGATACTAATCCAATAGCCATATGTCAGTGGTCAGTGTCTACCTCCCCAGGACTAATAAACCTGGATGCATCTGCGGATTGTGGATCTGTCATAGGTGCAGATTGGCAACTTGTTGACAATGATTCAGATTTACCTGATGAGTCACAAGGAAATGTCTTCACAGACATAAGAAGGAAACTTTGATCTTTATGCTAAATTCTTTGGATCATTGTTTACCTTCCCAGAGTTCAAATCTGGAACCCTAAAAGGGAAACTAGCAACTTGTAGATTATGACTCAGATTTATCTGTTGAGTCTAACAAGGATGGGGATTTGCGAACTCCCATTGCACCACCTATGACCTCCTTAAGGATGGCTAAGGTGATTTTTCCTTGCAGGTACAACTGGATTTTTGAGCTATGAGAGGAGTGATACACTTGTGTGAATGAGTGTAAACACGAGTGGAGAGAAGAGTGAAACACTTATGAGGTACACGAAATAGAATCACACACTCACAGTGAGGAAGAAAGACAGAAACACCATATCACATTCCCTATCCCTAAACATGGTTCTTAATACTTCGGGTCTCGAATCTGTTTATGATTGGAACCTAACTCTTAGGGACCTAACATTTACAAATTGGATTAGAATACTTCGGGACCTTTGGGAGCTAACAATTGGATTACAGATTGGTAACAATTGGTGATCTCACATTGGGGAGGTATAAGGAGTTGGGAATATTGGTGAACATGATGATCAACAGTGAAGTCATTCTTGCAGCATTTAAAGGGACATGGTTGATCAGACCATGACTTGTTATTTCTCTTCCAACCAAGTAACATATGAGAACTCCTTTAGACAACACCATACATTCCTTCTTTAAGGGGGGATAAAAGCTTATATAATAGTTTGGAGGATTCCTCAACTAAGGGGGAGAAATAGCAGGAAGGAGGAAAAAGGTAAAGCACATGTACACTACATCGCACCATTGTTGTTTGTAACTACGAATCCTATTGTACGGGAGAGGTGGTAAACACAAGGTGATTTCCTAGTGATCAGAAGAAGTGGTTTGGTTCATCACTATTCTTCATAAGGGGAGAAGCTGTTTTCCAAAAGGGGAATACCATTAGTTCTTATCTGCGGATCCTATTGTACGGGAGAGGTGGTAGACGAAGGTGATCTCCTTTAAGCAGTTGATTCTCATAGGGGGAGAAGCAAGAGAGATATGCGCTTCTCAACAGGAAATGTGGTTGTACAAAAGAAGCTGCTGAAGATTACTTTAAGACTGAGAAGTATTATCTGGCAGAGATTTGAAGAACCAAGAAAATGAAGATGAAACTACTTGAAGATTAGTTCAGTGCTAGAGGAACAAGCATCTTTCATTTCAGTTACTCAAGAAATCTGGAAATGCGGTATTTGATCCAGAAAACCAGCAGCATTATTTACAAGTCCTTGTACATTACTTTTTCTAGTTGTTAGTTGAGTTATCCTCTCTATTTAATTTGTTTGTTAAGTTTAACAATCAAATAGGGGGAGATTGTTGGTGAGACTACGTAGCTGTATGAACAGTTACGTGATAACTCAACACGATAACAACACTAGAACATGACAGGTTAATAATAATACGTCTACACAATAAATCAGGAAGAATGAAGACAAGGCAAATACAAAGAATCAGAAGATTAGAAGAAAGCCTGAAGTATGTCTACAGGTCACTGAAAGAAGTTCATTAATATGATCATGCCTCAGTGAAGAACAAAGGTTAAAGACTTTCAGGGTTTCAGAAAGGTTGAAGATTCAGTATACAAGTGCTACCGGAAGATTTCAGTGTATTGGCATTGATTGAAGATAGACAGTGTTCGAAGCATAGAAATCTGAAGAATTAAAGACAGGGTATAGACAGAGATTAATAAAGACGTTTTCTAAAGTACCAGAAATGATTCCAGTGAAAGTACAATTATTTATTGATAGTCAGTGTTTGAAGCAATAAAGTTGAGGCAAGCTTAACAATGTAATCAATGCTATAATACGAAGACCTGAATCGGGGTTAGTCGTCTGTGAACCAGACCAGTTGCACTAGGCGTCAACAGCTCGTGAAAGGAATTAGGGTATTATTTATAGAAGAATTGTTAAGTTGAGGAACGTACTTGGATTGAACATTTGTTTGTTAAAGTACGAGAAGAGGTGCGCGGGGTATACAGCTAAACAGCTCAGGGGACTAGCGAAGCTCAAAGTTTAATTGTTAAATTAAATAAATTATTTAATGGACTTTAATATAATTTATTAAATAAACTTAAAATGATTTATCTTATAAACTTTAAGTAAGTTTATTTTATAAATCTAAATTAGTTTATTTATATAAGTTATATTTCAGTTTATTTTATAAATTAATTTAATTACATTTTAAACTTAAAAAGAAAAGAAAATTCAAAAAGAAAATAGAAAAAGGTAAAAGAAAACAAAAAGAAAAACAAAAAAAAAAGAAAACAAAAAGAAAAAGAAAGAAAAGAAAAAGAAAAAAAGAAAAGCAAAAAGAAAAAACAAAAAACAAAAAGAAAATAAAATAAACAAAAGAACGTGTACATAAATGTACATATTGTTTTTTGTTGGATTTTATTTTTAAGTACATGATCATATACCTGATAGTATATTAAGTCGCCTCAGAGATTGTCCTCCCCTCCCCCTGTCGCCACAGGATGTAATCAAGGTGTCACCACACACACATGTCGCCACAGAATTAAAGCTGTCGCCACAGAAAGCTTCTCACCTCAGCCACACAATTTTATTGTGTATAAAGTCTACACTTTGCAGCAGATCTAAGAGAGTACTGTTTATCTTCTTCTCCAACAAAAAGAGAGCTGATAAAACAAGAAGCGGAGATTTACAAAGGAGTTCAAGCTACTTGAATATCCGTTTAACTTCTCACCGGAGTAACATTATAATGCTCGATTTAATTCTTGTATATTCTTAGGGGCATTATAATCGTTACCCGGTAATTAAATACTAGTACAAACAAAAGCTAGATTATTGTATATGATTTTATTTGTAAATCTTTGTAGTAGCTAGGAACTTTGTTGTTCTTAGATTGTAGCCGGTTAATTTATTTACCAGAGTGTAGCAACCCCCTCGAGGATTTATATACGAATATATATTTCCCCAAATATCTTGTATTCCTCGTTTTATCGTTCCAAACACTATTCCTCTCAAGAACACGAAACCACTAACCGAGCACTAAATATTTTATCCGCTAAATATTCGAAAGAATTTTTAATTTAGTGATTATCGTATTCAACCCCCCCTTCGACGATAATTCGGGACCTAACAAAGATAATTACTTTTCAAACAAAAAAATATTTTCTTGAGATTGGTGGATTGGACTAAGACGTAATTCCCTTTCACACTTTTATATTAGGCTTAAAAGTTGCCTAGGGATCCCAACTAAAATTTGTTAGAACCCAACGAAGTTCAGGATTATTTCGCGGCTGATCACCGGATGTAATCCGTAGCGTCATAAAATGATTTTGAGCAATAATTTGGCTAAGAATGTTTTGACTTAAATAATGATGCCATCCACCCCAATTTCAATTTATGAATTGCTATGCTGTTAATTTCTGTCTTATGATATATCTTGCTGAGCGTTTGGCTCACTTCTTGCTATTTATCCATGTTATTACAGCTAGCAAGTATGGTTAGATTTAAGGAGACTGCTCGTAAGTCTACCGGTGGAGATGCTGAGACTTATGTGAGAGATCATGTAGTATAGTTGGCGTCTGTGTGAGGACCGGTTGTCATAACCGGTATTTTGTTTATCCTTTAATTGGTATATATATATGTATATTAATTGAGTTAAATAAAAATTTTATGAATATGTTTTTGTGCGATTAGAATTATGCTAAATAATTGTGTGATATAATTTGGAATTTTTAGAAAATAAGAAATGCTTTATTCGCTATTTATGTAGGTTATAAAATACATTTTATTATCTAAGAAAAATCATTTTTAAAATCATTTTTATTAATAAATTTTGAAATTTATCTTATTAAATTCCTAAAATTCCAAACTATTTTATGGTGTCACTCTTATAATTTATAGATTATTTATTTATTTATAAAATGTATTCTTTGTATTTAATTATATTAATAATTATGTGATTACCTAATTGCCCTTAAAACAAAATGAGGACATTCATGTCATTATCCACCCCACTAACTCCTTTCTACCTAACCAAATTACCACTTTAGCCTTGCATGCATATTGTGCTAGTTAAGAGAGAAGGACAAGGAAGTAATTACCCACTCCACTATATTTCATAACAAATAAAATGATCAAACATGTGATCATTCTCCACTTGCACACTCCACCCCCACTCTCATCCCCTCCCTCCTTTCTCTCTCGGCCGAAACACACACACACACACACACACTCATACACTCCTCTTCTTTTTCATTTCCAAATATCAAGAATTCTAGTGCAATTTCACTCTCTCAATCTTTTTAAACCCCTTCCGTACATATTTGTGTAGAGATTTTTATGTTTGTTGAATGGTTTGGTGTTGCATGTAAGAGGTAAGTACAAAACTCAAGTGAAAAACCTTAGTTCTTATGAACTTAAGGTCCAAACTAGGAGTTAAATTAGCAAAAGGGTTGTGAAGGGCAAGACATGGGAGTTTTACTCACATGCAAGTGCCATTCCCTCCCTCTTCCATTCGGCATTGACTCAAAATGAGCCGAATGGAGTAGTTGTTTGTATTGTTGTTTGATCCTAGTTGCTATGTGCTTAAATCATGATTCTTGGTGATATTATCTTTGTTTAAACCTTTAAATATTATATATTTTTATAAATATGATCATGATAAGGTTGCATGTTAATTTTATGGAATAAAATCTAAGTGCTAATAAGATATTTTTGAGTATAAGTCAAGATCATAGTTGCATGCCATAGTTTGTGAGATTTTGAGCCTTGAATTAATTTACATGTGATGATAAATGCTTTATTATAACAATATATAGTATGTAAAGTGGTTTAATGAGTATATTCAGTTCGTATTGCGTTTACATGTTGTCATATATATTCATTTTGTGCATAGGTACTTGAAAATGTGACTTAAGTGTTATTCTTGCTATTTTGTTTATATAATTTGGTCATGGTGCATTAGGGTATGAATGATCTCCATAACTTGTTAGTGTGTTAGATGAGAGTATTAGGATAGTAATTATACTTGGTTAAATATTGGGTTCATGGTTTATAAGTGGGAGTTAAGGCGGAAGGAGTTCGAATAGATTTTCAGCATTTTCCATATTTGAGGTTTGACTTGTGAGTGAGAAATGAATGAGCATTTGTTAGGCACTGGAAGGCCCAAGCTATCAGGGGTTAGGAATTGAACTATATTCGATCCCAGAAGCTTTAAAAGAGAGAAATCAATCCATTTAGTTAGGTGCACAAGTCAAAACATGAATTCTGCCAGAACAAGGACAATTTGAGTTATGAGCAGCTTTGAGCTAAAAAATGATGTCATGGGTAGGCCCTCATTAGGCCTCTATTAACACTGATACTAGGGAGTATGTGGAAGGTTTTAAAGCCATATTTTTTAGGTTTATAGTTAAAACCAAGGGTATAAAGTGAGAGCAAAATAGGGCAGTTTGAGTGTCACTGGAACAGGGGAGCGTCAACTTTGAGAGAAGGCCCATGGAGGCCTAGGATAGGCCATGGTGTCATTCCAAGTGCACAAGTTAGATTTAGATGATTCTAGGGTAGTAATTTGAATAGCTAACTTTGAGTGGAAGAGGGATCAATGACACTAGAAATCATTTGATGTCACCTAGGTGTTGCACTTAGGAACACTTTGACTTTGCACTTACTTTTTGAATCCTTAGAGGTAAGGCCTGAGTTGACCATTGATTTCAAATGATAGTTGGAGGTTAGTAGGAGGTTAGGCCATGGTTGTGGTCAAGTTAAATGAGGTTGGTTTGATAGGTCACTTTGAATTTAGAGAGATAGTTGGGTTGCATTAGGCGAGTTAATCACTTCGAGTCATTTGTGTTGGTGGAGTGAGATCATTCAATACTTAAATAGTGCACTATGTTTTAAATAGTATGTTATGTGACTAAATGTGTTATGTGCTCCTAAATGACTACTTGGTACATGATGCTATTATGTGAATACTAAGAGTCGAACGTGTAAATAGGCCTAAGTGCCACTATGATTCGAATTTTCTATAACTAGGATGGAAATTTTATGAGAATATATTTTGATGAGGTTTAATATTATTGTGTAGGCTCAGGAGAAGATATTAAGCTTGCCGTCAAAGTCGAGTAGTGCTCCTGGTTGCTTCCACGATCAAGACGAGAGTTAGTCCAGCCTTCTTAAGGCAAGTGTCCTTAAACCCTCTCGAGATATGTTGAGAGTTTATTTTGAAATTTTAAGATGTATTGGAAGTGTTCCGAACCACTCCTTTGATTTATGATTGCATGCTTGTATAATGATCATTGATATTATTGTCACCATGATATATCGTTACAAATACTCAAATTTTAGATTGAGATATTGCAAATGCTATGCCATGCTTACGATTATTGGAATTGCTTCAATCTATTTATGCTCTTATAAAAATCATACCCTTATCACTATTTTGTTTCAATTTGACCTTGTACCTAAATTTGATTTTAGCCGAATGTCTTGGCCATTCCGAGATACCCTTATAAACTAAAATACTTCAATTTCCTTGATTATGTAATCTCTCTTGATTAAACGCTATTCCATTATACCCTCACACCCCAAGATACCAATAATTCAACTCTTTACATGTACCCTTATGAGCATACCTAAACCTTGTCACTAGATATATGCCATATATGACCCTCAAAATTTGAGATCTCTATCTTGTTAAATAATGTTATGATTTTTTTTCAATACTTTCTTCCTTGATCGATAAACCATTGATGTTCATCTTTGAAAACCCTGCTAGTGAGAAGTTAATTCATTCTAATAAGAGTACCATGACTCCAATCCTTGACTGATAGTTTAAATTCAATTGTTTAGAATCCTTGTAAAATTCTCCCTGGCATCAGTTTTATAAAAGATAATTGCTCTTCGAATAAAAGAATGTTTTCTTGAGATTGGTGGATTGGACTAAGACGCAAGTTCCTTTCACACTTATTATAATAGGCTTAAAAGATGCCTAGGGATCTCAATCAAATTGTTTAAAACCCGGAGAGGTTCGGGATTACTTCGCGGATGATCACCAGCTGTAATCCGTAGCGTCATAAAATGATTTTGAGCAATGATTTGGTTAAAAATGTTTTGATTTGAATAATGATGCCATACACCCAAATTTTCAATTTATAAATTGTTATGATGATTAATTTATGTCTTATGATATACCTTGTTGAACGTTTGGCTTACTTCTTGCTTTTCATTCATGTTATTTCAGCTAGCAAGTATGGTTAGATCCAAGCAGACAGCTCGTAAGTCTACCGGTGGAGATGCTAAGGCTTATGTGAAAGCTCAGGTAGTATAGTTGGTGTTTGTGTAAGGACCGATAGCTATATATAAAAGTTGTAATAGTTATAGTGTTGGACTGTTCAAACACCGAACCTTTGCGATCTTGGATTTGTTATAACAACCATTTGTAATAACTTTATATATTTTAGTTGTATTCTGTTAATTTTATTTTGGGGCTGTGACAGTTGTTGGTATCAGAGCTAAGTTAGATTCCCTGAACAATCCACATAGGTTATAGGATATATATGTATATAGGAAATACGAGAGTTTAAGTAGATATTATTCGAGTAAGTCGCTAATATTTTCCTTCGTATAAATTATTTCTCAGCAAAGGATGTAATATCTGGGACATGACGTGTTATTATTATTATCAATAAAAGATTTTTATGTTGATTAAAGATTATGATTGCACGATTAACTATCATCCAGGAAAAGCGAATGTGGTGGCAAATGCATTAAGAAAAAAAGAAAGACTGTATATGTTGACGATACCTGAAGAATTATATAAGGAATTTCAGAAATTGGACTTGGAAGTCAGAATTTGCAAACCCGATGAAGCAAAGATGTACAATATGACTTTTGAACCAGAATTGCTAGAGAAGATAAGAAAGTACCAAGAGGAGATAATGGATCAGGATATCAATCGGTTGGTTGGAGAAGAGTTATGCACCCAGAAGGACGATCAATGTATTCTTAGATTTTCATCCAGAATTTGGATACCACCAGTGGCAGAATTGAAGAATGAAATTCTACAAGAAGCTCACAATTCAAAGTATTCCATTCATCCGGGAAGTACCAAGATGTACAGAAATTTAAAAGAAAATTATTGGTGGCCAGACATGAAGAGAGAAATTACGGAATGGGTTAACAAATGTTACACGTGTCAGAGATTTAAAGCGGAGCATGAGAGACCGGGTGGATTATTACAACCACTAGAGATCCCAGAGTGGAAGTGGGAGCACATTGGTATGGATTTTATAGTTGGCTTACCGAGGACGAAAGCGAACCACGATGCTATTTGGGTTATAGTGGACAGACTAACCAAATCAGCACATTTCTTGCCTATCAATGAAAGATTTTCACTAGATAAATCGGTTCACATGTATTTGAAGGAAATAGTAATGCATCATGGAGTCCCTGTGTCTATCGTGTCTGATCGTGATCCGCGATTCAACTCCAAATTTTGGAGAAGTTTCCAAGAATGTTTGGGAACTAAGTTAAATATGAGCACGACTTATCATCCGCAGACGGACGGCCAAAGTGAGAGAACAATCCAAACAATCGAAGATATGTTACATGTGTGTGCCATTGATTTCAAAGGCAATTGGGATAAGCATTTGCCCTTAGTGGAGTTTGCTTACAATAACAGTTATCATGCCAGTATAGGAATGCCTCCCTATGAAGCTCTTTATGGATGTAAATGTCGATCACCAGTATATTGGGAAGAAGTCGAAGAACGTAAGATACTTGGACCCGAATTGGTACAGCAGACCAAGGAAGTTGTTGAGGTTATTCAGAGAAGGCAAAATGCAGCACAAGATCGTCAAAGGAAATATGCAGACCAATCCAGAAAGGATATGGAATTCGAAGAAGGAAATTTAATGTTACTGAAAGTGTCACCGTGGAAAGGATTATCGAGATTCGTAAAGGAAGGAAATTGAGTCCTAGATACGTTGGACCTTTTGAAGTTTTGAAACGTGTCGGCAAGGTAGCATACGAATTGGCGTTACCCCCGCACATGGAACATATTCACAATATTTTTCATGTATCGATGCTTAAGAAGTATAATCCATACTCTAGGCATGTAATTAACTATGAGCCGATTGAACTTCAGTTAGATTTATCATATGTAGAGAATCCAATAGAGATTCTAGAAAAGAGAGAGAAGGTATTGATAAATAAAGTGGTAAATCTAGTGCGAGTATTGTGGAAACCCTAAGGTTGAAGAATCAACCTGGGAGTTAGAAAGTGATATGTGAAAAAAGTACCCTCAATTGTTTACTTAGGCGATTCTGAGGATAGAATCCTTTTAAGGGGGAGGATGTAATATCCGGGACATGACGTGTAATTACTTTTATCAATAAATGATTTTTATGTGATTATTATGTGATTTTTGGTGAATTATTTGATGATTGATGTTGTTATGTGAATGTTCATATGTGGTAAAGTCTAGGTATGTTAATTTTATTATGTCCAGAATAAAATATAGAGAATTAAGGTATTTTTCTGGTAATTTTTGGAGTATTATATGATTTTATATTGATTTATAAATTTATTAACTATTTTCTGAATAATTACAAAGTTATTTTATATAGCCGGGAATCGTCCAACCTCAACCGTTTTTACGTTTTTACAACCCGAAACTCTTCCGAAAACTCCTTCCTAACCTAATCTGGTAATTATGGACATTTTCCATGTTTTGACTTTTTCGATCTGGATTACGGTTTGGCCCGTGCGCGGCCCGACGCGATATTTTCGATTACGCTAACCCTTTTCATAACATTATCTTCGTACAATCGTTTTATAAAAGCCCGGTTTTGATAATTATCCGAAATAGGATATCGTTTATCCAAAACAGGATAATGCTTATCCAAAACAGGATAGTGCTTATCCAAAATAGGATAGTGTTTATCCAAAAAGGATAATGTTTATCCAAAACGATCGTATTTATCGATCCAACACGATCCAGAACGTACTAATATTCTGTAAATATAAATAGCCCTTTCTTATTTCATTTTCACGCGCAAAATCATAACCAGACACAGTACAAACCCTGAAAAACAGAGAAAACTTTATAAAAACACCGTATTCTTGAAAATCAATCGCACAAACGAAGGCGTTATCAAACTTCGATTCGGGCGTGCAATATATCAAATCGAAGCTCTCGAAATCTTCTTTCTAAATCAACCATCTGTTTTTGCCCAGAAATCAAGGTATTTTTCTGATTTAATTATTTTAATTCGATTAATTATGGATTAAATTATGAATTTTTGTTCTTGATGTTTTTTATATGATTTGATGATGCCATCGTGTAGTTCTTTTCTTCCTGGTCAATTTGGTATATTATACGTCAAATTTGGAGTTCAATAACATGTCCAAATTGTGGTTTGATTCTCAGATTGTTACATTAGGGTTTATATTCATGAACAATTTCAACTAAAATTTAGGATTTTCAGTTTAACTGATTCTGGGTATGTTTGAGGTGCGTTAATCAATAGACCGTGTAAAAAAACAAGATTTATGTAATTATATGCGTTTTTGGACGCCTGAATCATGACCGCCGGAAAACCTTCGAACTCGCCGGCGTTAATGGCGAGTTCGTCGGAAACGGCGTTTCAGGGATGGTTGTAATAACTCGAATTTTTGAGACCTTGTAAAACGTTTAATGAATAGTAACCCTGACAGACGGGAAAAACTTTTGAGCCCACACTATGTAGTGCATGAGAAAATGAGTTTCGGAGTTGATATTACGACTATACGTACCGAATGAGTGTATGTAAACGCCATTAGTTTTCGAAGAAAATTAACTTTGAAAAACAACCGTATTTACGACTTATCGAGGATTACAGGAATCACAATATAATTACGAGATTAAAATCCTCCGAATTTATATTCAAGTAGGATAAATAAAAGTATAAGGAATAAATACGAAAGGAATTACTTCGCAAACCAATTACGAGTAAGTATTACGGAGAACGTTTAAGTAACCGAGCGAACACGTAAATGATTAAATATACGTAACACACTAACTAAACCATGGTAAGGAAGTAACCATGGTTACTTCATCAAATAGTGAGCTAACCATAGGATGATCAAGTTAGCTAGCAAAATAGTGTGCTAAGGAAGCTAACCTTGTAGTTTAGCTTGTTACCTAGTAAGCTATTAGGATTTGTCCCTAAGATATGCAACCAAGAATCAACCTAGAATGCTATACTAGGAGAATAAAATCAATTACAAAGATATCACCTCATCTTCCTAGAAGCAACCTAGCAAAGCATCCAAGAGAAGCAACCAAGAGTAGTATAAATACCCCCCTTGGGAGCTCCATTCGGCCCTAATGAAAAAAAGGGAGAAATCAAATTCAAATCTCCAAGTTCTAGCTCTTGTAAAATCACCCAATTAATTCTCAAGCCTCCTAGCAATTAAACTAAGGTAATAAAATTCTTTCATCTCTTTTTATCAAGGTTTGATGGGTGAAATAAATTCAAGAAACTCACTAGTGAATAGTGTGAATAGTAACCTCTCTTTGGTTTCTTGATTTCAATGGTGGTTTTAGGTTCTAAAAATCATACCAAGCACTTCCAGGCCTCCACCATCCTCAAGAACACATCTCAAGCTTTCAATAAAGGTAAAAATCTTTGGTCCAACTTTATTTAAGATTCATTTTTAAGATCCATTTAGTATGTGGTAGTAAACCTAGTGTAATGAGTGTTATTGATGAAATCTTGATGATTAAGTTAAGTAGATTTAAGGTTGGTTGTTATTGCCTAAAGAACATGATGTTCTTGAGAGGAGTTTGTGTGTTGATGATGATATGATGATTGTTGGTGGTTGTGTTAAGAGTTAGGGCGTAAACGAAACCCCGATCATAAACGTAACTTCGTTAAAACCAACAAATCATAACTTTAAGTTTCTGCAGAAAGTCCCGAAGTTGTAAACTGTAGTTTCTTGAAAAATAACTTTTGTTTAGGATATAAAATGTTATAAGGATCATTTAGGCGCTTGAATCGCTTGATTCCGATTTACGGATCAAAAGTTATGACCGTTTTAGTAAAAGTGATTTACGCGACAAAAACTGCTACGAATTACGAACTTTGAAAATATAAAGGATAGACTTAAAAGTGTTCATAAATCATGAAATTTTTACAGAGAGTAACATATTGAGTTTCCTAACTGCCATAAAATTTCAAGTGAAAATAATTATTTCTCAATTTTATAAAAATGTCGGAGCCGAGACCGCGCGAGTAAAAACCGTAAGAATCCATAAGCGGAGCCGACGACGATAATGAGAATGAATCTACGATACTTAGAAAAATGAAGTGACCATAATGTGAATATGACTTAAAGGAATAAATAAGGGTAATATAAGTTGAGAGGGTGCATAATAAGTAGCACATGAGTGTGAGTCACCGTAAATTAGAACGAACCTAACGAAATGAATTGTGTTATGGTTATAGATTTCCGAGCGGAACCTAGAGCATCCTCCACCTCGAGATACCCAGGCAAGTTTACGAACCCAACTCTATTTTTACTGTTGTGTTGTGAAAGGATTGTTTTACTATCATTGCATAAAACCATGCTTGCCATACATAATTATTGAATTTCACATAATATAGCGATGTTGTACGATAAAGTATATATCGTGAAATGTTATTTCGCTTTAAGCGTGACGTATTATATAAGACCGAGAATCGGTCGGGATTTAAGATAAAACCCGGAAATCATTTCCGGTGATATTATAGGACGGTTATAAGTCCATAGTAGTACATTTTTAAAGGGACTCATCGCCCACTTACGGAATATTAAAACACCTCGAACTTTTATTAAAATGATTTCCCAACGATCATATTCCCTCAACTATATTTTATTATTCGAATAATAAATATTATATACTTATCCCTTTATTTATGGGAGTAGTATACTCCAACATTTATTTATTTCAAACTCGATTAATCATTATAGATTATTAATTATGTAGACACAAACTAGTGGAGGAATATTATTTTAAATATTCTTTTAAAGAGTAAACTCATTCGAGGTTTAATTATCTATCAATTGTCTTTTAATTATTTATTAAAAGGGTTTATTATTGATTTAAAAATCCCTTAAAAAATTGATGTTCATAAGAAGGTGTGTTTCACCAAGTAATTGATTACTACTAAGGTATTCGCAGGATATTAAAATCCCTTAAAGAATTGTTTTCATAAGAAGGTGTGTTTCACCAAGGAAAACTATTTTCAAATAAAACATAATTATCATAAATGATGTTATCATACAGTCATTTCCATACTGTACATTATTATGCTGGGCATTATAGCTCACACTTGTTTTCTTAAATTGACACAACACAATAGTGAATCAAGATGCCTGCCATGAGAACCACAGCCAGGAAACGGGTAGGAAATGGCCAGCTGTTCCGTAAATTGTTTGGTGCTGTACCACAGGTAGTCAGAATAAGCTGGATTAGTTTTCAGTTGTTTATAGTTCGGCTTATTTATAAGTATGACTTATGTAAGGTAAGAAACAAGAAACGTATATTTGGTCGGCGGACTAACCTTACCTAAAGGTCACTCCCCGGTAAGACTAATTATATTTGGGTTGTAATAAAATTACTCTAGTCATGATGGTTCGTTTCCAAGACAATAACCTGTAAGTGTGTGTGTGATAAGTGTGGGGTCGTGAAGCGTGAGTATTTACATATTGTAGTGTGAGTTGTGTGAGTTTGGATGGCGTGGCTTCCGAGACTCCTGACCCCGGGTTTTGGGGCGCCACAGAAATGGTATCAGAGCCTTAGGTTATCAAATCTTGGAAATGATAGGACATAAAATACGTAGATATAAGAATAATAAAATAATCCATTAGAGCTCAAGTCGAGTTCGTCCTCGGGCTACACGGGTAGTCTTGACCGTTTTACCCTCAAGGGAATTCCAACTCTAAGTTAGTAACACCTTGCCTATTGTGTCAGGTACCAGTGGAGCCTAGGAGGGAGGTTGATCCTGTTGATGATGTCATGATTCCTGAGCGTGACCCTATTCCCGAGCCAGAGAGCCCACCCATTGATGATTCAGATGATGACCCTACTGAGGATGTCCTAGAGGAGGAGACTGAGCTTCCTGTCCCCATAGCTAATGGCGTAGTCTGGAGAGATGTAGAGATGTACCCTCACCAGGCTATTCGCGCTCCTACACCACCCCCAGGGATCCAGAGCCCTATGTCCTATACTGATGATGATGATGAGGAGGCGATATGCACACAGTTCCACGAGGTTCATAACATATCCTCTAGTGACCCAGATTCACCTCTACCACCACCGGCGACCATGCATGTAGCCGTACACGACTGGATAGTGGGTTAGCTTAATGCTGAGATCACTGCGGCATCTGCTCGCATTACGGAGTTACGCCAGGCACTAACAGCTGAGAGAGCCACCCGACTAGGATACCCAGGTGATTTCAGAGCTGCTTCCCCAACCATAGCCCGCAGAGAGATCGACGGGATTGAGCTCCGTACCAGGGTTCAGATGAGGATGACATCAGTGGAAGGATACATCCCGGTAGTTGATGCAGAGATGATGATTGCAGGAGCGATGAGGAGGGTGCGTGACCTCACTCGCAGTGATAGTGACTGAGAGACTAGTGACTAGATATAGACCTTGAAGAAGGCTGGGTGACTTGTCACCAATTTTGATAGGATAGCTAGTAGTATATAGCGTTCTTATCCCTTCAGGGTACACGACTTATGTATTTTCATTTCAGTATTCAGAACTAGTAGTGATAGATTGTAATCAGGCATGTATGAATTCGGCTAGTTGTTTCATCCCCAAGATATAAATGAGAGATCTTATTAATATATATCTAAGCAGTTATTAAGAAATAATGTCTATATTATTGCACTTTATAAAACCTGCTAGATAATAAATGACATGCTTACATATGAATAAAATAATCCAACTATTATAATTACAACTATGATCGACCAATTTTCAATATCAGAACAATGCCACCCCGTAGAAGAGGAACCAGGACACAACCCGGAGAATCTGTTAACCAACAACGAGGTGAACCTGACCCTGTAGTGAATGAGGAAAGTGAAGAAGACCTAGACTATAATGAATATGATGAGGAAGAATATGTAGAAGAAGAGGCTGAGGATACCTATCAGGGAGGGAACCCCATGAATGAATTTATGGAACTGCTAAGAGCAAATCTGAACCAACAGCCTATTCCACCACAGCCACATGCTGCCCAACAGACTGCAACTACTGCCTTTAGAGCCTTCAAATCTCTCAAACCCCCAGAGTTTCTAGGATCGGCCGACCCTGTTGAAGCACGGGCCTGACTCAAAGAGATAGAAAAGTCCTTCGAGATACTAGGTGTTGAGGAATGACATAAGACCATTTTCGCTTCTTACATGCTGAAAGGAGAAGCTAACTACTGGTGGGAGTCCAAACGAAACCTAAAAACTGAAGCTGTGATTCCATGGGATAGATTTACCCGACTATTCTTAGACAAGTATTTCCCTAGGTTTATGGAAACCCAGATGGAGATTAGGTTTCTGGAGTTGAAACAGGATAAGATGACTGTGGCAGAATATGAGGCCAAATTTACTGAGTTGTCGAGATTTGTGCCTGAGTTTGTGAATACCGAAGAAAAGAAAGCGCAAAGGTTTCAGCTTGGTCTGAAATTGTGGATACAGAACCGAGTATCAGTGTTAGAGCTGACAGACTATGCCACCTTAGTATAGAAAGCCTCGATTGTTGAAACTGGCACTGAGCAGAATGTGAAGGAGAAGGAAAATAGGAAGAGGAAGATAGGAAGCCAAGGAATAGGAACCGGGAACAGGAGCCTTCCGAGCAGGTTCGTCAGGGGAGCGGTGTCCCAACCTGTACAAGGCCCCAGATTCAGAAAGGCCCCGAGTGAGAGGGTTGGCCAGGGCGGCGGACAATCTAGGGCAACATTTCATAGCCAACCACGGGCCCCAATACCAGAGTATCAAACCTGTAAGAAGAGACACCTTGGAGTGTGTACCCAGAAAAGAGCCCCTCTAAGATGTTACCGGTGTGACCAAATCGGACACCTTGCCAACAGCTGCACCTGGTCCAATGTAACGTGTTTCCAATATGGAAAGGTAGGACACATGAGAAAGGATTGCCCAACATTGAAACCCCCAGCCTCAGGAATGAGAAAAGCTGCATCCAACCGACCCCCAGCTGCTAGGACCTTCAACATGACTGTTCAGGATGCTGTCCGAAACACTGATGTGATAGCAGGTACCCTTTTATTAAATTCCGAACATGCAAATGTCCTATTTGATTCTGGAGCAACCAAGTCTTTTATATCTCAAGATTTTGCTAAAAAGTTAAAGCTTAATGCCATACCCTTACGTGAGATATTACGAGTGGAAATAGCAAACAAAGAAATAATTCCTGTAAATCAAATACACCCTAAGTGCAAGTTGAAATTAGAAGGGAAGATCTTCGAGGTTGACCTAATCCCATTCGCGTTAGGAGAATTTGATGTAATCTTAGGAATAGATTGGTTATCCAGTAACGGAGCGTAAATAGATTGTGAACGGAAGAAAGTAAAGATAAGAGTGCAGAATGAAAAAGAAGTAGTGTTTAAAGGTCAACGATAGAACCATAAATTTCTAACCATGCTACAGGCAAAAAGATTATTAAGGAAAGGCAACGAGACCTATTTGGCTTATGTGATAGATACCAAGAAGGAAGTCCCTAATATACAGGACATACCCATAGTAAACGAATTCGAGGATATATTTCCAGAAAACTTACCAGGATTGCCACCTGACCGAGAAATAGAGTTCGCTATAGAATTAACACCAGGAACGACACCAGTATCCAAGGCCCCATATAGGCTAGCCCCAGTTGAGATGAAGGAACTAGCTTCTCACCTGCAGGATTTATTAGATAATGGAATGATAAGGCCCAATGTGTCGCCATGGGGAGCGCCAGTACTGTTCATAAAGAAAAGGGACGGCAGTATAAGATTATGCATAGACTATCGAGAGCTGAATAAGCTGACTATTAAGAATAGGTACCCTCTCCCCAGAATAGATGACCTATTCGATCAACTCAAAGGAGCTGTACATTTTTCCAAAATAGATTTAAGAATAGGATATCACCAGTTGAAAATCAAACCGGAAGATATACCGAAGACTGCTTTTCGCACTAGGTATGGACACTATGAGTTCTTAGTTATGTCGTTTGGATTAACCAATGCACCCGCAGCCTTTATGGATTTGATGAACAGAGTGTTCAAAAAGTACCTAGATATATGTGTGATAGTTTTTATAGATGATATTCTGATCTACTCAAAGACAGAGCAAGAACACGCAGAATATTTGAGGATAGTCTTAGAAATCTTGAGGAATGAAAAATTGTATGCCAAGTTCTGGAAGTGCGAATTTTGGTTGAGAGAAGTTCAGTTTTTAGGACATATGGTGAGTAGCAAAGGAGTTTTAGTTGACCCTGCCAAGATAGAGGCGGTATCCAATTGGGAAAGACCAACTACCCCAACGGAGGTTAGGAGTTTTGTGGGTTTAGCAGGATATTACCGAAGATTCGTGCAGGATTTTGCTAAGATAGCCGGTCCACTGACTAGACTTACCCGGAAGACAGAAAAGTTTGTATGGACAGAGAAATATGAGGAAAGTTTTCAAGAACTGAAAAGGAGGCTGGTGTCAGCACCAGTGCTCGCTCTTCCCGATGGAAAGGGAGAGTTTGTGATATACAGCGACGCATCGTTTAAAGGATTAGGATGTGTACTAATACAGCACGACAAAGTTATAGCGTATGCCTCTCGACAATTGAAGGAATATGAGAGCAGATACCCTATGCATGATCTAGAATTAACATCCATTATGTTTGCCCTAAAAATTTTGAGACACTACCTATACAGTGAGAAATGCGAGATCTACACTGACCATAAAAGCCTCAAATATATTTTCACTCTGAAGGAACTGAACATGAGACAGAGGAGATGGTTAGAGTTGATAAAAGACTACGACTTTGAAATTTTGTATCACCCGGGTAAAGCCAATGTGGTGGCTGACGCCCTTAGTAGGAAGGAAAGACTCAAGATGATAATGACATCGGAGGAGTTGATTAAGGAATTTGAGAAGATGGAAATTGACGTGAGAATGACCAGTAATGGAACAGAAGGATTATTTGAAATTAAGCTAGTGCCAGAGCTGGCTGAAAAGATACGAATATGTCAGGAAAAGAAGATGAATGAAGAAAGAGGGACCTTGACCGGTGAAGAAGTGAGATGCGAGAAGGATGAGAAAGGGATCATAAGGTATGCGTCCCAGATTTGGATTCCAAATGTGCAGGAATTAAAGGATGAGCTGCTGCACGAAGGGCACAACTCTAGATATTCAATCCACCCAGGAAGTACGAAAATGTACCGTGACCTTAAGGAATATTATTGGTGGCCTAACATGAAGAGAAAAGTAGCAGAGTGAGTCAGCAAGTGCTTGACATGCCAGAGAGTGAAGGTTGAACATTAGCGACCTAGTGGCCTATTATGACCCCTAGAGATTCCGGAATGGAAATGGGAGCATATAGCCATGGATTTTGTGACAGGCTTACCAAGGACAAAGACCAATCACGATGCCATATGGGTTATCATAGATAGATTGACCAAGTCCGCACACTTCCTACCAATCAACGAAAGATACACCGTAGACAAGTTGGTAGATATTTACTTGAAGGAAATTGTAGTAAGACACAGCATTCCTGTAGCCATAGTGTCAGATAGAGACCCAAGGTTTAATTCCCGATTTTGGAGAAGCTTCCAGGAATGCGTAGGCACCAGACTAAACATGAGTACCGCTTACCACCCCCAGACTGATGGACAAAGCGAAAGGACTATTCAGACCCTAGAAGATATGTTACAAGTATGTACCATTGATTTCAAAGGAAATTGGGATGGCCACTTACCCCTGATCGAATTTGCTTACAACAATAGCTATCACGCTAGCATAGGAATGCCCCCGTATGAAGCTCTTTACGGAAGAAGATGTCGCTCTCCCCTGTGTTGGGATGAAGTTGGAGAACACAGGATATTAGGACCATAGTTAGTCCAGCAGACCAGAGAAATGGTAGGACTCATCAGGAAAAGACTGGTAGCAGCCCAGGACAGACAAAAGAAGTACGCCGACCAGACCACGAAGGATAGGGAATATGAAGTAGGAGATTCTGTGCTATTAAAGGTATCTCCGTGGAAAGGAGTGATGAGATTTGGAAAGAAAGGGAAGCTGAGTCCCAGATTCATAGGACCCTTTGAAATTTTGAGGAGAATAGGACCTCTAGCTTACGAGCTCTCCTTGCCTCCTAATTTGCAACAAGTGCACAACATGTTCCACGTGTCCATGTTAAGGAAATACCATGCAGATGCACGACATGTAATAGAGTACGAGCAAGTAGATTTACAACCAGACCTGACCTACATCGAGCAGCCAGTAAGGATAATGGACCAGAAAGAACATGTGCTGAGGAACAAAACTGTGAAGCTGGTTAGATCTTATGGAGAAATCAAAATGTCAAAGAGTCAACTTGGGAACTTGAAGACGCAATGAGGAATAGATATCCCCACTTATTTTCTAATTGATTCCGGGATGGAATCCTTGTTAGAGGGGAAGACTGTAATAACTCGAATTTTTGAGACCTTGTAAAACGTTTAATGAATAGTAACCCTGACAGACGGGAAAAACTTTTGAGCCCACACTATGTAGTGCATGAGAAAATGAGTTTCGGAGTTGATATTACGACTATACGTACCAAATGAGTGTATGTAAACGCTATTAGTTTTCGAAGAAAACGAACTTTGAAAAACGACCTATTTACGACTTATCGAGGATTACGGGAATCACAATATAATTACGAGATTAAAATCCTACGAATTTATATTCAAGTAGGATAAATAAAAATATATGTTAGGTCACACACACTGTAGAAGGGGGTTGAATACAGTGTATAGCACAATCAAATCGAATTCAAATAACACAAGTAACAGAAAATAGACTTTATTCAATGCAATAAACTCTGTTACAATATGGAACTGTCCTCTCTCAGTGATGAACAAATATCACGAGAGCTGCTAGGGTTACAATGAATAATATTCTCGATAACGATAACACTTATAGTGTAAACCCTATGTCTGTGTTTATATATCACACAGTTACAAGATAATCGCTAATTAATATGGAATATAATTTTGCTTCCTAAAATATATCAATCAGTTATCTTTTCTTCCAAGTATTCCATTCTTCACAGAATTCCTTCTTCATGCATATCTCTTCTTACGTTTGTCTTGATCTTCTTTCCTTTCAATCGGCCGTCTTCCTTATCTGAAAGTTTCCTTTAAGTCCTGATATTATCTCCTGATAAATATCTCCTGAACCTTAAGTACTGATAACTTAAGTTCTGACTTCAGTATAAGTGCTGATTTTAGTTAAGTACTGATTTGTCCTATTTAAGTAAGATTTGAAAACTAAACATAAATCATATTAGACATGACATTATCAAATATATCTAACAATCTCCCCCAACTTGTATATTAGCATAATATACAAGTTTAACAGATATTTGATGATGTCAAAAACATTAAGTACAAATGCATGAGAATTTGACTAGATAACTACAACTTACAGTCCTTAAAGCTTTACCAACTTTAACTTCTGATAACAACTTCAGTCTGTATACATATCAGAATTTGAGCAGTTGTAGATCTTGACTTGGCTTCACTTTCTGATCTCTTTGATGTCAGGAGTTGTTCTGAGATAGTTCTTTAACAAACATCTCTCAGCATATCTGAGTTCATCAATCATCCTCCTTTTAGAATCTTTGACATCTGTAGTATCTTCACCAGTTTGGAAGATAGCATATCTGAGATCATTAATTTTTGCTTTTCTCAACTCCTGATCCAGTCTTATGACATAGGCTTTGTCAGTCTCTAGATTGAATTCAAGTCCCTTAATACCAAGATATGTTCTGATTAGTGCAGTATTAGGCTTCATATCAATAATATCACCCTTGTGATCTCTGTACTTGGGACAGTATGTGCTGTCAGACTTTACAGAATAAAGCCTTTTCTGTCTCTGAATTTGAGTCTTCAAATAGTTTGCAACACTCTCTGTTATTCTGTGATTCACTTGAAGTAAGAATAAAACATGTTCTAGTTCCTCAAAATACTTCAGTGGTATAGCATTTTCCCTTATATGGTAAACCCTTCCATCTGTCATGAAATATAACAAGATGTGTTCCTTCAAGAAGGTATGATAGACCATCTGTACAGATTCTAGTTGATTCAATCTTTCAGGAGTTGCTACAATACCTGGTTCACTTAAGGAAGTTGGATCATTGGTTGTGTTCTGTACTCTTCTTTCATCAGCACTACCCAATCCAGATTTATCTCTTGCTTCCTTTCCAGTAACCACTCTTGCTTCAAAACCACTTGCTGCAGTCTTCAAAGGTTGAGTTTGTTTGGCTTTAGTGAATCCTGGTAGGAGTAACTTTGAGGATTTAACATGAGCAATGTCAGAGGTTTCCTTTGACTTATCTTCTGATATCAAGTCAACTTGAGCTATGTTAGCGGTTGCTTGCTTCATTGTTATATCAAAACTAACTATATCTTGACTCTGAACAACTTGAGCCATGTCAGAGGTTGTCTTAGAAATCTTCCTTGAAGTCAAAGTAAGATCAGCATCTTCAACAGAAATTTCTTCATCCATAGGAGGCACATAAACCTTTATAGGTCCACCAACTTTTTCTTTGCCCTTGGACCTTGGATCTATATGCAATTATGATTTGGCCTTGATTGCCACAGGATTTGTCCTTTCTTTTATCACAATGCTTTTAGCCGTAGGAAGTTTCTTTTTAACAACAGAAGCTTCAGATTTGGAGTTGACCTTTTCTAACTTAAGCCTAGCTTCTTCTTCCATTAGACTCTCAAAGTCCATTCCTGGATTTTCTTTCAGAAATAACTATCTTGAAATTTCTTCATCAAGATCCAAAAGTTCATCAGAACTTATCCTTTTACCAGTATCAGAAGTTATTCTTCTCCCAGTATCAGAACTTGTTCTATGACTTGTAGTTCCAGTTCTACTTGATGAGAGACCTCCACCTTGACCACGACCTCCACCCATTCCAGAGTTTCCCGGGTCATTACCATCATCCTTTTTCTTCAGTGTCTTATCAGGTTTGTATTTGGACTTAATTACTTTCTCCCCCTTTTTGGCATCAGCAGGTAAAAGAAGAGAGAGAAGCAATTCCACTGAGGATTGGATTTCATTGAGTTGAGATTGTTAAGAAGCTTGATTTTTCAAAATTTCATCAATCTGAGATTATTGCTTCTCTTGGGTTTTCTCAATGTAGGCAACTCTGTCAAAGGTAGGTTTGAAAAAGTTTTTCTTTTCAAGTTTCATAGTTGTTTCTTGCTTGATTAAAGCTTCTTGAATTTTGTGCACCTTGGCATGAGTTGTTGAGTGTTGACCTTGAAGATGTCTAGTACTCAAAGCAGTAACTCTCAGCTGTGTTTTGAAATCATCATTAACTAACATCTCATCAGATTTTGCCAAGTGATCATCAAGAATCTTTTCAGAAGGAATAAAACTGACCGAGTTCCATTCCTTAGTCCACTCCTGTCCTCTAGGAGTTTCACTCCAAGGTACTGGTGCATCTCCTCTAACAAACTTTTTAACTAGTTCAGCTTTTGAAGGAGCTTGTAGAGGGGCATGTCCAGAAGGACCAGCTGCATTAGCATCTTCATTTGTAGAAGCATCACCAGTATCATCAGCATTTGCAGCATCAGAACTTACAGAGTCAACATCCTCTGATAAAAGAACAGTATGAGAGGCTATTGAGGCTTCAACATCATCCTCTAAGTGCTGATCTGCTTCCAAGTTCTGATCAACAGTCATATTCTGATGCTCACCTATAGTCTGATCTTCAATGTCTAGATGCAGAGAATGTGTTGTAGACAATTCTGGAGTATCATCAGCATCAAGAGTTGGTGTTGTTGATGGATTGATTTGAGCTGGTGGAGCTTCTAAATAGAGAACCTCATGCACAATTAGGTTGTGAATATCAATCTCAGCACTTGTGCCTGGGTCTACAGTAGATACTGGTTCATTTATAGGAGACACAGGTGGTGTAGATACTTTATCTTGAGCAGTTTCCTGAGTTGGGGACAATGAAGGTGTAGATGCAGTAGCTTCAGCAAATTCTGGCTCCTTTGAGATCAAAGATTCCTGATCTCCTTCCTTAGCTGCTACTTCCTCATCCTCTGAAACTGGCTTAGCCCTGTCCCTGTGAGCTCTCTGTTTCTTGTATCTCTTTGAAGATGGAGATACCTTGGGAGTTTCATCAGAATACATCCTTCTAAGCCTTTTGAGAAGCTTAGAACCCCCAATTCCAGTATCCTTCTGAGAAGAGACCTTCTCAGCTTCTTTGACAACAAGTTCTGACACAGGAATCTGTTCCTCACTGTCTGACTCATCTCTCAGAACAATCCTCCTTCTCTTCTGTTGTGTCTGAGGTACAGTCTTTGTCCTCTTGGGCTTTGAAGATGAAGGCCTTACAGTAGGTGCTGATGATGAAGGTTGAGATATCTGTGAAGGTTTGAAATATGTTCTAATGGAGGGTTGAGTTGGTTGAGGTGTATTTGTGTTGTGTTCTGATGGTTGTTGTCGTGTCTAGGATGTGCTGGTGGGTTGAACATCAGGGTAAACAGATCTATAGGTGTGAGGATCAGCATTTACCAGGATCTGTTTTATAGACTGAGGTATCTGTAAGGGTCTAACCACCTTTTTTTAAGGTCAGCATTTACCAAGTCATTAAAATCCCATTTTGCAAGCTTAAAGGGTGGAATTAAGTTAGTGGTAGGTTGGGGTTCATCAGCACAACATAAGTTATATATAAGCTGACAGAATCTAGAAAAGTACACTACATTCCTATCTTCTGTCATCCTATCCCCTATAAAACCTAGCACAGCACTTGCAAAATCAAAATGAGTTTGGTGAATAATAGCATACCCGATGTGCTGACTCATAATTGGAATGGCATCAAAGTTGGAACACATATTGGCAAATGCCTTAGTGATGCAGTCGAAGAAAAAGCTCCATTCCTTCCTGATATGTGCCTTTTTCAACTGTCCAAGCTTGTCCAAACTCTTCTCATAACCCAAATTGGCCATGAGCTGCTGTAGAACAGGTTCCTCCGCTGTTGAAAAAGTGCAGCCTTCTGGTAAGTGGAGAGCTTTACGAACTGCTCCAGGAGTTACCACATGCTCAACATCATTCACTTCAAAAATAATGCTTGGAGTACCAGTAGCACCACCATTATCAAAATGCCCAGTCCGCCAGAACGTCAGAACTTGTTGGCTTGAAATGACTTGAGGTTGGGTTAACGCATACCCAATCTCACTATGTGCTAGAAGATCTTGCACAAAGTGCAAATCAGATGGAGCTTTAGCCTTGTTCAAGATTGCAGCATAGTTGTTGGGAACAAACTTGGCTCCATCTATAATCAAATCCTTAGGTGCCATGAGAAATAATTGAGAAATTAGGTTGCCTGTAAGGTGTTTGATAAAATGTCTATATGAAAAAGCATCAGTAGATGAGAGAGAATAAAAGTAAAGAGAGAGATAAAATATGAAAGTAAATAAAAGAGTTTACAATCTTTTCTCTCTTTTACTTATACATGGTAGAAAAAGTAACCGTTGGTACACCTGTCAGACATGCAGCAGTAAAGGATAATTAATGGGCACGGGAATTCAGTAATCATTACTTATCACATGCAGTTTTTCAAGGAAAAACCGTTTCACTTACCAAGTAATCCCATTAATCAAGGTAGTTCAGTTTTATTTTAAAATTTAAAACTGTTCCCACTTAATAAATTATTTTCATTGCGAGACCAATATTCTGTAAAAATATGACCAATGAGAGAATGACCATAAAAAAACCAAGTAAACAAATACTGCCACGTCAGAATCAGAACTTGATTTGTATCAGAGCTAAAAAGGTCATCTGAATATGGTTATTATCAGGATTTAAAAATTCATCAGAATATCAAATGACTCAGAGACAAAATCTTGCATAAATATAAAATTTCATTAATATATTGAGCAAATACATTTCATGAAATTTAAATTACATCACAAAATTACAAGATTGTCCTAAACTACAAATCTTAACATCAACAGCTTTTGTCCTAAGCTAAGAAGCCAGACAAAGCTGACGGTGAAGAGAAACAGGTAGGAGAAATTATTTCTTCTTCCTACTCTCAACAAAAAGAACAGCAAGACGAATAATACGCTCCTGCTGTCAGAGAGCTTCCATCCGTTCCTCTTCCAGTCGCTCAAGATGGCGATGGTAGTCCATGTAAAAGAACAAGAGGTCTGTGAGGACCTCTTGGGGAACTGAGTCCCAAATCTCATCAGGAATGGCAGTGACATGCCATTCCTGTTGCCATTCTGTACACCTCATGGTGAGAGTGAAAGTATCATAGTTCAGAGCTAAGTCATAATGAACCATGGTTGTGATGAGAGAAAAAGAAATGAGTTTGAGAGTTTGAGAGAAAATGAGAGATGTGTTGGCTGAAATGAGGTGTTGGTTTATATAGCCAATACAATGCCAAGAGACGCAAGGAAAACTGAATAGTGATAGGTAAAATTAATTCTACCTCGTCTCCCTAGACTGATGAGAATAAAAACAACCATTGGAAGTTTAAAATAGGATTTAATGCGCACACGAAACAAGTAAAAATTACTGTGCACAGACGTGTACCACTAACCCAAATTATGTTGACTGTTAACATCTCACCCAAACATATTCTGATTTTAAATAAGACTGTTTCAGATTTTAACCACAAATAAGTCAAGGAAAGAATCAGAGTTTAATATCAGAAGTTAGACTTATATCAGAACTTAGCAGTCATCAGAACATGATTTCTTAACTCGAAGAGTGAATGCCTATTTCTGTAATTCTTCACACAAATTCTAATTTCATTTCTTTCAGAACTTAATCATCAGAACTTTCATCAGAAATTGTCCTCAGAATTTATTCAACTGACACTTAAACGTTCATCTAAAGCAACATTTATCACCATAGTAATTTTCATTATTCATATGGAGTGTATGTGTGTGCTGTAAGCTGAATATCAGATAAAGATTAAAGTCTGATTCACTTCAGTACATCTTAGAAATAAGGCATAACTAAGAACTTTGCTCAAAATCTGTCATGATTCTGAAGTCTACTTTAGAATGAGTTCATGCATGAGTTCACCTCAACTATTTTGTGCTCATTTTATGCATCTTTTGAAATTCCATTTTACAGTGGCTTCTCAGTGTAAGTGAGTCACGACTGCTTATCAGAATTTATGCTATTATCAGAGTATTTCTTCAGTAATCATAGAGTGTGAAAAGTCACCAAGAAAAATATTTATTTTTGCTTTTCTGATGCATATTACTTAATACCAGCAATGCACTTGGGTCTTCCCTTCCACAGTTTTTACTCTAGATCTCAAAGGAGTACCTGATTTTTATTTCTTTTTCTTTTCCTTTTCTTTTGATAAGTGAGGCTTATCAGCACTTAGTACATTCACCAGATTTACTAACATCAGAACTTAACAGATGAGAAGCATTATTCTAGTTTTTGACTTAGTAATAAGATAGACAAAGTAAACTTAACTAAGCTCAATATCAGAATTTACTTGTGTCAACAAATTTCCACATAAATAATTACTTCATACATGGGATTTTTTAGTATATTAACGACTACTAGGTCAGCATCTAGCATATTTATCCTCATTGGATTGAACAATCACGGAAACATGCATATCACTATCAGAGTTTAGAAATTCACATCAGACAACAATCAGTACTAAAGCAATTTTCAATTAAGCATAGAATACACAAAGATAGTAATATCTGTAAATACTGATCATAAAATCTGATGCATCAGAACAAAAACTCAGCAGATTTAGAAAAAGAACCTGAAACCATTCCAAGTTCATTTACCAATCTTGTAAAAGTAGCTTCACACACTGGTTTTGTGAAGATATCTGCTAGTTGTTTATCTGTTGGAACAAAGTGCAATTCCACTGTACCTTCATCCACATGTTCCCTTATGAAGTGGTACCTTATGCTAATGTGCTTTGTCATTGAGTGTTGAACTAGATTACCTGTCATAGCAATAGCACTTTGATTATCACAGTAAATAGGAATTTTAAAATATGTTAACCCATAATCCAGTAACTGATTCTTCATCCAAAGAATCTGTACACAACAGCTTCCTGCAGCAATGTACTCTGCTTCTGCAGTTAATGTGGAAATTGACTTTTGTTTCTTGCTAAACCAAGAAACCAATCCGCCTCCAAGAAATTGGCAGCTTCCACTTGTGCTTTTCCTGTCAATTTTGCAACCTGCAAAATTTACATCTGAGTAACCTATTAGTTTAAAGTCTGATTCTCTAGGATACCACAATCCCAGATCAGCTGTTCCCTTAAGATACTTGAAAATTCTTTTCACAGCTGTTAAGTGAGGTTCTCTAGGATCTGCTTGAAATCTTGCACAAAGACATGTAGCATACATGATATCAGGTCTACTAGCAGTTAGATAGAGTAGTGAGCTAATCATACCCATGTAATCAGTTATATCTACTGATTTACCAGTATCCTTATCCAATTTTGTTGCAGTGGCCATGAGAGTGGATGCACTTGAACAATCTTGCATTTCATATTTCTTCAGCAAATTTCTGGTGTACTTGGTTTGACAAATAAAAGTGTCTTCTTCATTCTGCTTGACTTGAAGGCCCAGAAAATAACTAAGTTCCCCCATCATACTCATTTGATATCTAGACTGCATCAGTTTGGCAAACTTCTTGCAAAGTCTGTCATTTGTAGAACCAAAGATGATATCATCAACATATATCTGAACAAAAAGTAAGTCATTTCCATGGTTGAGGTAGAACAGTGTTTTGTCAATAGTTCCTCTGTTAAATCCACTTTCCAGAAGAAACTGAGCTAAAGTCTCATACCATGCTCTTGGAGCTTGCTTAAGGCCATAAAGTGCTTTATCAAGCCTGTAGACATGATTTGGAAATTTGGGATCTACAAAGCTTGGAGGTTGTTCAACATATACTTCCTCATCCAATTCTCCATTGAGAAAAGCACTTTTCACATCCATTTGAAAGACAGTAAACTTTTTGTGAGCAGCATAAGCCAAAAATATCCTTATGGCTTCTAATCTACCAACTGGTGCAAATGTTTCATCATAATCAATTCCCTCCTGTTGAGAATATCCTTTTGCAACCAGCCTTGATTTATTCCTTGTAATTATGCCATCACTATCAGTTTTGTTTCTGAACACCCATTTTGTACCAACAACAGATCTGTTCTTTGGTCTTGGCACTAGGGTCCAGACTTTGTTTCTCTCAAATTCATTTAAATCTTCCTGCATTGCTTGTACCCAATCAGCATCTTGGAGAGCTTCTTCCACTTTCTTTGGTTCAGTATGAGAAAGAAAAGAATTATAGAGACATTCACTTGAAGTAGCTATTCTAGTTCTGACACCTGCATCAGGATTTCCAATAATTAAGTCAGGTGTATGTGATTTAGTCCACTTCCTTGCAGATGGAAGGTTTTCTCTAGAACTGGATGCTCCCCCATGATCCATGCTATCTTCATCAACATTTTCTGATGCTCCCCCTGAAACTATGCTCTCTGAGTTGGATCCTTCAGTATTTAAGTTTTCAGAACTATCAGAACTTGGCTTATCAGAACTTGATGAATCAGAACTTGAAGAGCCAGTTGTATGTTCTGATGCTTCTTGAGTTGTGGTTATATCTTCAGTATGCTCCCCCTGCATAGGTGCATCTTCCTTTTGCGTAGTCACCACAGTTTCAATAACATCAGAGTTTAATCCATCACTGTCAGAATTTTCAGTATCAGAATTTAAGTCTTCATTTTCATATCTCAGCTGATCATGATCATTGAAATCTTCAAGTCCAGTAATCTTCTTATCATTGAAGGAGACATTGATAGATTCCATGACAACCCTTGTTCTTAAATTGTAGACTCTGAAGGCTTTTGTGGAAAGTGTATATCCAATAAAAAATCCTTCATCATGTTTTAAATCAAATTTGGATAGCTGTTCAGGGTGAGTCTTAAGAACAAAACACTTGCATCGAAATACATGAAAATACTTCAGATTTTGCTTCTTTTTCTTCACCATCTCATATGGTGTCTTTCCATGCTTGTTGATGAGTATTGCATTCTGAGTAAAACAAGCAGTCTGCACAGCTTCAGGCCAAAAATAGGTTGGTAGCTTTGCTTCATCAAGCATTGTTCGTGCAGCTTCAATAAGAGTTCTATTCTTTCTTTCAACAACTCCATTTTACTGTGGAGTTCCAGGAGCAGAAAATTCCTGCTTGATTCCATTGTCTTTGCAGAACTCTTCCATAATCAAATTCTTGAACTCAGTGCCATTATCACTTCTTATTATCTTCATAGAATCTTTGACCAATTTATCCAGTTGCTTGACATGATCAATCAAGATAAATGCAGTTTCACTTTTTGTGTGCAAGAAATACGCCCATGTGTATCTGGTGAACTCATCCACTATGACCATAACATATTTCTTCTTTATAATAGACATGACATTCACTGGACCAAATAGATCTATATGAAGTAAGTGATAAGGCTCAAGAATTGATGATTCAGTCTTGCTCTTGAATGAAGATTTTCTTTGTTTAACCTTCTGACATGAATCACAAAGGCCATCAGGAGCAAATACTGATTTTGGCAGTCCTCTCACAAGATCTTCTTGACCAGTTCATTTATATTGTTGAAATTTGAATGAGAGGGTTTCTTGTGCCAATTCCAGCTTTCTTCAATTGATGCTCTACTCACCAGACAGATTGCAGACCCATCAGTACTTGTTGAAAGCTTGGCTTCATAAATGTTACAATGCCTGTATCCTTTCAGAACAACTTTGCCTGTAGATTTGCTTACAATTTCACAGTGTTCTTCAAAGAAATCCACATGATAACCTCTGTCACAGATTTGACTAACACTCAGCAGATTGTGTTTAAGTCCTGAGACCAGAGCTACTTCTTTAATGATGACATTCCCAAGATTGATATTGCCATATCCCAATGTTTTTCCAATGTTGCCATCTCCATAAGAAACACTTGGGCCAGCGTTCTCCATAAAGTCTGATAGCAGGGCTTTATTTCCATTCATATGTCCTTAGCATCCACTGTCCAGAACTAGGATGTTTTTCCTGTTGCCCTGCAATCACAAAGACCACTAATGATTAGTTTTAAGGACCCAGACTTGCTTGGATCCTTTGGCCTTATTAAGTTTGTTAACATTTGCAGCGGATTTAGCATAAGAGTTTATGTCAACATTTTTCTTATCTGCATTTATACTATCTGACTTTGTATCAGAACTTACACTAGAAGGAACAATGCTAACTTTCTTTAAAGAATGTTTTATTTGATAATAATCATAGTACAAACTATGATATTCCTTACAAGTATAAATGGAATGCCATAAACTACCACAATGAAAACAAGGATTTTGTGGCCTATATCTAACGGACTGACTCTTAACTCCTGACTTTGAAGGTAAGGAGTTTATGTTCTTATTCTTCCTGCAAAAAGAAGACATATGGTTAAAACTTCCACAGTTATGACATGTTTTTCTAGGAGCATTAGGAACAGGCTTATAATCATTGCTTTTATTCACACCTTCCTTTCCATTCCTATTTTTCCTAGGTGACTTTACCTTGTTTATATTCTTTACATCTTTCAGCTTATGCTTAAGCTGCTTCTTTATCATTAAGCCTACGTTTACTTCAGTTGTCTTTTCCTTTTTTAGTTTGTCAGAAGTTAATTCCTCTTTAACTTCTGATTTCTCAGTATCAGACTTTACAGCTACAAACTTAACAGGTTTTAACTTTGGCTTTTGTTTAACAACTATAGGCTTAATTTCTACAGTTCCTTTATCATTCTTATCATCTCCATAACCTAAGCCCTCTTTCCAGTTTCCACTACTTAACAGATTCTGAGTTGTTCTGCCAGAGTTAGTCCAAGTCCTGATAATCTCTCTTTCCTTTTCTAACTCAGTTTTTAGAGATTCATTCATTTTAAGTACTTCATCCCTAACATAGAAAGCATCATCTCTATCTTTCTGAGTTTGATGGAACATGACTAACTCTTTTTCTAAATAATCATTCCTCTTTTTACAAGCAAGATTTTCAGAAGTTAATCTTTCACATGTTAAAGTTTGATCTCTATAACTAATGAACATGGTTTTAAGATATCTTCTCAACTCATTAATGTCATCAGTATGAAAGGCATAAGTAGTTTGAGGTACCTTTAACTCAGCAACTTCAGGACTGCTATCAGCATTTGCCATCAAGGCATAGTTCACCTCACTTTCAGAATCTGAAGTGTTTGTCCAGCTTTTCTTCTTTATGAAAAGAGCCTTGCCTTTGTCACTCTTCACTTTCTTGCAATCAGGAGATATGTGGCCTTTCTCACCACAGTTGTAGCATTTGACATTTGTGTAATCTCCTCTGTCAGACTTCCCTCCTTTGCCTTCAGATTTTCTGAAACTCTTCTTATCGGAACTTGCACCTTTCCTGGAAAACTTCTTTCCCTTTCTGAATTTCCTGTATGCAATCCTTGTGATTCCTTTCACCATAAGAGCACACAGCTTCATCATCTCTTCATCAGCATCCATCTCAGGCAAGCTTTCAGTTTCTGAGTCATCATCACTATCAAAACTTGATGACTCAGTATCAGACTTTATGATGAGCGCTTTTCCCTTGCCTTTCCTTGAGGTAGCTGCCTTGGGGGACTCTTCTTCAGCCTTAAGAGCAACTGTCCTTGACTTTCCTCCTTTCCTCTTGCTTCTTTGTTCCATCTCAAGTTCATGAGTCTTGAGCATCCCATAAATTTCATCAAGAGTTGTTTCATCAAGATTATAGTTGTCTCTTATAATTGTTGCCTTCAAATCCCAACTTTCAAGAAGAGCTAACAGGAATTTAAGGTTTGAATCTTCAATATTATACTCCTTATCAACTAGTGACAAATCATTCAAGAGTTTGATAAATCTGTCATGTAAATCAGTCAATGACTCATTAGGCTTTGAGTCAAAGTGTTCATACTCTTGAGTGAGTATTGTCTTCCTGTTCTTCTTAATCGAATCAGTTCCCTGGCACCTTGTCTCCAAGGCATCCCATATCTCCTTTGCAGTCTTGCAGTTAATTACCCTGTTTGACATTACATTATCAATGGCACTATGCAGCAAGTGTCGTACCTTAGCATCCTTAGCAATTGATGCGATATCTTCAGCAGTGTAATCACTCTTCTCCTTTGGTACAGACTTTGCTGCTTCACCTGCAACTACAACAGCGAGTTTTGTTGGCTTGTGAGGTCCTTCATTGATTCTGTTAAGATATTCTGGATCTGTAGCTTCCAGAAACATAGTCATCCTCACCTTCCATATGGGATATTCAGTTCAGATGGTTTTAGTATGGGAACTCTAATAGCCTCATATCGACTATGGATTTGAGTCTTTGGGGGTTCTTCAGTTTTGGTGGGCTTGGTTGGAGTTTCTGCTTCAGACATGATTATTTTTGGATCTTAAACTGTTTGTGCGTTAACAGATAGGCTCTGATACCACTTGTTAGGTCACACACATTGTAGAAGGGGGTTGAATACAGTGTATAGCACAATCAAATCGAATTCAAATAACACAAGTAACAGACAATAGACTTTATTCAATGCAATAAACTCTGTTACAATATGGAACTGTCCTCTCTCAGTGATGAACAAATATCACGAGAGCTGCTAGGGTTACAATGAATAATATTCTCGATAACGATAACACTTATAGTGTAAACCCTATGTCTGTGTTTATATATCACACAGTTACAAGATAATCGCTAATTAATATGGAATATGATTTTGCTTCCTAAAATATATCAATCAGTTATCTTTTCTTCCAAATATTCCATTCTTCACAGAATTCCTTCTTCATGCATATCTCTTCTTACGTTTGTCTTGATCTTCTTTCCTTTCAATCAGCCGCCTTCCTTATCTGAAAGTTTCCTTTAAGTCCTGATATTATCTCCTGATAAATATCTCCTGAACCTTAAGTACTGATAACTTAAGTTCTGACTTCAGTATAAGTGCTGATTTTAGTTAAGTACTGATTTGTCCTATTTAAGTAAGATTTGAAAACTAAACATAAATCATATTAGACATGACATTATCAAATATATCTAACAATCTCCCCCAACTTGTATATTAGCATAATATACAAGTTTAACAGATATTTGATGATGTCAAAAACATTAAGTACAAATGCATGAGAATTTGACTAGATAACTACAACTTACAGTCCTTAAAGCTTTACCAACTTTAACTTCTGATAACAACTTCAGTCTGTATACATATCAGAATTTGAGCAGTTGTAGATCTTGACTTGGCTTCACTTTCTGATCTCTTTGATGTCAGGAGTTGTTCTGAGATAGTTCTTTAACAAACATCTCTCAGCATATCTGAGTTCATCAATCATCCTCCTTTTAGAATCTTTGAGTTATGTAGTATCTTCACCAGTTTGGAAGATAGCATATCTGAGATCATTAATTTTTGCTTTTCTCAACTCCTGATCCAGTCTTATGACATAGGCTTTGTCAGTCTCTAGATTGAATTCAAGTCCCTTAATACCAAGATATGTTCTGATTAGTGCAGTATTAGGCTTCATATCAATAATATCACCCTTGTGAACTCTGTACTTGGGACAGTATGTGCTGTCAGACTTTACAGAATAAAGCCTTTTCTGTCTCTGAATTTGAGTCTTCAAATAGTTTGCAACACTCTCTGTTATTCTGTGATTCACTTGAAGTAAGAATAAAACATGTTCTAGTTCCTCAAAATACTTCAGTAATCCATTCTTCACAGAATTCCTTCTTCATGCATATCTCTTCTTACGTTTGTCTTGATCTTCTTTCCTTTCAATCAGCCGCATTCCTTATCTGAAAGTTTCCTTTAAGTCCTGATAAATATCTCCTGAACCTTAAGTACTGATAACTTAAGTTCTGACTTCAGTATAAGTGTTGATTTCAGTTAAGTACTGATTTGTCCTGTTTAAGTAAGATCTAAAAACTAAACATAAATCATATTAGACATGACATTATCAAATATATCTAACAATATAAGGAATAAATACGAAAGGAATTACTTCGCAAACCAATTACGAGTAAGTATTACGGAGAACGTTTAAGTAACCGAGCGAACGCGTAAACGATTAAATAAACGTAATGCACTAACTAAACCATGGTAAGGAAGTAACCATGGTTACTCCATCAAATAGTGAGCTAACCATAGGATGATCAAGCTAGCTAGCAAAATAGTGTGCTAAGGAAGCTAACCTTGTAGTTTAGCTTGTAACCTAGTAAGCTATTAGGATTTGTCCCTAAGATATGCAACCAAGAATCAACCTAGAATGCTATACTAGGAGAATAAAATCAATTGCAAAGATATCACCTCATCTTCCTAGAAGCAACCAAGCAAAGCATCCAAGAGAAGCAACCAAGAGTAGTATAAAGACCCCCCTTGGAAGCTCCATTCGGCCCTAATGAAAAAAGGGGAGAAATCAAATTCAAATCTCCAAGTTATAGCTCTTGTAAAATCACCCAATTAATTCTCAAGCCTTCTAGCAATTAAACTAAGGTAATAAAATTCTTTCATCTCTTTTTATCAAGGTTTGATGGGTGAAATAAATTCAAGAAACTCACTAGTGAATAGTGTGAATAGTAACCTCTCTTTGGTTTCTTGATTTCAATGGTGGTTTTAGGTTCTAAAAATCATACCAAGCACTTCCAAGCCTCCACCATCCTCAAGAACACATCTCAAGCTTTCAAGAAAGGTAAAAATCTTTGGCCCAACTTTATTTAAGATTAATTTTTAAGATCCATTTAGTATGTGGTAGTAAACCTAGTGTAATGAGTGTTATTGATGAAATCTTGATGATTAAGTTAAGTAGATTTAAGGTTGGTTGTTGTTGCCTCAAGAACATGATGTTCTTGAGAGGAGTTTGTGTGTTGATGATGATATGATGATTGTTGGTGGTTGTGTTAAGAGTTAGGGCGTAAACGAAACCCCGATCGTAAACGTGACTTCGTTAAAACCAACAAATCGTAACTTTAAGTTTCTGCAGAAAGTCCCGAAGTTGTAAACTGTAGTTTCTTGAAAAATAACTTTTTTTAGGATATAAAATGTTATAAGGATCATTTAGGCGCTTGAATCTCTTGATTCCGATTTACGGATCAAAAGTTATGACCGTTTTAGTAAAAGTGATTTACGCGACAAAAACTGCTACGAATTACGAACTTTGAAAATATAAAGGATAGACTTAAAAGTGTTCATAAATCATGAAAGTGTTACAGAGAGTAAAATATTGAGTTTCCTAACTTTCATAAAAATTTCAAGTGAAAATAATGATTTATCAATTTTATAAAAATGTCGGAGCCGAGCCCACGCGAGTAGAAACCGTAAGAATCCATAAGCGGAGCCGACGACGATAATGAGAATGAACCTACGATACTTAGATAAATGAAGTGACCATAATGTGAATATGACTTAAAGGAATAAATAAGTATAATATAAGTTGAGAGGGTGCATAATAAGTAGCACATGAGTGCGAGTCGCCGTAAATTAGAACGTGACCTAACAAAATGAATTGTGTTATGGTTATAGATTTCTGAGCGGAACCTAGAGCATCCTCCACCTCGAGATACCCAGGAAAGTTTACGAACCCAACTCCATTTTTACTGTTGTGTTGTGAAAGGATTGTTTTACTATCATTGCATAAATACCATGCTTGCCATGATACATAGTTGTTGAATTTCGCATAATATAGCGATGTTGTACGATAAAGTATATATCGTGAAATGTTATTTCGTTTTAAGCGTGACGTATTATATAAGACCGAGAATCGTTCGAGATTTAAGATAAAACTCGAGAATCATTTCCGGTGATATTATAGGACGGTTATAAGTCCATAGTAGTACGTTTTTAAAGGGACTCATCGTCCACTTACGAAATATTAAAACACCTCGAACTTTTATTAAAATGATTTCCCAACGATCATATTCCCTCAACTATATTTTATTATTTAAATAATAAATATTATATACTTATCCCTTTATTTATGGGAGTAGTATACTCCAACGTTTATTTATTTCAAACTCGATTAATCATTATAGATTATTAATTATGTAGACACAAACTAGTTGAGGAATATTATTTTAAATATTCTTTTAAAGAGTAAACTCATTCGAGGTTTAATTATCTATCGATTGTCTTTTAATTATTTATTAAAGGGTTTATTATTGATTTAAAAATCATAGATTCTGATTTAAAACATACTTTCTGATTTCGGAATATCATTCGAATAATTTCAGATCGTCGGTGAATATTATCCCGACTTATTAATATTTTGAATATAGTTTCAAGGAGAAACTTTTCCCCCTTATTTAATTATCTGTTGACAACGGACAACTCACATCCTTAGTACTTACTCCGAAACTTTCGGAAGTACATATATATATATATACAGTAAAGCTATGCCTATCAACAAGAAAAACGCTTGGAGGAACTTCGATGTGGTTCGAGTTCTCGAGATATGATAGGATTTCCTAAAGGACAAGGGAGGGGTAGGATCCAAGTACTTCGTGTATTGGATAGACTACTGGAACCGTAGGAGACGGTACAATATGTACATATGGACCTGTGAAGTGTGTGTATACCCGAAATGAGGACACATAGCCCGTATGCGGCAAGGGTGATAACCGAGAAGTGAAGGTGTCGTCCTTCTACTAGTAGAAAAGGTTACTTTTATCGCAGTACGATTGATCATCGTATGCGGTGGCTCCAATGAGTGTCCTAATTCTTCCAATTGGAATTGTGATGCAATACCGTAACCCAAGCCTAGGTGCTGGGATTACTACTAAGGTATTCGCAGGATATTTAAATCCCTTAAAGAATTGTTTTCATAAGAAGGTGTGTTTCACCAAGGAAAACTATTTTTAAATAAAACATAATTATCATAAATGATGTTATCATACAGTAATTTCCATACTGTACATTATTATGCTGGGCATTATAGCTCACACTTGTTTTCTTAAATTGACACAACACAACAGTGAATCAAGATGCCTGCCATGAGAATCACAGTGTAATATACATGAATTTAAATAATAATAATAATAAGAATAATAATAATAATAATAATAATAATAATAATAATAATAATGATAATAAAATCTGATTTAGGAGAAAGTTTGATTTTAGATTAAATTACTAATTTGAAAAGAAATAGGCGACTTGTGCATTGTGCCTATATATTAAACCCACACAATATCATACGGGATTTACAAAGAAAGAAACCCTAAAATAATTATTAAAAGTCAGAGACTGATAACCTAGCCGCGGAGGTAAAAAGAATAGCATAGCCAAGGAGGGAGCTAGAAAGTAAAGTTGTCCAATAATCGATACCTTCTTGCTTCTTTCACATACATTAATAATGGAGAGATTTTGTTGGTTCAGATTGTTATGTTCCTTGTTTGATTTGACAACCCATGTGTGTTAGTATATTAGCCATATATGCATGAGAGTATTTTAATATTCATGATATACAGTTGATGTGATCAAGTTGTGAATACAATTTCTTTATTCTATACTAGATGTCATGGCCATGTCTCTTGATCGCCATAATTTTGCTTTAGTTTCTGGTTAAAAAAATAAAAATTAATGTCTCCCTAGGGCGCTCCTGTATTGTTTGTGAAGAAGAAGGATGGTTCTATGAGGTTGTGCATTGACTATAGGGAGTTGAATAAGGTGACTGTCAGAAACATATATCCTTTGCCACGCATTAATGACTTGTTTGATCAGTTGCAAGGGGCAAAGTACTTTTTGAAGATAAATTTGAAATCTGGTTACCATCAGTTACAAGTTAGGGAGGAAGACATTCCGAAGACTGCATTTCACACTCGTTATGGTTATTATGAGTTTCTCGTGATATCCTTTGGGTTGACGAATGCACCAGCGGTATTTATGGATTTGATGAATCGAGTCTTTCATGATTATCTGGATAAATTCATGGTGGTCTTCATCGATGATATCTTGATATACTCTAGGAGCAGAGAGGAGAATGAGGAGCATTTATGTATTGTACTTGAAATTTTGAGGGAGAAGAAGTTGTTTGTGAAATTTTCCAAGTGTGAATTCTGGTTGGAGGAAGTGGCATTTCTTGGGCATATTGTATCTGGTAGAGGCATAGAGTTGGATCCTGCAAAATTCGAGGCTATTATTAATTGGCCGAGACCAAGCAATGTGACGGAGGTGAGGATTTTCTTGGGTTTAGCAGGCTACTACAGGCATTTTGTGGATGGTTTCTCTTCCATAGCTTTGCCGTTGACTCAACTAATGAGGAAAGGCGTTAAGTTTGAGTGGAACGATGATCATGAGAAGAGCTTTCAAGAGTTGAAGAAGAGATTGGTGTCTGCTCCAATACTTGTGTTACCATCAGGGAGTGGAGGTTTTCAGGTTTATAGTGATGCTTCTAAGAGAGGATTGGGGTGTGTTCTTATGCAGCATGGGAAAGTGGTTTCCTACGCTTCTAGGCAACTTAAATCTTATGAGGTGAACTATCCTACCCATGACTTGGAGTTAGCGGCTATGGTATTTGCTTTGAAGATCTGGAGACACTATCTTTATGGAGAGACTTGTGACATCTTTACTGATCACAAGAGTCTCAAATACATCTTTACTCAGAAAGAGCTTAATATGAGACAACGGAGGTGGCTTGAACTTCTTAAGGATTATGATGCAAATATTCAGTACCATCCAGGGAAGGCGAATGTAGTGGCACACGCTCTTAGTAGGAAGAACTTGGGGAGTGTTGCATCTCTCATTACTCAGCCGCACCTTATTTCAGATTTGGAGCGCTTGGGTGTTGAGTTGTATGTTAGAGGATCGAATGGTAGCATTGGAAATTTGAAAGTGGAACCAAATCTTGTTTCAAAGGTTAAGGAAGCCCATAAGAATGATACAGGTTTGGAAGCTATTAGATCCGAGGTGGCAGGTAGAAAGCAAACACATTTTCGTGTTGATGATGAGGGTGTGATATGGTTGGGTGGAAAATTGTGCGTGCCCGCAGACCCGACGATTCGTGAGGAAATTTTGAAGGAGGCTCATAGTTCTTCATTTTCTATTCATCCAGGTTCCACTAAGATGTATGGAGATTTGAAGAAGCACTTTTGGTGGAGTGGAATGAAGGGAGATATAACAGAATTTGTGGGGAAACGTCTTATATGTCAACAAGTGAAGATAGACCATCAGAGGCCTAGTGGATTGTTGCAGAAGCTAGATATTCCAGTTTGGAACTGGGAAAACATTACTATGGATTTTGTAACTCATTTGCCGAGGACTTTCAAGAAGAACGATGTCATATGGGTGGTGGTTGATAGACTCACTAAGTCCGCTCACTTCTTGCCTATTAGAGAGACTACTCATGTTCATGAGTTGACAGAGATTTTTCAGCGAGATATTGTTAGACTTCATGGTGTGCCTGTGTCGATAGTTTCTGACAGGGATACGAGGTTTACATCGCGTTTTTGGAAGGGGTTCCAGCAAGCTTGGGGTACGAGGCTTAATTTCAGTACAGCTTATCATCCGCAGATCGATGGACAGTCAGAGAGGATGATTCAGACATTGGAGGATATGTTGAGGGCATGTGATTTGGAGTGGACAGGTGACTGGGATAAGTATTTGTATCTTGTTGAGTTTGCGTATAATAACAGTTGGCTCGTAAGTATTGGTATGCCACCATTTGAAGCTTTGTATGGTAGGAGGTGTAGGGCACCATCTTGTTGGGATGAGGTTGGTGAGAGAGTTATTGAAGGGCCGAAGTTGGTTATTATCACTAATGAGAAGGTGGAGAAAGTTAAAGAAAGTTTGAAGGAAGCTCGATCTCGTCAAAAGAGTTATGCGGATCAACATCGGAAGTTTGGTGGATTTGAGCCAGGTGATCATGTGTTCTTGAATGTATCTCCTTGAAAGGGTGTTAAGCGTTTTGGTATGAAGGGAAAGCTTAGTCCGAGATATGTTGGACCTTTTGATGTTATGGAGAAAGTGGGGGAAGTATCTTATAGAGTTGCGTTGCCACCACAACTATCTCATGTGCATAATGTGTTTCATGTGTCTATTTTGAGGGGCTATAAATATCATCCGTTACACGTAGTTTAGTACCCATTACATAAGATTAGAGAGGATCTTTCTTGTGAGGAAGAAGCTGAGGCTATCTTAGCTCGAGAGGAGCGAGTTTTGAGGAAGAACACCATCCCGTTTGTGAAGGTTTTGTGGAAAAATCATTCTGAGAGAGAGGCTACATGGGAATTAGAAGAATCTATTCGTGAGAAATATCCGCATTTATTCGATTCAGGTACGAGTATTTAGTTTCGTTTGATTCCGGGGACGGAATCCTTTTTAAGGGGGTATATATGTAATATACGTGAATTTAAATAATAATAATAATAATAATAATGATAATGATAATAAAATCTGATTTAGGAGAAAGTTTGATTTTAGATTAAATTACTAATTTGAAAAGAAATAGGTGACTTGTGCATTGTGCCTATATATTAAACCCACACAATATAATACGGGATTTACAAAGAAAGAAATCCTAAAATAATTATTAAAAGTCAGAGACTGATAACCTAGCCGCGGAGGTAAAAAGAAAAGCATAGCCAAGGAGGGAGCTAGAAAGTAAAGCTGTCCAATAATCGGTACCTTCTTGCTTCGTTCACATACATTAATAATGGAGAGATTTTGTTGGTTCAGATTGTTATCTTCCTTGTTTGATTTGACAACCCATGTGTGTTAGTATATTAGCCATATATGCATGAGAGTATTTTAATATTCATGATATACAGTTGATGTGATCAAGTTGTAAATACAATTTCTTTATTCTATACTAGATGTCATGGCCATGTCTCTTGATCGCCATAATTTTGTTTTAGTTTCTGGTTAAAAAAATAAAAATTAATGTCATTATTTTATGCGTAAATTATGTAGTTTATTATTTTATATTTTAGTTGTTTAGTTTCTCTAAACTAATACATCTATGACGTTGATTACGCTATCTACTATTAAGTAAGAGTTTATATGCATATATTATAAATTATATTTCATTACAAAATAATATATTATATTAATTTATTAATTATCTTTGCTCGTAAACTCGTGTAACTAAATTTGTGTTTGTTAATTTGTTAGTATGCTATGGTTGTTATAATCACGTATAACATTATTTAATTTAAAGTGACAAGCTAGTATTATGTCTCTTTTTTTGTATGATGTGGTGTGATTGAAATTTAGGTTTGTTTGTTTTATTATTTTATTTGTATATTAAATGCCATAGTCAGATAATAATATGTTAATTAATAGCATACTAAATGGGTGATCATGTTTTGTTAATGAGAATGTGGTATTGAATTAAAGTCACGGGACTCAGGGGTGTACTAGTACTCTGTCTCGATTTCTTTTGTTATATGTGTCGACTAATGCATTAGCAAGCAACTAACCAGTCAATATGTTATTAATTGAATGTAATAATAAATTTATATATAAAAATAATAATAATTTTTTTTATTATTATTTTTTATTTAGATCGGGGGCCGGGAATTTAGCGGATCGTGCGGATTTCCTTAGTATTAGAGTTTGCGATATTTGAGGTACAGATTCTGTCCCCTTTTATTCTGTGCTACTTCTCTTAGATATTATATATATTTGATTCATTTCGTTCTACCTTCTGTTTGTTCCGTTAAAAATTCTTTTAACCTCCTTGACTTCCGAAAATTGTTTTAAAATGGATTTGCAAAATTATAAATATTTGTTTACTTCTGTTTTGATATATTATTTATGACACCCTCTGTTTTGGAAATCTGAATTACTCGTATCAGGTGATGTTAAATTTGCGAGAATATTTTATTTTTGAACCCTTAGTGATTTAGGGTATACCGAGTTAACCAGCTGTAGGGGTACTACAGCCATGTCATTGCGGCACCAGTGACATGACACTTCCGTGACAGTGTGATTGGTCACAGCGTATCCTTCTGTTAGCTCTTGGGATGAGCTTTTGCGTATTTGATATTTGTTCAGGATACGTGGGTGCACCCAGAGTTTGATTTGTGATTTGATTTATGGTGACGTTGTATATGCCGTACACGTTATCCATTCTGTTGCACACATTAGGTACCCTATGATGTGTGTATTTTCATCTGTTCTGATCTTGGTATGAAATATCCTAACCTCTCGTTGTTTCAGCCTTACTTATTTTTAAAATTGTTCTTTTATTATAAATTGCTGATTATTTATTTCTGACCTCTTTGTTTATAAATTGTATTCCAAATCCGTACTGGGCGTTTGGCTCATGCTGTATTCTTTTTCTGGCAGGTGCTTAGGGGGATCTGGGACTGTATGATGGGGAGCTTCCCTTTATTTCGTTCTTAGGATTTCAGACTCTATTTTTATTTAGACTTAATTATTTATTAGAGATTTTGGAATTTATATTATTGGTTTGAAATGTTCAGAGATTTAATTTATTATTTTGAAGATTTAGACGGTTTAATTTAGAAATATATTAATGCTCTGTTTGCAGCTTTTAGGATTTTAAGTAATATTTCCCTTCTATTTTAAGAAGGGGGTGTTACACACAGCCAGGAAATGGGTAGGAAATGACTAGCTATTCCGTAGATTGTTTGGTGTTGTACCACAGGTAGTCAAAATAAGTTGGATTAGTTTTCAGTTGTTTATAGTTCGGCTTATTTATAAGTATGACTTATGTAAGGTAAGAAACAAGAAATGTATATTTGGCCGGCGGACTAACCTTACCTAAAGGTCACTCCCCGGTAAGATTAATTATATTTGGGTTGTAATAAAATTACTCTAGTTATGATGGTTCGTTTCTAAGACAATAACATGTAAGTGTGTGTGTGATAAGTGTGGGGTCGTGAAGCGTGAGTATTTACATATTGTAGTGTGAGTTGTGTGAGTTTGGATGGTGTGGCTTCCGAGACTCCTGACCCCGGGTTTTGGGGCGCCACAATGGTGAACTTGAACTGGGGTCATATCTGAGATGCTGTAGTGCTATGAAATCGATTAACATTAAGAAGGATAGCCAAGAAATCACGAAAGAACACGAATTTGGCTCGCCGGATTTTATCCCGGTGGTCGTGTTCTGGGGAAGGGGCGGCGGGTCAGGGCTGTTCTTCGCGACCCGGTTCCTGACCCGTCCGTGACTCGGTTTTGATTCTCTGGAATTCAGTTTCAACTTCTGAAAATTGTTTTTGGTTTATTTTATTTAAAAATCATTTAAAAATTATATTTTTATTTGAAAAAATTCATAATTAATTCTGGAAAATTATTTTTAATTATAACATAAATCTTAATTATGTAATTAATTAATTTTAGTTAATAATTAATAATTTAATTAGTCAATTAATTTAAATATTAATTGATTAATTAATTTAATTAGTTATTAATTAATTTTAATTGATTATTTAATTGGATTTAATTATTTAAAATTGATTTAAAAATCTTGAAAAATAGTTTCGAGCTTTAAAATATTATTTTAAATTATTTTCAAGGCTCGATATTTATTATAAAATTATTTTAATGTCAAATTCGGATGTTCAAACCCTATTATTTAATTATAAAATGATTTGGAGTCCAATTTTAATTCCGAAAAATGTTCAAAAATTCGTATTAAATAGCTGGAAAATCAATTTGACCCGGAATCTTCTTTGAAAAATTATTTGGATTGAATATCTTACGTGCTATGTGTTATATGTGACCTGATTACTGTATAAAATGATTATTTGTGCATTGTTTGACTGTTTCTGCTGTAACTTTTAATCTGTATGTCGGATTTGGGTGAAACGAAGGGTAGATAGAAGCTTGTATCGAATAGAATGAGTTGAGAAATAGTGTTGATGAGTATATGTGATGTCTAACAGAGGAAGCGAGACGTAGAAAAGGAAAGCAAGTGGTTAGTGAGTGGGAACCAATTGACAAGTATTAGTGAAGTGAAAGCGAATTGATAAGGCAAGTGTCCCTGAACTTTCTTATGGTATACTTGTGAATACTTTTAAACTCTTTTCATTATGTTGCAATTATTCCCAATAATTCCTATCCTATTTTGCAAGTACTTTGAATTACTTAACCCTAAACCCTGATTCTTATTAATCTTGAGTCGTGAGCCTGATTTCTTGTAAACCCTTGATTGTTGAATTCTTGGATACGAACCACGCATATCCGATACTACTCCACAAATACATATCTACCACATAGTGATCCTTGATATGAGATTGTTTGTCAGACGAACCTTTATGCCTTGTATAACAGAAGACCGTTCCTTGTAACCTTTGCACCCTAGGTCTTCTATACTTTGATTCTTTCCTTGAATTGGAAGTCAATCTTCTTATTTACCTTATTATACCTTTCTGGTATTGTGAATCACCTAATACTTCAAGATAAATGTTGTTTATGATTCAGTTTACTGAATTACATTGTTTATCATGTTATTATTATAGAATTGGATTGTTTTTAAATATGGACCAGATTCGTGGTCAGACCAGATTCATGGTCGTATTGGGCCAATATGTGCCTTGGTTCCAGTATATAGAGCAAAGCTGGGAGCCTTGCTCAGGGTTAGTGCGTGAGTGATCAGCAGCCTAACCTTGGTTTTTAAAATAAAAGTGAATACCCAATTCTAATCATTGCTTATCAGGAAACTTAATTCCCTATATCACTTCAATTGATCATTATTCAATATCAGTGTTGTCATTATGACTTGCTGAGCTAGTTAGCTCACTCTTGCGAATATGTTTATGTTCTTTTTCAGTTAAAAAGGAATTTGGTTATGGCGAGGAACCCCGGTCGAGTGTGCCAGCTAGGTTTACAGGTTGAAGTGGAAGAAGCTTACAGAAGTTGTGTGGCTTAGTGTATGCTAAAAGTTTGTAATAAAGTTTGAGTTCAAATGTAAGATAAATAAATTTGAGATTTGGTACGTTTGTAATAAATAAGGTTGTGGCTTGTGGATATACTTTACACCGTTGCGATCCTTGATTATGGTAAGTAGGGTCATTGCATATATTATTATATTTATAAACAGGTTTAAATATGATGTATGTATGTGTTGTGGGCCCTAAACTTCTGACCCGGGTTTGGAGGGTGTCACAAAGGATGCATTCTTCTTCGTCCTCGGTGCCATCTAACACTATTTTATTTTCCGTGTACGCTGACTTGAGGCTTCAGTTTGATAGGATCCAAGGGAAGTACGACCGACTCATGGAGCGACTGGATGTAGCTTTTCAGGATGATACTCGACTTAAGGAGGAACCTAAGGCACAGTTGATTGCGAGACTTGAGTCCTTGACGTAGTTCGTTAACACTAAGCTCGGGGAGATGCCAGCACACTATGACCGCAGCAGCCAGTACACCATCCAGATGGTAGAAGATGAACTTCAGGGCATTGTGAAGGTACTTCAGGGAGAGCAGTGGGAAGAGATCCCGATAGCTCGAGATGACAACAAGGAGACCTAGGAAGATGACCGATAGGCCAAATTAGGAGCCAGACTTCCTATTTCCTTTCTAGCTGGCCACCCTTTATATTGATTGTATTTCTCGAACAATATCGTTTCCTTATTTCCTTTCAGAACTTTGATGTTGTTGACCTTTAAAATTTGAACCTTATTTTGGTTGCGTTGTAAGATAAGCTTTGTTTTAATAATTAATGCACTATCATATCGCTTCAATTTCGCTTTCATTTCTAGAATTGTATAACACCTTTATTGCTAACAATTGAAATCTGAATGCATATGACCCCTCAGTTTCGTAATACCTTGACTTCAAAATGATACCCTGTTGTGGATATGTTGTGAACTTGATGATTTCATTAACAAAACACCTTAGTAGATTTTACTTAGTGAAAAATGTAGCACTCGACGGATAAGGAATATAGTCCCGACGGATGACTCAATATAGTCCCGACGGATGATGATTAATTATCCATCGAGTGAGTAGCTTATTTAATAATGAGTGTGTAGCACATTTCTGCATACACCTTGTTTAAATTCTGTAGTAGCACTCAAGTCATGTTGACTTTAATTAGATATGAAGAATAGGTTGATTAATTGTACATAGATGATGTCTTGTAATTCTGCATAAATGAAATGAAGTCAAGTGCCAGATAGCTACCCGACGGATAAACAACAATGCCACTCGACAGATGATTAACAAGGCAACCCGATGGATGATCATGTACCTGACGGATAATCAATTCAAACATCTGTTGACAGTGACAACACAGTCACATGCGTCAAGTGTATGCAAAAGGAATGTGGAAGCCTATTCAACTGGGTTTTAGAGAACAAAGAAGCATTGCCATTTCCATGCTATTATGAAGATATTCAAAGATGCTGGAATAGAGTAATGAAGCAGCATAGTATTAGACTTGATAAGTTTTGTTTTATTATCTTGACTTATTACTTTGTAATCTTGGTGATATATAAACCAAGAAGTAGCAAATACAACAACAACAAGACTAAGAAAATTATCTCAGAGAAACATTTGTAAGCTGCATCCTTAGCATTTCTCTGTAAACTTAGTTGTTCATATTTGTAAGCAGCTGTGAGCTAATCTTGCTACACAGAATTCTCTTGATATAATATATATCTCTGGTGGATACATTCAAATCCACCAGAGAGTTTTTAAAGACTTGTGTGTTTTTAATTACTTTTGTTTTGATTTTACTAACTTTTTATTCCGCACTTTGCAAATTAAACACTTATATATTATTAAAATAGAACATTTTATATTTTTGAAAAAGGTTCAAGAATTCCATTCAACCCCCCTTCTGTAATTCTTGTTGCATTGTTAGGGACTAACAATTGGTATCAGAGCAAGCTCTTGAAGAACAAAGAGTTTAAAGATCACAACAAACAGCAAGATGAACAAGAAGGATGTTGGAATCAAGATTCCTTTTCTGGACAAAGAAAGTTACCATCATCGGAAGGTAAAAATATATCATCACTTACTTTCTCAAGATGAGGCTTATATAGATTGCATAGAGAGAGGCCCTCATGTACCAATGAGAGCTGCAACTGGAAATGAGCCATCAGTTCCCAAGCTAAGGCATGAATGGTCAGATCCTGTGTTACGACCGATATTTCTGTAATATTATTTGCGAACTCTGTATAATATTAGAGTCAATTATAAATATACTTATTAAATGTACATTTGTGTGAATGGAACTTGCTGCATTATTAATTGCTTTATTTAAAATATAAATTTTTCAAAGCGAAAGTTTTATTAATTGCTCTTATTTTTGATTTATAAAGAATATTCTTTACCATGGAAAATTTTCTTTTAAAAATTATTTCATTCAAAAATCACAAAATTGATTTCATAAATTTCTAAAAATCCGAGTTATTTTATGGTACAATTTTTATAATTTTTGAATCTTTATTTTATTTTATAAAAGTAAATCTTTGAAAATTAGTTGTTTAGTAATTAGCAATTTACATGAATACCCTTGCATTCAAATACCCACCAATTCAACTTGAACGGCTAAAAAGACAATTCCAACCCCACTAACTCTCATTTTTCTAGCCAAATTACCTCTTTGTCCTTGCATGCAAATTTACCAAACTTTTGCTAGATGGTTACTCTTGTCAATTACTAATTCCACTGACATTTAGTCAAATCAAAAGCATAAAAACAAGCACAAGTATCATGATCACTTCATTTTCACTCCACCACTTCACCCTCCCCTTTTTCTCCTCCCTCCCCCTCTCGGCTCCTCCCTCTCGGCCTTCCCATAGCTGAAGCCCCACCCCCTCTTTTCTTCATTTTTCATTCAAGCATCTATCTTCCATTCAAGTAAATGTTACTTCCTATATCTTGATCATTCATAATCCAAAAAGTTTCGAGTGAAAAACCTATGTTTTGACCTTGCATGGTGGTGTTTTGTTAAACTCAAAGTGAACACCTTTGATTCTTGTGAATCTAAGGTTTTCACCATGAGTTCTATTATCATAGGGATGAGAATGGCTAGACATGAGTGTGTTACACTTATGCAAATGTTGTTTTCACCCTCATCCATTCGGCCATGACTTGTTAGCAGCCGAATGGATAGTGTTTTGTTGCCTTGTTCAATTTTTGTGTGTTTTTGTGATAATAGCATGAATTTTGTAGTAAAAACTTGATAAAACCCTTTGCATGCTAAATGATCATTTAGTTATAGTCTATCTTAGGCTTGCATGTTGATTTTATGATAAAATTTATTATGGAAATCATATGATTTTGGTTTGTAAAATTCGAAGGCATGCATGCATGGAATCAACTCATGATTTTTGAAAGTTCTTGATCATTTGGATTGATAATTGTTAATAGGCTTTAATTTCAGTTTAGTTAAGATATTGATTTTGGATTTGTGCTCCTTGATATGTGATTTTAATTCGAATATATATATATATATATAAAGGATATAAGTTGTTATTTTTGAAAATTTGATGACTTGTAATTAGTGTATTGTGTTAACTTTTGTTTTTGCTATGTTGCACCTTAGGTAAGGATGATCTCCACTAAGCCAATATTGAGTGTAAGAAAGATAGTTCAGTAGATCTCCTTTGTTGAGGTTTGGTTTGGGTTTTTGGTTACTGTTTGGTTGAGTTTGTCAAGTGAGAATCATGGTGAAAGGAGAGCATTAGATTCTGCAGAAAATCAGTTTGGTAGCATGAGGTTTAGTGTGACGGCCTCAACCCCGGGGTCAGGAGTTGACGTCATCAACAACAACCATAAGATAAACAGTCCAATAATATGATTTAACTACGACCCCTTTACCAAGATCTTTGCCAGGTTTAAGTATGATTTAGGTTACAACTAACACAACCCAACTTACATCAATCATCCTGACGCAGCTAACTTAACACAGCAACTCAACAGACCATCCTTGGTCCAACACAACCATCTCAGAGGAGCCTGATACGAAAGGAACTGGAACTTTTCCTGACTACCGTGAAAGAATCTCCTAGGCATCTGCAATTCATATATAAAACATTCTGCAAGGGTGGGCAATCAATTGCTCAGCAGTACCACTATATGAATAACAAATAAAACAGTTTATAATAAAACAGTGATATGAACAGAGAGTATAGCTCATTTACAAAACATGTAAAACATTCATAAACTGGATACTCAAAACTAGCATGCTCTGTAAAACAACAACATCAATAGTGTGCTGTGCATAAGTACCAGAGAATAATTCTAGCATGCCATTTTCATTTTCAAATCCGCTATATCAACGATTCTTGCCCTTACGGGAATCACACAAAACCAAACCAGATACTTACGGATATGTGATGACAGCTGATCCGGCTATCGACACTGGACGGCTCTCACTGCCATCCTATATACCTGTTCCGGAACTCAGAGACTAGCTAGGTCTCTGACCTGCTGGACTAATCGGTTATATAGTGCGCACAATCGAATTAGCCTCTTACGCCACCTCAATAGGCCTACTCTGGCCCCAATGTATCCCATATCTGACCGTTTTATCCAGTTTTAAAAACACTTGTACCTATCTCATTTTCAAAATAATTTATTTAACCAGCACACATATAAAATCCAGTTCGCAAATCTTTCCCTTCGAGATAGGTACCTTTCGAAGTTACTTTTCCCCAAAACAATTTAAAAACAGTGATTTATAACTACAGGGGATACGTAACTTGAAACGTTTCTGTTCCATTACGAGAATAAAACATTTAGCTATTCATATGCACTGAACCATAAAAGAATGGTCAGGGGTACTTGCTTTGCAGAGCTTTACAACTGGTACTAATTGACTCTGAGCCGACTCAGACGCTCAGGCTTTATAACTTTACTATTTGACTATCCTGGATCCGACCTCAACGCTTAGGTCCTTCGCTTAGGAACCTCGCTGCGCTTGTCGACTGATCACTAGGTTATCTTTAGTTCGACTTCAATTCTTGAGTCCTTCGACTAGAACCTACAGAGCCGAAATACCCTACGTTAGACGTCTAGGTATGCTTGACATATCCTCAATAACACATCTACCCATTCGATATCAAACCCAACTCGTAATTATATACATTATAATAACACACACAATAATTAGGGTTCACGTTTTCAAAATCGGTTTAGTGTTCGTTCTCAGAAAATACGTATACTCGTAATTTTATGAAATCATGGTTATTGGGTTTTGACAGAACATTCATCTCAACATACAATCAGGTCTCGCATAATATATATATACTTATTTATACTCGTTCGACGTTCCGACAATTACAGGATCTGTCCCGAATTTCCGAATTTAATTTTCAAAAATTCGGGCAGCACCTCCTCTGCTTATCGGCCTACCAGTCGAACAACTCGACGTCAAATCACAACAACAAATCCACAATTAATCCAAATGCGATTCCCAACCTCCAATTCAACTCAATCAAAATTCCACACAATCCCAAGTTTCAACTTAAGTACACTTATTAATTATTATTCGTATTTCATATTTGTTTATTTTAAAATATTAGGACTCAGAATAATTCATCACGTCGGCTCGCCGACGGCGGTGAAATTTATTGGTGTCCGATATTATTCGGGTTTCCAAATAAACTTCGCCAATTAATTCTCGAATAATGAAAATAATCGTTCGAATAACCAACAAAATTTATTCAAATTTTCCAAAACAATTTGGAATAAATAATATAGTAATTATCGAATCAGTTTCATCATAAATCAGTGAAAAAAGAAAACCTGAAATTCGAACCAACCTCCAACTCACGCTCGCGCGTGGCCGGAAAGTAAGAATCAAACAACAATCAGAAAAACCAAAGGCGGCCAAACACTGAACATCGACCAGAGCAGCACGACAACAACGCACACAATACACACGCGCATACACCACATACGCCACCATCCCAGCCGGAAATCGGAGGAAGGCGGTGATGGAACTGAAAAGACAGGCGGAGCAACTTACCGGAGAGACAAGGAAGAACCACAGGGGGATAACGGGAAAGAATAACAGAAAAAGAAAAAGAAATGGATCCCGTATCCGATCGATTCAGCCCCCCCTGCGCGAATGTAAATATATGTATATATATTCTTGTGTTTTTGTTTCAATACAACAGAAATTAGTCAATCAGCAAATGCCACACTTCTGCTTATTTCACCAGCTTTTGACACGTTATATTTGAAGATAGATACGAAAATTTAGAGGCCTGACTTGCCCCGAAATTTGAAATTATTGGCCGAGGCGCCCTTGCAAACAATTTCGGAAAATTACGAAATTAGTCTTAAAATGTCACAAATATCCCGAAGTTTATAAAAACATAAATTCCGAAATTTTAAAACAATTTTTAAAATGCACTTTATACCCGCTTTTTAACAAATAACGAAACGACGCGCGGGTGAAACTAACTCCGAAAATTTCCAAAATAATTTTAAAAAATTCTCAGAATATTACGAACTTAATAAAATATAAGTTTCATTATTTTTGAAGATTTCCATAATTAAATAGGGATTTTACAATAAAACATACTCAGAAAATCATTTAAAGATAAATAATTAATGAAATATTGATTTCTCAATTTTATAAAGTCCCAAAAATAAATATTAAGATTATAAAGTCATAAAAACAACTTTAGAGACAATCCACATTTTTTACACGAATAATCTTGTATTTAAATCCACTTTTAAAAGTGAAAATAATTCAATACAAGTCCATAATTAATTACGAGGATAATTCCAGTACATCAAAAATCACACATACATAATAAATAACAACACATAGCTGACAGAAGCTATACACATATTTTGCTTATTTAATAATTCCATAATTACGTATTTAAATAATACAGAAATACACGAGTCGTTATATCCTTCCCTCCTTAAAAAGATTCTGTCCTCAGAATCTGACTTAACTAATTAAGTGAGGATATTTGTCAAACATATCTGACTTTAACTTTCAGGTAGACTCTTCTACTCAAGGATTTATTCATCGCATACTCACTATAGACATAAATTCATTACTAAGGACTCTCTCTTAACGATCTAGGATTTGGATCGATTATTTCACGCAGAATAAATTTGTATAAGAGCCCATTGGCTCCTAATCAACGACTTGGTTCGAATCAGATACTTATCGCCTTAATATTGACATGTGGAACACATTATATATATATATATATATATATATATATATATATATACTGCAACTGCGGCAGCCATGCCAACTCATGGCAACTATTCCTATATTTATCAATACCTCGAATGGTTCAACACAACTAGGATTCTACTTGTCCCTTCTATTCAAACTTTACCAATCTCTCTCAAAATGAAACTTTTTCCTGTACCACGATCCTAATTCTATATATTCATATTTTTTCGATGCAAATCCGCTTTTTCTCTTTGCATATCCCGAGTTGTTTCAACTCTTTCCTGAGTACACCAGCACACTCTTGATGTACTAAATTAATCCAGTACTTAACAATATCTCTACTCCCACTTTCTCTCAATAGAGGGAGGACTCATACTTATGTCCACACAACACTTCGCAAGGTAGTATTCTCTTACTAACAAGGTAACTATTATCATAGAAAACTTAATTCATGATAGGTGATTATCGCAGTTCACTTTTTAAACCCACCATATATATATTCTCCGCATGTCTTCTGTTGTCCGAATCATCTTCTCACTTTGATCCTCTGTGTAACACCCCCAAATCTGGGGTCGGGGATCCGGGTTGTCACGAGTTCCATTTCCCTTAATAACACCCAATCTTAATAAATAATCAACTACTCTGTACTGTGACCCCACAATAAACACACACACCACAAGTTATAGTCTCAGAGATGAATATCCAAAAATAATCACAAGTCGTTTTATTCCACAAATATATGCCAATACACCTTAAAAGGGTTTCTGAATAAATTTACATTTCTTTGCCATTATTACAATTCATAAATATACATAAATCTGGTACATCAAAAGTTAAAGCCTAGCCTATTGGTATTTCCTACCTCAGCTACAGTGACATCAACGCCTATAGGAAACTGCGGAACGTTTCCTATCCGCTCGCGAATTGGGAGCTTGGCCCTGTTCATCTTTTCTATCTGTTGTTGTGTGATGAAAGAAGAAAGCAAGGGTGAGCAGCAAGCCCACCAAAATAATATGTATAATGATTTACAGTATATGAGCCTTCTCATAGTACTCATGAAAGTCTTGGTCAAAAGAAATTGTAATATCCGGATATATCGTGTAATTATTTTTGCTATTATATAATTATTATGTGTGTTCAGTATCTATTCTATGAGCTAATTGTTAAGTGTTATCTGTACTTGAATATTCAAAAATAATATTAATTGAGTATTTTAATTTTTATATGTCCAAAATAAAATATAGATAATTGTCATATCTTTCTAATTATTTTTATGTTGGTTTATGGATTTATAAGAATCATATGAAATTTCTAAAATCTTTTTCCGGGTAATTAAAATCTATTTTATAAAAACGGGAACCAACCGACGTCAACCGTTGTTACGTTTTTGGAACCCGAAACTCTTTCGAGAACTCCTTCCTAACCTAATTGTAATATTCCGAGCATATTCCATGTTTCGACTTTTTCGATCCGGCTTACGGTTTGTCCTACGCGCGTCCCGGCGCAACATTTTCGATACAATATTCATTTCGGTAAATCAATAAAACCCGTATTTTCGATAAACGGGGGCTTTTTATTAAACTATCCCAATTATCACTTCGTAATACGTGTAACCAGGCGCTGAGACCAAGACCGTAGTACAAATTGTACTGATTTGGATAATTATCCCGAAAACCGATACCGTTTGGATCAGTTTTTACAAATAAACGTACCGTTTTATATCGGGAATGATCCAACGGGATACTAATTTTCCGTAATTATAAATAGCCTTTTACCGTATTTTATTTCGTATCAAAATTATTTGCAGATAGTTAATTATATAATTTTCAGAGAAAAGCCCTAATTTATTAAAACTGTTCTAAGAATCAAATAGCAAAATGAAGGCGTTACCGATCTCTGTTTTCAAAGCTTGAGTAACCAAAACGAAGGATTTGAGGTGTTCTATCAGATTCTGAGCTTTGTTTCACTGCAGAAATCAAGGTTATTTTTCTAAAAATTTATTTATTTTCGAATTTATTTTATTAAAAATATGAATTTTTGTTCGAATGATTGTTTGTATGATTTGATGATTGCATGTTGTAGAGCTTGTTTTCCTGATGATTTTCATATGTCATACGTCTAATTTGGAGTTCAATAACATGTTCAAATTTGAGTTTGATTTTCGAATTTCAAAATTAGGGTTTATAACCCGTATGAATGTTCTTAATTGAAATTTGGGGGTTTCTTATTCTGTGATAGATTGATATTGTGTTATAGTGGGTTGTGTTCTCTGTGAAATTTGCAATCTAGTCGTATAAGTTTCATGAACCAAAGAGGTCTGTAGAGAAGGGAGTTGTGTTTTGAAGTTTTCCGATGTTCGCCGGAAACTGGAAAACTTCACGGCCAAATTCCGGCCAACTCAGGGATTGTTAGGTTGTTTTGATTGCATGATTATATTCCTGGTAATTTGTAGATGTGATCTGGAGCTTGTGGTAAGGTGAAGAGGTCGGAATCGTGTTCTCCGGCGAACCCGACTGTTTTCCGGCGACGGGGTGTAAAATTGCAGTTTGGTCCCTGGACTTTTGGGGACGATACAGTTAGGTCCCTGAAGTTTCCAGACTTTGCAAATTTAGGATTCCTGTTTATAAAATGTTTAAAAATCATATTTCCTATTTATTTTTATTATAAAAATTCATTTTTAATTTTTGAAAATTCTAAAAATTATTATTTTAATTCTGAAAATTATTTTTAATTCACAAATAAATCTAAATTAATTAGTTAATTAATTTCAGTTAATTTATAATTGATTAATTGGTCAATTAATTCGAAAATTAATTGATTAATTGATTTAATTAATTATTAATTGATTTTAATTAGTTATTTAATTAGATTTAATTATTTAAAAATGATTTAAAAATTCTGAAAAATAGTTTTGAGCTTTAAAATATTATTCTAAATTATTTCCAAGGCTCGATAATTATTCTAAAATTATTTCGGAGCCAGAATGGGCCAACCGAACCCTGTTTATTAACCCGAAATTGATCCAACGACCCGTTTTAATTCCGAAAAATGTTTTAAAAATCATTTTAAATACCCGAAAGCATATTTATGACCCGAGACTTCTTTATAAATAATATATCATTGATTACGTGATGTATTATGTGCTACATGTGACTTGTTAATTGACTATCGGTCTATATATTCGGTGTTTACTTGATTATTGCATAACTTTCAATCCGTTAATCGGATTTGGGTAAAACGAAGGGTAGATAGAAGTATGTGTTGAATAGAATTCCATGAGTAAATTATTGATAGATGTTTATGATATGTGAGCAGAAGAGGCAAGACGTAGGAAAGGGAAACAGGTAGTTGAGGAGTAAAACGGTTGTGATTGGAAGCGAGTGCAGTGTAGTAAGCTAATACCAGGCAAGTGTTTTGAACTTTCTCGAGATATTGTAGTACTTGATAATCCTGTGATATTGCAAGTGCTTTGAAGCACGAAAACCTAAATCCTGATTTAAGTTATTGTTCTTGAGCCATGAACCATATTCTTTCTAAGCCATTGATTATTGTATACCCAAACAGGAACCACAAATCTACGATACTACTCCACAAATACATACAAACTAAATACCAAACACTGAAATGAACTATTATATACTCAACCCATGGTATCTTATACTTTGAAAGATCAAATCCTTGAAACCTTGAAACGTTGATTTCTTTGTTATCCAATTCTTTCATTACCCAGCATCCAAGCTTTTAAATTGCCTTATTGATCCTTACAAGGATTGAAACCCTTTCATTGTTAAACATTTATTGTTGTTAATGATTTCGGTTATTGTTTACTATTGCATATTATGTTATTATGTTAGAATTGGATTGTTTTTATAAAATTGTGGACCAGATTCGTGGTCAGACCATATAATGGTCAAGTTAGGCCAATGTGTGCCTTGGATCCAGTAGTTAGAGCAATGCTGTGTGCCTTGCTCGGGGTTAGTGCGTGACTGATCAGCAGCCTAACCTTGGTTTTTAAATTAAAAGTATAATATCCAATTCTAAATCATAATCCATTGTTCACTTGATATCATAAACATATTCACCTGATGATCATTATTCTCAGTTTTATCATTGTGACTTGCTGAGCTAGTTAGCTCATTCGTGCGATGTTGTTTATATTCTTTCCGGTTAAAAAGGAACCAGTTGGTAAAGAGGATCCCCAGTCCAGCGCGAGAGCTAGGGGTTCAGGTTGAGAAAGCTGAGCTAGTAGGCTTCTTTTGGAATAATTTAAGTTTGTAAAAGTTTGTAATAATTTTTAATACTCAGTTTGAGTTTGAAATAGTTGGGATTTGAACGGTTTGTAATATATTAGTGTGTTTGGCTTGTGTGCATACTATAACCTGTTGCGGTCCGTGGTGGTTGGTAAGTAGGGTCACTGCATATATTATTATTATCTTTATTATTGTTATAAGCAGGTTATAAATAAGGTGTATGTGTGGACCCCAAACTTCTGACCCGGGTTTGGAGGGCGTCACAGGTTTGGTATCAGAGCTACAGGTTATAAGTCACTGACACAACCCTAGGTTAACGGGAATGGGTAAAGGGTTAGGATTAGAAGTAAGGCATAGGATGATAGAACGTTGAGAGGTTGAGTGTTTCAGTATATCAGATATTAGTATAGTTCGTGTTATGGTATGAGATTCTTATATTGCGATATGATTTTAGATAGCAGTGATGGCCGACTCTTTTATTCCCGTATCAGCTGATCACTCAGAGCCTTCAGTTGGAGCACCAGCATCGGATCCACGTCCTATTATTCTACCAGCATTGGCTATTCTACCTCCACCTGTGTTGCAGCCCATACCACTGCAGGCTATTCCACCTCCAGGCATGAGGCCACCTGTCAGAGGACCCCCACCAGCTGAGTCAGATTCCACTGGGCATTCAGTAGCGAGTGCCCCATTCCAGTCTACATTGCCCCCAGTTCCTTATTACCGGTATGAGGCTCTTCTACTGGAGCGTGATTTCTTGTTGGCTCAGATTAGAGAGTTACAGCATATCATTAGGACTACAGATGTTGATCGTGGTGTGAGGGAGCTTCGAGAGGAGATTCATGTGACACGGAGGGTTCTTGAGGCTAGGCTACATGGAGCTACACTACCTGGCAGAGGCCCTGATGTACTGCTGGGCTGGGCTACTGAGGTGATGGAGGACTTTGAGAGGCTGGCAGGACCAGAGTTTCCTTGGAGTTGAGTTAGAGATTTTGAGATGGAGATGCTGAGCAGTGTTGTATGGTTATATAGTATGTACAGTAGTGTGTAGTGTGTATCAATAGACTTTTGAGTTGTATTTATAGACTAGCGATGCTGACTAGTGAGTAGGTTGTTGTACCCTTTTTGCTTTTACTTCTGAAGCATCTTTATGCTTGTACTACCCTAAAACTTTTGATCTATATATATCAGTACCTTTTTCCTTTCCGGCACTGTCATTTATTTTATTGCACCTGTTTTACCTTACCTTATTTATTGCACCAGTTATACCCTGTGATACCATGTACCCTGTTTCCATAACTGTTTATATTCTGTAAAGAAGCATGCAATTTACTTAGTTACAACTGTTTTCAGAAAGAGATATTCCTGTTTTACAAAAAAAAATTATGCAAATATTTGATACAAAAGCTAAATAAATTGATTGATTCTTTACAGAAAATGCCTCCCAAAAGAAATACCTGCACCAACACCCAGAATGAAGAAACCAACAACAATAACAATCAAGATGATACAAACTCGAATGTGAACCCAGGACCTATGGACCCAGCAATAGCCCAGATTTTTCAAATCTTGGCCCAACAAACAGTTCACCTGGCACAACAACAACAAAGACAGACCAATCCCCAGGTAACCTTCAAAACTTTTCAGGCAATAAACCCACCAGAATTCAAGGGTTCCTTAGAGCCAATTAAAGCAAATGTTTGGTTAAAGGAAATAAAGAAGGCATTTGCCTTAGTGAAAGTAAAGGAAGAACAGAAGGTTGAGTTTGCAAGTTACTATTTGAAGAATGAGGCCACCTATTGGTGGGAAATGGTGAAGACATTGGAAGGCACAGATGTTATTAGTTGGGAAAGGTTCAAGGAATTGTTTTTAGAAAAGTATTTTCCTCAGTTTGTTCAGGATCAAATGGAGCTGAAGTTTTTAGAGTTAAAGCAAGGGAATATGTCGGTAACAGATTATGAGGGTAAATTTGAGGAATTGTCAAGGTATGTGCCGTCGTATGTTGATACTGATAGAAAGAAAGCTAAGAGATTCCAGCAGGGTTTGAAACCATGGATCAGGGGGAAGGTAGCTATTTTTGAATTGGAGACTTATGCAGGAGTAGTACAGAAGGCTATGATCGCAGAGACGGAGAGTGAGATGTTCCAGAAGGAAAAGGAAAGCAAGAAAAGGAAAATTGAAGGAAGTGAGGGTCAGTCACAAACAGGGAAGTTTCCAAATTTTAAGAAGGGCAAGTTTCAGCCAGGGAGAAATTTTAATTTCAAGAGACAAAATGTAGGAGACGGAGGCCAGGGCAATCGTTCAGCTAATGTGAATCAACCGAATCAGTTGAGATTAACTTTTCCAGATTGTCAAGTATGTAGAAAGAAGCATGGAGGAGTTTGTAGCAAGTTGAATGTGGTATGTTTTAAATGCAACCAGAAAGGGCACTATTCAAGGGAGTGCCGAAATCAGCCAACAAATAAGGATCAGTCTATCCGGAATCCAGCAGTGAAGGTTCCAGTCATTGGATTTACATGCTTTAAATGTGGGAAGCCAGGACATATGGCCAGGGATTGCAAAACACCAGCCCCAGTTAGTAATGCATTGAGAATTATGGGATCTACCCCAATAGTGAATGAGACTCCAAGGGCTAGAGTTTTTGACATGTCGGTGAAGGATGCGATCCAGGATACGGATGTCGTGGCAGGTACGCTTAATATGAATTCTTTATGTGCCAAAGTGTTAATAGATTCGGGAGCAACTCGATCGTTTGTTTCACAAGATTTTGTTAGTGAATTAAACTGTCCAGTTGAGTGCTTAAATGAAATAATGACTGTGGAATTAGCAAATCAACAACGTGTAACTGTGAACCAAGTTTGTGGAAATTGTGAGATTGAGATTTCTAGTAGTAAGTTTTGTGTAGATTTGATACCATTTAAGTTAGGAGAATTTGATGTGATATTAGGGATGGATTGGTTATCTAAGCATGATGCTCAGATAGATTGTCGAAATAAGAAAGTAATGGTGAAAATGCTAGACGAAAGAATAGTAACGTTCAAAGGTCAGAAACAAGTAAAGAAGTTCTTAACAATGATTCAAGCCAAGAAGTTACTACGACAAGGATGTGAGCATTTCGTAGCATATGTGATCGACAGAAGTTAGGAGCCAGCAAAACTTGAAGATATTCCAGTAGTGAATGAATTTCCAGACGTATTTCCCGACGAGTTACCAGGACTTCCTCCAGATAGAGAAATTGAATTTGCGATCGACTTAGCACCTGAAACAGAACCAGTATCCAAGGCCCCATACAGAATGGCGCCTGTTGAGATGAAAGAGCTAGCAAAGCAATTGCAGGAATTGTTAGAGAAAGGAGTAATTAGACCCAGCGTATCCCCGTGGGGAGCCCCGGTATTATTTGTCAAGAAGAAAGATGGAAGCATGAGACTGTGCATCGACTATAGGGAGCTCAATAAGTTGACGATCAAGAATAAGTATCCGTTACCCAGAATTGATGATTTGTTTGACCAATTGAAGGGAGCCAAGTACTTCTCCAAAATTGATTTAAGATCGGGATATCATCAACTGAAGATCAAGCCAGAAGATATACCAAAGACAGCTTTCAGAACAAGGTATGGACATTACGAGTTTTTAGTGATGTCTTTTGGATTGACCAACGCCCCAGCAGCGTTTATGGACCTGATGAACAGAATTTTCAAAGAGTATTTGGATAAGTTTGTTATTGTGTTTATAGACGATATTTTAATCTATTCCAAGACGGAAGAGGATCATGCGGAACATGTGAGAACGGCTTTGGAGATTTTAAGGAAAAAGAAGTTATATGCTAAATTCTCGAAGTGTGAGTTTTGGCTACAAGAAGTTCAGTTCTTAGGACACATAGTCAGTAACGAAGGGATCAAAGTGGACCCGGCAAAGATCGAGGCAATTACGAATTGGGAGAGACCGAGAACACCCACTGAGGTAAGAAGTTTCTTGGGATTGGCAGGATATTATCGACGATTCGTTCAGAATTTCTCAAGGATTGCCACACCATTAACAAAGCTTACACGAAAGAATGAAAAGTTTATATGGAACGACAAGTACGAAGAAAGTTTTCAGGAGTTGAAGCGAAGATTAATTACGACACCTGTTTTGTCACTTCCAGACGATCAAGGGAATTTCGTAATTTATAGCGATGCTTCTCATAAAGGATTAGGATGTGTTCTTATGCAGCACGACAAGGTGATTGCTTATGCGTCAAGGCAATTGAAACCACACGAACAAAAGTATCCTACTCATGACTTGGAGCTAGCAACTATAGTTTTTGCTTTGAAGATTTGGAGACATTATTTGTATGGAGAAAAGTGCGTGATTTTTACGGATCACAAAAGCTTAAAGTACATATTCACATAAAAGGAACTTAATATGAGGCAAAGGAGATGGTTAGAGTTGATCAAAGACTATGATTGCTCGATTAATTATCATCCCGGTAAGGTGAACGTGGTGGCAGACGCGTTAAGTCGGAAAGAAAAGTTAAATGAGTTATCGGTACCTGAAGATATATATAAGGAATTTCAGAAATTGGAATTGGAAATTAAAGTTTGCAAACCTGAGGAAGCGAAAATGTACAGTATGACTTTCCAGCCGGAGTTGTTGGAGAAAATAAAGAAATGTTAGGAAAATATAATGGATCAATATATAAATCGTTTGGTAGGTGAAGAATTATGCACGCAGAAGGATGATCAAGGCATTTTGAGATTTTCATCTAGAATTTGGATTCCACCGGTGACGGAGTTAAAGAATGAAATTTTACAAGAAGCACATAGTTCAAGATATTCCATCCATCCAGGGAGTACCAAAATGTACAGAGATTTAAAGAAGAATTATTGGTGGCCAGATATGAAGAGGGAAATTGCGGAATGGGTTAGCAAATGTTATACCTGTCAGAGAGTTAAAGCAGAACATCAAAGACCAAGCGGATTGCTACAGCCATTGGAGATTCCAGAGTGGAAATGGGAACATATTACCATGGATTTCATAGTCGGATTACCAAGGACAGGGGCTAATCATGATGCCATTTGGGTTATAGTGGATAAACTTACCAAGTCAGCTCATTTTCTGCCTATAAATGAAAGATTTTCGCTCGACAAGTTAGTCCATATGTACTTGAAAGAAATTGTAGTTCGTCATGGAGTTCCAGTGTCTATCGTATCTGATCGAGATCCAAGGTTTAATTCAAGATTCTGGAAGAGTTTTCAAGAATGTTTGGGAACAAGACTGAATATGAGTACAGCTTATCACCCCCAAACGGATGGCCAAAGTGAAAGAACGATCCAGACAATCGAGGATATGTTACGTGTTTGTGCGATTGATTTCAAAGGAAGTTGGTACGAACATTTACCTCTGGTAGAGTTTGCTTACAATAACAGTTATCATGCCAGCATTGAAATGCCACCCTATGAAGCCCTTTATGGACGCAAATGTAAATCTCCAATATATTGGGACGAAGTAGGAGAACGCAAGATACTTGGACCTGAACTGGTACAGCAGACAAAGGAAGTTGTTGAACTTATCTAGAAAAGATTAACAGCCGCTCAAGATCGTCAGAGGAAATATGCAGACCAGTCAAGGAAAGACATGGAATTTGAAGAAGGAAGCTTGGTATTACTGAAAGTATCACCATGGAAAGGACTAACGAGGTTTGGAAAGAAAGGGAAGCTAAGCCCAAGATATGTCGGACCTTTTGAGATCCTAAAGCGCGTTGGCAAAGTAGCTTACGAATTGGCGTTACCTCCGCACATGGAGCACATTCACAATGTTTTTCATATATCGATGCTCAAGAAATATAATCCAGACTCCAGGCATGTAATAGAATATGAGCCAATAGAACTTCAAACAGATTTATCATATGTAGAGAGTCCAATAGAGATTCTAGAGGAAAGGGAGAAAGTATTAAGAAATAAAGTGATAAAGTTAGTAAGAGTATTGTGGAGAAATCCAAAGGTTGAAGAGTCAACCTGGGAGTTAGAAAGTGATATGAGAGAAAAATACCCTCATTTGTTTTCTTAGATATTCTGAGGACAGAATCCTTTTAAGGGGGGAAGGATGTAATATCCGGGATATATCGTGTAATTATTTTTGCTATTATATAATTATTATGTGTGTTCAGTATCTATTCTATGAGCTAATTGTTAAGTGTTATCTGTACTTGAATATTCAAAAATAATATTAATTGAGTATTTTAATTTTTATATGTCCAAAATAAAATATAGATAATTGTCATATCTTTCTAATTATTTTTATGTTGGTTTATGGATTTATAAGAATCATATGAAATTTCTAAAAAAAAATTCCGGGTAATTAAAATCTATTTTATAAAAACGGGAACCAACCGACGTCAACCGTTGTTACGTTTTTGGAACCCGAAACTCTTTCGAGAACTCCTTCCTAACCTAATTGTAATATTCCGAGCATATTCCATGTTTCGACTTTTTCGATCCGGCTTACGGTTTGTCCTACGCGGTTCCCCGCGCAACATTTTCGATACAATATTCGTTTCGGTAAATCAATAAAACCCGTATTTTCGATAAACGGGAGCTTTTTATTAAACTATCCCAATTATCACTTCGTAATACGTGTAACCAGGCCCTGAGACCAAGACCGTAGTACAAATTGTACTGATTTGAATAATTATCCCGAAAACCGATACCGTTTGGATCAGTTTTTACAAATAAACGTACCGTTTTATATCGGGAATGATCCAACGGGATACTAATTTTCCGTAATTATAAATAGCCTTTTTACCGTATTTTATTTCGTATCAAAATCATTTGCAGATAGGTAATTATATAATTTTCAGAGAAAAGCCCTAATTTCTTAAAACTGTTCTAAGAATCAAACAGCAAAATGAAGGCGTTACCGATCTCTGTTTTCAAAGCTTGAGTAACCAAAACGAAGGATTTGAGGTGTTCTATCAGATTCTGAGCTTTGTTTCACTGCAGAAATCAAGGTTATTTTTCTAAAAATTTATTTATTTTCGAATTTATTTTATTAAAAATATGAATTTTTGTTCGGATGATTGTTTGTATGATTTGATGATTGCATGTTGTAGAGCTTGTTTTCCTGATGATTTTCATATGTCATACGTCTGATTTGGAGTTCAATAACATGTTCAAATTTGAGTTTGATTTTCGAATTTCAAAATTAGGGTTTATAACCCATATGAATGTTCTTAATTGAAATTTGGGGGTTTCTTATTCTGTGATAGATTGATGTTGTGTTATAGTGTGTTGTGTTCTCTGTGAAATTTGCAATCTAGTCGTATAAGTTTCATGAACCAAAGAGGTCTGTAGAGAAGGGAGTTGTGTTTTGAAGTTTTCCGATGTTCGCCGGAAACTGGAAAACATCACGGCCAAATTCCGGCCAACTCAGGGATTGTTAGGTTATTTTGATTGCATGATTGTATTCCTGGTAATTTGTAGATGTGATCTGGAGCTTGTGGTAAGGTGAAGAGGTCGGAATCGTGTTCTCCGGCGAACCCGACTGTTTTCCGGCGACGGGGTGTAAAATTGCAGTTTGGTCCCTGGACTTTTGGGGATGATACAGTTAGGTCCCTAAAGTTTCCAGACTTTGCAAATTTAGGATTCCTGTTTATAAAATGTTTAAAAATCATATTTCCTATTTATTTTTATTATAAAAATTCGTTTTTAATTTTTGAAAATTCTAAAAATTATTATTTTAATTCTGAAAATTATTTTTAATTCATAAATAAATCTAAATTAATTAGTTAATTAATTTCAGTTAATTTATAATTGATTAATTGGTCAATTAATTCGAAAATTAATTGATTAATTGATTTAATTAATTATTAATTGATTTTAATTAGTTATTTAATTAGATTTAATTATTTAAAAATGATTTAAAAATTCTGAAAAATAGTTTCGAGCCTTAAAATATTATTCTAAATTATTTCCAAGGCTCGATAATTATTCTAAAATTATTTCGGAGCCAGAATGGGCCAACCGAACCCTGTTTATTAACCCGAAATTGATCCAACGACCCGTTTTAATTCCGAAAAATGTTTTAAAAATCATTTTAAATACCCGAAAGCATATTTATGACCCGAGACTTCTTTATAAATAATATATCATTGATTACGTGATGTATTATGTGCTACATGTGACTTTTTAATTGACTATCGGTCTATATATTCGGTGTTTACTTGATTATTACATAACTTTCAATCCGTTAATCGGATTTGGGTAAAACGAAGGGTAGATAGAAGTATGTGTTGAATAGAATTCCATGAGTAAATTATTGATAGATGCTTATGATATGTGAGCAGAAGAGGCAAGACGTAGGAAAGGGAAACAGGTAGTTGAGGAGTAAAACGGTTGTGATTGGAAACAAGTGCAGTGTAGTAAGCTAATACCAGGCAAGTGTTCTGAACTTTCTCGAGATATTGTAGTACTTGATAATCCTGTGATATTGCAAGTGATTTGAAGCACGGAAACCTAAATCCTGATTTAAGTTATTGTTCTTGAGCCATGAACCATATTCTTTCTAAGCCATTGATTATTGTATACCCAAACAGGAACCACAAATCTACGATACTACTCCACAAATACATACAAACTAAATACCAAACACTGAAATGAACTATTATATACTCAACCCATGGTATCTTATACTTTGAAAGATCGAATCCTTGAAACCTTGAAATGTTGATTTCTTTGTTATCCAATTCTTTCATTACCCAGCATCCAAGCTTTTAAATTGCCTTATTGATCCTTACAAGGATTGAAACCCTTTCATTGTTAAACATTTATTGTTGTTAATGATTTCGGTTATTGTTTACTATTGCATATTCTGTTATTATGTTAGAATTGGATTGTTTTTATAAAATTGTGGACCAAATTCGTGGTCAGACCATATAATGGTCAAATTAGGCCAATGTGTGCCTTGGATCCAGTAGTTAGAGCAATGCTGTGTGCCTTGCTCGGGGTTAGTGCATGACTGATCAGCAGCCTAACCTTGGTTTTTAAATTAAAAGTATAATATCCAATTCTAAATCATAATCCATTGTTCACTTGATATCATAAACATATTCACCTGATGATCATTATTCTCAGTTTTGTCATTGTGACTTGCTGAGCTAGTTAGCTCATTCCTGTGATGTTGTTTATATTCTTTCCAGTTAAAAAGGAACCAGTTGGTAAAGAGGATCCCCAGTCCAGCGCGAGAGCTAGGGGTTCAGGTTGAGAAAGCTGAGCTAGTAGGCTTCTTTTGGAATAATTTAAGTTTGTAAAAGTTTGTAATAATGTTTAATACTCAGTTTGAGTTTGAAATAGTTGGGATTTGAACGGTTTGTAATATATTAGTGTGTTTGGCTTGTGTGCATACTTTAACCTGTTGCGGTCCGTGGTGGTTGGTAAGTAGGGTCACTGCATATATTATTATTATCTTTATTATTGTTATAAGCAGGTTATAAATAAGGTGTATGTGTGGACCCCAAACTTCTGACCCGGGTTTGGAGGGCGTCACAGAAATGAACCAAGTTTGATACCTTAATGCGATGACGTCGCAAAATATTCAGTATATATACATATATACTTTTCAAAATCTTGGAAGTCCTCTTCCATGTATAATATACACAGAGTTGCAGTTTATACTGTATAAAACTATCATTGCAAGGTGATCTCATATATCTAACCTTGTCTCAATGTTTTTCTGAAAATCTTTGACATGCATAAGATAATCATTTACTAGATATAAGTTTAAAAGATGAAGTTACAAGATACTCCAATATACTTATATCTTTTCCAAATACTACTTGAACTACCACCGTTCAAGTTATAATTAGTTCAAAAGTTCATCACATAGATGAGACTACAAGATAATACTTGAATAGATTCAATCTTTAAAATATCATTAAAATAAAATGAAGTTATGAGATACTTCATTTGATGCACACATCAATTTGAAAACTTGACCCTGCCAACACTCAACAATCGCCCAACCGTAGCCTTTCTATTGAAGTGCTCTGGGTAGTGTTGCAGAAATATCCAATTGGATGATGAACTCATTACGGGAGTTTGCCGTGCCAGGAAGACCACTTACGATGATCAGTCGTAGTAGTACAACCCCACCATTTTCTACATGTAGAGGAGAACCTGTCAGATTTACTTGTCAACCGAACACTGAACTCCTAAGGAATGGACCGCCTTAGCAGAACTTCCAGGCCATTATGGGCCAATATAATAAGGCTGGGCCGGCGCCACTCGACCACTTATGCCACTCCTAGTTCAGATGAAATCCATGACTCTGAAACATAAAGCTCGTCCCCCCTTTCCCCAAGTAGAAACTTGTTGATACGGCTCCACCAAGAAGTCGTATCTAGTTGGAAAGGAAAACTCACCGATATTTCCCAGGCGATGCCTGTTAATGGATTAACTTGTTCCAAGAATTTTACTTCCCGAGTGTTGGGTAAGTAATCAAAATTCTTTTATCAAGACAGCAACCTTGTTGCGAATATAAAACACACCACAGAGCCGGATCCCTCAGGTTTTGAGCGAGTATTTAAATCCCCTTCGAAAGGAGGATATTAAATATAAAAATGGGTTTTGGGATCCGCTCTAACTTTTAAAAATCATTTTGAAGACTCGCAAAACATTTTTGAGAATGTTCGGAGTGATGCTGATTTAACAAAATAAATCAGTCCCAATATATTAGAAAATATCTGAATATTATTATTTAAATAATATTCCCATAAAGAATAATCTTTATAAAATAATTGAAGTAGAAGTTTTAAAACTTATACTTGAAATGAATATTAAATAACCAAAGATATACTTATACGAAGGTACTATCTTTATTTGAATAATCAAAAGTGAGTTTGATTATCGACACCTTATTCTTTAATAAAATAAAGAATATATCTCAGCAAATAATCGGAGTCATAGATCCTCAAATGAATATTCAAATAATATTCAATAAATAAAATAAGCTCAGTCATAAGCCCTCGAATGAATATTCGAAATAATATTCATTAAATAATATAAAGTTATCGAATAAACCTTATTCAATTAATAGTTTTGAAAACTATAACCATATATATATATATATATAAAATGTACTCGGGATCCTCGACTCCCGATTTTAGAAAATGTTTTCACCTTTGGGTCCCTATACTAAGGGTATATGCAAATTACCGCTATTCTCTAGCATAGGTATTATCAACTAAACCAACAAATATATATGGCAAGAATACGAAACAGGCATGCATATGTACCATATCACATGCTACAATATATCGCAAGAATTTGCTAATTTTAACCATCATGCATCTATCACAAGATAATGCATATACAAGTGTATACATCACAACAACAGTATAACGGATAGAAAACTTGCCTGAGCGACTGGGGGTTACAATGGCTCGGGACGAGTCTGGTAACCTATAAACAACAAGTAAGTTGGAATTAAACCAAAGTCACTTGTAAATCTATACTTTAACCAAATTAGACTCTAACTCTCGTTTTGCGCTTACTGATTCTCTTAAGTCACTCGAGTACCCTCGGCTCCACCATTTTTAATAAATTACCCATTATGAGTTTTAGGGCGATTCTTTCGCAAGTATCTTACCAACTGCCTATTACACCTTACATAAATGTTTCATACTTCAATTAGTCCTTTAAGGTCTTTAACCTATGTTTCAAAGTAAGGCGAGGGGTAATGTTTCGTTCGTGAAACGTCGTTACTTAAAACGGCCGTTTCTCCTAAACCGTTCATCGGAATCAAACGAACCACATATCAAAACGAAGCTCGTAACATGAAATATCTAAACATGGAAATGGTCAAAACCTAGCAGGGAGTTCTCGGGTCCTAATGTTATGTACAAAATCAGTCTAAAGTAAATCGGACATTACGACGGCTATGTTTACGCGATTTTCCAATTTCATACCATTCCAATTCAATCATCAAACAACCCCAATCCATTCATACAATCAAAGTCCATCCATATCACATTACAACAGCCCCAATCAACTCATTATTAACACTTATACTAGTTCCTAAAACTTGAATTTAAACTATACTAAATCCTTTAACCAAACCATAAGATTTCAATATTTCATTCACCACCATTCCAACCCAACTCTAAACCAACCATCATTAAGCTACTCTATTATCATAACAACCAAAATCATCCTAATATACCAAGTAAAGCTAGGGTTTGGAGATGATATACCTTCCTTGAAGTGGTGTGAGTAGCTAGGAAGCCTTGAGGAGTCTTAGGGATGCTTGGATCTTAAAGGAAAAACAAGAAAAATCAAGTTAAAAACCTTGAAATCACTATTCATTGTCTTCCTCATTGATTTCTTGGAGAAGATTGAGAATGAATTAGAGGCTTAAACTCATAAGATAGCCATAACTATACAGAAGGAATACTAGAGAATTATCTTACCAATTTAGGAAGCTTGGATCTTGGATTTTGAAAATCTTCTCTTTGAAAAATAGGAAAAGCCGAGAGCAAATATTCTTGGTGAAGAGAATACAATTTTTTTTTTTTGATGAAATGATTTGCTTTGGCTTGGTGGATGTAGTTTTGTTTTTGTTTTAGTTAATTACCTTATTAACCTTGTCTTTGTGTGGTTATAAACCAACCACATCTCCTTCTCCTTATGTCATGCTTATGTCATCATGTGATGTCATCCTCCCCTCTTTGTCCTCTTCTCATTGGTTGGCTGACATCATCCCCTCTAATCTCTTTGATTAACTTCCTAATTGTTTGCCTAATGACCGCTGATCTGTTATACGGTTCGCTTAACTTTCATTTTCGTTTATCGTTTGAGGGATCATAACCGGGATCTTATTACTTAGGTTCCCTTAACCTTTCTCAATATATTATATTCCTTTTATGACCCTCTCTTATAATCCTTTAATTTAAATCCTTTTCATCCAGTTACCTTATACTCAATTCCTTCCGTATCTAGTGGATTTTCGGGAAAAATCAAAGTGTTCGGAATTGGATTCTGACGATCTTTACATACACTTATTTACCCTATAGAGTACCAATAAAATCTCAGAATATCTATAACAAAACCCCTACATAGTGTGGCATGAACAGTTTTCTTATTCAGCAATATCAGCAAAAACACTATTCATAAGGGTAACAAAGAGTTCAAAATTTTGGGGTTATTACAGTCTCCCCTCCTTAAAAGGATTCCGTCCCGGAATCAGATAGAAAACAAATGGGGGTACCTTTCTAGCATTGCACTTTCTAACTCTCAAGTAAATTTTCCCACATTGTGGTTCTACCATCAAACTCTGACTAGTTTGATAACCCTTCTCCTAAGCACTTGTTCCTTTTCAATCTATAACCCTTCCTGGTTGCTCCATATAGGTTACGTCTGGTTGCATGCCTATGTGCTCATATGCCCCTATTTATCTGGCATCCGAATTATACTTCCTTAACATTGATACGTGGAACACGTTATGACTTGCTACATGTTCGGGGGTAGGGCTAGCTCATATGCTAACTTCCCAAAACGTCTTAATATATCCAAGGGTCCAACAAATTGTAGACTTAGCTTTCCTTTCTTTCCGAACCTCATCAATCCTTTCCAAGGGATACCTATAACATAACTAGGTCCCCTATTTCATACTCTTTGTCCTTTTGAGTCAAATCAGCATACCTCTTATGTCCATCTTGGGTTACTACCAGCCGTCCTCTGATTAGATCTATTATATCCCTGGTCCTTTAGACTACTGCGGGTCCGAGCATCTTGCGCTCTACAACTTCATCCTAACATAAGGGAGATCGACATTGTCTTCCATCAAGGATCTCATAAGGCGATACCTCGATACTGACATACGATCGATTATCGTGAGATAACTTAATCTGCGTTAAGTGATCATTCCAAATTCTTTCAAGTCTATTGCACCGGCTCTCATCATAGTTTCTAGCATTATAGCTTTTGCTTCTCACTACCCATTCTTTTCCAGTTCGTAATCGCTACTACCTTCCGTTCCTAATATTATACTGGTTATACTTTTGCTCATTAGCGTTCTATAACCTTTTAATAACCTCGTCAACCTTAGTATCACGAATGTGTTTCCATTCCGAATACCACCACAACTTTACTACTCCTTTTTCAGCTGCTTCTATCTTTGAAAGCTTGATCCATCATATAGAAGTAAAAGAATTCATTGAGAGATCACTATGATCATGAACACTTGTTATATCGCATAGTTAGTACAGAAGGTGGCCAGCCTTTAGTACTTGACAAGCAATTAAACAATAGCTGGTATCCTACTCGGCTTCTATCACACAGATAGATAGTCATTCGGCAATACCTCCCCTTCTGGAAGGGTTGTTCTTCTCAGTTTATATGAAATGAAAAGAAGAGAAAAGAATGAATTGAAGAGAATTGTATATTTGAAAAAAAATATCCTGCCACAAAATATCTGGCTTGGAACCTACCTCTGAACTATAGAGGTTTGTCATAGGAGAACAAAACATATATGTATACATATCAACATCAAGTATTATAGCATCGTATTTCACATGCCTAAATATTTTTGCTATTCCATCCATCATTCTATGGACCCATGCTCTTCCTCGAGCTTATACACAATTACCTTTGAAACTCCCTCGATATCGAAAATCGAATCTGGGATCTCATTCTAGACATCATCGTTACTAGAATCCTATGCTTGCACCGCAACCTTCCTCATATAGTAATACGACTCTCTTTTCATAAGAGGGAATAAATATTCAATAGGTAGATACTCTACTTAATTAGTCTATCAATGATAACTTATACACTACCACGACCCGATTAGTTGTACTCAATCTCAACATCCATTCCAATACAACTCTCACGGTTGTAATTAGCTCATTACTCGCAGAATCATTGCTGCATTATAATGGTCCACTACTGACCTACTGTCGTCATTCACGTTCCATGAAATCTTAATATCTAACCATACGGAGTCCATACATGGCGTATCAAATCCTTCTAAGGAGGTAACATAATCACCCTTCATTATTCATGAAGAACACTCCTGATCCTGACATACATACATGACATGAAGCAGATAAAATTGCAGAAGAGTTTCAATCAAAGCAACGATAGCAGGTTAATACCATTCTTAATCGTATGCCTTAAATAGAAGACTTAACTCAAGGGTCCGTCTAGTCCTTTTTGAAACATGGTCCTGGCATATCTCAAGATAGTATCTTCTGAGATAGATAGCCCGCTCATGGCGATTACACGAATTAAACCTTTACCAACTACTATTACGGTTGGGTATTGCACAGTCATCAGAAGGAATGTCAATCTTCCAAACCATAATACAACCTGCATAGCTTTAACCATCATCACTGTATTCCTTTGGCACAAGCGCCTATAATTATCCTCTTACCTTTAAAGTGTCGGCCACCTCTTTGGCCTTTCCTGATAGTAAAATTTCCTTACAGTCAATGTCATTTTAACCACCTCCAAATAAATTTTCTACCTTATTTCAATCACAACTTATGTGAAGATGTTTTCCTTAAAATCTGATGAGTAAAAAAAAATATTACCATTTTTCCATAAGTTATTGCCTCAGTCTTTAGAGGTTAATCACTGTCACGACTGACTCTCAATCATAATTAGAACATCTTTTTATCTTAAGTCCTAATTGCCCTGAACAACTTCGACCATTACTGGTTCGATCCATACCTTCTCGTGGTTTAACACGTGCCCCACTTGGCATCATTATAATTACGTCATATTTCCTTTATCAACATTTCTATTTTTGAGAATTTTGAATATTACCTTTCTCCTTGTAAAACCTCTAAGGTTATCCTTGAATCGTTCCTCCTGTATTCCCTAGATACAGGGCATATCAAGATACCATTTATTAATACCAGAATCATTGTCTATATACTTTTGAAAATTTCTCCACTTTCAGGGAGTGAATCAAAGATACGCAAGGAACAATTCTCAAGGATTCTGCATCAAAGATAATAAGGTACTAAATTTGAAGGATCAGTAATAACTTAGGAATCATTAGGGAGATCAAGAGAAATAGGGTATCATTAACAGAGTTATCCGAGATAATTAAAGGTTCAATATGATTCATGGCATTATAGGAAACTGGAACCAAAAGGCAGATTATCAAAGGGTGAAATCAATAGGATTATCAATAACAGGTTATCAAGAACAAGGGTACTTCAAATCAATATCAGGGTTTCATAAAGCAAGGGTTTCATACTTTAACAGTTCAATACTCTACATGGTATGAACAACATTTCCTTTACAATCATTTATACAAGTAATCAGAGTTACTTGCCTGAAATTGCTTTCCTGAGGGTTGAACTACTGCCACCTAGTATACTTTTCCCTTTCCTAGCCCGAATGCCCTCACGCTCCGAATCTACAATAAAACCAGAAATCTTAATTAGATTCCCAACTCTCGTTCCCGGAATGATCACTCTATACGATAACTCGATTATATTCTTGACTCGAACTATACGAGTATAGCTTATACAAATAAGCACACAGCACATAGCACATAGCACAATTCTTTCTCGAAGTTTTCATATCCTTATATACCTAGCAATCAAAGTGTACTCGCTTGACCTAGGCTATTTCTCAAATCACACTAACACTACTCTTTTACGAGTACTAGACCCATTTACGACCAAACATTTACGTGCATACTATCACTTATATCAATCGACTTAATTCCCTTTTCTTTTATTCCTTAATTCGAATCAAAACAACAATCCATTCAAGCAAAATCAAAGATTTTCACATATAACACTCGATCATTCTTTCAATTACTAAAATCAAGTTTTGACCTTTATTTCTTATGGCCTATTCGGCCTTATTGCAAATACCCACCATAAAATCAATCAAATACTCACTTTAATTCACATAAACACGTATCTCATTCAACAACCTTTAAAGAACCACTCTCCTTTCTTTTAATCATAAAAATCCGAACCATAATTATACATATACAATCAAATTTCTCAAAAATCACATTATACAACTTTAGTTCTAGCATGATCCAACATTTAAACTAGCACCATTTTCTTTATTAACAAATTTCGAACATAAACACCACTCAATCATGGTCATGCAAGCAAGTTCTCATTAGTCACTAAGATTTTCTAGCAAAAATCAACTCAATTCTCTTTTTAAGCCTAAGACCCATTCGGGTTTATCAAGAAAACACACATGCAAAGTTCAATCTTGACATGCAAAGTCTTATATCATATTTTCAACTTGTTTTAAGCCTTAACTTAGTCATTGCTCTCATTTTCATCAAGATTTTCGAAGCACAAAGCCAAACATCACCTAATGACTCAAACCTTAATCAAATTATTCAATCAACATGCATGCATTCATTTAATCACAAATCAATCTCTTCTAAACCCATTTTCTATTCGGGAAAAATTCAAAAACTCACAATCCAAGAACCAAACAATGACATGTATCACTAACTCCTCTTTTAAATCAACATGCAACTCTATTTCTTACTAATTAAACTTAGTTTACACCAAGATCACGTCATAAAATTCAATTCCCTTTTTATTAGCATAAAAGCCGAACCAAAACCTCACCATGCAATCATAAATTCTGATTTTCTAAGCAACAATCACTTGCACACATTCATTTTATAACCAAGGAAATCATTTTACCAAGCACCCACTCGATTTTTATCAAAGAAGCCAAAACCCCTTTTTTTCAAATTTTCAAGAAATCATAACATGCAACATTAAAATCTAACAATCACAACATGGAAAACCCACCGGCTCTCCTTTGGATCATGGCCGGTGGTGGTCGAACTTGAGAGAGTCCATGACGGATCTCCTCTCGAGTTTATGACCTCCAAAACCTCTTAAAATCATTCTTATAGTTATGCTTCAAGAAATTGTTTTTCTTAAACATAACCATAGTGATCAATCATCAAAACACTTGCAAATACTTACATGCAAATAGGAATCAAGAAGTATACCGAAAATAAAGGCTAAAGGTAGCAATATCTTTGAGTTTGAGTAAGATTTGGGGGTTGCATGCAAGTGAGAGAGATGAGAGATGAGAGGGCCGAGAGGGAGTGAAAGAGAGAGAGAGTGTTCGGGAGAGAGACGAGAGAAAAGAAAGAGAGAAGAGAGAAAAGAGAGAATGAGTGAAAAGAAAGAAAAAGAAAGAGAAGTGGGTTATATATAGCACTTAGAAACAAGGGCAATCTAGTAATTTACCAACTTCCTTTTACTCACTCATCCCTTTTCTTTTTACTTAAATGCGATAAAATTCAAATACAAAAATATATCTCTCTCGGAAAGTCGAGAATTATTGAAAATGACATTTTTAACGCGTAGGCCTCGAAATTAGCTTTTTATCCATTACTCATAATAAGAATTTGAGCAAACGCTTGATTTTATATGAATTTTGCAAACTTGTTTTAATAAATACATTTTCCACTTAAAATCAATTTAAAAATGCAAAGATCCACAATTAAATTCACTTATCATTTTTAAAAAGTCTCTAAGACCTCTACGAAGATAACATAACAAATTCCATGTTTTTATCCATCTCAGATGATTTTATAAAAATGCACGAAGGTTAAATAAACCCTTATGTAAATCACATAATTCCTTTAAAATTCACAGAAATTAACACAGAACATATAATCATGCACACAGTCAAGCAATCACACGCATATAGTCACATAACGACTCAGGTCTGATCATAGAATCTATCCCTCTTTAATCTTTATCATCTTTTATGCGTACCGGGTCACGTTCAGCCTGACGGCCCGACGCTCAGCGTTTCGAATATGCTTCTCATTACCTTTGCCAATCAACACGTCTCTTAAGACGAAATACTTCATTCATTCACTTCACATATAATTCACATTTTATATTATTTAATTTCCATATTAGGACGGGTTCCGTTCTACCTGACGGCCCGAAACCACAGCTTGACTTCTAAGCTGACTCTTTAAATTGGAACGTTTTTATCCACGCTCCTTAACTCTAGTATACAGATAAGAGAAATAATCACCACTTAATCACATAATCTCATCACATAACACATACTTTACTTTCTTAATTACGACGCAAAATTCTCGGTCGTTACAATCTACCCTCCTTAAAAGGATTCTGTCCCCAGAATCTAATCTAAGCAAATAGATGGGGATACTTTTCTTTTATTTCGCTTTCTAATTCCCAAGTCGATTCCTCGACTAGTGGATTTCTCCACAACACTCTAACTAGAGGTACAACTTTATTTCTAAGCGTCCTTTCTTTTCGATCCAAAATTCGCACTGGTTGTTCCACATAGGACAAATCTGGTTGGATTTCTACTGGTTCCAACTCGATCACATGGCTCGCATCAGCATTATACTTCTTCAGGAGAGATGCATGAAATACATTGTGCAGATGTTGCATTTGCGGCGGTAGCGTTAATTCATACGCCACTTTCCCAACTTGTCGCAACACTTCAAATGGTCCAATGTACCTTGGACTTAGCTTTCCTTTCTTTCCAAATCGAGTTAAACCTTTCCAAGGAGATATCTTCAATAAGACCTTGTCTCCAGTTTCGAATTGCACATCTTTCCGCTCTTGATTCGCGTACTTTGCCTGTCGGTCTTGAGCTGCAATTAATCTCTTTCGTATCATTTCAACTTTTTCCTTCGTTTGCTGCACTAGCTCGGGGCCAATTAACTTGCGCTCACCAACTTCGTCCCAATAAGTAGGGGATCTACACTTTCTTCCATACAACGCTTCATAAGGCGGCATGCCAATACTTGCGTGATAACTGTTGTTGTAGGAAAACTCAATTAAGGGCAAATGATCGTCCCAATTTCCTTTGAAATCTATTGCGCAGGTTCGCAATATATCCTCAATTGTCTGAATTGTCCTTTCACTTTGTCCGTCTGTTTGCGGATGATATGCCGTACTTATTTTCAATTTCGTTCCCAAATGATCATGGAATTGTCGCCAAAATCTCGAATTAAACCTTGGATCTCTATCAGACACGATAGATACAGGAACTCCATGACGCATCACGATTTCATCCAGATACATTTGACCGGCTTCTCTAATGAAAACCTTTCGTTTATCGGCAAGAAATGTGCTGACTTTGTCAGTCGATCAATTACCACCCAAATCGCATCATGATTAGACTTGGTTTTAGGTAATCCTACCACGAAATCCATTGCGATATGTTTTTATTTCCATTCGGGTATGTTCAGTGGCTGAAGCAATCCACTTGGCCTTTGATGTTCCGCTTTAACTCTTTGGCACGTGTAACATTTGCTTATCCATTCCGCAATTTCCTTTTTCATGTTTGGCCACCAAAAATTTTCTTTCAAATCCTGGTACATCTTCGTACTTCCAGGGTGAATTGAAAATCTCGAGTTATGCGCTTCTTGCAAAATCTCGTGCTTTAGTTCCACAATATCAGGTATCCAAATACGTGAGTTAACACGGTATATCCCTTTTCCATCCTTTTGAGCTTTAATTCCTTCTCCCGTCAACTTATTCCTGTCGCGATTCATCACTTGCTCTTGACAGCATCTAATCTTTTCCAAAATTTCAGGTTGAAATCGTATTGCATAAATGGCTTCACCTCCACATTCTGGAGTCTGCACCACTATTTCCATCTTTTCAAAGTCCTTGATTAATTCTTCTGATGACGTTAACATATTCAACTTTTCCTTTCGACTTAAAGCATCAGCTACCACATTTGCCTTTCCAGGATAATAGTTTATCGCACAATCATAATCTTTGATCAATTCCAACCACCATCTTTGTCGCATATTCAGTTCTTTCTGAGTAAAGATATACTTTAAGCTCTTATGGTCCGTATAAATCTCGCACTTTTCCCCGTACAAATAATGCCTCCAAATCTTAAGGGCAAACACAATTGCTGCCAATTCCAAATCGTGCGTTGGATACTTTTGCTCGTGCGGTTTGAGTTGCCTTGACGCGTATGTTATTACCTTCCCGTGTTGCATTAACACGCATCCAAGTCCTTTATAGGAAGCATCACCGAATATCATAAATTCACCTTTATCATCTGGTAATACCAACACAGGGGCGGTTACCAACCTTTTCTTTAATTCTTGAAAACTTTCCTCACACTTTTCTGTCCAAACGAACTTCTCATTCTTTCTCGTCAATTTTGTCAATGGAACGACAATCTTTAAGAAATCTTGCACAAATCTTCTATAGTATCCGGCTAATCCCAGAAAACTTCTGACTTCCGTCGGAGTCTTGGGTCTTTCCCAATTCATTACAGCTTCTATCTTGGCTGGATCCACTTTAATTCCTTCTTTATTAAATACATGACCAAGAAATTGCACTTCCTTTAGCCAAAATTCACACTTTGAAAACTTTGCATACAGCTTCTCTTTTCGCAGAATTTCCAAGGAAATCCTCAAATGCTCCTTATGATCTTCCTCCGTTTCGGAATAAATCAGTATATCGTCAATAAACACAATCACGAACTTGTCCAAATACTGCTTGAACACTCTGTTCATAAGATCCATAAATGCAGCTAGCGCATTCGTCAAGCCAAATGCCATCACCAAAAACTCATAATGTCCGTATCTTGTTCGGAACGCTGTCTTGGGTATATCTTCCGCTTTGATCTTCAGTTGATGATACCCAGATCTTAAATCAATCTTTGAAAATCACGAAGCTCCTTTTAATTGGTCAAACAAGTCATCGATCCGCGGTAGAGGGTACTTATTCTTGATCGTCAACTTATTCAGTTCACGGTAATCGATACACAATCGCATACTTCCATCCTTCTTCTTTACAAACAACACCGGTGCGCCCCACGAGGATACACTCGGTCGGATTACTCCTTTGTCCAACAACTCTTGCAACTGAGCTGCCAATTCCTTCATTTCAACCGGCGCCATGCGATAGGGAGCTTTCGACACTGGTTCCGTACCAGGAGCCAATTCAATCGTAAACTCGATCTCTCTGTCTGGAGGTAGTCCAGGCAATTCATCAGGAAACACGTCCGGAAAATCTCTTACTACCGGAATATCGTCGATCCTTACAGATTCTTTCTCCACATCCACGATATGAGCCAAATAAACCTCGCATCCTTGACGCATTAATCTTCTCGCCTCAATAATCGTTAGAAATTTCTTTTCTTGCCTCCTTCCTTTAAATATCACTTCTCCACCATCCTTGGTTTTTAACTTCACTTTCTTACTTTTACACTCTATTTGCGCCTCATGATTTGACAACCAATCCATTCCTAGAATAACCTCAAATTCTCCTAACTTAAAAGGAATTAAGTCATCAGAAAAGTGCCGACCTTCTATAGACACATCACAATCGGGACAAATCTTATTAACAACAACTTTCTCTTGATTTGCTACCTCTATAATCAAATTGGCTCTAGAGGGTACGCAACACAATTTAACTTATCAAGAATGCTTTCAGAAATAAAAGATCTGGTTGCTCCAGAATCCATCAAAACTTTTACTTCTACTGAGTTTATTGAAAGGAATATGTCCTAAGTCCAATCAGGTATTAGGATTTAGGAATAACTTTTATGTAATCTGTTTTGGTTTCATTGATATTAATAAAGACTTGTTTTGTTTTTATTACGGGCTCTATCTATTTAAGTGTTTAAATAAGATATACCATAGTTTAGAGTAAAGCTTTTTATGGATTATGATGAGATCATAATAGTGAGACCTAAAAAGATGATAACTCTAAACTTAAATAGTTCTTGGTCATAGGATTACTAATTGGTAATTAATAATCCGCAAAGATCGGTACATACTATGTTTGCTTCATTATGAAGGATGTCTGTTCTCATAGACATTTGTGTGGTGACACTATAGCTAGTATGTAGGTGCTTATTATAGAATAAGTTCACTGAACATGACTCGCCCAGCTGAACAACTGATGGAGTTCACTCACGTGTCAGCAGTTGTTCGCTTAGTGATAGTTGTACAAGTATCCTTAGACTTGAGGTCTTCATAGTCATCTTGTGTATACTGAACTATGCTTTGGTTTAGTTCTTAGTCTCCAGGGACAATTATTAGGGCTCTTCTGGGTATAGGAATTTGTACACGAAGATAGTGTATGATCAATAAAGGATCTACCCCTTCCAGTGAAGGAAGCGAATGTTCAAGGTTGATCCACTTATGCTAGTTCAGGAATCTCTGGCCAGAGTGAATGAAATTAGAAAGGAGTTTCTAATTTGCATAGAACTACGCATAGTAAATGGTAAGCAAGTGATTGAATTAGATAGGCTTGACACGAGATCCATGCCTTGTATTTAATCAGGACATTGTAGGGTAGAAGGAGTTTATTGTACGGTAACTATTCACTGACAGGTTCTTGGTATTCTAAGCAGTGAATTCATATTATCCGGATAGTCGCGATATGTTGAGAAGCATCACTCACGATGTAGAATAAATTTGATTAATTAATTAATCATATTTAATAAATTAGAGAATTTATATAAATAATGATAAAATAGTTTTATTATTATTTATTTCTATTATCGGCTTAATATTGAACCTACAGGGTCACACCATAAAAAGAGAATGATTTTATGGTGGAGGAATTAATTAATAATGGCTAATAATTATTTATTTGTGAAATAAATAATTAATTGGAAAATTTAATAATTGATTAAATGAGATTTAATTGATTATAAATTAATTAAGAAAAGTTCTTAATATTATTAATTAAGGATTTAATTTTTGGAAATTAAATCAAGAGAGAGAATTATTTCTAAAGTGTTTAGAAAAAGGATTAATGATTAAAAGGTGTTTTAATTATTAATGAGAATAATAAATGGGATAATAATAATAATATTTATGGGAAAATTTCAACTGAAAATTTTGCCTATAAATACACTATTATAGACCCTATTTTTATTCGAACCCCAGAAACCTAAAAGTTTTAGAAAACCAAATTCTCTCCACCTCCTCCTCCTCCTAAAAGTCGTTTTCTTGGTGGATACCGGTGGAGTGCTTCACACTTGAGGAGCAACTGCTAAGGATCTCTGATCGTTGTCTCCGAATTTATTTTAAAAGGTGAGATTCGATCCCTCGAATTTTTATTCACGATTTATATGCTTTTATTTGGATTTTGTATGTGTAAAAGTGTTTTGCCATGCCCCGCTGCGTTAAAAATCCAACAATGATATCAGAGCATAGGTTGTATGCATATAGATCTGTGGTAAAAATTTCAGAATTTTATATGCTTGTATGAATTAATTATGATTTTTACAAGTTATATTATGGATTAATTTTGCCTGATGAGAAATCGTTTCTCAGAATAATTTTGAATGTTGATCTGGGTTCTACAAGTGTTGTAGATCGTCTGGGTATTTTTTTCATAATTTTAGGATGTATAGATTTTTTATTATGAATTTTTGAAGTTGTTTCAATTAAATCTCGTAATTAAATAAGTAAATATATGTATATATAGTATATATATATGTTTGTATATACATCTGCTTTCATGTTATCTGTATTGCACAGAATTAAAAGTGAAGGACAGAGAAGAGATCAGACATGTCAGGTATGCACGTAAACCGATGAAAAGGCGGCGACAGTACACGCACAGGGGAGGACCGCGCGTGGGGCTCACGCGCTGGCGTGCCACGCGCGGCGCGTGGAAGACACGCGCTGGTGATGATGTGCTGACGTCATGCTGACGTCAGCATAGGGGTTAGGGGCGCGTGAGGCGCGTGGGCGCGTGAGGCGCGTGGGCGCGTGGGCGCGCGTGGGGGGAGGTCTGACACGCGCCTGACAGCGCGTGTGCGCGTGGCGGCGCGTGGGACAACTTCTCGAGGTGCGTGCGGGCGCGTGGTGGCTCAGAATTGGCCGATTTTGGTGTCGTTGGATTTGTATTTTTGAGACGCTTCTAATGGTATATTATATGATATTTTAGGAAATTGTTTCAAACTGTTTATAGCTAACAGAAGTGTTTTTAAGCTGTTTTTAACTGTTTAAATTGCTTTTAAATACTTCATGTGATACATAGAGATGTATATTGCTTAGACGAATGTGCTAGATGATATAACATGCCTATCTTGATGTTTATTCATGTTTATATATGTGATATATGCTTAGTTTATCATGCGATGATAGATTTAGGTGAACTTGAATGAACATAAGGCGTTTGTTAGACAACCTAGTATAGTGAAATTGTTTCATAACCTTAATAATAATATTATGAATACAATCATGAGATTCTTGTGTTTATGAAACACGTAATTGAATATGAATTTTCGATATGAGAGAAAGGATGATTCTGTCAACAACAGATTTCTATCTGTAAGAAAGGGTTATTAAGTGACGCCTCTTGACAATGCTCCACCCGATCTGGGAATCGTCTGATTATTGATTATTGATTTGAAATATTTAATTTAAAAGGAAGAATCTCTTTATAATATGATTATGATTGTAACGTAATATAATCCCTCTAAAATTAAATAATATCAAGTAGTAATTGGCCAATGACACAACAGGCTTGTGTCGGTCATAGCCTTCCAACATGATAGAAAAGTAGTTCTTATTTTTGAATCATTGTCGGTTCGTGCTACAGCCGAGGGCTTTGATTTCGAAATAAGAAATACTTGTCTATTACATAGAGATGTGTACATTGAATAAGAATCTAAAGGTCGGTACGTGCTACAGCCGTGGGCCTTTGGGGACTGATTCAACTGTACGGAATGTTGGGTTAGACTTGACTTAGAATATTGAGTTTGTCGTGCTACAGCCGAGACTCAATTATTCAAGAGGCTAAAGTTTGATTAGGGAATAACATGAGATGTAATTGACAAGAGTTGTTTGCCTATTGAACATTACATGGCGGTTCGTGCTACAGCCGGGATCGTGTAATGGAATGTAGGATCCCTATTCCCACTAGCATTATGAATGCATAATTTTTCACGTAGGGGGTTGAATGAATTAGGAAAACTAGTGGGAGCCACTTATGAATAAAGACCCGATTCATATAGTGTTTTAAAATGAAATCGAATATTTGCTAAGTGTTGTTATGTGTTTATCATTTATAGGTTTACAATATACATTATGTCTTCTGCACTATCACTTAGGAGCATACTGGATGCTCACAAATTGACTGGTCCTAATTATGCTGACTGGCTTCGAAACTTGAGAATTGTTCTCAGGAATGAGAAGCTGGAATACGTGATTGACTCACCTAAGCCTACTGAACCTGCTAGTGATGCACATAATGATGAACATGTTGTGTATCGTAGGTGGATAGATGATGCAAATGTTGCCCAATGCATCATGCTAGCTTCCATGAACATTGAGCTACAGAAGCAACATGAGCATATGGATGCTCACACTATCCTCATACATCTACAAGAGTTGTATGATGTGGCGGGGAGGACAGCTCGATATGAGATATCGAAGGAGCTGTTCGGGTGTAGGATGTCTGAGGGATCATCTATGAATGACCATGTACTTAAGATGATCAATTTGATTGAACGTCTTGGACAACTTGGTTTTGCCATGGATGGGGAGCTGAGCCAAGACTTGGTCTTGCAATCGCTTCCGAGTTCGTTCTCGCAGTTTGTTGTGAACTTTCACATGAATAAGTTGGATGTCAGCCTGCCTGAACTCCACAACATGTTGAAGACTGCGGAATCGAATTTTCCCCCTAAGAAGAGTTATGTTCTTCTAATTGGTGAAGGTTCCAATCCTAAGAAAAGGAAGAGGAGCCCTTCCAAGAAGAAGAAAGTAGGTGAGAAAACGCCGGTTCCACCAAAAGCTGAAGACCCCGAGAGCAAAGTTGTTTGCTTTCACTGTAACAAGGTGGGGCACTGGAAGAGGAACTGCAAGGTTTAACTTGCAGAATTGAAAAAGAAGGGTAGTGAGACTACCGCTTCTGATTCAGGTATGTTCATGATAGAAGTGAATATGTCATTTCTACTTGGGTATTTGATACCGCCTGTGGTTCTCATATCTGCAATTTGTTGCAGGGACCAAGGAGAAGTAGGACTCTTGAGGAAGAGGAGGTGATTCTACTGATGGAAATGGAGCAAGAGTTGCTGCTGAAGATGTAGAATCATTTCATTTACATAGGCCTACGGGCAAGACTATTGTTTGAAATAATTGTTATTTTGTTCCCTCGATTGTGAGGAATATTATTCCCATGTTAGACTTGGGTGGATTTTTCATTTATTATTGAGAATAATGAATGTTCTATTCTTAGAGATAATATTCTTTATGGACGTGGTGCTTTAAATAATGGTCTGTATGTATGTGACATAATTTATTTCAGATTGAACAAACTAGTAAAAGAAAAGGGATGATGAAAATCTCACTTTATAGTGGCATTGCAGTCTCCATTTAGTAGACATGGAGAGAGTGCTGCAAATTTGCTAGGAATGGTACACACAGATGTATGTGCACCAATGTCTAAGCAAGCCATAGGTGGATTTTCATACTTCATTACTTCCATAGATGATAGATCTAGATTCGGATATGTGTTTGATGAAACACAAGTCTGAAGCCTTTGAAAAGTTCAAAGAGTATAAGTATGAAGTGGAGAAACAACCAAACATAGTATTATAACTCTTCGATTAGATCGAGGTGGTGAATACTTAAACGGAGAGTTTCTAGATTATCTCAAAATAAATGGTATAGTCTCCCAGTGGACTCCTCCAGATTGGTATCTGAAAGGAAAAATTGAACTTTGTTAGACATTGTTCGGTCCATGATGAGCTATACAAATCTTCCAGTATTCCTATGGGGTTATGCATTGGAAACCTCAGCATATTTACTGAATAAGGTGTCTTCCAAATCTGTTCCTTAAACTCCGTATGAGATATGGAAAGAAAGGAAACCGAGTCTTAAACACGTTAAGATTTGGGGATGTCCAGCTTATGTCAAGAAAGTTGACCCAGATAAGCTGGAATATCGATCCGGAAAATGTAGTTTTGTGGGATATCCTAAAGAGACTTTAGGGTATTACTTTTGCACCGATCATCGGGTGTTTGTCTCCAGACATGCTACCTTCTTGGAAAAGGAGTTTATCCTTGAAGGAAACAGTGGGAGCAAAATTGAACTTGATGAAGTTCAAGAAGCACAAACTACTACGGATCAAGTGGAAACACCTGTTCTGACTGAACAAACTTTTGTGGAACAGCCCATTCGTAGGTCAGGGAGAGTGTCTCGCCAACCTGAGAGGTAATATGGCCTTGTCATTGAGAATGACAATGAGTTGTCAATCATTTGATGATGACGACCCTGTGACCTATAATGAGGCTATGAGTATTGTTGACTCAGAGAAATGGCATAGTGCCATGAAATCCAGAATAGAATCTATGTATACGGTATACAAAAGATAGATTATAGCAGATGGCCAGGTGGAGACCCATAAGGCCAGGCTTTTGGGAAAAGGATTCAAACAAAGGCAATGGATTGACTTTGATGAAACTTTTTACATGTAGCCCTGTTAAAATCAGTTCGGATTTTGCTTGCGATTAATGTGGTTTAAAGCAAGCTTCTCGTAGATGGAACATCCGTTTTGATGAGACAATCAAAGAGTTTGATTTTATCAAAAAAATGGATGAACCATGTGTCTTCAAAAGGGTTAGTGGGAGCGCGGTAACATTTCTTGTATTGTATTGAATTAGAGTTGACACACATAACAACATAGCAGACCCACTCACAAAGCTACTTTTTGAAAGTCACTTTGATCGTCATAAAGATGAGATGGGTATTAGATACCAGAGTGATTGGCTTTAGTACAAGTGGGAGATTGAAAGGAATATGTCCTAAGTCCAATCAGGTATTAGGATTTAGGAATAACTTTTATGTAATCTGTTTTGGTTTCATTGATATTAATAAAGACTTGTTTTGTTTTTATTACGGGCTCTATCTATTTAAGTGTTTAAATAAGATATACCATAGTTTAGAGTAAAGCTTTTTATGGATTATGATGAGATCATAATAGTGAGACCTAAAAAGATGATAACTCTAAACTTAAATAGTTCCTGGTCATAGGATTACTAATTGGTAATTAATAATCCGCAAAGATCGGTACATACTATGCTTGCTTCATTATGAAGGATGTCTGTTCTCATAGACATTTGTGTGGTGACACTATAGCTAGTATGTAGGTGCTTATTATAGAATAAGTTTACTGAACATGACTCGCCCAGCTGAACAACTGATGGAGTTCACTCACGTGTCAGCAGTTGTTCGCTTAGTGATAGTTGTACAAGTATCCTTAGACTTGAGGTCATCATAGTCATCTTGTGTACACTGAACTATGCTTTGGTTTAGTTCTTAGTCTCCAGGGACAATTATTAGGCTCTTCTGGGTATAGGAATTTGTACACGAAGATAGTGTATGATCAATAAAGGATCTACCCCTTCCAGTGAAGGAAGCGAATGTTCAAGGCTGATCCACTTATGCTAGTTCAGGAATCTCTGGCCAGAGTGAATGAAATTAGAAAGGAGTTTCTAATTTGCATAGAACTACGCATAGTAAATGGTAAGCAAGTGATTGAATTAGATAGGCTTGACACGAGATCCATGCCTTGTATTTAATCAGGATATTGTAGGGTAGAAGGAGTTTATTGTACGGTAACTATTCACTGACAGGTTCTTGGTATTCTAAGCAGTGAATTCATATTATCCGGATAGTCGCGATATGTTGAGAAGCATCACTCACGATGTAGAATAAATGTGATTAATTAATTAATCATATTTAATAAATTAGAGAATTTATATAAATAATGATAAAATAGTTTTATTATTATTTATTTCTACTACCGGCTTAATATTGAACCTACAGGGTCACACCATAAAAAGAGAATGATTTTATGGTGGAGGAATTAATTAATAATGGCTAATAATTATTTATTTGTGAAATAAATAATTAATTGGCAAATTTAATAATTGATTAAATGAGATTTAATTGATTATAAATTAATTAAGAAAAGTTCTTAATATTATTAATTAAGGATTTAATTTTTGGAAATTAAATCAAGAGAGAGAATTATTTCTAAAGTGTTTAGAAAAAGGATTAATGATTAAAAGGTGTTTTAATTATTAATGAGAATAATAAATGGGATAATAATAATAATATTTATGGGAAAATTTCAGCTGAAAATTTTGCCTATAAATACACTATTATAGACCCTATTTTTATTCGAACCCCAGAAACCTAAAAGTTTTAGAAAACCAAATTCTCTCCACCTCCTAAAAGTCGTTTTCTTGGTGGATACCGGTGGAGTGATTCACACTTGAGGAGCAACTGCTAAGGATCTCTGATCGTTGTCTCCGAATTTATTTTAAAAGGTTAGATTCGATCCCTCGAATTTTTATTCACGATTTATATGCTTTTATTTGGATTTTGTATGTGTAAAAGTATTTTGCCATGCCCCGCTGCGTTAAAAATCCAACATTTATAACAAGCATACATGCTACCACATCCACATCTTGCACAGCATCTTTCATTGACATGTTAAAGGTCCTAGCTCTGGGTTGAGCTGATGGTGCTGGGAGAGACGGCGGTCTAGCAATTCTGAGAACATTAGCCTTCTGCACAGGCTCCTTGCAATTTCTAGCCATATGGCCTGCCTTGCCACACTTGAAACAAGCCAAATCAGGCTTCCTTATTTCATTTGAACATTCCGAAGAATAATTCCCCTTCTGGTTGCACTTAAAACATGTTATATCCAGCTTATTACACCTCCCCGGGTGTCTCTTTCCACAGTTCCTGCATTCTTGCATCTGGGGCCTGCTATCATTTCCCAATTGTCCAGCTTTCTGGAAACGGTTCTTCTGAGCTCCATTCCCGGGTCTAAACTTCTGAAACTTTTTGTTCTGACCTCCACCATTCTTTCCAAACTTTCCTCTGAACTTTGAACTTCCTTGCTCTTGCTCAGTGCTTTCAAACTTCCTCTTTCTTCCTTCATTTTCTCTTCGAGCAGCTTCCCGCTCACCTTCCACTATCATTGCCTTCTGAACCAACGCAGCATAGTTCTTGATCTCCAACATTGCTATTTGACTCCTAATCCATGGCTTAAGTCCCTGCTGGAACCTCTTAGCCTTCTTTGCTTCAGTATTCACGTACTCTGGCACGAACATTACCAACTCCGAAAACTTCACCTCATATTCTGCTACCGACATTTCCTCCTGTCTAAGATCCAAAAATTTCATCTCCAACTGATCTTGCATATAACTTGGCAAATATTTTTCCAAAAACATCTCAGTGAACTTCTCCCAAGATAAGTCTTTGCCTTCCAACAACGCCTTAGAAGACTCCCACCAGAAACTTGGTTCATCCCTCAAATAATAACTTGCGTACTGAGCTTTCTTATCGTCCTTAACTTCGGCTAGCTCAAAGGCTTTTTCCATCTCTCTCAACCACAACTGTGCTTTAATCGGATCTGGCAAACCTAAGAACTCTGGAGGGTAAACAGATTGAAAGTGCTTGAAATTTCCAACTTTTGGGGCCACAGGTTGTTGCAAAAGCTGAGCAAGTCTGCTCATCAAAGTGGTTTCTGGGTTTATTTCTGGGTCTTGGGTGGGAATTTCTTCTTCTTGGTGATCTGGTGAGTTGGCCATTTCTTACAAACCTGATTGAGCAATTATTTAGCAATACGATAGCATGGCATATATAACAACAATTTTTATGAAATCTCTTTTGTGGGTTTTAAGTTTTACCCAATTTGCACATGCAATCCTATTACTACATAATTCTCATATCAGTGTTGTTTTATCATGGCACGGAATAGGGTTTTACGATCTTTAGACATGGTTGTACGAAAACATGGTTGTATTTAAAACATGGCATTGAGAACAGTTCATAAGATAAACAAGGTGCACAAAGGAAAGCAAGATAATAGATTTATTTAATCAGAGGTTACATAGGAAATATTCTGGATTTTAAGGTTCTGAAACAAGGTACGATAAATGGCAGGGTTAAATAGAGGAAAAACTGGAAAACATCCCCCTATCTACCCCTAACTTCCGACTACTACTACTACTACACTGGTCTGAAATACAACAAGATAAATGAAAAAGGGATCCCGGCATCTGACCAAGTATCCCAAAGCCTACCGGCGCTGAAAACAACAATATCAACAATCTACGGGCTCAACCAATAGTCCCGTCTAATCATCTAGGATCTCTCTCAACACAACCAACATCCAGCGAATGATCTTATGCAGCCTCCGGGCCTCAGCATCAGCATCACTAGTGGATGGTCCCTCATCCAATCTCCTCCTGGAAAACTGCTCCACCATCTTCACTCGAACTCGCCACTCATCATCCATAACAGAAGCACACTGCCTAGACTCCCTGGCTAGTCTATCCACCAAAGCTCCTAACTCAGGAATGCGGGAGTACACAAAGTCTCGGTCCTAGGCTAACTTGCCACCAATACTGACAGGAACAGTCTTAGGCATCTCCGACTCTGGCTCAGGGGCAGGGGTCTCTGAATCAGGCCTCAAGGGTGAAATCTGCATGGGGATCTCACTACTCTCAGAAGGGTCCTGCTCTGGGTCTGAACTAACATATACAGGCTCCTCTGGAGAGGGTGGAATAGGGTCCACAGGGGTACCAGTCAAGCTAATCTCTGAGTCTGAGTAACTACCACTACTAGGATCCTGAGAGAAAACATAAAACAGCAACCAAGAAACAATGTTAGGGTCAAATAAAGCTTCCAGCTAACTCACACCCTAACTCTAGTTTCTGCTTTACCAATCAAACACTTTCCTTAGACTATACCTAATAGTCTAACTCAACTCTACATGAGTCGAACTCTCTCGCGATATAGATATATTCCCAAAATACCCCTTTTTAAAACCTATCTTGTCTCAGGGACTAGATCTTGTAGCTCTGATACCAACTTGTGACGATCTCAATCTCGGAGTTAGGAAATGAGGACTGACACACCTCTAATCTACTAATTAAATATGCATAAACCCCGATTAACTACTAACAGGATCAACAGGATAAAGTATGACACAAGATTACAACTACCAATCACAAAATATAACTTACAAACCCAAAATATTATTAAATAATCAATATCGATTCCGGCTGGGAACCGATAGATAACCCATTGTATCTTTAAACACCTCTTACTAGGCGCGAGCTCACTCATAACCTGTACTACCTGCTCTGGCAACTGGAAGCCCTCAACACGGTAGGGACCACCAGGTACGCTCTTACGAGCACTGCGCCTAAGCCTGGCCATCTCCTTGATTAACTGCCATGGTTAGATTAAGACAAAACAATGAGTATTAAACTCAGCAAGTAACTAAATAGCAGTTCTACAATAACAATTCTCAATATGCTTTGAACAAACTAGGGCATTCTATTTTAGCTAATCTAGGTGGCAGATTTCCATATATTCATTTTTGTTTTCTTTGAGATAAGGAAAGGTATCCGAAGAATAGTTGGGCTTTCAAGAAACAAGGCTCGAAACAGGATGAAAGCCGACATTCAACACAAATCATTATAGGATCAAAATAGATCTTTCGGTAGAGGAAAGCAACAGTATTTCAAGATATAGAATCATTCATATGATCAATAATTTCAGGAATCAGAGTTCTGAGCCTTAAGCTCCACAATAACATAATCAGCTCTTTTCAAAGTAGTATAAAACATTTTCATTTCCAGAAATCAATTTACTGAATAAAAGTTTCAGTTCCCTTTTTAAATAATCATTTAGAACCCATGATTGGATCACTTATCTTTCCATTTCATTATATACGGGTGATCAGCCCGTATCGACCTCCATTCCGGTCTTTAAGGTACCATTAGGCATAATTTCAGCCATAAATTGGACTAGTCCCACTAGCCTCTTACCATGACTGGACTAGTCCCACTAGCCTCTTACGTCTCAATCCAATCCATCAGGAATTCATTTGGAAAACCTTGAGTTGGAAAAACAAATAGGTTTTCTAAAATCCATTTTATCATTACCAAGCATTTGAAATCATTCGGACTCTTTCAAGTCGAAACTCATTCTTAATTCAGATTTTAAAGAAAGAAAGTTCAGGGAGTGAATCAAAGATACGCAAGGAACAATTCTCAAGGATTCTGCATCAAAGATAATAAGGTACTAAATTTGAAGGATCAGTAATAACTTAGGGATCATTAGGGCGATCAAGAGAAACAGGGTATCATTAACAGAGTTATCCAAGATAATTAAAGGTTCAATATGATTCATGTCATTATAGGAAACTGGAACAGAAAGGCAGATTATCAAAGGGTGAAATCAATAGGATTATCAATAACAGGTTATCAAGAACAAGGGTACTTCAAATCAATATCAGGGTTTCATAAAGCAAGGGTTTCATACTTTAACAGTTCAATACTCTACATGGTATGAACAACATTTCCTTTACAATCATTTATACAAGTAATCAGAGTTACTTGCCTGAAATTGCTTTCCTGAGGGTTGAACTGATGCCACCTAGTATACTTTTCCCTTTCCTAGCCCGAATGCCCTCACGCTCCGAATCTACAATAAAACCAGAAATCTTAATTAGATTCCCAACTCTCGTTCCCGGAACGATCACTCTATACGATAACTCGATTATATTCTTGACTCGAACTATACGAGTATAGCTTATACAAATAAGCACACAGCACATAGCACATAGCACAATTCTTTCTCGAAGTTTTCATATCCTTATATACCTAGCAATCAAAGCGTACTCGCTTGACCTAGGCTATTTCTCAAATCACACTAACACTACTCTTTTACGAGTACTAGACCCATTTACGACCAAACATTTACGTGCATACTATCACTTATATCAATCGACTTAATTCCCTTTTCTTTTATTCCTTAATTCGAATCAAAACAACAATCCAATCAAGCAAAATCAAAGATTTTCACATATAACACTCAATCATTCTTTCAATTACTAAAATCAAGTTTTGACCTTTATTTCTTATGGCCTATTCGGCCTTATTGCAAATACCCACCATAAAATCAATCAAATACTCACTTTAATTCACATAAACACGTATCTCATTCAACAACCTTTAAAGAACCACTCTCCTTTCTTTTAATCATAAAAATCTGAACCATAATTATACATATACAATCAAATTTCTCAAAAATCACACCATACAACTTTAGTTCTAGCATGATCCAACATTTAAACTAGCACCATTTTCTTTATTAACAAATTTCGAACATAAACACCACTCAATCATGGTCATGCAAGCAAGTTCTCATTAGTCACTAAGATTTTCTAGCAAAAATCAACTCAATTCTCTTTTTAAGCCTAAGACCCATTCGGGTTTATCAAGAAAACACACATGCAAAGTTCAATCTTGACATGCAAAGTCTTATATCACATTTTCAACTTGTTTTAAGCCTTAACTTAGTCATTTCTCTCATTTTCATCAAGATTTTCGAAGCACAAAGCCAAACATCACCTAATGACTCAAACCTTAATCAAATTATTCAATCAACATGTATGCATTCATTTAATCACAAATCAATCTCTTCTAAACCCATTTTCTATTCGGCAAAAATTCAAAAACTTACAATCCAAGAACCAAACAATGACATGTATCACTAACTCCTCTTTTAAATCAACATGCAACTCTATTTCTTACTAATTAAACTTAGTTTACACCAAGATCACGTCACAAAATTCAATTCCCTTTTTATTAGCATAAAAGCCGAACCAAAACCTCAACATGCAATCATAAATTCTGATTTTCTAAGCAACAATCACTTGCACACATTCATTTTATAACCAAGGAAATCATTTTACCAAGCACCCACTCGATTTTTATCAAAGAAGCCAAAACCCCTTTTTTTTCCAATTTTCAAGAAATCATAACATGCAACATTAAAATCTAACAATCACATCATGGAAAACCCACCGGTTCTCCTTTGGATCATGGCCGGTGGTGGTCGAACTTGAGAGAGTCCATGACGGATCTCCTCTCGAGTTTATGACCTCCAAAACCTCTTAAAATCACTCTTATAGTTATGCTTCAAGAAATTGTTTTTCTTAAACACAACCATAGTGATCAATCATCAAAACACTTGCAAATACTTACATGCAAATAGGAATCAAGAAGTATACCGAAAATAAAGGCTAAAGGTAGCAATATCTTTGAGTTTGAGTAAGATTTGGGGGTTGCATGCAAGTAAGAGAGATGAGAGATGAGAGGGCCGAGAGGGAGTGAAAGAGAGAGAGAGAGTGTTCAGGAGAGAGACGAGAGAAAAGAAAGAGAGAAGAGAGAAAAGAGAGAATGAGTGAAAAGAAAGAAAAAGAAAGAGAAGTGGGTTATATATAGCACTTAGAAACAAGGGCAATCTAGTAATTTACCAACTTCCTTTTACTCACTCATCCCTTTTCTTTTTACTTAAATGCAATAAAATTCAAATACAAAATATATCTCTCTCGGAAAGTCGAGAATTATTGAAAATGACATTTTTAATGCGTAGGCCTCGAAATTAGCTTTTTATCCATTACTCATAATAAGAATTTGAGCAAACGGTTTATTTTATATGAATTTTGCAAACTTGTTTTAATAAATACATTTTCCACTTGAAATCAATTTAAAAATGCAAAGATCCACAATTAAATTCACTTATCATTTTTAAAAAGTCTCTAAGACCTCTACGAAGATAACAGAACAAATCCCATGTTTTTATCCATCTCAGATGATTTTATAAAAATGCACGAAGGTTAAATAAACCCTTATGTAAATCACATAATTTCTTTAAAATTCACAGAAATTAACACAGAACATATAATCATGCACACAGTCAAGCAATCACACGCATATAGTCACATAACGACTCAGGTCTGATCATAGAATCTATCCCTCTTTAATCTTTATCATCTTTTATGCGTACCGGGTCACGTTCAGCCTGACGGCCCGACGCTCAGCGTTTCGAATACGCTTCTCATTACCTTTGCCAATCAACACGTCTCTTAAGACAAAATACTTCATTCATTCACTTCACATATAATTCACATTTTATATTATTTAATTTCCATATTAGGACGGGTTCCGTTCTACCTGACGGCCCGAAACCACAGCTTGACTTCTAAGCTGACTCTTTAAATTGGAACGTTTTTATCCACACTCCTTAACTCTAGTATACAGATAAGACAAATAATCACCACTTAATCACATAATCTCATCACATAACACATACTTTACTTTCTTAATTACGACGCAAAATTCTCGGTCGTTACACTACAGATCCAGATTATCTAGACGTAATCAATGATGGACCCTTCATGCCAACAAAACTAGTGCCTGCAACTCCAGAAGACAGAATGGACACCAGAAGAGAAAGTAGTTGTGCTGAAAGATGCAAAGGTAAGAAACATTTTGCATAACAGTCTTGATTTTGTGATGTCAAATAGGGTTATAGCCTACAAGACTGCCAAAGAGATCTGGGATGCTCTTGAAAGTCAATGTCAAGGAATCATGGCTATCAAGAAGAACAGAAGGGCTGTTCTGATTCAAGAATATGAACACTTTGAGGCCAAGCCTGATGAAAGTCTCATTGACATCTATGACAGATTTCTGACTCTGCTAAACAATCTGTCTTTGGTGTGAAAGGTGTATGATCGAGAAGATTCAAACACCAAGTTTTTAAGAGCTTTGAGTGAAGAATGGGAGACTCAGACTTCAATCATAAAACATTAGTATGATCTGGACGTAATTACTCTGGATGAAGTCTATGGCATGCTGAGAAATCCTGATTTGGAGGTTCAGCAAAGGAGAGAGAGAAAAAGCAACAAAGGGAAATCTGTTGCTTTGAAAGTAAATGATAAAGCTTTAAAAGAAAAGTCTGTTGGAGCTATATGAAAGAAGAACAATTTGCCAGAATCAGATACTGATGATTCATCATCAAATCCTGATGATGATACTGATTCTGAAACTGATGAGAACATGACAGATTCTGCTGTCATGCAAATGGCAACATTGTTGCTTAAGGGCTTCAGGAGAATGCAATTCAAGAAGTCTAGGAACAATAGAAGTTTCAGGAAGAAGTTCACTGGAGGTGAAAGGAAGTCAACTGGGAGAAAAGATGGAAAGGACTCTAAAGCTGGGAAGGTAGACAGGACAAAGATCAAGTGCTACAACTGTGATGAACCTGGTCACTTAGCCTCAGAGTGCAAGAAAACAAAGCATGAAAAAGGGAAGAATAAAGTCCTGATCACGTCAAGCAAGAATTAGATGGACTCCTCTGATTCTGAAGATAAAAACACATGCTATGCACTGATGGCTAGTTTTTATGATCCTACTGCTTCTGAGCCTAAGGTACAAACTCCTTTCTTCTCTTTTGATACTGAAAATATATCTGAATTGAAATCTATTCTTAAATCTTTGCATGGTAGTTTTAAGAATAAGACTTTCGAAAATGATAGACTTATAACTGAAATTAAGACCTTAAAATCTAGGAATGATCAGTTAGAGTCTGACTTAATACATCAGATAGATTTGAAGAAAGAATGTGAGAGAGCTAAACATACAGTTAAGATTCTTGAGGCTAGATACAGTATGTTAGAAAAGGATCTAGAGAATGAAAGAAAAACCCTTAACACCTGGACTGATTCAGGAAAAAAGGTTCATGAGATGATCTCAAAGAAAAATTGGAAAGAATGTCTAGGCTATAAAGATGGAATTAAGGATGTTGAAACTGAAAATAAAATTCTCTTAAAATTCTTGTTAAGTTTATTTCATCAAAAGCTGATGAACCCAAATCTACTTTTGAAAAGGGTTCAACATCAGTATCACAAGAAAAACTGGTAAGTGATAAAACTCAAAGAAAGAAAAGCAAGGAAACCATTAAATCTGTTCAGAAAGAAAAGAACATAGGACTTTTGTCAGCAAGACAATTGAAAAAGAAAATATTTGAGGTTACTGACAAACCTCAAGTAAAAAGTCCTAAAAGAAACAGGAATGGTAAGCAAGGTATTTCTAAAGATTCAAATTACAAGGTTGTTCCCAATGCTCCTAGGAAAACTTGTTTTAACTGTGGAAATACTAATCATCTTGCTATTGATTGCAGGAGGAATAAGAAAAGGAAAACTGCTATTCTTGAGTCTGATGTTAGGGGTAGATCAGTATTTTATAACCCACAAAATCCTTATTTTCATTGTGGTAGTAGTTGGAATTCAATTTATACTTGTAGTTCTTATCACAAGTTGTATCATAATTACTATGAACCTTTGCCTAAGTTTAATAAAGTTGCTTGTGTGATTAATTCTGTTGGTTTTACTAAACTTGCTTCTGACATGACAAATCCTGACAAAGGAAAGACTGTCAAAAGTACTCCTAACACACAAAGGCTTAAATTTTCCGAAAAGAGGGGCCGAAAAGTATGGGTCCTTAAAAATCCTTCTAATTAATTATTCTTCTGATTGCAGGGTAACAAGAAGAATACACTTGTCTTAGATAGTGGATGTTCAGGACACATGACTAGAAATAAATCCCTGTTGTCAAAATTTGAGAAGAAGGCTGGCCCAGATGTATCTTATGGAGATAGAAATGTAGGACATACTCTGGGATATGGCAACTTGATAATTGGAAAGGTAGCAATAAAGAATGTAGCTCTGGTGGAAGGACTAAAGCATAATCTTCTGAGCATCAGTCAAATCACTGACAGAGGTTATCATGTTGTATTCTATGACTCACACTGTGAAGTTGTTCATAACAAGTCAAAGAAAATTGTCTTGATAGGATATAGACATGGTAACATTTATGAAGCAAGGCTACATGAAAGTCTTGAAAAGGAAGCTACTTGCCTTATCTCTAAGGCATCAGTAGATGAGAGCTGGAACTGGCATAAGAAGCTCTCACATCTCAACTTCAACTCAATCAATAAACTTGCCAAGAAGGAGCTTGTAAGAGGATTTCCAAACATGCTATACTCAAGTGATGGTCTTTGTGATGCTTTCCAAAAGTCTAAACAAAGAAGAGTATCTTTCAAAAGCAAAACAGAATTCTCTATCTCTGAGCCATATCACATGCTGCACTTGGACCTTTTTGGACTAGTAAACATAATGTCCATCAACAAGAAAAGGTACACACTTGTAATTGTTTATGGTTTCACTAGATATACATGGGTTTATTTTCTACACAGGAAGGATGAAACTCCAAAAATTCTTCTGGACCACATAAGGCAAATTGAAAATGGATCCACTTATTAAGTGAAAATTCTAAGGAGTGATAATGGCACTGAATTCAAGAACTCAAAAATGGAGGAATTCTGCAAGTACAAAGGCATAGAACAACAATTCTCAGCTCCTGGTACACCTCAGCAAAATGGTGTTGTTGTGAGGAAGAATAGAACTTTAATTGAAGCTGGAAAAACTCTGCTAGAAGAAGCAAAACTACCCACTTATTTCTGGGTTGAAGCAGTAAACACGGCATGTTATACTCAGAATGTCACTCTGATAAATAGACATGGTACTACTCCTTATTAAATGCTAAAATAAAAGAAGCCCAGTCTCAAACATCTTCATGTATTTGGATGTAAGTGCTTTGTTTTGAGAACTCATACTGATCAGCTTGGAAAGTTTGAATCAAAAGCTGATGAAGGAATCTTTGTTGGATACTCACCATCAAAAGCTTACAGAGTGTTCAATCTAAGAACACACACTGTAGTAGTCTCCATAAATGTATCTTTTGATGATAAGAAGATTCCTGGTTTTGAAGAAGACACTCATGAAAGTTTAATCTTTGCAAATAAAAAGGCATTATTGGAATCTGGATCAAACTCTAATGAACTGTCAATCCTGATGATCCAAATCATGACACTCCTTCAGATTCTGAAGATAGTCATTGTGCTAATGATCTTGTACAAGTTAAGGGGGAGCAACAGCAAAGGTCAGCTGATGATGCTAACACTGAAGAATCATCTCAAAGTTAGTCTCAATCCAATGCTGATTCAACATCAGAAGAACACGAGTCAGGTGTCAATATTTCAGCAGGAAATAACCCAACGGATTCAGGAGGAGCCTCAAATGCATTTGATGAGGCATACAATTCAGGGGGAGCATCTAGTTCCAGAAGGACACTTCCCAGTGCCAGAAAATGGACTAAGGATCATACTCCTGATCTGATCATTGGAAATCCTGATGATGGTGTAAAGACAAGAAGTGCAACTCAGAATGAATGTTTATATCATAATCTACTTTCAAAAGAAGAGCCAAAGAAAGTAGAAGATGCAGTCAAGGATGCAGATTCGGTCATGGCTATGCAAGAAGAATTGAATGAGTTCGAAAGAAATGAAGTGTGAAAGCTGGTGCCCAGACCTAAGAACATGTCAATTATGGGCACAAAGTGGGTATTTAGAAATAAAACTGATTCTGATGGAACAATCATCAGAAATAAGGCAATATTGGGGGCAAAAGGATATTCCCAGCAGGAAGGTATTTACTATGATGAAACATTTGTTCCTGTTGCTAGGTTGGAAGCAATCAGAATCTTCTTGGCATATGCTGCTCACAAGAAGTTCAAAGTCTTCCAGATGGATGTCAAGAGTGCATTTCTCAATGGAGAACTTAAAGAAGAAGTCTATGTTGAACAACCACCAGGATTTGTGAATCCTAAATATCCTGATTATGTTTATAGACTTGATAAAGCACTCTATGGACTGAAGCAAACACCTGGAGCATGGTATGAAACCCTTGCTCAGTTTCTACTTGAAAGTGGATTCAAAAGAGGTACAATAGATAAAACCCTGTTTTATCTGAATAAAGGTAAAGATTTGCTTTTAGTTTAAATTTATATGGATGATATCATTTTTGGATCAACTAATCAAACACTGTGTGATAAGTTTTCAAAGTTGATGCAATCAAGATATCAAATGAGTATGATGGGAGAGATGAGTTACTTCCTAGGCTTATAGATTAAATAGACTGATAATGACATCTATATCAATCAGTCCGAGTATACAAGAAATCTACTGAAGAGGTTTAATATGCAAGAAAGTGCAACTACAAGTACTCCAATGACAACTGCTACAAAACTTGATCCAAATGAAGGTACAGCAGTTGATGTGACAACCTATAGAGGTATGATTGGATCTCTATTATACCTAACTACTAGCAGTCCAGACATTATGTTTGCCACTTGTTTGTGTGCAAGATTTCAGAAAAATCCAAAGGAGCCAACTACTGATGCTAGTGTTCTGCATGACAAGCTTCCAGTAGTTGAAGCAACTGCTGAACACAAGAAAACTGCAAAGAGTCAGTTGAAAAGAAGAAGTGAAGAAGTAGTTGGATATATCAGAAAGAAGAAGAAGACTCAGCCTCTTGACAATGATGTTAGTACACAAGAACCTAGGTCTCAAAGGGATTTAGAAACTGTAACACATCCAGTCACACAAGAACCATCTTCTCAAAGGAAAGATGCAGACACTGAGGCTGCACAGATCTTTATTAATATTGCTCAGAGTGATCTTCTTGCTGACTCTGTTCAACTACCTCAGGAAAAGCAAACTCATCAGGAGATACTGTCACGAGTGGATGCAATCATTGATGATCCTATTTTTGAGAAGAGCACACAAGAACCTTCACCAAGCATTGCTGAAGCAGCTCACATGTCTCAGACTCCACAAGAACCATCAGTTCAAAGTACTGATGATGGTCTTTCACATACTCCTGACAGATCAAATCCTGAAGTTACAACAGCTCCTACTAAGAATCATCTTTCTACAGTACTAGCTATAATTGATGATCCATTACTGGTTGTTAGTTTGAAAAAGTAACCTAATGTGCTGTTTGTTCCACCACTTTCATCACTTCCACTTGAGGAATCACCTTCAGGTATTGTTAACTTCTCATATATTCTCATGTTTGTATGATTATAAATAGTCTCTTATTTGAGGTTACCTCTATTTATATGACAAGCATACAACTCTTCTCAGCCATCTCTTATTTCTTTGCTATATGTGTGATTGAGCCTTTCTGAGAGACTGTGTGAAAATATCAGATTTAAAAAAACAAAAAAAAAGTAAAATATTTTGAGTGGCAGTCTCCTGTACTGGCAAAAGGAGAGGTAGTTTTAAGACAAGAATCTTATAAGTTTTTCTTTACTTCTAAAGTTTCTTCCGTGAGAATAATATTACTCTTAAAAGTAATATATTGTGTGAGAAGTGATGAGATCACTTAAAAAGAACAGAGAGATTTAGGTGTTACCATATTTCTTTTTCAGGATCCCATCAGCCACAGGCATCTCTTGCAAAGAATCTGGATAAAGGCAAGGCAATTCTGCCTGATTCTGCACATTCTTCTGATGGATTGTCTGACTCTGACAATGATAGTGATGATGATGATCCTGATACCGCACAGCTTAAATCTGCAATTGATGCATCTATGAAGTCCAATGTTGGTTCTTCTTCGCACTTCACTGACCATCCTTCTTATTACAATGCTGATGCTGAGCATTTCAGACAGATAGAATGGGATTATAAATGGAGACTTGCAAATACTTCTATCTCATCTGCTGTTGGCCTGCAACACATTCATCGGGCCTATGATGAAATTCAAACTCCTGATCTGAAGTTACATTTTAAGGCCTCAACCATTTCTGTTGAAGGAATTCACTCTGAACTTGATGAAATGAAGAAGTCTCATGCTGGTGTCAAAGAGAAAATTAATGGATTTTTGCTTCATACACCTAACTCAGCTGAAATCAAAAGTGTGAAAAATACCATGAAAGAGGTTGTTAAATCTCAAGACAGCATGGCCTCTAGACTTTCCTCTTTGGAAGACAAGGTTTCTTCTATAGGTGACAAACTGGATGCTCTGTTTTCTCTTCTTTCAAATACTGATGCCAAAACGGGGGAGAAGATAGTTGCTACAAAATGTACACCAGATTCTATTCAGACAAAGGATAAAGATATTGATGATGATGGTGATAAGAATAATCCAGTTACAAATGTTCAAATTGCTTCTACTGCTCAACAACTTCAACATTTCAAGAAAAATGATCCTTCAGGACAAAGGAAGTCTACTGGTGCTTATAAAGCCAAACACAAGACTACTGTTGGTGCTCCTGAGGATGATGATATTACAATCTCAAATTTAGGAGAAGCTAAAGGGATGTTCTTTCCTTACAGACATAAGGAAACAGGTGAAAAGATTATCTTATACTACAAAGACAAGAAGTTTGAGCAAAAGAATGCTAGGAGTGCTCTTGGGTATATAACTGAAGAATTTCCTGATCTAACACCTGATGAAGCAGTTATGCAACAAAAGGAGCTCTTGGCTCAAATCGAAGCTGAAGCTAACACTTCTAAAGGAAGAGGAAAAAGAGGTGGTAGATCTGCAAGAGCAAGAGGAAGAAGAAGAGGAAGAGGTGGAAGAACTTCTGGATCAAGGCAAGTGACTGCATTCAATTGTACTTTTATGAATTTTCTATCCAGAGAAGTTTATGTTCCTGTACAAGGAAATGAAGAAGATAAAGATGTTCAGAAGCCAGAAGAGTTAATTATACCAAGGAAGAAAAGATCCACCACTGACATTGATCAAGCTGATACAGTAAATCAGAATGTAACTCCTGATGCAGACACAAATCCTGAGGTAAAAGCAGATCCTGATGTTGTGAACCTGATAACTGATTTTAACTCTGATGAAAAAGTGATCAAAGCATTAAATGAGTCAGATTCTTCTCTAGTAATCACTCCTCATATTTCAGAGGCTGATGAAAAAGAAAAGATTGATAGAAGGAAAGCTGATCAAACATGCAAATAATATTTGCAGAGAGTTTTAAAATCAAAGAAGGAGCTATGACTTAAAGCAGAAGGGAAGACTGATGATTTGTCTTCAAACTATGCTCCTATCGGCAAGAAGAATAGAAAATGGAAAGACATCCATGTATTCAATTATTCTAAAGGGTTCAAGCATGTTGAATTTGTGTCAGCTGGGTTAAGAGATTCTATCTCAGAACAGGAAGATGTTGATAAGTCCATCAAGAAGCCTTCTTGGGTGGTATACAATGAAAAACTGAAACTTATCAAATCTTGAACCAGAGGAGGCATTGGTCATTCCAGTATGGAGATCTTAGAATCTGATCTGCTGGATACAGATACTTTGATAGAAAATCTTGGTGAAAGAATTTCTCTTTCACGTCTTGAGAAAGTTGAAGTTATGAAGATTGTTCATAAAAAGATAAATGATAATGATGTCAGAGAAGAGATTCTGTACTTTTTCAGAGATGGTAAAGTAAAAAGTTTTATGTTGCAGAAACTCTTAATGAAGACTATGACAGAATTGAAATACATTCACTATCTTCTTAGAATTGAGAACAAAGTCACCAGAAATTGTTCTTCTATGATACTTGAAATGATCAGAAGAAGAGTCATGAAAAAAGATGATAAATACAATGGTGATTATGTTCCTGAGTACAGAACTTATACTGGTCAAGAAATGCAGGTGAAAAAGGGAGCTGCGGTGCTACAAGTTTTTCTCAATAGTCCTCAGTTATCCTTCAGTCCTAATCATGAAGATGTCATTTTAAGCTTCATGTTGATTGGTGATCTTGAGATAAGCAAAATCTCAATTTCTAAGTTAAGATCAGTTATCTATCAGCTTGGAGAAGACACTGAAGAGAAGAGAGAGTTGAAGAAAAAGCTTGTTAAAGTCCTACGAGACGAGGAAAAAAGATTGAAGAACTTTCTTGGAACAACTGTCAGTTATCTGAAGATACTGAAGTAAGCTTTACTTCTTGTACATTTTGTAGATTGGTTTTGGCATCATTGAGAATGGAATTTATGCTTCATTGCATTAAGCATAAATTGGGGGAGATTGTTACATATTGAATTCTCAATGATCAGAAGAAGCTCAGGATCTGGCTGTTCGGATGTCATCAGGATCTGATATACCGTCAGGAGTTGGTATGTTATCAGCATTTGTATGACATTTGTATTTGAAGACAGTCAACATTAGAGGATTTGTTCTGTTCCTTATAATATGGAGCAAATATGTGTTACGTCTGAGTTATAGGACTTTATCTGTTTAGTTTAAGATATGTATCAGTTTTAGTTAGTTTTTTGATAATGCATATCTTAGATTAATATGTTGTTGTTGTGTAGTATATAAACACAATTTAGGTCATCACTTAGTAAAAATCACACTCGAGGACCATTCCACCTGGCAGCTCTCAAGAACATCAGTATTTCTTGAGAGAATTTTGTAACAGTTTTTATCAAAAATATAAAAAGTTGTTATATTTTATTACTTGTTCGAAACATTTATACAATTGTATCCAACCCCCCTTAAACAATTGTATCTTTAATGGGCAACAAAAAGATTAAAATCCACTTTAAAAGCCCGGAGGAATCCTGAGTCTACCAATCCTTGAGTACCCTTAATTTAATATTTAAGAGAAATTTAAATTATTAATATTTTTAATTTTCTTAGAAAATAAATTAGTGAAAAATAAATATTTACATAAAATCTAATTTTCAAGAATTTTGAATTTTCTTAAAAATTAAATAAAATTTAAATTATTATTTAAGAAAAATTTAAATTTAAGAATTTTAAATTTTATGGAAAAATAAATAAATCAGAAATATAAATTATGGCTAAGTGCAAATTATTTAAAATTCAAAGATCTCAAGTGTTGATAATTTTTGAAAATTAAAAAATATAAAAATATGAGAACTTGATTGTTTGGGCTGACACACCGGATCTGATCTGTATATCAATCAACAAGCTATGATACCAATTGTTAGGTCCCGAATTATCGTAGAAGGGGGGTTGAATACGATAATCACTAAATTAAAAATTCTTTCGAATCTTTAACGGATATAGATTTAGTGCTCGGTTAGTGGTTCCGTGTTCTTGAGGTGAATAATGTTTGGGAATATAAAAAGAGAAACACAAGATATTCAGGGAAGTATATATTCGTATATAAATCCTCGAGGGGTGTTGCTACACTCCGGTAAATAAATTAACCGGCTACAATCTAAGAACAACAAAGTTCCTAGCTTCTACAAAGATTTACAAATCAAATCCTTTACAATGATCTAACTTTTGTTTGTCTAAGGATTTAATTACCGGGTAACGATTATAATGCCCCTATGAATATACAAGAGTTAAATCGGGCATTATAACGTTACTCCGGTGAGAAGTTAAACGAATATCAATGTGCTGAGCTTCTCTGTATTCTCTTTGTTTCTTGTTTTCATCACCTCCCGTGAGAGAGAAGATGAACAGAACTTTTTAACAAAATTTGTATTGATTGTTATATATTCTGCTTCTATGTGTGGACTTTCAATTCCTTTGGAAAGGTGGCATTTCTGTGTCCACATAAATCTAAGAATTGCTGCATTGATTCACTAAACATTTACCGAGTGCTCTATGGCGACCTGAACATTCTTTGTTTGCTCTTCTATGGCGATCAGTAGCCCTGTGTTGCTCTATGGCGACTGTTTAAGCTCTATGGCGACTGGCTGAGCTCTATCGCGACTGGTAAAGCTCTATGGCGACTAGTTGAGCTCTATGGCGACTGGTGAAGCTCTTTGGCGACCACTGGTGCTCTATGGAGACCATCATCCGTGTCCTCTCTTCTGTGGCGACCAAGCTCTATGGCGACCACTGGTGCCTTAGAGATTCTCTATGACGACCACTGTGGTGCCTTAGAGTAATTCTCTATGGCGACCAGTTGGTGCCTTAGAGTAATTTCTCTATGGCGACCAGTTGGTGCCTTAGAGTAATTTCTCTATGGCAACCATAAAGTCTGTATGGCGACCAGAGAGAAGAGTATTCTATCTTAGAATGTTCTTGCTTCTGTTTTTCCATTCTTCACTGTATCAATACTTTCTTCTGTAACTGAATTAAAATCCCTTCTTGTATTCTGATGGTTGGTGCACTGGTCTGGTTCACAAACAACTAGCATTGAGAGAACCTAATTCAATTTGTCTTGTGTTTCTGAGTTGATACAGATTGGTTGAATATCCATTGCTTCTAATACTGACCGTCAACAAATAACTGTACTTTCACTGGAATCCTTTCTGGTACTTTAAACAGCGTCTTCATTGTTACTACAATCTTGAACACTTCATTCACTGTTCTTCATCGATGCTTGAACATATAAATGAGCTCATGTCAGTGAGTATAACTTCAAAACTGTAGTTGTCTTCTTTAACCTCTATTTATACCATGTCTTCAATTCTTCAGATTTCTATGCTTCATACACTGTCTATCTTCAATCAATGCCAATACACTGAAATCTTCTGGTAGCACTTTATACACTGAATCTTCATCATTTCTGAAATCCTGGAAGTCTTTAACCTTTGTTCTTCACTGAGGCATGAACATATTAATGAACTTCTTTCAGTGACCTGTAAACAGACTTCAAGCCTTCTTCTAATCTTTTGATTCTTTGTATTTGCCTTGTCTTCATTCATCCTGATTTCTTGTGTAGATGTAGTATTATTAACCTGTCATGTTCTAGTGTTGTTATCGTGTTAATCTATCACGTAACTGTTTATACAACTATGCAGTCTCACCAACAGATGTCTTAAATATCAATGTACAATTAGATCCTGATGAAAATCTTGATGACATCATCTTTCTTAAATGCATGTTAGAAAGGGAAAAGAAGCTGAGAATAGCTAAGAAGGACAAAGAAAATACAAAGAAGTTTCTGGATAAGGAGTAGGCATCTAAATGGAAGGATCATCATTATCATATCCCTGTAACTTATGCTTCTTAACACTTGGAGACTGCTGAGAGGCAGCTCACAAATCCTGATATGCTCACTCATCTAAAGTCTTCTGATTTGATGATCAAATCCATCCATTCCACCAAGGCTACAGCTAAAAAACAGATTAGGACTCTCAACTATGCATTTCATGAAGTAAAGTTCAAATCTGGATTTGAGGTCCAAAAAAAATTGAAGCCTATCCTTTCGAGATAAGAAATAATTGAAGCCAATCAGGATAAGTTGGATATTATTCAGCAGAAAATGTCTGGGTAATTGGATGAGGTGTAACAGTCCATGGAGCTAATTATTTCCCCTCTACTTGGTGATGATGCCAAAAAGTGGGAGAATTTTTTTTAAATCTAAATGCAAACAGCTCCAGCTAAAAGCTGATGACAAGGATGATGTTGCAGATGGAGGAAGTAAAGGAGGAATAAAGATACTTGAGAAAAAATGTGGAGATCTAGTTGACTCTAGTGGTACTTCTAAAACCATTAGCCAATCCAGGAAAGGTGGAGAGAGGGAGAAGTGGAAAATAGCAAGTCTCAAAGACTGTGCTTTCAAAAGAACTAAATGTGACTACAAAACAAACACTAACAGTCAAAAATGCTAATGAAGACCAAGGTATTATGGAGATAGAAGCTGGTGTTGAGGCAAGTCAATTTTTATAAATACTGAAGGTTAAAGGAAAGAAAATAACTCTATTTTACGAGGATCCTAAAATACTAGCTTTTGATTCTAAGGTTAGTAGAAGGATGTCAGGAGTTGATCTTGAGCAATTGAGGCTTATGGAAGAGGAATTCAAATCTTTGAGACTAGTAACCCCTGATACTGTCTCACCATATGAAGATATTCCTGGACAAAGACCAACTAAAGGTGTAGTTATCAAAGAAATCAGTCAAACTGAAGCTAGAATACTTGTTCAAAGATCTCAAGCTATATTAAATGCTGATTGGAGTTATAAGGAAAGGAGAAAGTTGGTGAGAAGTCAAAGTCCAAACCTAAGCCAAAGTCCAATAAGAAATCAGCATCTACCAAAACTCAAATATCGATAGATCCAGTCTATTCAGTAAGTCAAGCTTATGATGATGATGATGAAGTAAAAGTTCTAGAAGAAGAAGCCAATTAGGTTCACAAGAAAAGAAAGGTGATTCCTGGATCTGATTGGGCTGAGAAGTTACAAATCATTTCAACCACTGACACTACTCAAGTTGGAGAAACAAATACTGATCTTTAACCAATCACAACCATTGATACTACTCAAGTTTTTGACAATGCAGTTCAAGAAACCTGCAAATAAAGCAAAAACGGCTCCCTTAATCTATAGGGTGCTAGCGCTTGACTAATAGAATAGAAAGTATAGGCGTGCAAAATCTAGGATTTTCACTCTGTATACGATAGCTTTTCTCAAGAAAAATATTCTTGATCACTCTATTCGTGAAAGAGACTTAAACTCTGATTTAGAAGGCTCAAACTCTGATAAACCAGAATTGACTTTTGAAGAGAAGAAAACGCTACTTGGGGAAGAAAGACGCCTGCACCAAAATGGGATTTTTATGATACCATTAAAAGATCTACAATGGTAATTCACAATCAAGGATGGCTGGCAGAAGAGATGGCTTGGGACTTCCAAATGCTGATAATTATACCGGCAATGCTTTAATTCTCAGAGAGCTTGGAAATCTGACGGGAGTGGGAGAAAATGTGGAGCTTGAAGATTTACAGAAAATTCTTTAAGTTCAAATAGTGCTTGATTTGTGTGACATAAATAAGCCTAAGGAAAAGATGCAGTATTTTCTTGAATCTGGAAAAAGGTTGAAGATTTCTCAAGAGCAAATGAGAGACAAAACATGGAAAGAGTTGGAATATGTCATAACATTACTTAGGGTAATCAACTCTACTACCGCCAGATGGTCTGAGTATTTGAAGAACCTGGTATACATAAAACAGAGAATTGAGATGTATTTGAATGTTCTTGAAATAAATCTACTCAAGAAATTCTTTGATGATGCTACTGGATTTGCCAAGTTTCAAAATTGCAATTAAAGTCTAAAAATACTGACTGTAAGATATATTTGTTAGTATTTCTATATTTAGATAGTTTTGACATCATCAATTAGGAACTTGTACATATTTATATAATGCACAAGTTGGGGGGGGATTTTTAGAAGAAATTGATGATATCAGTGTATGACTAATCAAAGTTTGTCAATTAGTATTTGATATCAGTATTTGACAAAAATGACGTCATCAGCATTTACCATTAGTATTTGCTAATCAACTTTTGTCATCAGTATTTGATCACATCAGGATTTGTCAAGCTGGAAATCAGGAGATATCAAAGGAGGAGATATTTGCAGATTTATGTTGGTGTAGGACTTTACTTATTTGTAGCAATCAATAGATGGATTTATATTAAGATTTCTTATTATATTGTAACACATACTCTAGATTGATTGTGTAGCTGTTGAGTGGCATTTATGACACTTTATTACACTCGGTAAAACTTTGAATTGGTGTAAATGTACTTAAGTTGTTGGTATTTTAATGTGTTTTCTAGTGTTTTTTGCATTTCAGGCATTATTCTAAGAATCAGGTGAATTAGCATTGTTTTGGTGCTAATATGGTGTTAGGATGATGTCCAAAGAATAAAGCTCTGAAAGCCAACTTGATTGCAGCAGGAATTAAAGAAATTCAAAAGTTTTTCCAGAAGTACGGCGAGCCCGCGCTGGTCTAGCGCGCGGCTGCGCCCATTTGTCAGAAAGCCAGCGCGCCCGCGCTAATGAAGCGTGTGCCCGCGCCGGGATCCCAGAATCCTGATTCTAGTTGATTTACAATTGGAGGACTTATATCTTGCATGGGCTGCTATATATACTTAAATAAAGGACATTTTCTGCAGAGACGGATATACCAGAGCATAACGAGAGCCGTAAGAAGACCGTGTTAGCACGATTCAATAAAGACGAAGAAGATCTTATTTTTACTTGTGAATCTTTGTTCTAAGTTGTAACTTGGATGCTAGTTTCCTTATTCGTGAACCTTACTCTTGTTTCGTACTTGGTTTTATTATTTATTCAGTATAAAGACTACATTTATTATACCATGCTTTCATAGGAACCCACGTTGATGATGAGTCCGATTATGGGCTAATCGTTATCGTGGGGTTCTAGCGGAGTTATTTATGGATTCCTTTAGTTAATTTATTTTGATACCTTAGTGTGTGGTGATTGTATGATAACCTAGTATTGGTTGTGCTTATTCGTCTTATGAGCGTCGCGAACTTATAAGATAGCGTGTTAATCTTTAATGAAGTGACAATAAATTTAAGGATTTAGAAATTGCCATGCTAGCATAGGTTCATGTGTTATTGTTATGCATGATTTATAGGTAATTTTAACCATCTCACTTGCCCTATGTAATCACAATAGATAACTTGTGCATTAAACCATTATGTTGTCAAATTCTATAGACATATAGGGTCTCAATATAATTGGTGTCTATTCAGCTTTTATCTATGTTGTGGATGTCTGGTAGTATGGTATTCATGCAACGAAAGTTGGCGTTTATTAGTTTCGTGTTATCTGATTAGTGTCATCAACATTACATGTTAAGGTTAAGAACAATAAAGCTATTGAATGAAGTATTTAATGAAGTTAGAATCCCATGTATGTCACATATATAATAATTCAACCATTCTTATTCTCTTAGTTATAATTGTTAGTTTAATTCTTCGTTATAATCAAAAACCCAATTTGTTATTCGTCTTAATGTTGAATAATAGCCATATTATTGGTGCATAAGTGCATAAATTAATTAGTTAACCAAAGTCAGTCTATGTGGGAACGAACTAGAAATAATTATATATTACTTGCGAACGCGTATACTTGCGTGTACTATTAGCGCGTATTTAGCGACTAACAAGTTTTTGACGCCGTTGTCGGGGACTGCAGTGTTAATTTTTTGTTTATGTGTTTGTCATCAGTGATCGTTAAAGTTCATTGACTCAGACATTGTTACTTATTTGCTTCCTTGTCTTATTTCAGGTACTCTAGCGAGCGTGCATGCATACGCATTCGCGGTTTCGTAAGAGAACTCTGGATAAAGCCGAGGAAGAAGTTGTAGTGGTTCGAAGGGAAGTTTTTGAGGAAGAAGAGAAGGTAGAAGAAGAAGAGAAAATCGAGGAACCAACTTTAGTAGTGATGGGAGATCAAACAGAAATTCCTAAGGCTTTGATGGACTATTCTCAGCCTAAGATCAATGATATTCAGTCAAGCATCATCAGGCCAGCCATCTCGGCTAACGCTGTTGAGATCAAGTCAAGCACGATTCAGATGATACAGAACTCAGTTCAGTTTGGGGGTTCTCCTACTGAAGACCCCAAAATGCACATCAGGGATTTCATCGAGATCTACGACACTTTCAAGTTCAATGGTGTGACTGAAGATGCTATTAAGCTGCGACTATTCCCATTCTCTCTGAGAGATAAAGCGAAGTGCTGGTTACATTCTCTACCACCAGGGTCTATCACCACATGGGAGGATCTTGCTCAAAATTTTCTCACTAAATTCTTCCATATGATGAAGACTGCTGCAATCAGGAATGCTCTTACTCAGTTTGCTCAGCAAACTGAAGAATCTCTGTGTGAGGCTTGGGATCGTTATAAGGAGATGCTAAGGAAGTGCCCACACCATGGCATGCCTGATTGGATGATTATAAACTGTTTCTACAATGGATTGGGTGCTACTTATAAACCCATGCTCGATGCAGCATCAGGAGGAGCCTTGTGGGCTAAGAGCTACAATGAAGCTTATGAATTGATTGAACTGATGGCTGCTAATTAATACCAGAATCCTTCTTAGAGACTGACTCAGGGAAAAGTAGCAGAAATTCTGGAGTTCGATGCAGCAACTGCTATAGCTTCCCAACTTAAGGCTTTGACGATGAAGGTGGACACTTTGACTAATTATGGAGTTAATCAAATCACTAGTGTCTGTGAGCTTTGTGCTGGTGCCCATGAGACTGATCAGTGCGCTATTTCTAGTGAATCAGCTCAGTTCGTGAGCAACTTTCAGTGATCGTAGCAACCTGTGCCAGCCACTTATCATCCCAACAACCGCAATCATCCTAATTTCAGCTGGAGCAACGCTCAGAATGCAGTTCAACAACCTTATCAGCAGTACCCAGCTAAGCAGTACAACCTTAGTTTTCAGCAACCGCAATATGCACCAAGGCAGCAACTTCAGCTGCAACAAGCTAATAAAAAATCTGAATTAGAGGAGTTGAAGCTTATGTGCAAGAGTCAAGTTGTTTCTATCAAGACCTTGAAAAATCAAATTGGACAAATTGCCAATGCCTTGCTAAATCGTCAACCTGGTACATTACCTAGTGACACTGAAGTTCCAGGGAAGAAGGAAGCTAAGGAGCAGGTAAAAGCAATCACTTTGAGGTCTGGAAAGGTTGCGAATCCCGAACAAACTCAAGTTTCGAATGAAGAAGCTGGGGCTGAAGAAGAAGTAGAGCAGCATGAAGCAGAAGTGGAATCAAGGAAGGCTACTGGTGAGCACACTCCTCTTGAGGGTAATACAGGGGAGAAACAGATCTATCCTCCACCGCCTTTTCCTAAGCGGCTATAGAATAAAAAGATGGATAAGCAATTTGAGAAGTTTTTTGAGGTGTTCAAGAAACTTCATATCAACATAGATTTCGTTGAGGCTCTTGAGCTAATTCCTAGTTACACAAAGTTTATGAAAGGTATTCTCTCTCGGAAAGTGAAGCTAGATGATTTAGATACTGTCACTCTCACGGAGTAATGCAGTGTTGTGCTGCAACAGAAGTTGCCTCCGAAACTTAAAGATCTAGGAAGCTACACTATTCTATGCACTATTGGAAAAGTGTCTTTTGATAGATGCTTATGTGACTTGGGAGCTAGCATCAATCTGATGCCTTTGTCAATCTTCAAGATGTTGAATTTGCCTGATCCAAAACTAACTTATATGACTTTGCAGTTGGCCGACCGTTCTATTACATATCCGCGAGGTATTGTGGATGATGTCTTGGTCAAGGTTGATAAACTCATCTTCCCTGCTGATTTCGTAATTCTTGATTTCGAGGAGGATAAGAAGATTCCCATAATTTTGGGAAGACCTTTCTTGGCGACTGGCCGAACCTTGATAGATGTGCAGAAGGGTGAGCTAACAATGCGAGTGCTGGATCAAGATGTAACTTTTAATGTGTTCAATGATATGAAATTTCCTATAGAAAATGAGGAGTGCTTAAAAGTGGAGTTGGTCGATTCTATAGTTACTTTAGAACTTGATCAATTGCTAAGGTTTGATGCCTTAGAGAAGGCCTTATTGGGGAATTTAGATAGCGAAGATGACGAAGAAGAGGAGCAATTGCAATATCTGAATGCTTCTCCCTAGAAGAGGAAGATTGATATGCCTTTTGAATCTCTTGGAATGGAGGAATTGAACAAAGCTCTTAAACGCCTCAAGTCATCTATTGAGGAAGCTCCTACTCTTGAGCTTAAACCTTTACCTGAACATTTGAGGTATGTGTTTTTAGATGATGCATCTACTTTGCCTGTTATTATTTCATCTGACCTTTCAGGTAACGACGAGGAGAAGCTTTTGAGGATTCTAAGAGAGTTCAAATCGACAATTGGATGGACCATGGCAAATATTAAGGGAATCAGCCCTTCTTATTGTATGCATAAAATTCTGCTAGAGGAAGGTAGCAAGACTACGGTTGAGCAGAACAAAAGACTTAATTCGATCATGAAGGAAATAGTGAAGATGGAAATTCTTAAGTGGCTGGATGCAGGGATTATTTATCTCATTTCTGACAGTTCTTAGGTGAGTCCAGTTTAATGTGTACCGAAGAAGGGAGGTATCACAGTGGTTTCTAATGAGAAGAATGAGTTTATTCCTACTCGAACAGTCACGGGATGGAGAGTTTGTATGGACTATAGGAAGCTGAACAAGGCCACTAGGAAGGATCACTTCCCTCTGCCTTTCATTGACCAGATGCTTGACCGATTGGCTGGTCACGAGTATTACTGTATTTCGGATGGTTATTCGGGTTAAAATCAAATTTGTATCGCTCCAGAAGATCAGAAGAAGACTACCTTCACTTGTCCATTTGGTTATACCTTCCAGAAAATTTATGATTATACCTCCTGAATTTGCCGCTTAAGTGCGGTTTATCTTGATTCACGTGATTTGCAGACTATTGCGTGAACTCGTGCACACTTGAAGGGTAGCGGCTGCGGGTTCCCTACGATTAAAAAAAACAAATTTGTACAATTCTTTTATTTAAAAATCATTGAAAATTTATGAAATAAATAAAAATTGTTCCATAGTATAATTAGACTTATCCAAATTTATTATACAATAAAATTAAATTTAAAATCAATATTTTTTCAAATTTGAATTATTAAACATTTAAAAATATTCAAATATAATTATTAATTTACAACAATATCAAGTTTTATATTCTTTTAAATAAAATTTTACAATTTGTGATAGTACTGCGTCATATAAATCCAAACATGGGCCCGGTTTTAACATTTCATTTGCGTTAATAACAGTTGCGAATAAGACATTTTCCTGACGAAGATCTTTTGTCCAAAGAAAATGAAAATATAAACCCAATTAGTCCATCCACAGGTTTAAGATATTATGTGTACACCTGGATGATATTGTCTGTATAACATCCTAATTTTGCACTCTAACATCGAGAATCAACAGCAATGGCATCATCTTTAAATTGTTGTGTATCTATAACCTGCACAGCGAAATCAATATCTTCCGAAGACACCTCAGGCGCAACCAACACAAAACCAACCAAGATAATGTTGCCCAAAAAGAAGCCTGAGAAATGGTCTACTGGAATGGCTCCTGGTGAATATGGAGGCCCACCATTGACTACTAAGCTTAGAAAGTCTTGGGGAGGTCCTGGTGAAGACCCCATCACTTCTGATGACTATATTTGGAATAAAGATTTTATGCCTCGTATGAAAACATTGTTTAAGGACCCTTCTCAACATACCCAGTTGGATACACCTCAGGTTTTGTTAAGTTTTCTGATTTTTATATTTGTATTGAGACTTTTAATTTGTTATGGTGTTTGTTTTATTAAAGTTGTCTTCTTTTTTGTAAGTGTGTTTACTATTTGTTTGATCCTAAAGTTTTGGTAGTTGGATTCAATTAGGGATGTCATTTTTTTTCTTGTTTTGGTGTTCATGAACGTGTTACGATTAAAACTAGTGTATGAGCTTAAAAGAATAGGAGAGAGGGAGTTACATTGTTTGGTACTGCATTTAAATTAAAGCATAGGAGAGAGGGAGTTAAGATTGGCACTCACGACTGTGATTAAGAGGGGTGGGCAAAAGGGGAGTCACAAGGAGACTTGCCACTAGGTTATCATTGAATCCTCGACTGCGTCTGCTAATATCATATTTAGCCTCAGACTCTTGCGAATATCTAATTTGTACATCTTAATTGAATTGTGCCCAAATCCTATCCTAGAATCTTTCTTTTCGATGTCTATTTTCTGATCACTTTATTGATCACTAATTCACTATTTTTTCTGCAACTGTTTAATCTGGATGTTAACTTTGTATTCACGTGTTTTGACAGGAAGAGTCTTCAGGTTTTCTTAGCTTTAACAGGGTTATGAGTCTTGACAAGTATGCTTATTAACATCTTGACCTTTTAGACATCTTGTACTTCGTTGTTTTTGTCTTTGAGCTAACGTATTCTAGTTTTGTAAACGTAGCATGGATGCTGACTTTAGCAAAGAGTTAACAGAGCCTACAAAAATTGTCTCAGACACAAAAGTTGGGAGGGCTCAAGTAATAAACTTTCTACTAACTATGTAAGCTTCATGGAGGTTGCAACGTATCTTATTCTTGTTTTTATGATTAAGTTAAATGTCTTTCAGAATAGTGGAGATTTGAAGCAAAAATGGAGACCAGCACCTACACGACGCGAGCAGGATAAGTGGGATAGAGCATACAAGGCTGCAACTGGTGGCAGTGTATTACCTCTACTTTTCCTTTTCTCTTTCAATACCACTGAAAAATGTTTCAACCCAGTCCAGGCAGTTTAGGGATTTCTTCGTTGGTTTAATTTCTCGATTTCTAGATAGAGAGTGCTGATCTTAGTCGTCGTAATTGTATCTGTAGGAATTTATGTTACGAGAAATTAAAAAGCCTGTTGGTGATCCAGAGGTTTTGGCTGCAGAGTCGAGGGAACAGTATCTCAAGGTATTCTTACATATGGGTTCCCATCAAACGACATAAATGTTTTTTTAGCAAATTAAACTTTATAAGTTTTTGAAATTGTAACCTGAATATATCCTCCTTCTTTCCCCGTTATGAAAATTTGGCAGTTGAAGAATAAAATGCAGTTGCTTACCCTAGGAATAGGTGGAATTGGTTTACTCTCCGCATATGTATCTTACACTCCTGAGATTGCAGCAAGGTAAGTCTTAAGATTCTTAATATGATATGCAAATCTTTGATTTTAAGTTGAAGACTCTACCTTGCCTGAACTAATTGACATCATTCTGATGTGCTAGTTTAATCTAACATCTAATGTCCATTTTGCTTCTTCAGTTACGGCGTTGGGTTTCTTGGCTCATTGGCTTACATTCGAATGCTTGGTAATAGCGTAGATTCTATGGCTGATGGAGCCAGGGGGGTTGTCAAGTATGTGAGTTTTCCTTAAATGCAGAGATACCGATGTGTGTGTGTGTATCACTTTAATATGCATATGCAGTTGCTTTAGATTGCCACAAAGTTAGTTATATGTTGGGACCCTCCTTATGTTGTGGAGGTTAATAATCTGCTTAAATATTAATTTATTATAAGGAGATTTCTATGTTTGCCTTGTTGAACATGTAAAAAGCATAGATTAATGTTTCAATGTCCTTATAAATTTGCTAATGAAAAGTTTCAAATTGCAGAGGAGCTATTGGGCAACCAAGACTACTGGTTCCTGTTGTTTTGGTAATGATATTTAACCGTTGGAACGGGTGAGTGGCCTGACGTTCTTTTTGTCATATATGATTTTTTTTAATTGTATAATCATTATTTATTACACTCCTGCCATCTTTTTTTGTGAAACCTATTCGCAATATATTTCACGGGCATTTGATGGTTTGTACAGGATATTGGTTCCGGAATATGGTATCATGCACCTAGAACTAATACCTATTCTGGTTGGGTTTTTTACATACAAAATTGCCACTTTTACTCAAGCTATTGAGGAAGCATTGACTATAGTAGGGAAAAAGAGTCAGGTGTAACGTGATAATGAAGATCATATTTTGGCACAGTTCTATGCGAAGATAACAAAGGTATGCCACTATGGGGATTCACCATACTTGTATCAAGGTTTTGGATTGGTTGTTTGCAGCCCTTTGCTTAGCAGTTAGCTCTTGCTTTTATCTTTTGATCAAGGCAGTTTATAGAAGAAAGGAGTAAGCAATAAACCAGTAGAAGGAAATTTGTTTAAATGTATTTTTTGGGTTGCGATTGTGATTTATAGCTCATATATTAAGAAGATGAATTATTTTTTCTGATCTTTATGGCATTCTGAAGCTCGTAATTGAATGTTTGACCTGTATAATTTGGAAGGCAAAGTAACTAAACTCCCACTGTAAAACTATGGTTTCTGACTGAAATAACTAGTGGTTTAATTTGTATGGACTTGGCTTAAATTTCGTAGTCAACTGTGGTCTATGGTTTAGAAATGGTTCCTTGGGCGGCTACAGTTTAAAGGTTGCAGGGGTCTCACAGGACCTCCTGACATTTTCTGAATCATTTCACTGGATATGTCATTATTTGAATGTTTCCTTCTTACTTTTTCCTTTCTTGTACAACTAATTGCCCTCTTCCATTTTCTGATATGAAGACCAAGATTACTTTTAGAAAAGAAGGTTGAAGTCAGGGAAGCCTAAGAGAAGGTGCAGCTAGGTTGTACATGTGTACATTGAAATTTAAAGAGAAGACGATTGTAGTCTCTACTAGGCAGCATACGGATAGCAACACTGTAATTACTATTTAGAGACAACATGCAGATCATTAAAGATTTGCTTTCATTCCTTGAGTTCAAATTTTTGGTTTACTTGTAATATTCTAAAAATATTTCAATTTATACGTACACTTAAATTATAATAGATCCTACTTGATCCTAGTATTACTTGAAGTATAATTGGTATAATATATCTACAATTCATTCCCTAATTAATAGGTGAGAATAGGATTCATATTTTCTATTTCACTTTATCAAGTATTCACTCTTAACTATATAAACATATACAAGAGCTTAAATGATCCCGAGTTCCCTACTATTGCATATCTGGTAGGGCTGTAGATATTTCTCTTTCTGTTGTGACAAAGAGAGGTGTAGGCTGATCTCATCATGAAGCATCGTGATTTCAAGCCTATTTTTCATCATCATTGTCTCTTTTTTTCATTCATGGATAAGCCCCTGAGTTGTAGAGAAGAGGAAAAGTACAACTGAGGCATAAAACCACCCAACCATATTTGAACCGACCTTATTTCGGCTGATTTGAATTGATTATTTTCAACTCGATACATATTTGGGTTGAAAAATGTCAAACCCTATTTAACTGGGTTCGATATGAGTTTCGATATTTTTAAACTGCTCTAACCCAACCTGATTAAAAATATACTTACATGTTAATTTGTTACTCTTATGACTGTAAATATGTTTAGGCCTCACAGATAGGCCATTTATCATTAACTTATAACATCAGTCCTCAAAAATATGCCACAGTTTTCTTTAATATTTAAAGAATTTTTAAAAGGCTAACAGGGGTGTATTCAATTAAGATTTTAAAAAAAAATTGGATTCTTGAAATCAAGTGATATTCAATTAAGATTTTAAAAAATCCTTTAGAATCTTATTCAATATAAATTAGAAAAAGTTTTTTAAAATCCGAGTGTATTTAAATTAAATTTAAAAAGTCTACTAAAATATGATAGTTGATAGGGAAAAAAATAAGGTCTGGATATGTAATTAATGTTGCATTAATCGTATTAGAATTGGGCCAACAGCTAGGCCCATTTGAGAAGGCTCAAAACCCTGAATATTAATTAATTTCGTAATTAATTAATAAAGGATAAGTCAGCTGATAAGATGAGTCCTAGTGAAGAAATAAATCCTTGTAGATTGGTCTCCAATGAACCTGATGGAATAAAGAATCAGCTTCCTATTTCTTAGGACTCCAAAGTCCATTCTAATTCAGAGACTTGCCCACCTAGTCTCCTAACCCAAGTCCAATTCAAGGACTCCCAACATCTATATAAGGGGTCTCTCCCCTACCAATCAGAACTACATTTTTTGACTTGATCCTTGACAATTGGCAAGGTACGTAGGCATCTTGTTAAGGCAGATTGAGTCACGAAACACAAGAGCAGTCAAATCGAGCCTTGAAACTCACGTTCCTTGGTAATAAATACAGCAATTATATACCTTAGTTTTTAATCCATAACATTTGGCGCCGACTGTGGGGAACACAACAACAACCATGGCGAGAACACGGAGAACAATCAGGGCCATTGAAGGAGGAACACCCGTGGGAAAAAACCCAAACGATTTCGTCAACCGTGGAGGTACCTCCTCATTCAACCTATGCCACCACCCAAGGAGGAGCCCAGGTAGGGGCAACTGAACCTCAGCCACAAGGGATGATTCCCTCGGCTACTCAAGGTACGAATCCCCAACTTTAACAACTACATGCACCTGTGAATTCTTGACCCATTGGGTATGAGTATTCAACTGTGGTGACTTCTAACCCCCCCATATGGGATGCCCCTTTACCCCGAGGCTGGAGGAAGTGGACATGTTGGGCGGAGTGAAGCACGAGGGCGATCGCTCCCTATACACAAGGTTTGGCTCCAATCCCTGAGGATCAGGAATTTTCTGGTCCTTACACTGAGAGAGACTCCGAATCTTCAGATGATGAAGTGGCCCCAAGAAGGAGGAGTGCTGGCAAAGAGCCGATGGCTGATGGTCGCCAACGTCCTAGGAGCACCCAATGGACGAATTCCCAAGAAGTGCAGGAAAGGATCAGGGCTCATGAGGCTGAGATTCAAAGGCTGAAGCGCGACTTGGAGTCACACCAGAATATCAGACCCCCATTACCCCCAAGGGGGAGGAATCCTCCCCCTATCATAGACCTGGATGGTACGATAAAGAGAAGGGCTGTTGTCCCAAGGGCTGATCCAAGCAATCTTCTTCCCCTTCGAGATCCTGATGATCCTACTCCACCATTCACTGAAGAAATAATGAATGCCCATATCTCAAGGAAGTTCAAGATACCCACTATTAAAGCTTATGATGGCACTGGAGATCCCGCCAATCATGTCAGGACATTCTCCAATGCACTATTACTACAGCCCGTGAATGACGCTATTAAGTGTCGGGCCTTTCCACAAACCCTGTCGGGTATGGCTTAAAGGTGGTATAGTCGTTTACCCCCAAACTCTATTGGGTCCTTTAGAGAATGAAGTCAGGCTTTTATTAAGAAATTTATCAGTGGGAGAGTGCATGAAAAAAGTTCAGCATCCCTCATGAGCATTGTGCAGGGGGCGAAGGAATCCTTAAGAGCCTACCTGAATCGTTTCACAAAGGAAGCTTTAAAAGTCCCGGACCTTGATGACAAGGTAGCCATGATAGCACTGCAACAGGGAACTAGGGATGAGTTTTCCAAGATGTCCTTGGCCGAACGCCCCCTGAAAGTATGTTGCAGCTCCAAGATAGGGCAGGGAAGTATATCAAGGTGGAAGAGAGTATGAGGAAGACGGTCGTGAGCAACGAGGCCGCTGGAGGCAAGAAGCGGAAGACCGATCTGGAATACATCGCTAAGGACAAGTATCCTATAACTGAGTAGAATCCTGACTCAACTCCCAAGAGAGGAGGACCTGGACAAAAATTCACTGAATACGCTAAGTTGAACGCTCCTAGAAGCCAGATCTTGATGGAAATCGAGAAAGACCAAGATATTAGTTGGCCTAAGCCCTTGAAGGAAGATCCGCCAAACTAGACAAGAGCAAATATTATAGATTTCACAAAGATGTTGGTCATGACACCGATGAGTGTAGGCAACTGAAAGATGAAATAGAGTTCCTCATTCGGAAAGGAAGATTGAACAAGTACACTGGGGAAGGAAGAGATATGAATAACAATGGAAGAAAGAACTTCGAAGATCGTAGGAGGGACCAAGACGATCAGGGGGGAATCCCCAACCTAGGGGACCGGTGATAAATACAATCTTTGGAGGACCACGACCCCGAGGACCTGCGATAAACACGATTTTTGGAGGACCAGCCGCTGCTGGATTATCCAAGAACTCCAGGAAAGCATATTCCAGGAAGGTTATGCATATCGTTGGAGAAGCTCCAAAGAGGGCCAGGACAGGAGTAACAATGGCTTTTGATGATTCTGACCTAGAGGGTGTGAAGTTTCCTCATGACGACCCGCTGGTCATAACACCTATAATAGGAAACAGCCCGGTTAAGAGGATCTTTGTGGATAATTGTGCTTCAGTGGATATCTTGCTCCATGATACCTTTTTAAGGATGGGTTATACTGACTCCCAATTGACCCCAACCGACATGCCGATATATGGATTTGCGGGAGTGGAGTGCCCCGTGGAAGGGATAATCAAGGTTTCAACCACCATTGGTCAGGAACCAAGGCAAGTAACACAGATGTTGGACTTTGTGGTGGTAAAGGCTAGTTCAACTTACAACACTATCATGGGAAGAACTGGGATACACGCATTTAAGGCAGTCCCTTCTTCCTACCATTCAGTTATAAAGTTTCCCACCCGGAATGGGATTGGAAAGAGAGGGGAGATCAAAAAATGGCTAGAAGTTGCTATGTGGCCTCACTGATGGTAGATGGAGTTGGGGGGCAAGTTCTGCCTATTGAAGATCTGGATATTCGAGAGAATGATGAGAAAAGAGGGAAACCAGCAGAAGACTTGGTTTCGATTCCTTTAGCTCCCGAGGATCCTGAGAAGGTGACTTTCGTTGGAGCCACACTAGAGGAGCCCTTTAGAGGGAGGTTATTGAAATTTTAGCAAGAAAATAGTGACGTATTTGCATGGTCGGCAGCTGATATGCCAGGCATAGACCCGGAACTAATTACTCACAAGCTGAATGTGGATCCGAGTCGGAAGACGGCGAAGCAAAAGAATATAAGTTTTACCCCAGAAAGGCATGAAGCTATAAAGCAAGAAGTGGAGAAGTTCTTAGAAGCTGGTTTCATTGAGGAGATATAATTTTTGGAATGGTTAGCAAACCCTGTAATTGTGAAGAAGGCCAATGGAAAATGGAAGATGTGTGTGGACTTCACTGATCTGAAGGACGCATGCCCTAAGGACTGTTTCCCGCTGCCAATGATAGATACTTTAATAAATGCCACTGCTGGACATGAGATGCTGAGCTTCATGGATGGATTTAGTGGATACAATCAGATCAAGATGCACAAGGACGACATTCCAAAGGTATCATTCATCACTGAATTTGGTGTTTATTATCTTGTTATGGCATTTGGTCTCAAGAATGCATGAGCCACCTATCAAAGGCTGGTAAATAAAATTTTTAAGGATCTTATTGGTAAGACCATGGAAGTTTATGTTGATGACATGTTAGTCAAGAGTCTAGTGAAGACTGACCATATAACCCATTTGAGGGAAGCTTTCGAGGTCCTAAGGTACCACAAGATGATGTTAAATCCTACAAAGTGTGCTCTCGAAGTAGGATCTGGAAAGTTTTTAGGATTAATGGTCTCCAAGAGAGGAATCGAGGCCAATCCCAACAAAATAAAGGCAATCCTGGACATGGAGCCCCCAAAAACTATCAAAGATGTTTAAAAGCTCACTGGAAGGGTTGTTGCATTGGGACGATCCATCTCAAAGTCTGGAGACAAGTGCTTGTCGTTCTTCAAGTCTTTAAAGAAGCTTAAGGATTTTGTATGAAGTAAAGAAAGCCAGAAGGCATTCGAGGAATTAAAGAAATATATGGCTCAGGCCCCGTTGCTGGCCAAGACAGCTTCGAATGAAGTTTTATACTTATACTTGGCCGTTTCAGAGAGTGCCTTGAGCGCTGTGTTGGTTAAGGAGGAACTAAAAATCCAGAAACCCGTGTACTATGTCAGTAAAATTCTGCATGGAGCTGAATTGAATTATTCAACTATTGAGAATGGCTTCGAGAAAGTTACGTCTTTACTTCCAGGCTCACAAGATTGAGGTGCTAACAAATCAACCCCTGAGAAATATCATTCATAGTCCCAAGGCTAGTGCGAAGTTGATCAAGTGGGCAATAGAGCTAGGAGAATTCGATATCAAGTATAAGCCACGAACGGCAATAAAATTCCAAGCATTGGTTGACTTCATGGTGGAATGTACCATACCCAACCAAGAAGCCGGGGGCAGGAGGATACCATACCTCAAGACAAGGGAGTTGAGGATACCATACCTCAAGACAAGGAAGTTGATAAGGAGAAAGAATATTGGGTTCTCTATTTTGATGGAGCATCAAAAACAAATTCAAGTGGAACAGGTTTAGTTTTACAAAGCCCTGATGGGTTCTTGATTGAGTATGCCATGAAGTTAGACTTCCCGACCAGAAACAATGAGGCAGAATATGAAGCTCTGATAGCTGGCCTCGGCCTAGCAGGGACATTGAGAGTCAAGAACTTAAAGGTCTGTGGAGACTCGAAGTTGGTTATATCCCAGGTGAAGGGAGAGTTTGAGGCAAGGGATGATACGATGGCTAAATATGTCCGCCTAGTAAGGGCTGTAATGACCCAATTCGATGAATGCCATGTTGAGCACATTCCAAGGGAGGAAAATGCTAAGGCATATGCCTTATCAAAGTTTGCTTCATCCGAGATAGAGGAAAGTTCAGGAAGTGTATACTTCCGCGTTCTGAAGACACGGAGCATTGATGTTAAGCTTGTAGCTCCTATAGGTCTGGGGACGTCGTGGATAGATCCCATTAAGACCCATATTCAAACCGATTGGTTGCCAAATGATGCTACTGAAGCACGAAAGTTGGCTGTTCGAGCACTAAGATACTCTTTGATAGATGGGATTTTGTATAAAAGATCTTATGTGGTTCCTTACTTAAGGTGTCTCAGGCCCGATGAGGCACGCTTGGCTCTTGAAGAAGTACATGAAGGTATCTGTGGGCAACACTTGGAGGGCAGAGCACTAGCTCATAAGATAACCCGTTTAGGTTTCTATTGGCCAGAAATGATGGCTGATGCCAAAGAATATGTGAAGAAGTGTGACCGCTTTTAGAAGCATGCACCTGTCGTTAGACAACCCCCGAGATGCTGACCTCCATCAACTCACCCATCCCTTTGATATGTGGGGAATGGATATACTTGGGCCTTTCCCCATGGCCACGGTACAAAGAAAGTTCCTGATTGTAGCCATTGATTATTTTACTAAGTGGATTGAAGCCAAGCCTTTGGCCAAAATCATAACTAAGCAGGTTGCACAATTCCTGTGGGAAAATATCATGTGCCGGTATGGAATTCCCCCCATCCTAGTCACCGATAATGGAACACAGTTCAACAATGAGGAATTCAATATGTATTGTGAGGAGAATGAAATTGAATTACGATTCACCTCGGTGGCTCACCCGCAAGTCAATGGGCAAGCGGAAGTGGCGAATCGAATAATCTTGGATGGACTAAAGAAGAGGATCGAGAGGTCGAGGAATAATTGGGTGGATGAAATACTCCCAATACTATGGGCCTATAGGACTACCTGTAGAGTCACGACTGGAGCAACTCCCTTCATGTTAGCATATGGGGCAGAAGCAGTTATTCCTGTGGAGATATCACATTCCTCCCCAGGATTCAAGCTTTCAATGCTGAGGAATACGAGGAAGGGCAAAGGTTAGCCCTGGATCTAATTGATGAAGTGCGAGATGAGGCACATGCGAAGATAGTGGAATATCAGAAAAAGGCTTCATTCTACTACAACCTAAGGGTTAAAAAAAGGTTCTTCAAACAGGGTGACTTAGTCTTGAGGAAGGTGGAAGCTTCTAGTGTAGGGCAGAAAGGGAAACTTGCCCCAAATTGGGAAGGGCCATACAAGGTCAAAAGTGTTCAAGGTAGAGGAACCTACAAGCTCGAGACTATGGATGGCTTTGAAGTCCCGAGAACTTGGCATGCACAAAACCTGAAGATTTACTATGTGTAAATTGGTTGAACGCGATTCTCACTTGTCAAGATGACAAGTAGGTTGAAAAGCACCTTGAAGCTTTGCTTGCTTAGGACTACATGTTCTAGTTTTATTTTGAGGATTATTAAGACTTATGTAAGGGATGAATCCCAACAGTTTAAGAAATTCGTAAAGTTTTCGAAATATGTTGGCATGGCAAGTACACTAAGTGCGCAAGATGAAAGCATAAAGTTCAACAAACAAAGATATAAGGCAAGTGAATGCTACAAGTAAAAAAAGAGAGAAGGCCCAACCCAAATTTTGCTAGGCATGGGATTATGAAAGCCCAATAAAAGATCCACGTCTGAAAAATAATCAAGCCCAGTTAAGGGCCCGGTCTGAAAAAATAATCAAGCCCAGTTAAGGGCCCAACTTGAAAAAATAATCAAGCCCGGTTTAGGGCCCAAGTGTTTGAAAGGCCCAGCAAAAAGGCCCAAGTTAGAAAATGTAAAGAAAAGCCCAGGAAATAAATGCCCCCCCCCAAACAAAAGAGAAATTATTCCTGACCCAATTCGATCAGGATTCATGCTATATTCCTGATCAAATATTCTTGGTCGAAAAAAACCACGACCAGGAACAAAAGAAGGGGATAATTCGGTCAAAAATGTAATTCCTGACCGAAAAGGTCAGAATTCTTGTCGAAAAATCGTGACCCTGAAGGAAGCCCAACACTAGGACCCAAAATATGAAAGATAACAAAATTCCTGGATGAATTGAATATTCAGGTATGTCATGGATCTTGGGCTTTGGAGCCCATAAATAAGAGCCCAGTAAGAGGTTTGACCCGAAGAGAGTCCAGTGAAAGGTTTGACCCAAAATAAAAGCCCAGTTCAGGAAAAATAATGAAATTAAATATTATTGGGCTTAAAAAATATATCAAGCAGGATAAGGGCCCAAATATTCAAATCAAAGCCCTGCACCAGGGTCCAAAATCTGGAAGAAAATATATGTGAGTATTATCTTCAAAAACCAGGAAAAACAAGGGTCCCAATTGAAAAACCTGTAAAAAAAAATGGGCCCAAGGAAGCCCAAATGTTTGAAAGGCCCAGCAAAAAGGCCCAAGTTAGAAAATATAAACCAGGTCTTATTGGGCCTTGGAATGTAAAAAGCCCAGTATGGTCCAAATTAGAAGAAGGCCCATTAAAAGAAGCCCAGTAAGGGGTTGGCCCAAAAGAAAAGCCCAAAAAAAGGCCAAAAAATATATAAAAATCCTGATCCTATTCAATCAGAATTCTTATTGAATTTCTGGTCGAAATGTTTGAGGTCGAAAGATCTTCGACTAGGACTAAAAAGAGGGTTTAATTCGGTAAAAAAAATGGATCATGACCGGAAGGGTTAAAATGCTAGTCCAAGGGGTCAGAATCCGGATCCAAGAGGTCCTGGTCTAAATTGTGAATCCTGGTCAAGGGGTCAGAATCCTGATCTTAATTGTGAATCCTGGTCCAAGGGGTCAGAATCCTAGTCCAAGGGGTCAAAATCCTGATCTAAATTATGAATCCTGGTCCAAGGGGTCAGAATCCTAGTCCAAGAGGTCCTGATCTAAATTATGAATCCTGGTCCAATGGGTCAGAATCCTAGTCCAAGGGGTCAGAATCCTGATCTAAATTATGAATCCTGGTCCAAGGGGTCAGAATCCTAGTCCAAGGGGTCAGAATCCTGATCTAAATTGTGAATCCTGGTCCAAGGGGTCAGAATCCTGATCCAAGAGGTCAGGATTCCTGATGTAATTTGTGAATCGTTCGACCAAGGATCAGAATCCTGATCCAAGTGAGGTCGAAAGAGCTTCGACTAGGACTAAAAAAGAGGGTTTAATTCGGTCAAAAAAATGGATCATGACCGAAAGGGTTAAAATCCTAGTCCAAGGGGTCAGAATCCTGATCCAAGAGGTCCTGATCTAAATTGTGAATCGTTCGGCCAGGGATCAGAATCCTGATCCAAGGGGTCAGGATCCTGATCGAATCATCCTAACCGAAAGTAGCTTCGACCAGACACTATGGGACCATAATTCGACCAGGATCCTGACTGAATGGATTTCTGGTCGATTTTTTTTAAAAAAAAACAGAATTAAGGAAAATTCCCTGAAAATTAAGGAAAATTCCCAAAAATTAAGAGAAAATTCCTGGAAATTAAGGAGAAATCCAAGAATTAAGGGAAAATTCCAGAAAATTAAGGGAAAATTCCTGGAAATTAAGGAAAAATCCCAGAATTAAGGGAAAATTCCAGAAAATTAAGGGAAAATTCCTGGAAATTAAGGAAAAATCCCAGAATTAAGGGAATATTCCAGAATATTAAGGAAAAAATCCTAGAATTAAGGGAAATTTCCTGGAAATTAAGGAAAAATCCCAGAATTAAGGGAAAATTCCAGAAAATTAAGGGAAAATTCCCAGAAATTAAGGAAAAATCCCAGAATTAAGGGAAAATCCAGAAAATTAAGGGAGAAAATCCAGAAAATTAAGGAAAATCCCAGAATTAAGCGAAAAAATCCTGGAAATTAAGGATAAATCCCAGAATTAAGGGAAAATTCCTAGAAATTAAGGAAAAATCCTAGAATTAAGGGAAAATTCCTGAAAATTAAGGGAAAATTCCTGAAAATTAAGGAAACGTCCTAGAATTTAGGGAAAATTCCAGAAAATTAAGGAAAAATCCCAGAATTCAGGGGAAATTCCTGAAAATTAAGATAATTCCTAAGTAATAGGGATAAAAGTAAATCGTTGTAAATGTGTAGGTCGCTCCACACTTTACGCAAAAAACGATACCCTGTAAGGGAACAAATGAACTTAACTTCTGCGAAACCTAGCCACTGTTTCCCAAAAGTTGGGGGGCAAATGATAGTGAAAAAAATAAGGTCTGGGTATGTAACTAATGTTGCATTAATTGTATCAGAATTGGGCCAACAGTTAGGCCCATTTGAGAAGGCCCAAAACCCTGAATATTAATTAATTTCGTAATTAATTAATAAGGGATAAGTCAGCTGATAAGATGAGTCCTTGTGGAGAAATATATCTTTGTAGATTGGCCTCCAAGGAACCTGGTGGGATAAGGAATCAGCTTCCTACTTCTTAGGACTCCAAAGTCCATTCTAATTCAGAGACTTGCCCACCTAGTCTCCTAACCCAAGTCCAATTCAAGGACTCCCAACATCTATATAAGGGGTCTCACCCCCACCAATCAGAACTACGTTTTTTGACTTGATCCTTGGTAATCAGCATGGTATGTAGGCATCTTGTTAAGGCAGATTGAGTCACGAAACATAAGAGCAGTCAAATCAAGCCTCGAAGCTCACGTTCCTTGGTAATAAATACAGCAATTATATACCTTAGTTTTTAATCCATAACAATAGTATTAAAAAAATCCGTGAATTTTTTTTATTTGAAAAAGTTGTGGATTTTAATGGATTCACTAGTTTATTTTTAATATTTTAAAAACTCTTTAAAATACATGAGATCTTGAAGAATTTGTGGAAAACTTCACAAAATCAGCAACATTCTCCAAGATTTTTCCATTAACTCCTTCAAAATCCACAAACAATTAAAATTAACGAAAATCTTCTAAAATCGATGGATTATTATCAATACTTCAAAATCTGAAATGAATATGTATTGTATTATCACTCCATTTTGGATGTTTAAGCCATATTTGACATGGATGATTATAATTTTTTTTGAACTATTTTCAAGTATTTTAGATTTTGAGACTTTCTAGTTTATTCTATAATTATTAATACTAATTTGTAACCGGTACAGAGTATGGATCCGAAATTAAACGTAATATCAAATTATTATTTGCATAAAATTAAATCTCATACTATAAAATACAAATCAAAATATAATCAAAGGACAATAGAAAATTCAAACTTGGCTAATACCAATTATTAATTAAATTCCTCCCGTCTCTTCCTTGTTTGGCAAAATCATCTGCCACTTTGTTCCCCCCTCTATTGATGTATTTCAATGATATATTAGAAAGAGAGAGATTCCAAAGTATCTATGAAGTCTTCATAACCTTGTTTGAATATCTGAAACTTGACCTGCTCTAGCTTGCATGGCCATCTCACATATGTTCTTTAAAGTCGTAGCGCACCTGCCAGGTAGAAACTATACTCTTCTCTGCACCAACCCAGTCACCCAGGTATTTCAATGGTAATCTTCCTTCCTGGAACACAAGAATTCCTTTCAGCTTTCGCTCATCTAATTCTCCCACTAGCATTTAAAATATATGTGAATTCATTATCTAAATTCATGACTATGTTAAAGATCGTTAATATGATGCTGAATTCTTAAAATTTATATATTTTTTAAGGGGGCGAACATTAAAAATAAGAAAATTTTAATACTAAATATATAAATATGTAATTTTTTCTGTAAATTATAATACTAATTTCATAATTATACCGGAATTTGGGGTGGCGACCGCACTGTCCGGTAAGCCCTCGCCTCCGTCCCAGCATGTATGCCATCCACATGTATAACCTCAACATAAGTTATATTTATTGTTAAAAATATAACATTAAGGCCCCGTTTGCTATTGTTGTTCCTGCTGAAAAGCTGTCAGAAATGTGTTTGGAAATTTCTAAAAGCTGCTGTCTGGAAAAGCGCTTTTGGTCTAAAAGTTGTTGTTAGCAAAAACATGTCCACTCGTGCTTTTGGAAAAAGCTGTTTTCAGGTTTTTCAGAAAGTAGCTATCAATAAAACCTTCTCAAAAATATTATTTTTATATATTATATCTCAAAATATGCATAAATTAAAAAAAATTACCAAGCAGTCATTTAATTTTCCTGACAGCACTTTTTCCACCAGCACTTTTTCTCACACCACAACAGTTTTCAACAGTACTCCCAAACGGTGCCTAAGTCTGAGATTAAAAAATGATTTGAAATTATGCAGTTAATATTAAAAAAACAAAAATGTGACATGAAGTCACGTTTCCAAAGTTGAACATAACTGATAGTACATATTGATAGTATATATAGCTCCTGCAAGGCCAAGTTCCGGACTCCTAACTCCATATAACTCCTGGAAGGACTAATCCTGGACTCCTAACTCAGTCCAGTCCCGCGCACTATCAGTCCTGACTAGCCCAGTCCCGCAAGCCCAACCTTGAGAAATCCCAGCACGTGAGGTACGGGCTCAAACACATGATGGGAATAACTATCACACATCAATCATGGGAATAATCGGGGCACGCGTTAGAGGATCCTCATAACATTCCTCGACCAGTCCCGCGCTGACACGTGTAAAGCATCTACTCCAGCCAGGTGTCCTCCGCTCCCAGAACCGATGGTTACGATTTAAAGGTACTAACCCCACAAACCTACCCTTGGGCTATAAATAGCCCAAGAAGGTGAGATTTTGAGGTTAATCACTCTCTCACACTCATATACACATACAACCACCTTGCATTCATATCTATCCTCATCTTCCCGAAAAGCGAGTTCTTACTCTCACACCGGAGGTGCCGCGGGACCAAAACCCCCTTCCAGTGTTGTTTTATAGGAACCCCACCATAGCTACACCTCCACAGCAGCAAAGGATCCAGGCACGGCATCGAAGGAGTGGCCCCGCCACCAGGAGTTATCATTTGGCGCTAGAAGGAGGGCCTCTCCATTCTTGGGTCTCGGTGCCCCTGGATTCACCTTCATTAACAAACTCTTGAAATAGTCCATTTATTCAACTTGTAAGAACCCATGCAACCAAACTTTTTCATAAACATGAATGTTGTTTGTTTAAGCCACGTTTGTGTGTGCTCGATATTTTAGGCCACATTTGTGTGAGCCTTGTTTTGTTGATTTATGCCATGTTTGTGTGTGCCATTGTTAGTTTTGATTATTTTAGAACCCTAGTTTTGCTCTAGTTTGAATATTTCCTTTGTGTTCTAAAACCCTGCTATACTTGTTCTACAACATTGTTGAGTAGTCCCAGAAGATTGTTTAAACTAGTCCCAGGAAGCTATTTGCTAGTGTTTCTTATTATTCTGGGTAGTTTTTGCAATTTTCAAAAAGCAACCTTAGATCGATACTTTTTGTAGCATATTGTTGTTAGTTGTTGTTGGTATTGTTGAGAAATGACAAGACCAGGAAAGCATACTACTGGGAGACCATCTGCTAGTACTCAGGTCCAGGAGCCGGACCACTCCCAGGCCCTTGATCCAGGAGCCGGCAGAGAAACGTTCCAGGAGCAACCATTGCAACATACTCCCGTTATGGAGAGAGTTGTAAACACCCGGGATACCAGAACCCTTATTGAGCTTAACCAATACAAGTACACTAATGTCCCGGTGGCCGAAGAGCACAGGGCCAACCTTACAAGTGATGAACTGGCAGAAGCAATCAGGCTCCACAGGCAGGAGCAAACCCGACTCCAAGAAGAAGCCGAACTTGAGGAAGAACCGGAGGAGTCCGGGGACTCCCAGCAATCAAAAAGATCTGTATTTGATCGAATTGGAGCTAAGGGAATGAAAAGCAAAAAGGATCAAGGTAATAAGAAAGAAGCAGAAGCGGCTAAGCAAAAAAGGTTGGAAGAGATGCAGGAGCAAATCAGGAAAGAGGAAGAAGCAAAGCTCGAGCTAAAGATCCAAAAAAAAATGTAGTTAGAAGAAGAAAAGCTACTGGCCATGTCTAGGACCAAGAGAACCCGGAGAGACCCAACTCCGGAGCTGATTTCTGATGATGAAGAAGAAGGGAAGCAGAAGGTGTGGCGCCCTCCAAACCCGGGTCAGAAGTTTGGGGTCCACACATACACCTTATTTATAGCCTGCTTATAACAATAATAAAGATAATAATAATATATGCAGTGACCCTACTTACCAACCACCACGGACCGCAACAGGTTAAAGTATGCACACAAGCCAAACACACTAATATATTACAAACCGTTCAAATCCCAACTATTTCAAACTCAAACTGAGTATTAAACATTATTACAAACTTTTACAAACTTAAATTATTCCAAAAGAAGCCTACTAGCTCTGCTTTCTCAACCTGAACCCCTAGCTCTCGCGCTGGACTGGGGATCCTCTTTACCAACTGGTTCCTTTTTAACTGGAAAGAATATAAACAACATCGCACGAATGAGCTAACTAGCTCAGCAAGTCACAATGACAAAACTGAGAATAATGATCATCAGGTGAATATGTTTATGATATCAAGTGAACAATGGATTATGATTTAGAATTGGATATTATACTTTTAATTTAAAAACCAAGGTTAGGCTGCTGATCAGTCACGCACTAACCCCGAGCAAGGCACACAACATTGCTCTAACTACTGGATCCAAGGCACACATTAGCCTAACTTGACCATTATATGGTCTGACCACGAATCTGGTCCACAATTTTATAAAAACAATCCAATTCTAACATAATAACAGAATATGCAATAGTAAACAATAACCGAAATCATTAACAACAATAAATGTTTAACAATGAAAGGGTTTCAATCCTTGTAAGGATCAATAAGGCAATTTAAAAGCTTGTATGCTGGGTAATGAAAGAATTGGATAACAAAGGAATCAACGTTTCAAGGTTTCAAGGATTCGATCTTTCAAAGTATAAGATACCATGGGTTGAGTATATAATAGTTCATTTCAGTGTTTGGTATTTAGTTTGTATGTATTTGTAGAGTAGTATCGTAGATTTGTGGTTCTTGTTTGGGGTATACAATAATCAATGGATTAGAAAGAATATGATTCATGGCTTAAGGACAATAACTGAAATCAGGATTTAGGTTTCTGTGCTTCAAAGCACTTGTAATGTCAACAAGACTATCAAGAATTACAATATCTCGAGAAAGTTCAGAACACTTGCCTGGTATTAGCTTACTACACTGCACTCGCTTTCAATCGCAACCGTTTTAATCCTCAACTACCTGTTTCCCTTTCCTACATCTTGCCTCTTCTGCTCACATATCATAAGCATCTATCAATAATTTACTCATGGAATTCTATTCAACACATACTTCTATCTACCCTTCGTTTTACCCAAATCCGATTAACGGATTGAAAGTTATGCAATAATCAAGTAAACACCGAATATATAGACCGATAGTCAATTAACAAGTCACATGTAGCACATAATACATCACGTAATCAATGATATATTATTTATAAAGAAGTCTCGGGTCATAAATAGGCTTTCTGGTATTTAAAATGATTTTTAAAACATTTTTCGGAATTAAAACGGGTCGTTGGATCAATTTCGGGTTAATAAACAGGGTTCGGTTGGCCCATTCTGGCTCCGAAATAATTTTAGAATAATTATCGAGCCTTGGAAATAATTTAGAATAATATTTTAAAGCTCGAAACTATTTTTCAGAATTTTTAAATCATTTTTAAATAATTAAATCTAATTAAATAACTAATTAAAATCAATTAATAATTAATTAAATCAATTAATCAATTAATTTTCGAATTAATTGAGCAATTAATCAATTATAAATTAACTGAAATTAATTAACTAATTAATTTAGATTTATTTGTGAATTAAAAATAATTTTCAGAATTAAAATAATAATTTTTAGAATTTTCAAAAATTAAAAACGAATTTTTATAATAAAAATAAATAGGAAATATGATTTTTAAACATTTCATAAACAGGAATCCTAAATTTGCAAAGTCTGGAAACTTCAGGGACCTAACTGTATCGTCCCCAAAAGTCCAGGGACCAAACTGTAAATTTTACATCCCGTCGCCGGAAAACACAGGGGTGACCGGAGAACACGATTCCGGCCTCCTCACCTTGCCACAAGCTCCAGATCACATCTACAGGTTACCAGGAACACAACCATGCAATCAAAACAACCTAACAATCCCTGAGTTGGCCGGAATTTGGCCGTGAAGTTTTCCAGTTTCCGGCGAACATCGGAAAACTTTAAAACACAACTCCCTTCTCTACAGACCTCGTTGGTTCATGAAACTTATACGACTAGATTGCAAATTTCACAGAGAACACAACCCACTATAACACAACATCAATCTATCACAGAATAAGAAACCCCCAAATTTCAATTAAGAACATTCATACGGGTTATAAACCCTAATTTTGAAATTCGAAAATTAAACTCAAATTTGAACATGTTATTGAACTCCAAATCAGACGTATGACATATGAAAATCATCAGAAAAACAAGTTCTACAACATGCAATCATCAAATCATACAAACAATCATCCGAATAAAAATTCATATTTTTAATAAAATAAATTCGAAAATAAATAAATTTTTAGAAAAATAACCTTGATTTCTGCAGTGAAACAAATCTCAGAATCTGATAGAACACCTCAAATCCTTCGTTTTGGTTACTCAAGCTTTGAAAACAGAGATCGGTAACGCCTTCGTTTTGCTGTTTGATTCTTAGAACAGTTTTAAGAAATTAGGGCTTTTTTCTGAAAATTATATAATTAACTATCTGCAAATGATTTTGATACGAAATAACATACGGTAAAAGGCTATTTATAATTACGGAAAATTAGTATCCCGTTGGATCATTCCGGATATAAAATGGTACGTTTATTTATAAAAACTGATCCAAACGGTATCGGTTTTCGGGATAATTATCCAGATCAGTACAATTTGTACTGCGGTCTTGGTCTCAGCGCCTGGTTACACGTATTACGAAGTGATAATTGGGATAATTTAATAAAAAGCTCCCGTTTATCGAAAATACGGGTTTTATTAATTTACCGAAACGAATATTGTATCGAAAATGTTGCGCCGGGACCCGCGCAGGACAAACCGTAAGCCGGATCGAAAAAGTCAAAACATGGAAAATGCTCGGAATATTACAATTAGGTTAGAAAGGAGTTCTCGGAAGAGTTTCGGGTTCCAAAAACGTAACAACGGTTTACGTCGGTTGGTTCCCGTTTTTATAAAATAGACTTTAATTACCCGGAAAAAGATTTTAGAAATTTCATATGATTCTTATAAATCCATAAACCAACATAAAAATAATTAGGAAGATATGACAATTATCTATATTTTATTTTGGACATATAAAAATTAAAATGCTCAATTACTATTATTTTTGAATATTCAAGTACAGATAACACTTAACAATTAGCTCACAGAATAGATACTGAACACACATAATAATTATATAATAGCAAAAATAATTACACGATATATTCCGGATATTACATCCTTCCCCCCTTAAAAGGATTCTATCCTCAGAATCTCTAAGAAAACAAATAAGGGTACTTTTCTCTCATATCACTTTCTAACTCCCAGGTTGACTTTTCAACCTTTGGGTTTCTCCACAATACTCTTACTAACTTTACCACTTTACCACTTTATTTCTCAATACTTTCTCTCTTTCCTCTAGAATCTCTATCGGACTCTCTACATATGATAAATCTGCTTGAAGTTCTATTGGCTCATATTCTATTACATGCCTGGAGTCTGGATTATATTTCTTAAGCATTGATATGTGAAAAATATTGTGAATGTGCTCCATGTACGGAGGTAACGCCAACTCATAAGCTACTTTGCCAATACGCTTTAGGATTTCAAAAGGTCCGACATATCTTGGGTTTAGCTTCCCTTTCTTCCCAAACCTCGTTAGTCCTTTCTACGGTGATACTTTCAATAATACTAAGCTTCCTTCTTCAAATTCCATGTCTTTTCTTGACTGGTCTGCATATTTCCTTTGACGATCTTGTGCGGCTATTAATCTTTTCTGGATAATTTCAACAACTTCCTTTGTCTGTTGCACCAATTCAGGTCCGAGTATTTTGCGTTCTCCTACTTCGTCCCAATATACTGGAGATCTACATTTGCGTCCATAAAGGGCTTCATAAGGTGGCATCCCAATACTGGCGTGATAACTGTTGTTATAAGCAAACTCTACCAGGGGTAAATGCTCGTCCCAACTTCCTTTGAAATCAATAGCACAAACACGTAGTATGTCCTCGATTGTCTGAATCGTTCTTTCACTTTGGCCATCCGTTTGGGGGTGATAGGTCGTACTCATATTCAATCTTGTTCCCAAAAATTCTTGAAAACTCTTCCAAAATCTTGAATTAAATCTTGGATCTCGATCAGATACAATAGACACTGGAACTCCATGATGAACTACGATTTCTTTCAAGTACATATGAACTAACTTGTCGAGCGAAAATCTTTCATTTATAGGCAGAAAATGAGCTGACTTGGTAAGTCTATCTACTATAACCCAAATGGCATCATGATTAGCCCTTGTCATTGGTAATCCAACTATGAAATCCATGGTAATATGTTCCCACTTCCATTCTGGAATCTCCAATGGTTGTAGCAATCCGCTTTGTAACACCCCCAAATCCGGGGTCGGGGATCCGGGTCGTCACGAGTTCCATTTCCCTTAATAACACCCAATCTTAATAATTACTTAACTACTTTGTACTGTGACCCCACAATAAACACACACACCACACGTTATAGTCTTAGAGATGAACATCCAAAAAGAACCACAAGTCATTTTATTCCATAATTATATGTCAATACACCCTAAAAAGGTTTCTGAATAAATTTACATTTCTTTGCTATTATTACAATTCATAATTATACATAAGTCTGGTACATCATAAGTTGAAAACCTAGCCTATTGGTAGTTCCTACCTCAGCTACAGCGACATCCACGCCTACAGGAAACTGCGGAATGTTTCCTATCTGCCTGCGAATTGGGAGCTTAGTCCTGTTCATCTTTTCTATCTGTTGTTGTGTGATGAAAGAAGAAAGCAGGGGTGAGCAGCAAGCCCACCAAAATAATATGTATAATGATTAACAATATATGAGTCTTCTCATAGTACTCATGAAAGTCTTGGTCAAAAGAAATGAACCAAGTTTGATATCTTAATGCGATGAAGTCGCAAAATATTCAGTATATATACATATATACTTTTCAAAATATTGGAAGTCCTCTTCCATGCATAATATACACAGAGTTCCAGTGTATAACTGTATAAAAAATATCGTTGCAAGGTGATCTCATATATCTAACCTTGTCTCAACGTTTTTCTGAAAATCTTTGTCATTCATAAGACAATTATTAACTAGATATAAGTTTAAAAGATGAAGTTACCAAATACTTCACTACACTTATATCATTTATAAAGCTACTTGAACTACCATTGTTCAAAGTATAATGAGCTTTCAACAGTTCATCACATAGATGAGACTACAAGACAAGATTTGAAAAGATTAAATCTTTAAAATATTATTAAAGGAAATGAAGTTATGATATACTTCATTAAGTTCTGATATATATATATATCCACATATACATCTTCCTTTATACATTTCCTGAAAATCTCTGTCATGTGAAGTATGAACAGAATTGCAATATCGAAATAAATTTGGAAAGGAAAAGAATTTTGGCATAAACCAGATATCTTGCTGATCAGGCAAAGATACCCATAAGTAACCTTTTCTACTAGTAGATGGACGAATTCCCCACTGGTCATCACCCTGGTCGTAATAGGACCTTATGCTGGACTGCCACTCAGCCACTTATGCATTTGATGGACTCCCACTGAGCCACTTACACTATCATGGACGCCCACTGAGCCCATGTTGCTTATGCTGACTCAATAGATGGACTTACTTCCCGAACGTTGGGTAAGTAATCAATTCATTTACCAAAACTGTAACGTTGTTGCGAATATAAAATACACCACAGAGCCGGATCCCTCAGGTTTTGAGCGAGTATTTAAATCCCCTTAAAAAGGAAGATCTTAAATATAAAAATGAGTTTTTGGGATCCGCTCTAACTTTTAAAAATTATTTTGAAGACTCGAAAACACTTTAAAGAGTGTTTGGAGTAAAGCTGATTTAATGAAGTAAATCATTCCTCGGAATATTTAGAAAATGTCTGAATATTATTATTTAAATAATATTCCCACAAAGAATAATCTTATAAAAATAATTGAAGTAGAAGTATTAAAACTTATACTTGAAACGAGTATTAAATAACCAAAGATATACTTATACGAAAGTACTATCTTTATTTGAATAATCGAAAATAAGTTTGATTATTGACACCTTATTCTTTAATAAAATAAAGAATATATTTCAGCAAATAATCGGAGTCATAGATCCTCAAATGAATATTCAAATAATATTCATTAAATAATAAAAACTGAGTCATAATCCCTCGAATGAATATTCAAATAATATTCAATAAATAATATAAAAGAGTCATAAGCCCTCGAATGAATATTCAAATAATATTCAATAAATAAAATAAAGTTAAAGTTATCGAATAAACCTTATTCGATTAATAGTTTTGAATACTATGACCATATATATATATATAAGTATATATATATATATATTTATATCCATATATACAAAATCTACTCGGGATCCTCGACTCCCGGTTTTAGAAAATATTTTCACCTTTGAGTCCCTATACTAAGGGTATATGCAAATTACCGCTATCCTCTAGCATAGGTATTATCAACTGAATCAACAGATATATATGGAAAGAATATGAAACAGGCATGCATATATATATACCATAGCAGCATGCTTCAATATATTGCAACATTTGCTAATTAACCAACATGCATCTATCACAAGATAATGCAAATACATATATACATCACAACAACAGTTATAACGGGTAGAAAACTTGCCTGAGCGACTGGGGGTTACGAATGGCTCGGGACGAGTCTGGTAACCTATAAGCAACAATTAAGTTGGAATTAAACCAAAGTCACTTGTAAATCTATACTCTAACCAACTCAGACTCTAACGCTCGTTTTGCGCCCGCTGGTTCTCTTAAGTCACTCGAGTACCCTCGGCTCCACCATTTTTAATAATTTAACCTTTACGAGTTTTAAGGCGATTCCTTCGCGAGTGTCTTACCAACTGCCTAACACACTTACCATAAATGTTTCATACATTAATTAACCCTTTTTGGTCTTTAACCTATGTTTCAAAGTAAGGCGAGGGGAAAAGTTTCGTTCGCGAAACGCCGTTACTTGAAACGGTCGTTTCTCCTAAACCGTGCATCGGAATCGAACGAACTACATATCAAAACGAAGCTCGTAACATGAGCTATCTAAACATGGCAATGGTCATAATATAGCAGGGGGTTCTCGGGTCCTAATGTTATGCACAAAAACAGTCTAAAGAAAATCGGACGTTACGACGGCTATGTTTACGCGATTTCCCAATTTAAAACCATTCAAAACCAACCCAATTCAACCTCAAATCCCACATACAACCAACATCCATCCTTATCACATCATAACAACCCCAACCAATTCAATTTTAACATTCATACTTATGCCTAAGCTTGAATTTAACTATACTACATTCTTTTAACCAAAACAACAAGATTTACCAATCCGATTCAATACCATTTCAATCCCAAACTCTAAATCACAAACATCAAGCTACAATATCACCCTACTAATCAAAATCATCTTATAATACATAGGAATCTAGGGTTTGGAGATGATATACCTTCCTTGAAGTGGTGGGAGGAGCTAGGAAGCCTTAAGAAGTTTTGAGAAGTCTTAGGAATGCTTGGATCTTCAAGGAAATCAAGAAAAATTTCAAGTTAAAAACTTGAAAACACTATTCATTGTCTTCTTCTTTGATTAAATGAAGAAGATTGAGAAGGAATTGATGGCTTAAACTCATGATATAGCCCTAACTAAGCATAAGGATGATTAGGGAATTATCTTACCAATTTAGGAGGCTTGGATCTTGAGTTTTGAAATTCCTTGCCTTTGGAATAGTAAAAAGCCGAGAGCATGAAGAACAATGCCTTGGTTTCTTTTTGATTTTGATGAAAAATGATTTGCTTGGCTTGGTTGGTTTGATTTTTGTGTTTGTTTTAGTTAATTACCTAGTTGCCCTTGATTTTGTGTGGTTAAAAAGCCACCACATCTCCTTCCTTCCAATGTCATGCCTATGTCATGTTGTGATGTCATCCTTCCCTCTTTGTCCTCCTCGCATTGGTTGGGTGACATCACTCTCTCTAATCCCTTTGATTAACTTCCTAATTATTTGCCTAATGACCGCTGATCTGTTATACGGTTCGCTTAACTTTCGTTCTCGTTTATCGTTTGAAGGATCATACCCGGGATCTTATTACTTAGGTTCCCTTAACCTTTCTCAATACATTATATTCCTTTTTTTTATCCTCTATTATAATCCTTTAATTTAAATCCTTTTGATCCTGTTACCTTATACTCAATCCTCTCCGTATCTAGTGTATTTCCGGGAAAATCAAAGTGTTCAGATTTGGATTCTGACAATCTTTACATACACTTATATCCCATATAAAGTACTAATAAAATCTCAGAATATCCATATCAGAACCCCTACATAGTGTGGCATGAAAAGTTTTCTCATTCAGCAAAAACACTATTCATAAGGGTTTCAAAATTTCCCAAAAATTGGGGTTATTACAAGCTTGGTCTCTGATGCTCTGCTTTAACTCTCTGACAGGTATAGCATTTGCTAATCCATTCCGCAATTTCCCTCTTCATATTTGGCCACCAATAATTCTTCTTTAAATCTCTGTACATTTTGGTACTCCCTGGATGGATGGAATATCTTGAACTATGTGCCTCTTGTAAAATTTCATTTTTCAGCTCCGTTACTGGTGGAATCCAAATTCTTGAGGAAAACCTAAGAATACCTTGATCATCTTGTTGCGTGCATAATTCCTCACCTACCAAACTATTTATATCTTGATCCATTACCTCTTTCTGGCATTTCTTTATTTTCTCCAATAACTCCGGTTGGAAAATCATACCGTACACTTTTGCTTCCTCAGGCTTGCAAATTCTAATCTCCAATTTCAATTTTTGAAATTCTTTATATATCTCTTCAGGTACGGATAATACATTTAACTTTTCCTTCCGACTTAACGCATCTGCTACAACGTTCGCTTTACCGGGATGATAATTAATCGAGCAATCATAATCTTTGATCAATTCTAACCATCTCCTTTGTCTCATATTAAGTTCCTTCTGGGTAAATATATATTTCAAACTTTTGTGATCCGTGAAAATTTCACACTTTTCTCCATACAAATAATGTCTCCAAATCTTCAAAGCGAAAACTATAGCTGCTAACTCCAAATCATGAGTAGGGTACTTCTGTTCGTGTGGTTTCAATTGCCTTGACGCATACGCAATCACCTTGTCGTGCTGCATAAGAACACATTCTAATCCTCTGTAGGAAGCATCGCTATAAATTACGAAATTCCCTTGATCGTCTGGAAGTGACAAAATAGGTGTTGTGATTAATCTCCGCTTCAATTCCTGAAAACTTTCTTCGCACTTGTCATTCCATATAAACTTTTTATTCTTTCTTGTAAGCTTTGTCAATGGTGTTGCAATTCTTGAGAAATTCTGAACGAATCGTCGATAATATCCTGCCAATCCCAAGAAACTTCTTACCTCAGTGGGTGTTCTCGGTCTTTCCCAATTCGTAATTGCCTCGATCTTTGCCGGGTCCACTTTGATCCCTTCGTTACTGACTATGTGTCCTAAGAACTGAACTTCCTGTAGCCAAAACTCACACTTCGACAATTTAGCATATAACTTCTTTTTCCTTAAAATCTCCAAAGCTGTCCTTAAATGTTTTGCATGATCCTCCTCCGTCTTTGAATAGATCAAAATATCGTCTATAAATACTATAACGAACTTGTCCAAATATTCCTTGAAAATTCTGTTCATCAGGTCCATAAACGCTGCTGGGGCGTTGGTCAATCCAAAAGACATCACTAAAAACTCGTAATGCCCATACCTTGTTCTGAAAGCTGTCTTTGGTATATCTTCTGGTTTGATCTTCAGTTGATGATATCCCGATCTTAAATCGATTTTGGAGAAATACTTGGCTCCCTTCAATTGGTCAAACAAATCATCAATTCTGGGTAACGGATACTTATTTTTAATCGTCAACTTGTTGAGCTCCCTATAGTCGATGCACAGTCTCATGCTTCCATCCTTCTTCTTGACAAATAATACCGGTGCACCCCACGGGGATACGCTGGGTCTAATTACTCCTTTCTCTAACAGTTCTTGCAATTGCTTTGCTAATTCTTTCATCTCAACGGGCGCCATTATATACGGGGCCTTGGACACTGGTTCTGTTCCAGGTGCTAAGTCGATCGCAAATTCAATTTCTCTATCTGGAGGAAGTCCTGGTAGCTCGTCGGGAAATACGTCTGGAAATTCATTCACTACTGGAATATCTTCAAGTTTTGCTGGCTCCTGACTTCTGTCGATCACATATGCTACGAAATGCTCACATCCTTGTCGTAGTAACTTCTTGGCTTGAATCATCGTTAAGAACTTCTTTACTTGTTTCTGACCTTTGAACGTTACTATTCTTTCGTCTGGCGTTTTCACCATTACTTTCTTATTTCGACAATCTATCTGAGCATCATGCTTAGATAACCAATCCATTCCTAATATAACGTCAAATTCTCCTAACTTAAACGGTATCAAATCTACACAAAAATTACTACCAGAAATCTCAATCTCACAATTCCCACAAACTTGGTTAACAGTTACACGTTCTTGATTTGCTAATTCCACAGTCATTATTTCATTTAAATACCCAACTGGACAATTTAACTTACTAAAAAAATCTTGTAAAACAAACGATCGAGTTGCTCCCGAATCTATTAACACTTTGGCACATAAAGAGTTCACATTAAGCGTACCTGCCACGACATTCGTATCCTGGATCGCATCCTTCACCGACATGTCAAAAACTCTAGCCCTCGGAGTCTCATTCACTGTTGGGGTAGATCCCATAATCCTTAATGCATTACTGACTGGGGCCGGTGTCTTGCAATCCCTGGCCATATGTCCTGGCTTCCCACATTTAAAGCATGTAAATCCAATGACTGGAACCTTCACTGCTGGATTCCGGATAGGCTGATCCTTATTTGCTGGCTGATTTTGGCACTCCCTTGAATAGTGCCCTTTCTGGTTGCATTTAAAACATACCACATTCAACTTGTTACAAACTCCTTCATGCTTCTTTCCACAAACTTGACAATCTGGAAAAGTTAATCTCAAGTGATTCGGCTAATTCACATTAGCTGGACGATTGCCCTGGCCTCCGTCTCTTACATTTTGTCTCCTGAAATTAAAATTTCTCCCTGGCTGAAACTTGCCCTTCTTAAAATTTGGAACTTCCCTGTTTGTGACTGACCCTCACTTCCCTCAACTTTCCTTTTCTTGCTTTCCTTATCTTTCTGGAACATCTCACTCTCTGTCTCTGCGATCATAGCCTTCTGTACAACCCCGGCATAGGTATCCAATTCAAAAATAGCTACCTTCCCTCTGATCCATGGCTTCAAGCCTTGCTAGAATCTCTTAGCTTTCTTTCTATCAGTATCAACCTACGACGGCACATACCTTGACAATTCCTCAAACTTCCCCTCATAATCTGTTACCGACATATTCCCTTGCTTTAACTCTAAAAACTTCAGCTCCATTTGATCCTGAACAAACTGAGGAAAGTACTTTTCTAAAAACAATTCCTTGAACCTTTCCCAACTAATAACATCTGTGCCTTCCAATGTCTTCACCATTTCCCACCAATAGGTGGCCTCATTCTTCAAATAGTAACTTGCAAACTCAACCTTCTGTTCTTCCTTTACTTTCACTAAGGCAAATGCCTTCTCTATTTCCTTTAACCAAACATTTGCTTCAATTGGCTCTAAGGAACCCTTGAATTCTGGTGGGTTTATTGCCTGAAAAGTTTTGAAGGTTACCTGGGGATTGGTCTGTCTTTGTTATTGTTGTGCCAGGTGAACTGTTTGTTGGGCCAAGATTTGAAGAATCTGGGCTATTGCTGGGTCCATAGGTCCTGGTTTCACATTCGGGTTTGTATCATCTTGATTGTTGTTGTTGTTGGTTTCTTCATTCTGGGTGTTGGTGTGGGTATTTCTTTTGGGAGGCATTTTCTGTAAATAATCAATCAATTTATTTAGCTTTTGAATCAAATCTTTGTATAAAAGAAAAGTTTTATGAAATAGAAATATCTCTTTTTTGAAAACAGTTGTAACTAAGTAAATTGCATGCTTCTTTACAGAATATAAACAGTTATAGAAAACAGGGTACATGGTATCACAGGGTATACTGGTGCCATAAATAAGGTAAAGTAAAACAGGTGCAATAAAGTAAATGACAGTGTTGGAAAGGAAAAGGTACTGATATATAGATCAAAAGTTTTAGGTAGTACAAGCGTAAATACGCTTCGAAAGTAAAAGCAAAAATGGTACAACAACCTACTCACTAGTCAGCATCGCTAGTCTATAAATACAACTCAAAAGTCTTCTGATACACACTACACACTACTGTCCATACTACATAACCATAACAACACTGCTCAGCATCTCCATCTCAAAATCTCTAACTCAGCTCCAAGGAAACTCTGGTCCTGCCAGCCTCTCAAAGTCCTCCATCACCTCAGTAGCCCAGCCCAGCTGTGCATCAGGGCCTCTGCCAGGTAATGTAGCTCCATGTAGCCTAGCCTCAAGAACCCTCCGTGTCACATAAATCTCCTCTCGAAGCTCCCTCACACCACGATCAACATCTGTAGTCCTGCTGATATGTTGTAACTCTCTAATCTGAGCCAACAAGGAATCACGCTCCAATAGAAGAGCCTCATACCGGTAATAAGGAACTGGGGGCAATGTAGACTGGAATGGGGCACTCGCTACTGAATGCCCAGTGGAATCTGAATCAGCTGGTGGGGGTCCTCTGACAGGTGGCCTCATACCTGGAGGTGGAATAGCCTGCAATGGTACGGGCTGCAACACCGGTGGAGGTAGAATAGCCAATGCTGGTGGAATAATAGGACGTGGATCCGATGCTGGTGCTCCAACTGAAGGCTCTGAGTGATCAGCTGATACGGGAATAAAAGAGTCGGCCATCTCTGCTATCTGAAATCATATCGTAATATAAGAATCTCGTACCATAACACGAACTATACTAATATCTGATATACTGAAACACTTAACCTCTCAACGTTCTATCATCCTATGCCTTACTTCTAATCCTAACCCTCTACCCATTGCCGTTATCCTAGGCTTGTGTCAGTGACTTATAACCTGTAGCTCTGATACCAAACCTGTGGCGCCCTCCAAACCCGGGTCAGAAGTTTGGGGTCCACACATACACCTTATTTATAACCTGCTTATAACAATAATAAAGATAATAATAATATATGCAGTGACCCTACTTACCAACCACCACGGACCGCAACAGGTTAAAGTATGCACACAAGCCAAACACACTAATATATTACAAACCGTTCAAATCCTAACTATTTCAAACTCAAACTGAGTATTAAACATTATTACAAACTTTTACAAACTTAAATTATTCCAAAAGAAGCCTACTAGCTCAGCTTTCTCAACCTGAACCCCTAGCTCTCGCGCTGGACTGGGGATCCTCTTTACCAACTGGTTCCTTTTTAACTGGAAAGAATATAAACAACATCGCACGAATGAGCTAACTAGCTCAGCAAGTCACAATGACAAAACTGAGAATAATGATCATCAGGTGAATATGTTTATGATATCAAGTGAACAATGGATTATGATTTAGAATTGGATATTATACTTTTAATTTAAAAATCAAGGTTAGGCTGCTGATCAGTCACGCACTAACCCCGAGCAAGGCACACAGCATTGCTCTAACTATTGGATCCAAGGCACACATTGGCCTAACTTGACCATTATATGGTCTGACCACGAATCTGGTCCACAATTTTATAAAAACAATCCAATTCTAACATAATAACAGAATATGCAATAGTAAACAATAACCGAAATCATTAACAACAATAAATGTTTAACAATGAAAGGGTTTCAATCCTTGTAAGGATCAATAAGGCAATTTAAAAGCTTGGATGCTGGGTAATGAAAGAATTGGATAACAAAGGAATCAAAGTTTCAAGGTTTCAAGGATTCGATCTTTCAAAGTATAAGATACCATGGGTTGAGTATATAATAGTTCATTTCAGTGTTTGGTATTTAGTTTGTATGTATTTGTAGAGTAGTATCGTAGATTTGTGGTTCTTGTTTGGGGTATACAATAATCAATGGATTAGAAAGAATATGATTCATGGCTCAAGGACAATAACTGAAATCAGGATTTAGGTTTCTGTACTTCAAAGCACTTGCAATGTCAACAAGACTATCAAGAATTACAATATCTCGAGAAAGTTCAGAACACTTGCCTGGTATTAGCTTACTACACTGCACTCGCTTCCAATCACAACCGTTTTAATCCTCAACTACATGTTTCCCTTTCCTACGTCTTGCCTCTTCTGCTCACATATCATAAGCATCTATCAATAATTTACTCATGGAATTCTATTCAACACATACTTCTATCTACCCTTCGTTTTACCCAAATCGATTAACGGATTGAAAGTTATGCAATAATCAAGTAAACACCGAATATATAGACCGATAGTCAATTAACAAGTCACATGTAGCACATAATACATCACGTAATCAATGATATATTATTTATAAAGAAGTCTCGGGTCATAAATAGGCTTTCTGGTATTTAAAATGATTTTTAAAACATTTTTCGGAATTAAAACGGGTCGTTGGATCAATTTCGGGTTAATAAACAGGGTTCGGTTGGCCCATTCTGGCTCCGAAATAATTTTAGAATAATTATCGAGCCTTGGAAATAATTTAGAATAATATTTTAAAGCTCGAAACTATTTTTCAGAATTTTTAAATCATTTTTAAATAATTAAATCTAATTAAATAACTAATTAAAATCAATTAATAATTAATTAAATCAATTAATCAATTAATTTTTGAATTAATTGACCAATTAATCAATTATAAATTAACTGAAATTAATTAACTAATTAATTTAGATTTATTTGTGAATTAAAAATAATTTTCAGAATTAAAATAATAATTTTTAGAATTTTCAAAAATTAAAAACGAATTTTATAATAAAAATAAATAGGAAATATGATTTTAAAACATTTCATAAACAGGAATCCTAAATTTGCAAAGTCTGGAAACTTCAGGGACCTAACTGTATCGTCCCCAAAAGTCCAGGGACCAAACTGTAAATTTTACATCCCGTCGCCGGAAAACACAGGGGTGACCGGAGAACACGATTCCGGCCTCCTCACCTTGCCACAAGCTCCAGATCACATCTACAGGTTACCAGGAACACAACCATGCAATCAAAACAACCTAACAATCCCTGAGTTGGCCGAAATTTGGCCGTGAAGTTTTCCAGTTTCCGGCGAACATCGGAAAACTTTAAAACATAACTCCCTTCTCTACAGACCTCGTTGGTTCATGAAACTTATACGACTAGATTGCAAATTTCACAGAGAACACAACCCACTATAACACAACATCAATCTATCACAGAATAAGAAACCCCCAAATTTCAATTAAGAACATTCATACGGGTTATAAACCCTAATTTTGAAATTCGAAAATTAAACTCAAATTTGAACATGTTATTGAACTCCAAATCAGACGTATGACATATGAAAATTATCAGGAAAACAAGCTCTACAACATGCAATCATCAAATCATACAAACAATCATCCGAACAAAAATTCATATTTTTAATAAAATAAATTTGAAAATAAATAAATTTTTAGAAAAATAACCTTGATTTCTGCAGTGAAACAAAGCTCAGAATCTGATAGAACACCTCAAATCCTTCGTTTTGGTTACTCAAGCTTTGAAAACAGAGATCGGTAACGCCTTCGTTTTGCTGTTTGATTCTTAGAACAATTTTAAGAAATTAGGGCTTTTCTCTGAAAATTATATAATTAACTATCTGCAAATGATTTTGATACGAAATAAAATACGGTAAAAGGCTATTTATAATTACGGAAAATTAGTATCCCGTTGGATCATTCCGGATATAAAATGGTACGTTTATTTATAAAAACTGATCCAAACGGTATCGGTTTTCGGGATAATTATCCAGATCAGTACAATTTGTACTGCGGTCTTGGTCTCAGTGCCTGGTTACACGTATTACGAAGTGATAATTGGGATAGTTTAATAAAAAGCTCCCGTTTATCAAAAATACGGGTTTTATTAATTTACCGAAACGAATATTGTATCGAAAATGTTGCGCCGGGACCCGCGCAGGACAAACCGTAAGCCGGATCGAAAAAGTCGAAACATGGAAAATGCTCGGAATATTACAATTAGGTTAGGAAGGAGTTCTCGGAAGAGTTTCGGGTTCCAAAAACGTAACAACGGTTGACGTCGGTTGGTTCCCGTTTCTATAAAATAGACTTTAATTACCTGGAAAAAGATTTTAGAAATTTCATATGATTCTTATAAATCCATAAATCAACATAAAAATAATTAGGAAGATATGACAATTATCTATATTTTATTTTGGACATTTAAAAATTAAAATGCTCAATTACTATTATTTTTGAATATTCAAGTACAGATAACACTTAACAATTAGCTCACAGAATAGATACTGAACACACATAAGAATTATATAATAGCAAAAATAATTACACGATATATCTCGGATATTACAGAAGGACCTAAAAGATATGATCTATGAATTGCAACGAAAGATGGACAGAGACTCAGGAGTAGAAATTGGAGAAACACTTACTCCTTTCAGCCAGTCCTTGGAGGCTATTCCCCGACAGCGGGACTTGAAACACTACAATTTGACTCCTTTGACGGTCTAAGTGATCCGGAAGAACACCTGAACTACTTTGAGCAGATCGCGCAAATATATTACTACAATGACTTGACGAAATCAAGGTTCTTCGCTTCAACTCTTAAGGGAGGGGCCCAGAGATGGTTCAGCAGGATCCCCTCCCGCAACATCCATAGTTGGAAGGAGTTCCGCGCTTCCTTCCTTCGGAGATTTCGGGCAAACAAAATGCACGAAATGCACATATGTCACCTGGAGACAATCCGGCATCATGACAACGAGTCTCTCTCTGCATACATGCACCGGTTCCAGGAAGCAATCAACAAAGTTGTTAGATATATTTGAGATGTCATGTCTAATCTGATTTGTGTTTAATTTTCAGAACTTAACAACATGACTTATCAGGACTTACTGGAAATCAAAACTTACTGAATTCAGAACTTAATATCAGAACTTAAGGCGTTGGAAGATATATATCAGGACTTAAGTGCGGGAAGACTTCAGGTAAGGAATGCGGCTGATTTACAAGGGAAGATCTGGACTAAAACAAAAGAAGATATGCATGAAGAGTTAGAGGACTAGAAGACTTGTAGAAGATATCTTATTGATATATTTTAGGAGACAGAACTATATTCCATATCAATTAGAATACATCTTATAACTGTGTACTATATAAACATAGTTTAGGGTTTACACTACATGTGTTATCATTATCGAGAAGATTATACATTGTAACCTAGCAGCTCTTAATGATATTGTTCATCACTGAGAGAGAATAACAGTTCTATTGTAACATAGTTTATTTGAATATACTTGATCTTTGTTACATACTTGTGTTGAAATCGATTTGATTGTATAAACACTATATTCAACCCCCTTTTATAGTGTTGTGTGACCTAACAAGTGGTATTAGAGCTTTTCTGTTAACACACATATAGTAAAGATCCAAATAATCATGTCTGAAGAAACACAAACCCCAACTAAGCCCACCAAAACTCAAGAAACTCAAAACACTCAAACCCACAGTCGATATGAAACTAGTAGGGATCCATACTGAGACCTTCTGAGTATCCCATATGGAAAGTAAAGATGGCTATATTTCTGGAAGCTACAGATCTAGAATACCTTGACAGAATTAATGAAGGGCCATATAAGCCTACCAAGCTCTCTATTGCAGTTGCTGATCAACCGGCAAAAACCATACCAAAGGAGAGAGGTGAATACACACCTGAAGATATCTCATCTATTGCCAAGGATGCAAGGGTAAGGCATTTGATGCATAGTGCAATTGATAATGTCATGTCAAACAGGTTAATTGGATGCAAGACTGCAAAGGAGATATGGGATGTTTTGGAGACAAGATGCCAGGGAATTGATGCAATAAAAAAGAACAGGAGGACTATACTCACTCAAGAGTATAAGCACTTTGACAAAAAAGCTGATGAGTCATTAACTTATTTATATGACAGGTTTTTCAAACTCATGAATGATCTGTCACTGGTGGACAAGGAATATGATCTTGAAGATTCAAATCTAAAATTCCTTTTAGCTCTTCTTGAAAATTGGGATTTGAAGCCTACTACCATAAGAGACAACTATGACCTTACTGTAATAACCCCAAAATTTTGAACTTTTTTTTAACCCTTATGAATAGTGTTTTTGCTGATATTGCTGAATAAGAAAACTTTTCATGTCACACTATGTAGGGGTTCTTTTATTGTTATTCTGAGATCGTATTAGGACTCTATATGATAAATAAGTGTATGTAAAAATCGTCAGAATCCAAATTCGAACACTTTGATTTTTCTTGAAAATCCACCAGATACCGAAAGAATTGAGTATAAGGTAACAGGATAAAAAGGATTTAAATTCAACGATTATAAGAGAGGATCATAAAAGGAATATAATGTATTGAGAAAGGTTAAGGAAACCCAAGTAATAAGATCCCGGGTATGATCCCTCAAACGATAAACGAAAACGAAAGTTAAGTGAACCGTATAACAGATCAGCGGTCATTAGCCAAGTAATTAGAAGCTAATCAAAGAGGTTAGGGAGGATGATGTCATCAAACCAATAAGAAGAGGACAAGTGTGGGAGGATGACATAACAAGGTGACATAAGCATGACAAAGAAAAGTGTGTTGTTGGTTGATTAAGAACCACACAAAAGTTACCATGGTAAAAAGTAATAAATCAAAACAAAACAACATCAACCAAGCCAAAACAATTCATTTCACAAAAAATAGAAGTTGACTTCTCTTCTTTAAGAACAAAAGCTCTCGGCTTTTTCTTCTTAAACCAAGGAAGAAAATTTCAAAACCCTAGCTACACACCTTCAAAAATCAAGAGGTTTGTTTCTTTAGCTTCCTTAATTCATAACTTAGATGAGCCATAAGTTTAAGCTCAAGATTCCATGTTTAACATAGCTAATCAATTCATCAAAGTTCTTGGTGAATAGTGTTTTCAAGAAACTAACTTTGTGTTTTCTTATGTTTTCTTCAAGATCCAAGCTTAGTAAAGATAACTAGTGGTTATTTAAGGCTTCCTAATTGATTCTCCACTCTCCAAGGAAGGTATAACCCCTCCAAACCCTAACTTTACTTTGAGTATTAGGTTTAGTTTTGTTTTACGGTTCATGAGAAGCATGATTCTTGTAGACTTAGAGTGTGGTTAGTTTTGTAATGAGTTGGAGTTGTAATTCTTGGATTATTGATTAATGAACTTAAGTATAGTTTTAATTCATGTTTGAGAATAATATAAATTGGAGAAGTTGAGGTGTTAGGGCTGTTGTAGTATGGTATGGATGGATTTTGGTTGTATGAATGAATTGTGGTTGATTGGTGGTTGGTTTAGAGTAGGATAAAAATTGGTAATCGCGTAAACATAGTCGTCGTAATGTCCGATTTACTTTAGACTGTTTTGTTCTTAACATCAGGACCCGAGGACTCACTGTTAGGTTTTGACCATTGTCATGATTAGATATTTCATGTTACGAGCTTCGTTTTGATATGTGGTTCGTTTGAATCCGATGTACGGTTTAGGAGAAACGGCTGTTTTAAGTAACGGCGTTTCGTGAACGAACCATTACCCCTCGCCTTACTTTGAAACGTAAATTAAAGACCTTAAAGGACTAATTGGAGTATGAAACATTTATGTAAATTGTATTAGGCAGTTGGTAAGGCACTCGCGAAAGAATCGCCTTAAAACCCTTAATGGTTAATTTATTAAAAATGGTGGAGCCGAGGGTACTCGAGCGACTTAAGAGAATCGTTGAGCGCAAAGCGAATGTTAGAGTCTAATTGGTTAAAGTATAGATTCATAAGCGACATTGGTTTAATTCCAACTTATATGTTGTTTATAGGTTACCAGACTCGTCCCAAGCCATTTGTCACCCCCAGTCGCTCAGGCAAGTTTTCTACCCGTTATACTGTTGTTGTGATGTATACATATGTATATGCATTATCTTGTGATAGATGCATGATGGTTAATTAGCAAATTCTTGCGATATATTGGAGCATGTGATATGGTATATATGCATGCCTGTTTCGTAATCTTGATACATATATCTGTTGATTCAGTTGCATAATACATATGCTAGAGATAAGCAGTAATTGCGTATACCCTTAGTATAGGGGACCCCAAGGTGAACATTTTCTAAAACCGGGAGTCGATGTTCCAGAGTATATTATATATATATATATATTTACATATATATATATATTGATATAGTTTTCAAAACTATTAATCGAATAAGGTTTATTCGATAACTTTATTTTATTTAATGAATATTAGTTGAATATTCATTCGAGGACTTATGACTCGGTTTATTTTATTTAATGAATAATATTTGAATATTCATTCGAGAACTTATGACTCGCTTTATTTTATTTAATGAATATTATTTTGAATATTCATTTGAGGACTTATGACTCCGCTTATTTATTAAATAATATTCTTTATTTTATTAAAGAATAATGTTTCGATAATCAAACTTATTTTTGATTATTCAAATAAAGATTTTACTTTCGTATAAGTATATCTTGGGTTATTTAATATCCATTTCAAGTATGAGTTTTAAAACTTCTACTTCAATTATTTTTATAAGGATTATTCTTTATGGGAATATTATTTAAATAATAATATTCAGATATTTTCTAATATATCGGAACTGATTTATTTCATTAAATCAGCATTTCTCCAAACATTCTTAAAAATGTTTTCGAGTCTTCAAAATGATTTTAAAAGTTAGAGCGGATCTCAAAACTCATTTTTATATTTAAGATCTTCCTTTCAAGGGGATTTAAATACTCTCTCAAAACCTGAGGGATCCGGCTCTGTGGTGTATTTTATATTCGCAACGTGGTTGCTGTCTTCAGACAACAATTTGATTACTTGCCCAATGTTCGGGAAGTAAGTCCATCTGATTGAGTCGGCATAAGCGACAGGCCGGGGTACGGTTTATGAAGGTGTAAGAGGCTGGGTGACAGTCCATCCAAGCGTGAGTGGCCGGGTAACGGTCTAGTGCGAGGTCCGAATGCGGCCAGGGTGATGACCGACGAGGAATTCATCCATCTACAGTAGAAAAGGTTACTTATTGGTATCTTTGCCTGATCAGCAAGATATCGGGTTTATGCCATAATTCTTTTCCTTTCCAAAAATTCATTGGATGTTACAAACTCTGTTCATACTTTACATGACAGAGGTTTTCAGGAAATGTATAAGAGATATATATATATGTGGATATATATATCGGGACTTAATGAAGTATCTCATAACTTCATTTCATTCAATAATATTTCAAAGATTTAATCTATTCAAATCTTATCTTGTAGTCTCATCTATGTGATGAACTGTCGAAAACTCATTATACTTTGAACAGTGGTAGTTCAAGTAGTTTTATAAATGATATAAGTATAGTGAAGTATTTGGTAACTTCATCCCTTATTTTTGCTTATATCCAGTAAGTAATTATCTTACACTTGATAAATGATTTTAGTAAGTTATCCATTTAGATACTTGCATTATTGTTTACACTATATATTATCTTGCGAGCTGTAATGCTCACTCTTGCTTTATTTCTTCATCACACAACAACAGTTAGGAAAGATGGCCAGACTCGAGCAGACCCAGCGCAAGCGTGTGGGAAGCGTCCCGCGTATTCCCGTTGATGTTGTAGCTGCTATAGCTGCAGAGGTAGATCTATCTGTAGATCAGACCTTCTACTTTTGGGAATCAATTATGTATAATTATAACTTGTGGCAGATAATGGCAATTAATTGTAAACTTATCAAGTAATCATTTTGGGTTGTAATAACTTTTAAATTGTGGATTCAAGGACTTGTACTTATTTCAATTTCATCTCTGAGACTATAACGGGTTGTGGTGTGTGTTAGTGTGAGGTCACAGCATGAGGTTATTTATTATTAATTAAGTTAAGTGATATTGTGGAAAGAAAGACCGTGAAGACCCGGATCCCCGACCCCGGATCTGGGGGTGTTACAGAAATGGTATCAGAGCTAAGCGTTATAAACCTCAGAGATGATGTGACGATATAATAATAAACTCACAAAGATAATGAGAACTCTTGCCAAGTTCATGGTCGGACTACTTAAAGTAGCACTGACAGTTAAAACCCTTACGGGAACCCTTATAAGTATCATGATAGTAACTTAGCTCGTTTAATGTGTAGGCACATGAGATAGAGGACCCTGAGCTGTTCGAGCGTGAGCATGATGAGGCACTGCTAGATGCCGAGGATCAGGAGGAACCTGGGATGGAGGAGGATGAGGAGGACCCCTCAGAGGAGTCAGAGACAGAGGTTATTGCCATTTCAGATGAGGAGGACCCGGATGAGGTCCCAGTAGCTTAGGAGCATGTCGGAGCTATAGTGGAGTACACTGGTACCCCTTTACCCACACTCCCGGTGGTCAGAGCTCCTACCCCTCCACCACTATCTTGGAGCCCCTATGATGACATCTCAGAGACCCATACCCCCGAGCCTAGGCAGACCGAGGAGGCACCCCCAGAGGCTCCGGATTCACCCCCATATTCTGATGATGATGATGCAGAAACTGAAAGTTTATCTAAAGTTGATGTTGATGCAGAGATGATGCAACTGTGTGTTCTTATGGTGAAGGGTATCACAAAGATAGCCTACAAGAAATTCAGAAAGGGCAAGAAGTTTTCCAGGAAAGGTGGAAGTTCTGATAAGAAAGGGTTCAGAAAGTCTGAAGGCAAAGGAGGAAAGTCTGACAGAGGAGACAACTCAAATGTCAAATGCTACAATTGTGGTGAAAGAGGCCACATATCTCCTGACTGCAAGAAAGAAAAAAATGATAAAGGCAAGGCACTTGTCACAAAGAAGAAAAGCTGGACAGACACTTCGGATTCTGAAGATGAGGTGAACTATGTCTTGATGGCAAATGCTGATAGCAGTACTGACACTGCTGAATTGAAGGTACCTCAACCAACCTTTGCTTTTCATACTGATGATATTACTGAGTTGAGATTATACCTTAAAACTATGTTCATTAGTTTTAGATATCAAACTTTAACATGTAAGAGATTAACATCTGAAAGTCTCGCTCTTAAAAACAGGAATGACTATTTAGAAAAGGATTTAGTTTTCTTCATCAAACTAAGAAAGAAAGAGATGAGGCTTTGTATGTTAGAGAAGAAGTGTTAAAATTAAATGAATCTCTAAAAAACTGATTTAGAAAAGGAAAGAGAGATCATCAGAACTTGGACTAACTCTGGCAGAACAACTCAGAATTTACTAAGTAGTGGAAACTGGAAGGAGGACTTAGGTTATGGAGATGATAAAAGTGAGAAAGGAACTGTGCAAATTGAGCCAATTGTTGTTAAACAGACTGCTTAGCCAAAGGTAAATCCTGTTAAATTTGTAGCAAAAAATATTATGTCTGATTCTGAAAAGATGAACGATTCTAAGATAGAAGTAAAAGAAAAGTCAACTTCTGACAAATTAAAACAGGATAAACCAGCTGAAGTAAACATAGGCCTAATGACTAAGAAGCAGCTTAAGCATAAGCTGAAAGAGATAAGAAATGTGAACAAGGTAAAGGAAGCTAGGAAAAATAGGAATGGAAAGGAAGGTGTGAATAAAAGCAATAATTATATGCCTGTTCCTAATGCTCCTAGAAAGAAATGTTATAACTGTGGAAACTCTAACCATCTTGCTTCTTTTTGCAGGAAAAATAAAGATATAAACTCTTTATGTCCTAAATTAGGAGTTAAGAGTCAGTCTATTAGGTTTAAACCATAAAATCCTTGTTTTCATTGTGGTAGTTTATGGCATTCCATTTATACTTGTAAGGAATATCATAGTTTATACTATGATTATTATCAAATAAAACCTTCTTTGAAGAAAGTTAGTGTAATTCCTTCTAGTGTAAATTCTGATGCAAAGTCTGATATAAAGACTGATAAACAGCATGTTAGCATAAACTCTGAAATTAAATCCGCTGCAAATGCTAATAAACTTAAAAAGGCCAAAGGATCCAAACAAGTCTGGGTCCTTAAAACTAACCAATAGTGGTCTTTGTGATTGCAGGGTAACAGGAAAAACATCCTAGTTCTGGACAGTGGATGTTCAGGACATATGACTGGAAATAAAGCCCTGCTATCAGATTTTGGGGAGAAAGCTGGCCCAGGAGTTTCTTAGGGAGATGGCAACATGGGAAAAACTTTGGGATATGGCAATATCAATCTTGGGAATGTCAGCATTGAAACAGTAGCTCTTATCTCAGGACTTAAACACAATCTGCTAAGTGTGAGTCAAATCTGTGACAGAGGTTATCATGTGGATTTCTTTGAAGAACACTATGAAGTTGTAAGTAATTCTACAGGCAAAGTAGTTTTGAAAGGTTACAGGCATGGTAACATATATGAAGCCAGACTTTCAACAAATTATGATGGTTCTGCAATATATCTGTTGAGTAGAGCATCAATTAAAGAAAGCTGGAATTGGCACAAAAGACTCTCTCATTTAAATTTCAACAACATAAATGAGCTAGTAAATAAAGATCTTGTGATAGGACTGCCAAAATCAGTATTTGCTCCTGATGGCCTTTGTGATTCATGTCAAAAGGCAAAATAAAGAAAATCTTCATTCAAGAGCAAAACTGAATCCTCAATTCTTGAGCCTTATCACCTACTGCATGTTGATCTATTTGGTCCAGTCAATGTCATGTCCATTGCAAAGAATAAATATGCTATGGTTATAGTGGATGAGTTCACAAGATACACTTGGGTATATTTTTTGCACAAGAAGAATGAAACTGCATCTACTCTAACTGATCATGTCAGACAGCTGGATAAGTTGGTCAAAGATTCTGTTAAAATAATAAGAAGTGATAATGACACTGAGTTCAAGAATTCAATCATGGAAGAGTTCTGCAAAGAGCATGGAATTAAGCAGGAATTTTCTGCACCTGGAACTCCACAGCAAAATGGAGTTATAGAAATAAAGAACATGATTCTCATTGAAGCTGCACGAACAATGCTTGATGAAGCAAAGCTGTCAACCTACTTTTGGGCTGAAGCTGTGCAGACTGCTTATTTTACACAGAATGTTACACTCATAAACAAGTATGGAACAACACCATATGAAATGGTGAAGAAAAAGAAGCCAAATCTGAAATACTTTCATGTATTTGGATGTAAGTGTTTTGTTCTTAAGACTCATCCTGAACAACTGTCAAAATTTGATCTAAAAGCTGATGAAGGAATTTTTGTTGGATATCTATTTTCCACAAAAGCCTTCAGAGTCTATAATTTAAGAACAAGGGTTGTCATGGAATCTATCAATGTATCTTTTGATGATAAAAAGATTACCGGACTTGAAGATTTCAATGATCATGATCAGCTGAGATTTGAAAATGAAGATTTAAGTTCTGATTCTATAAATTCTGATGGCTTAAATCCTGATCCTGTAAGTTCTGACGGGTTAAATTCTGATGTCATTGAAACTGTGGTAACTACTCCAAGGGAAAATGCATCTGTTCAGGAGGAGCAAGCTGAAGATCCTACCACAACTCAAGACTCTCAAGAAGCATCAGAACCTGTCACTGGCTCTTCAACTTCTGATTCATCAAGTTTTGATGAGCTAAATTCTGATAATTCTGGAAACTCTGATTCTTCAAATACTGAAGGATACAACTCAAATTCTGAAGTCTCAGAGAGCATAACTACAGGGGGAGCATCATAAAATGCTGATGGAGACAGCGTGGATCATGGGGGAGGATCCAGTACTAGAGAATAACTTCCATCTGCAAGGAAGTGGACTAAAGCACATACACCTGACTTAATAATTGGAGATCTTGAAGCAGGTGTCAGAACTAGAACTGCAACATCAAATGAATGTCTCTATCATTCCTTTCTATCTCAGACTGAACCAAAGAAAGTGGAAGAAGCTCTTCAAGATGCTGATTGGATGCAAGCAATGCAGGAAGAGTTAAATGAATTTTAAAGAAATAAAGTCTAGATCCTAGTGCTAAGACCAAAGAAAAGATCAATTGTTGGCATAAAATGGGTGTTCAGAAATAAAACTGACAGTGATGGCATAATTACAAGAAATAAATTAAGGTTGGTTGCTAAAGGCTACTCTCAACAGGAGGGTATTGATTATGATGACATATTCGCACCAGTTGCTAGATTGGAAGCCATAAGAATCTTTTTGGCTTATGCTGCTCACAAGAAGTTTAAAGTCTTTCAAATGGATGTGAAAAGTGCTTTTCTCAATGGAGAATCGGAAGAAGAGGTATATGTTGAACAACCTCCGGGATTTGTAGATCCAAAATTTCCTAATCATGTCTACAGACTTGACAAAGCACTTTATGGCCTTAAGCAAGCTCCAAGAGCATGGTATGAGACTTTAGCTCAATTCCTTCTGGAAAGTGGCTTTCACAGAGGCATAATTGATAAAATACTGTTCTACCTCAACCATGGAAAACACTTACTTTTGGTACAGATATATGTTGATGATATCATCTTTGGTTCTACAAATGGCAAACTTTGTGAAAGGTTTGCAAAGCTAATGCAGTCAAGATATCAAATGAGTATGATGGGAGAACTGAGCTATTTTCTGGGACTTCAAGTCAAGCAAAATGAAGAAGGTACTTTCATAAATTAGTCCAAATATACCAGAAATTTACTCAAGAAATTTGGAATGGAAGACTGTTCAAATGCATCCACTCCCATGGCCACTACAACCAAGTTAGATAAAGATACTGGAGCACCAGTAGATATTACTAACTACAGAGGTATGATTGGCTCTTTACTCTATTTAACTATTAGTAGACCTGATATCATGTATGCTACCTGTCTTTGTGCAAGATTTCAGGCTGATCCAAGAGAACCTCATCTAATAGCTGTGAAAAGAATTTTTAAGTACCTCAAGGGTACAGCTGATCTATGATTGTGGTATCCTAGAGAATCAGATTTTAAGCTAATAGGTTACTCAGATGCAGATTTTGTAGGAAACAAAATAGACAGGAAAAACACTAGTGGAAGCTGCCAATTTCTTGGAGGCAGATTGGTTTATTGGTTTAGCAAGAAACAGAAATCAATTTCCACATCAACTGCAGAAGCAGAATATATTGCTGCAGGAAGCTGTTGTGCACAGATTCTTTAGATGGAGAATCAGTTACTGGACTATTGGTTAGAATTTTCTAAAATACCCAATCACCTGTGATAATCAAAGTGTTATTGTTATGACAGGTAATCCAGTCCAACACTCAATGACAAAGCACATCGGCATTAGGTACCATTTCATAAGGGAACATGTGATGGAAGGTACAGTGAAATTGCATTTTGTTCCAACAGATCAACAACTAGAAGATATCTTCACCAAACCACTATATGAAGCTACTTTTACAAGACTGGTAAATGAACTTAGAATGGTTTCAGGTTCTTTCTCAAAATCTGCTTAGTTTTTGTTCTCATGCATCATACTTTATGATCAGTGTTTACAGATTGTCTTATCTCTGTGTAATCTGTGCTTAAAGTGTTATATATTAAATACTGATTGTTATCTGATGTGATTCTATATATTCTAGTAGTGTTTTGAATGTTTTGTGGCTATTCATTCCAATGAGGATTACTGTGCTATATGTTGACCTAGTAGTCTTTAACATACTAGAAATTCGATGTTTGAATTAGTTGTTTATGTGGAAATTCATTAACACAAGCAAAATCTAATTTTGAGCTTAGTCAAATTTACTTTGTGTATCTTATTACTAAGTCACAAACTAGATTTTTGCTTCTTATCTGTCAAATTCTGATGTCAGTAAATCTTAAGGATGGACTACATGCTTGATAAGCCTCACTTATCTGAAGAAAAGAAAAGAAAAGAAAATTGAAGTCAAGTACTCCTTTGAGATCTAGAGTAATATGTGTGAAAGGAAAGACCCAAGTGCATTGCTGGTATTAAGTAATATGCATTAGAAAAGCAAATAAAGTTTTCTTGGTGACTTTTCACATTCTCTGATTACTGGAGAAATACTCTGATAATAGCATAAATTCTGATAGCAGTTGTGACTCACTTACACTGAGAAGCCACTGTAAAAAGAATGTCAAAAGATGCATAAAATGAGCACAAACAGTTGAGGTGGATTCTTGCATAAATTTATTCCATAGTAGACTTCAAAATTAAAGACATATTTTAAGCACTTTTCTTAGTTATGTCTTATTTCTAAGATATACTGAAGTTTATCAGAATTTAATCTTTATCAGATCATTTGTAAATGCACACACTCTCACTCTATGTGAATGATGAAAATTACAGTGGTGATTAAGTTGTTTTTGACAAACAGTTAAGTATTATTTGCATAAATTCTAAGGACAAGTTCTGATGAAAGTTCTGATGGTTAAACTCTGAAGAAACCAGCCAGTATTTGTATTAAGAATCACAAAAACAGACATTCACTTTGTGAGTACAGAAGCCATGTTCTGATGATCGTTAAATTCTGATAATAGTAAAGTTCTGATACAAATCCTGATGGAAACTCTGATGCTTACGTGGCATTATATATTTACTTGACTTATTTGTGGTTTTACTGTAACAGTCATATTTTATCAGAAAATATTTAAGTGAGATAAAAATAGTCATAATCATTTGGTTAGTGGGAAACGTGTTTGCCTTGATAACTGCATGTGCACAATAATTACTACTTATTGTTAGGTCCCAATTTATTTGTAGAAGGGGGGTTGAATGCAAACAATACCGTTTAATCGAATAAAATGCGGAATAAAAATGTGAAACAAAATTCAAGTTAAATAAAACTTTTATTAAACTTGAAAGGTGTTACAACTACGGTATCGGTTACAAGGGATTAATCTCAAATCAATTATTACAAATCTAGAATAAATTCGACATGAACTTTTTCTATTTTTGCAATTAAAAGATCAAATGCTAAATGCGATTTGAGATTAAGTTCTAGGGATTTTAATCCGCTAGATTGATACACAAGAACAAGATAAATAATTCTAGTGGATTGGATTTAACTTTTCAATCTAGAATTTTGATCTTGAATAAAGCAGATGAAAAATAAAATGTTGTGCCTTTGTTTTCTGCTGTGTTCTTGACTTGTGTTTTCTGTTGAATTATTGCATGAATGTCTTCTGCTGTGTTTTTGTTGTTTAAGTAAATAGAACAATCCAGTTTACTCAGCAAGACTTTCGGCAAGACAATCAAATGAACTGGTATGACAATCCATTTGAACTGGTAGGACTTTCGGTGAGACTATCCTCTTGACCTAGCAAGACAATCCCAATAGCTAGCAAGACAATCAGAATGAACTAGCAAGACTTTCGGTATGACTATCAATTGTCATACCGATTGTCATAGTAGTTCAAATCACATTGTCTTACTGAATTATTAATAGATTTTAATCTAATAATAATTCTGAAAATCCTTAATATTAATTCTGAATTAATTAATCAATTAATTCAATTAATCAATTAATTCAATTAATCAATAAATTAATCTTTGCAGATATAATTTATTTTCTTAATTAAATTATTTGACTTAATTAATTAATAGAGAATTAATACTAATCTTGAGCAGCAACCATTCTTCTGAAAATCTTCTGAAAATTACTGTCAATTATGAATCAATTCCACCACTTCAATGTTGACACTCGATGTACTGTCTGGTTCATGAGTGACTAACTTCCGTGACGTTTCTTCAAGCCTTGACCTTGATACTCTTAATTTTCTTCAGATTAAATCCTTGTAATTAATTGATACCCTGACGAGATCTCTGTCACTTGATTAAATCCACAATCTTGATTTATATCACTGAGGCTTGATCAATTTCTTGAACTTCTTCCAGTGAATTAAGTCTTCAAGTCTGTAGATGAATAATGTTTCTTAACCTTTTGACAGATGTTACTTTGTGAGATTTCTCTGACGATAGATCCACTATTTACTTATTACATTCTTATTTGAGTTGAGTTATATCCTCGAATATACAAATAGGCTATGCCATATGCCTTTCACTTATTTCTCGTGCCCACCAACTACTGCTTTAACTATTTACTGGCTGACAGGTGTAAAGTGTCTGTTTTACTTCTAAAAAGAGTTGTTGAGTGGAGAGAGTATATATATGGGAGTTAAAAGATTTTACAATCTTTTACCTACTTTCTAATTCTTTTCTTATCTCTATTATTCTCTCTCTCTTTCTAACATTCTCTGAAGCTCAATTTTTCACAGGCATTTTATCAAATACTTTGCAAATGCACAATTTCTCACTTATTTCTCTACAGAAATGGCACCAAAAGATCTGATTTATGATGGAGCCTAGTTTGTTCCTAATAACTACATGGTTATTCTTTCTAAGGATGAAGCTCCATCAGAACTTCACTTCATCCAAGATTTTCTATCTCGAAGTGAGATTGGGTACGCTTTCACCCAATCAACACTACGCCATAAGTGGGTTACTGTAATGCAAGTGTTACAAGCAGCGTTATATTAACTAAGAAATTTTTGTCCTATTGTAACACCTCTCAATTAGTGTTACAATAGCTATACAGCTAGTGTTGCAGAGAAATGATGGTGTTGCACACCATGTACCACCAACCCCTAGTGTTACATTAGATATTTTTTATAATTTTTAATAATGTTAAAGTGAAAATATTAACATAAATTAGTATTAAAATTATATTTTGGTTCATTAGTGAATGAAAATTTGATATATAATATTTAATAAAATTTATAAATTTTTTTTTTACATAAATACAGAAGTTACTTTGTTTGTTTTTTATTTAATATATAATAATTTAATAATTAAAAGTAAAAAGGAAAATATAGAAAATTAAAAAAATTATAATTAAAATGTATATGATAAATTATATATTAAATGTTTTTGCTCAAATCACATATATTGTATATAAGTACAAATATATTTTTGTACTTTGAATCTTTAGAAATTAAAATTTATTAGAATAAAACTAAAATAAAATAAAATTGTCTCTTTGAAAGTATTTAAAAATTAAAATTAAAGTAGTGAACCACGTAATATAGGAAAAAAATAAATTTGATTCTTTACAACGTATTAAATAATAACTCATAAGCTAATTTTATTTAGGTCAATTATTTTTTAAAAATAAAAATAAATAAAAATTAACATGAAAAATAAATGAATAGCAGATTTGAACTTTTTAGTATGTCAAAATATTTCAAAGGCGGTGAAAATTCCCCCCAATATGAAAATAAACATTAAATCCGCGCCTCAGTACTCATAATTCCTCGACCTTATCCTCTCCCCCACTCCATTTCTCCCTTTCTTCTCTCCTTAACGGCAAAGAGATTTCGAGGTTTGTCAGCCTTATTTTGTAATTAAACCTTTTAACATCTTCTTCTTCCCAATTATACTTTCTGATTTTTAATATTTTATTTGATTTGCAGGTTATATTTTTAGATTTGAACTTCTTAGCAACTTTTTCCTTCCTACCAGCTCCGATTTGTAACTTTTTGTATTTGATTGACTAGGGTTTTGTATTTAGTTGGTTAATTGAGATGGGTACTAATTAGGTTTTTTTTGACTGATTGTGTATTTGAATTGGATTTGAATGTGCCCTAATTGGAATACCTTTCAGTTGGTTTGAACTATGACTCCAACATCAATCAACTCTCCAGGTTTGTTTGTTCTGTATTTTAAGGTTTTGTTTGTATCCGGATCTTTCTCTCCCCTGCTCTCCCCCCTGTCCTCTGATAGTAAGTGTTACAAAATTATGAAGTCAATTTCATAATATTCTCATTCTTCTTTTGTGACTAGTATATATGATCCGATTATTATCTTGACTAGCATTGAGGTGACAAAAAATAAAAATGGGAAGTAATCATCACTATGCCATAAGTCATACTTGTTGGTGGTGTATTTAAATGAATGATGAGGCATCATGGAATATGCTTTTCCCTGTCCATTTTAAATTTTTGATAAATTAACGAGGGCTGGTGTAATATTATATTATGCATACATCTTTGTATTATTGAAAATTAAGATTAGCTAGAGTTGTTTCTATGCGTTCCTGAAATGAGAGTCAATATTTGAATATTTTTTTATGTTGAATTACTTTCTGCTATTAGTCCTCCGTAACTTGATAGGGCCGTGACCTTCACATTTTATACTACCTGCCACTGCAACTAATTTTGATTGGTATTCTTTGTAGTTTGCCAATTGCTGCGTCAATGCGTGCTGTAACCAAAGTACCTCAGTGAATTGCTGTGTTTTGAGGCTGAGTTTCATGCTGGGAATTGCATACCCAATAATGTAAGATTCTCAATGTATACAATATATTAATATCGTAAATATGTCATGCTGGGAATTTGTTATTGAATCACTTTTTCTGACCTTTTAATTTGAACCCTAGAGTTGACCAATATATAATAAGGTCTAACTTGTTTTGTCATTAAAACCAGAGAAATATGGTTAATGAGTTAGCCCTGCTAACTGATGCTGTTACTGTATTTTAGTAGGGTTTTTACATTTTTTTTATAGATCGTTGGAGCCCCTAATCAGGGCGAGGACAAGTAAACTACAGTGCGGCGAAGGCGACTTGAACGGAGATGGCAGCGAATTGAAGGAATCTACCACCACTGCTTATTTCAGATCTTTAAAGGTTCACGTGGGTAGTATTCTTATTTATACTATTTTTTTGTGTGTGCGCGCGTACGCGTGCACGTGGGTAGTATTCTTATTTATTGTCTTTTTAACTGATATAATCTTTGTAATTCTGTATTGCAAACTGATTCATGTTGTTGGTTGTTACGTAGTGATGGAGTTTAGATAATCTTGTTTCCTGTAGTTTATTTATAATGACTGAATGCATATGGTGAAACTTAATGCTTGTGTACTTAAAGGATTGCTAACGGTTTGGAACTATGAAGTTGACAAAACAGTAGGTAGAACATGGAACTGAATCAGTTCGACTTTTTCTTGATCAGTGAGCGAGTTTAAAGTTCCGGATTTAAGGGATGAGAAGGCATTATCTGTTGGTGCAAAGATTTCCATGCCTTGGTTTGAATTGTTTAACAGAGTATTGATCTTAAGGGTGTAGTTGTTCCACAGATGGTGTTCTTTTTGATTAGAATATATGATGTTTTTTTAATCTGACTTCTGCCACTAATTTCAGTTCTTTTATCACAGAGTACAATGATCCCAAATTATGTGATGGTTATATGAAATAAGTGCCAATCCCAAATTTATCAGGTATCCCTCCCTCTTTCCACATTTTCTGTTGTTTTTCTCTCTCACTCTCTACTATTTGCTTCAATTTAATTCTTTGTTTGAATTATACTACAACTCTAATCTCACTTTGTCACTCAGAGTTAGCCCGGTCTGTTCTTTGCTTACCCAACATTTCATTTTGATCTTTAATTCTCAATGTCAAAAACACACAGAAGGACAGACACAAAAGAGGTCAGAATTTTGTTTAGAAATTGGCTTATGTATCTGAAGATTCTGAATCCCCTTGCTATATCTTTTTAGATATTTACTGGAAACTGCAATAATTGTGGTTGTTTCCCCTAAATATTGCTTTAGAAATTTACTTATGTTTTAAACTAAAATGAATGCATTACTATAGTTGTCTAGGTTCTTGTTAAGGTGTTACTGTCACTTCATTTCAGAATTTTAAAAATGTATGGTGAACATTCATGAAATATTGCTTACCTTAGATACTAAAATGTGCATTCTTTATTTTTTCTTTTCATGTTTAATGTTTTCCCTTACGCTTCGTACCCATACTATGACTTTGTTTTATTTTAGACTACACTCAGCTGGATATTTGTTGGATGTATGCCTGAAAGATGTGGGGTTTGGTCTTCTGGAGCCAGGGAAAGCTTACCAATTCCCGGAAGGGTATGATTATGCTACTAATTATACTATATAATATTTATTAGGTAACAATGTTTGTGATTGATTTGTGGACTTAAAAAATCTGATTGTACTAACTCTTGAAATGTTTGGTAGAACCGTAGAAGAGGTAGGAGCAACCAGATATTAAAGTTTGTCTAAAAACTAAATAAACAGCAACAAATCAGTAGCCACAGTGGTACCGGGCACATCAATATTTTTTAGTTTGTAGCTTAAATTAGTTTGTATCTGAACATTTGAAAAGTCAAAATGCTTTTCAATAATTTTTAGTTTGCAGCTTAAATTAGTTTGTATTTAAATGTAAAAGATTACAAACACTGGCTGTTTATCTATAACAAATATTTTAATTCGGATAAGTACTTCATTCTCAAATTCCTCCCATTTTTTCTTTTTCCAGGATGCCAAATAATTGTGAATTGTGGGACTGTATACAAGAATGCCGAGAAATGAACTAGTCAGTGTCGTCAATACTTTGAAGAGGAAGAACAATACCAAGAGGGTAATATAACGGAGAGTGGTAGCAGTTAAAGGAGATGCAAATGTTATATGTAGTTCAATATTTTGGTTAAGTTGGTATAATTGAGATTGTAGCAAATTTATATTTATGTCTTGCATTTGCTTATTGTAAATTTATATTTATACAGTGTTATAATTCTAAAACAAATGTAATGTAACTTTTACATTTATCTATTTTAATGTGATATATGTTTATTTATATATAGTGTTACATTACAAATGTTAGCATTGCTTAGTTATAGAAAATTGGTGTTACAATAGATAAAAGAAGCTGTTACAATAAGTAATATGGGACCCACGCGAGGGTGCCATGTGGCCCCATCCCCCACTAGTGGGTCGCACTTATGCAATCTTGATCAAGCTATTGTATCACTCATTTTGTGTTACATTTGGGCCAGTTAGTGTTATAGTAGGTGTCTGTTATAACGTTTTCCTCTCTGTTACAATAGATCAGTAAAGTGTTACAATAGGGTGTCTATTGTAATGCTCGTATACGTAATGCCCCCTGGTGTTACAATAGACCTATTGTAACGGTTTTGGGGCCTATTGTAACACCATTTAGGCATTACAATAGCCCACTTATGGTGTAGTGCAGAAGCACTCTCAGGAACTCAAGTGCTGGAGTTTTGGAGGAGTGGTTTCTATGATGATGGTGGTGCAAATTGGTCCCCAAGCATCATATTTACAACAGGGGAGGACGAACATGTGGTGACTGTGTCTACTGTTCGACAAGCATTACATCTTCCAGAAAACCGCACTTTCAATCCAACAGTTGAGGAGCCAGCTCTTCAACAGATGATGGCAAACCTGGGTTATGAAAAAGCTAGGACAATTGAAGAGACCCTACATCAGGAGGGAGTGGAGTTTTTTCTTTGATTGCATTACAAAGGCCTTTGCAAACAAGTGCTCCAACTTTGATGCAATCCCAATCCTGAGTCAGCAAATCGGGTATGCTCTCATCAATCAAACTCATTTTGATTATGCTAGTGCTGTGCTAGGATTTATTGGGGATAGGATGCAAGAGGACAAAAATACTGTATATTTTGCTAGATTTTGCCCACTTATTTACAGTTTCTGTAGTTCTGATAAGGCCCAACTAGCTAGTGAGTTGATTGAACCCTTTAAACTTGCTAAAAGGGCTTTCACTGACTTATTATCTATTGATAATAAGAAGGTTGTACTAAGACCTCTCCAAATTCCACAGTCAGTAAAACAGGTCTTAGTAAACTCTGACCCTCTCACATACAGTGCTATATTTCCTGATGTACAACCATCTCAACCTCCATCAACACCTACAAACAATCAACCACCTACCACTTCTCAACCTCAACCAACTCAACCTACCATCAGAACATATTTCCAGCCAGCTCAATCATCTCAACCCTAACCATCAGTACCTACCATCAGAACTTCATCCTCCAGGCCTAAAAGAGCAAAATATGTTCCCAAATCTCCACCAAGGAGAAGAAGGATGATTCTTACGGATGAATCTGATGATGAAGATGAGCAAGTCCAGGTTCAAGCATCAGAACCTGTGACAGTTGAAGCTGACAAGGCAACTTCTCAGAAAGAAATTGAAGCTGAAATTCTGATATTTTGAAGAGAAAAAGAACTTCAAGTTCTGATGCTACTAGGGAAACTCCTACACCATCCAGGAGATCAAAGAAACAGAGAGCAGGAAGGCCTTTGGCACAACCTCCATCTGAGGATACTAATGAAGCTGAGGAAGGGGATCAGGAATCTCTGATCTCAAAGCCAATAGTAATTGAATCTTTGCCATCTCCAACTCAGGCTGAAGACACTGTTCAGGATACAGTGATCACACCTCCTGTCTCTCCTATTCATGACAATGTTACAGTTGAAGATTCAGGATTAAGTCCTGAAATTGACCTTCATAGGCTGATCATTCTAACTGTGCTCTATCTGGAAGCTCCAACTGCAGCTCAACCAACTATTGCTACTTCTCCTATCTTATAGGCTGAGATACCAACAACTCCAATTCTGGAGGTAAATTCTGATGATCAGAATTTAGATGAAGTTACTGTAGAATCTCCTTCTATTACACACACTCTTGTGTTATCAGAAGATGAGGAGATGTTAGCAAGTTCTGGAGATAGTGCTCCAGTATATGCTCCCATTCTTGGAAAGGAGACACTGATTGAAAAGTTTGTTGAACAAGCTGCTCCTATTCCTTGGGAAAAACTCACAGAGGAGTGGAGTGGACCAAGAAGTGGAATGAATGTAATTTCATTCCAAGCTCAAAAGTTCTGACAGAGCACATTGCCAAAGCTGACGAGCTGATGACAAATTCTGATTTCAAGCACCAACTCAAAGTCATTGCTCTAAGTACCAAATCTCTTCAAGGTCAACACTCTCCAACTCATGAAAAGGTTGACAAACTTCTGGAAAAAGCTGAAAAGCTGGATATGGAGATCAAGCTCGATAATAAGAGGTTTATCATACCTATTTTTGAGAAAGTTGAAGCTATTGAGAAGGTTTAAGAACAGGAACAAGCCCAAATTATTGAGGTCCTGCAGAATCAAGCTTCTCAAAAAGCTCAACTTAATGAAATTCAATCTGCAGTAGAACTTCTTCTCGCTCTCCTACTACCAGATGATGCCAAAAAGGGGGAGAAGGTAGTTAAGTCCAAATGCTCTAATACTCAAGTACTGAAGAAAAAGGATGATAATGAGGATGACCAGGGAAACCCTAGCAAGGGCAATGGTCAAGGTCAAGGGCACAACAACAAAGTTTCTTCAAGAAAACTAATTTCTGATTCAAGCAAATCTTCTACTCAAAAGAAGACAAATTCTGATGATGTAAATGCTCAAGCTCTGATAGCAAGTTCTGATAATCAAAATCTGATATCGAGTTCTGATGTTCTGATTCAAGGAGGGAGTAAAGACTCTCAGAAGTTTTTGCAAACTCTGAAGCTCAAAGAAAAGCAGACTACTGTCTACTACAAAGATCCTAAAATTCAGACACTTGAAGAAGAGATTGCTAGAAGACTATTTCTCAAGCATAATCCTGAAATGGATTTAGAGAATCTCAAGGAGGAAGAAGCTAGATTTGCAGCTGAGAAGACAAATCTAAAGTCTAAAGCTTCTGATGCTAAGAAATTTCCAAGGCCTAAGGAAAAAGGCATTGTGATCAAGGAAAAGTCAAATTCTGAGGCTTCAAAGCCCAAGACAAGATCACAAGTTGAGATTGATCCCAAAGATAAAGGGAAAAGAAAAGTTGATGAACCAACAAAGCCACAGGAGATGAAGATTCCTCAAATCCTGATGAAACCTGTGTGCAAAATGGTTCAAGTTTATGATGATACTGCTGTTAAAGATGAGACTGTTCAAATTCTGAAAAGAAGGAAGATAAGTGAAGAATCCAAGATAACCTCTGACAAAGCTCAAGTTGTTCAGAATGAAGAACAACAAGTTACAGAAGAAACAGCAAATTCTGATAAATCATCAAGAAATCAAACTCTGACAGTGCTCAAGTTGATTTAGACAAGATGAAAGTTGCTGATAAGAAGAAACTCCTATGGAAAAATGTTAAACCATCAGATCCAAAGAAAAGCCAATTGTTATCTGATTTCATGACTGTTGGATTGAAAGCCAGAGAAGCAACAGACAGAGCTGGACAAGGTTCTGATGAAGCCAAAATCAAGACAGGAGTTGAAGTGCTTACAAGAGATCCATTCTTATTGACTGACAAACCTCTTGAAGATGTTACACAGAAACACCTTGACAAGGTTATATCTGTTCAAGTGGTACTGGATGCTCATGATAAGCATAATGTCAAAGAACATCTGATTCTATTTCTTGAAGATGGAAGAACATATCAAATGTCAGAATCAGATGTGCTGAACAAATCTCTGAAAGAACTTCAATTATTTCATTATCTTTTAGAGATAAAGTCTGAGATTACCAGGAGATGGTAAAATTTCAATATGAAGACCATAAGAGATAAAGCAAGAATTTTTGGTTCAAGGGTTACATAATTCATTCCAAACATAGTTGAAGATGATGGAAGTGAAATTCCAATGAAGAAGGATTCTGCTAAACTTGAAGTGATTCTGAAAGAGAAATGTCTGTGCTACAATGAAGATTCTTCTCATCCAAGGGTGATCAAACCTGGTGATGGTTTAGAAAGAAATCACATCTCAGCACTTAGGACTGCAATCTACCAGATTGGAAGTCAGAATGAAGAATTGAAGCAAGTCAAAGCTACAATAGCTCAAGTCCTGAGGAATAAAGAAGAAAAGCCGATATCAAACTTTGTCAAGAATCACTTTGGATTCAGATTGACTCAGTGAGATTGGTAAAAGCTACAAGGATTGTAAGTTGTAGTTAATTATCTAAATAAACTCTTATTGCATTTGTACTGAAATGTTTTTGACATCATCAAATCTATTAACTTGTATATTTTATATAATTTATAAGTTGGGGAGATTGTTAGATATATTTGAGATGTCATGTCTAATCTAATTTATGTTTAGTTTTCAGAACTTAACAACATGACTTATCAGGACTTACTGGAAATCAGAACTTACTGAAGTCAGAACTTAATATCAGAACTTAAGGCGTCAAAAGATATATATCAGGACTTAAGTGCGGGAAGACTTCAGATAAGGAATGCGGCTGATTTAGGGGAGAAGATCTGGACTAAAATAAAAAAAAGATATGCACGAAGAGTTAGAGGACTAGAAGACTTGTAAAAGATATTTGATTGATATATTTTAGGAGACAGAATTATATTCCATATCAATTAGAATACATCTTGTAACTGTGTACTATATAAACACAGCTTAGGGTTTACACTACATGTGTTATCATTATTGAGAAGATTATATATTGTAACCTAGCAGCTCTTAGTGATATTGTTCATCACTGAGAGAGAACAATAGTTCTATTGTAACAGAGTTTATTTGAATATACTTGATCTTTGTTACATACTTGTGTTGAAATCGATTTGATTGTATAAACAATATATTCAATCCCCTTCTATAGTGTTGTGTGACCTAACAAAAGTCTTGAGCTTGGATGAGAGGGAAACTTTGAGCATTTTTAGGAGAAACTTGGATCCAGAGAACAATGAGAGATATATCGTAGAACTGATCAATAAGGAGCCACAAAGTCTGGCGGTAGCTTACTCCATGGCTGCCAGGTTCATAAAGGAAACAGATGTGCTCCAAGCAATGAGGATGACCGGGAATGGGGGGTCCAGGAGCAAAAACACTGATGACCGACCGGAAAAGGGGTCACCATGAAGATAAGAAGTTCAAACAAAACCAACAAAGCCAAGAAAGACAAACTACTCTGGTTTTTCAAAGACTTGGTCCTAAGCAGGAGTCAAAGAGCGATCCAGGACCCGCGAAGCAACCCTCGGAGTCGAAGCAGGAGCCGGACTGGACTCCTCTCAACTTGAACCGGGAGGAAATCTTGAAGGAGGTAAAAGATAAACCTTTCTATTATCCTCTGAAGCCAATGCAAACTCCTCCGGAGAGCAGGCCTTACAATAGGCAGTGCGATTATCATGAGACCCATGGCCACAAGATTGAGAACTGCTTATCACTCAAGTACTTCATTGAGGACCAAGTGAAGAAAGGAAATATGAACAAGTACTTAGTCCGGGACAACAACAACAGAGGGGAAACATAAAAGAGAGGAAAGAATGTAGTCAACGTAGTCCTAGGAGGCTCCCACACCCCACCTCGGAGCCCAGACTTCGGCGAAGAATTGATTTCAATCCAATCACTCCCAGACCTGGTGATATCCTTCAGTAGTAAGGACTATGAAGGAGTCAACCCTCATCACAATGCAGCTTTAGTTGTCACTTTGGACATTTTTGATAATGAAGTAAGAAGAATGCTCATAGACAATGGTTCCTCGGTAAATATTCTCTTCAAGCATACAGTGGATCGAATGCAGTTAGGGAGTGTCTGCTCTAATGATTGCCAGGAGGATCCACTCTATGGGTTCCGACACAACTTAGTCCCGATTCAAGGAACTTTATATCTACCAGTCATTTTTGGAACTGCTCCTAACCAAGTGACTCATGTAATCAAGTTTTATGTCATCAACACTTCTTCGTCATACAACGGAATCATTGGCAGGTCATCTCTAACCATGATGCAAGTGATAACTTCAATCTCCCATCTCAAAATCAAGTTCCCAACCCCGAAAGGAGATTATGGAATTGCTGAAACATGCTACAGCCAGGGGTTAGTGATGGCAGAAACCCACCAGGACAATAAAAAGAAGGCAACAGTCCTTCGCAAGCAACAAAGCATGAAGAAACCACAAAAGACATACAACTCATTGAGTCAAGTACGGAACCAGAAGAAAATATAACGAGTCTGGAAGGACCAACAAGCAACCAAGTAATGGTAGTAGACAGGGCAAATCAGGTCCTAGACCAAACTAGTCCTACCATGCAAGCAACCAAAGAATCAGAACAAGCAAATTTCTACCTGATGAAGAACTCTGAAGCCCGAATTCATCAAATAGTTTCAGAAAAAGAATAAGCAAAAATCGAAGCTCCAGTCGAAATAGAAGAAGTCCAGGTCGATGAAGGCAGTGCTAACAAAAAGTTGAAAGTTGGATCAGGACTCGAAGAGTCCTTCAAGGAAAAATTAGTGTCCCTACTCCGGGATTACAAAGATGTTTTTTCCTGGAGTCCAAGAGACATGCCCGAACTACATGAGTCCATAGCAATGAACAGCTTAGATGTCAACCCCAACAGGAAACCAGTCTAACAGAAGAGAAGGAATTTTGCCCCGGAGAGGCAAAAAGCCATAGACGAAGAAGTGGAGAAGCTACTCAAAGCAGGAATCATCAAAGAAATCAAATATCCGGATTGGCTAGCTAATGTTGTTATGGTGAAGAAGTCCAACAGCAAATGGAGAATGTGTGTGGACTACACTGATCTGAATGATGCATGCCCGAAGGACCCATACCCTCTCCCAAATATTGATCAACTGATAGATGCCACCTCCGAACACATCATGCTAAGTTTCATGGACACCTTCTCTGGATTCAACCAGATCAAGATGAACCCGAAGGACATACCTAAGACAACATTCATAACTCACAGAGCAGTCTATGCTTATGTGATGCTGCCCTTCGGACTGACAAGCGCAGGATCAACTTATTAGAGAGCCATGAAAAAGATATTCAAGTCCCAGATTGGAAGGAACTTGGAGTGCTATATCGACGATATGATTTCCAAAGCAACAATTATACCAGCACATGTCGAAGATCTGAAGGAGTGCTTTGACAACCTGAGGAAGAAGCAACTCAAACTGAACCCGGAGAAATGCACCTTCGGTTTAGGAGCAGGCAAGTTCCTAGGATTCATGATCAGCAACAGAGGCATAAAAGCCAATCCGGAGAAAATAAAAGCAATCCAGGAGATGAAGGCTCCTAGGACCCAAAGAGATGTGCAAAAGCTAGCAGGATCCCTAGCAGCACTCAGGAGATTTGTCTCAAAGCTAGCAGAAAGGTGTTTACCATTCTTTGATTTACTCAAAGGAGCAAGCAACAAGAAAGAGGTGAACTGGAGTCCGGAGTGCCAAAAGGCATTTGAGGAAATCAAGTCCTACCTCTCTCATCCACCAGTCCTAACTAAAGCTCAACCAGGAGAGCCCATCTACTTATACTTATCAGCAGGAGCACAAGCAGTAGGAGCTGCCCTAATCAGGGAAGAGAATGGAAAACAGAAACCAGTCTACTACGTAAGCCAAGTCCTTAAAGATGCGGAAACTAGATACCCAAGACTGGAGAAGTTTGCCTTCGCCTTAGTCACAACTTCAAGAAAACTCAGACACTACTTCCAGGGAAGAAAAATCAGAGTGGTCACAAATCAACCTCTAAGGAAGATAATCCACAAGCCAGATGTCTTTAGAAGACTTGTCAATTGGGATGTGGAGTTGAGCCAGTTCAATTTAAACTTCATTCCCACGACTTCCATTAAAGCTCAAGCACTTACAGATTTCATAATCGAATGCAACTTCCCGGAAGAAGAGCCGGAACCAATGAACATAGATCCAGAGAAAGTACAAGATACAAGTCTGGGAGCCTGGACCTTGAAAGTAGATGATTCCTCAACAAGCGAAAGGTCGGGAGCCGGAGTCATACGGAAAAGTCTTGAAAGATTCACCATTCAAACAACCATATCTTTCGGCTTCCCCGCAACAAATAATCAGGCTGAATATGAGGCGTTGATTACAGGACTAAAGCTCTCCTTAAAAATCTACATCGACTCCCAGATAGTGGTCAAGCAAACAAACAGAGAATACATAGCAAAAGACCCTATTCTGGCGAAATACTAAGCACTGGTTAAAAGTTACTTAGCCTCAATACCAAACCATCAAGTCATTTAGATATGTCGAGAAGAAAATGAAGAAGCGGATATTCTAACCAAATTAGTCCGGAACTCATCAGATCTGGACTGCTCAGTTTACTTCGAAGAACTCCACAAACCATCTATTGAATCCGGAGATATCTTGGAGATCGAAAGCAACCAGAACTGGATGACTCCCTTTATCAACTATTTGGAGAAAGGGGACCTCCCGGAGGATAAAGGAAAAACCCAAAGATTGAAAGAAAAAGCAGCCAAGTTCTTCCTCGAAGAAGGACTACTCTACCGCAGGACTTTCTCATCTCCTATCCTAAAATGTGTCGGCCCAGAAGAAGCAAAGTACTATTTGGCGGAAGTGCATGAAGGGATATGCGGAGATCATTTATCCGCAAAGGCCCTAGCTCATAAGATCATAAGACAGGGCTACTACTGGCCAACTATCCACCAAGACGCAATAGAGTTCGTGAAGAAATGCAAGGAATGCCAGCTCTTCAGCAATGTGTCCCGGATCAGCCCAGTCCTACTATCCTCTGTCCTTTCACCTATCCCCTTTGCTGTCTGGGGTATTGACATCATGGGACCCTTTCCCCGGGCCAAAGTAGATCTCAGGTACTTGTTAGTCTCGATTGATTACATGACCAAATAGGTTGAAGCGAAAGCAATGAGGACAAATAATCAGCAAGACTGTATTAAGTTTATGGACAACATTTTGATGAGGTTCGGGATACCGCCAGTCCTAGTATCAGACAACGGGCCACAGTTCATCGGATCAGAATTCGAGTCCTACCTTCAGGAGCGCGGGATTAAATACAAAAAATCATCAGTAGCATATCCCCAAGGAAACGGCCAAGTAGAAGTCACCAACAGAATCCTGCTCTGATGTATCGAAAAGAGACTCAAAGAAAGCAAAAGCAAATGGCCAGAAGAACTACCAAACGTACTATGGTCCTAAAGGATAAGCCCAGGACAAGCACCGGAGAAACTCCATTCAAACTAGCTTATGGCACAGAAGCAATGCTTCCTATAAAAGTGGGATCTCCTTCTCACAGAGCAATAAACTTTGAGGAAGAAGCAATGGAAGAAGGACTCAGAACAAATATGGAGCTAATTGATGAGGTCCGGGACCAAGTTGTAGAAAGGATGGAAAAATATAAGGAGAAAAAAAGAGAGCACTTCAGTAAGAAGTCCAGAATAAAAAACTTCCAAGCTGGAGATTTAGTCATTCGAGACACAGAAGCATCAGATCCCACAAATACTGGAAAGCTAATGCCCAAATGGGAAGGACCATACAAGGTCAAAGAAGTCCTGATGCCAGGAACTTACAAACTCCTGAACATGGATGGCTCAGAAGTCCCAAATACTTGGCATGGACTCAGACTAAGGAAATTCTACTAGTAGGAAAGAACAAACAAAGCAACCAAAATCTTGTAGCCAATATGGAAAGCAACCAACTTGTTTTTCCTTATATTTTGTATGAATGATTAATGAAAAACATTTCCTCTTTACATTTATTGAAACTAACAACTAGTCCGGAAAAGCTATTAGTCAGGACTAGAGCAACCATTTTAACTTAGAATTAATTTTCTAAACAACAAAGCCACCACTAGTCCGGACAAGCTATTAGTCAGGACTAGAGCAACCATTTTTGCTTAGAATAAATTTTCTAAGAAAAAAAGTTAACCACTAGTCCGGACAAGCTATTAGTCAGGACTAGAGCAACCATTTTAACTTAGAATTAATTTTCTAAACAACAAAGCCACAACTTGTCCGGACAAGCTATTAGTTAAGACTAGAGCAACCATTTTTACTTAAAATTAATTTTCTAAGTAAAAAACCTAACCACTAGTCTAGACAAGCTATTAGTCAGGCTATAGCAATCATTTTTACTTAGAATTAATTTTCTAAGAAAAAAACCACCATCAATCCGGACATAACTATTAGTCGGGACGAGAACAACCATGTTTACTTAGAAATACCTTTCTAAGTTAAATAAACAACCACTAGTCCGGACTAGCTATGAGTCCAGGACTAGAGCAAATTACAACTTAGAAAAAGAGCCAAGTACGAATATTACGGCAAAGTATCAAAAGTCTTAAGGCAACATCAAAAATACAAATCAGAAGAAATTAAGACTTTGGAGCATTAGGAGGAAGGAAACTGGGGCAAGGGCCATCGAACGGCTCCGGCTCCCCAAGTCTAAGCTCTATATCTTCCTTCGCCTTGATAAATTCTTGAACGAAACTGTCCCAATCTGCCTCCAGATTCGTCATAATGTGCCTCTCCGCGACCACCCAGTAACGAGCAATCTCCGGCGCACCAACGTTAGCAAGAGCTCTATCATACTCCTCAAGATTTTTGAAGGCAGCAATAACTTCAGCTTCTGGTCTCACAACAGAAATCTGCCTCCGGAGCTCAGCCAGTTCGGATTTCAGATCTGAAGCTTCCTTTTCAGCATTCTCAGCCCGGGTCTTGACATCATCAAGTTTCTTGTTGAGTCTGGACAGAGAGGTATCCTTGACAATAATTTGATCTCTCAAATTCTTGATCTCGGAGTCCCTATCTGCAATGGAGGTCCGGGCACCCTTCAGCTCATGATATGCCAGAGAAGCAGATCCGTCAATGTAACCACCAAGCTGCAAAAGAACAGACGAAATACTTAGAAAATTATTCTAAGGAAAAAGAATAAAAGAAAAACAAGAACATAAAAACAATGTACCTGACCCCAGAGCCGGGAGCATTCCTTCATAGTTGCGTCGAATCCGGACTGGTTCATCTTCTTCCAGTCTTCCTTGGTAGGGATCCCAGCCATGAAACGCGCAACCTTAACTTCAAGCTCCGGACTACTAGCCTCTGGACTCTCAGCATCCAAGCATTTATCCTTGTCCAGTCTGGACCCAACACCAACATCAAAATTCTGAGCCCGGGGAGGCTTGGTCCCAACACTCCGGGGCCTCTTCTTCTTCCAGCCGGACTCAACATCCGAAACCTCCCCGAGAGGCTCCAATTCCTCAAGGTTCTGAAACTCTTCACCAATTTTTGGCTCAATGTTCTACTCCGGAGCCCTGTCATTCACATCAGCCTCCGGCCTAGACACAACATTGCTCTGGGACCCCTCATCCATAGAAGCATTAGACCCGGACCCACCAACTGCAGCTTTCTTCGGCAATTTGAAAGCCTTCCCCAAGCCCTTCAAAGCATCACTATATGCCAAAGAAGACATGTCCGGATTATAATGCGGCAAAACTTCCAAAAAAAAACAAGTCAAAAAACTACAAAGAATTAAAACAAAAGAAAGCAGTCCGGACACAAAAACAGATAACTTATACCCTATCATATGCATAGTTCTGTGCATCATAAAAGTATCACGGGTCATCTGTAAACCCAAACATTCACAAAAAGCAAAAACCATCCGGATGGCGTCTCCCCGGAGAACATCCCTACGGAACCGAGTCCGGACTCCCTCAAAAGCAATATGGGGAAGGTAATGCAATTCTAAACCCTTTAGAATAATTAGCTCCCCATTCCAATACTTCAAGGAGGACTGTTAAATGACGGGCCTATAAGAACCACCATAACCACACTCCGGAGCCCGGAACCGAATCTCATACAAAGGCATCTGGCTAGACCGGACCAGGTGGAAGATATGATGCCATAACTTGAAAGTGAGATGAACTTTGAACTGGTTGCTGGTTGCAATAAACCAGCTCATCCATTTGATCCCATTCAGAGTTATCTGCATTGGAGGCAACTGATATTCATACTTGCAGAGATGCTTCAAAAAGAGATGCCAGTATGGATTCCATCCGGAGCGCAGATGCTCCAATCACACCGGCATGAATCCATCAGCTGGCATGTGATAAATCCGCTCACCTGGCTCCGGCCACCTCCACTCAATCCGGCGGTCCAATTGAATAGCATCCCGGACTGACGAGTCTTGCGCCACGTGATCTAAGGCAGCGTATTCATCCTTTAGTTCATAATGTTACTTGGCCACGATACTATCGGCGAACTTTCTGTCGAATTCTTCCTTATCGTAAGGCCCCGGACCCGCATTAGGCTGCCTCGCGTACCCAGACCTAATACTTCTATAATAGAAGTTATTCTCTATCTCATCACTCTTGGTGATGAAGTAACCCGGGGTGTCAACCCATAAGCCCTCCGGAGTGCAAGGCACCTTCCTAGAGGAAATCCTAGCTACAAACAGCTTAGTTATACCTCAGGAGTCAGAGGTCGACGCTTTCTTCCCCATTTTAATCCGCTCAGAATCACTAGAAGACTCTAAATTTGAACCAGACGTCCCCGGATAGCAAGTAATGTAGGCCTTTGCATGAGCTTTAGTCCGAACCATAAACCTAAAATAAGTGATAAAGGTTAGTCTAAATCCCTACAGTTTATTTATCTTCAAAACTACATGGTCCGAACTATCCTATGTTCAATTTTATTTGAAGTCAAAAGCAAACAATCCGGGGACCATAACCTCAAAAGCCAAAACAAACACAAGAAACAGAACAACCACTCCAGAATCAAAACCTATAACTAGTCTATTACTCCGGACCCAAGTCACAACAACGCAAAAACAGCAAAAACTGAATAACAAAGATATATCAGTCCGGACTAAGCAACCAAGTCCGAACTCAACCAAAAACCCTAATTCCAGAAACACAATTAACCGAAATAAAAACACCAAATCATGCCCAAAAACATATACATACATACACACGAATACAGACAAACCTATGAACACAAGAAACAATGCGAAATAAGTAAAACATATAAACCAAAACAACCAAACAATAAAATATCGAAATGAAAACAAAGCAAAAAGGACAAACAAAGAACTTACAGATGAAGAGAATACGGAGAGTTTGGGGATGACCGAACAATGGACAGACAGCTTCGAGTTTTCCCGTGAACAAACACCGAAAAAGCTTCAGAGAAAATAAGAAAAGAAAAAGCGAGAAGAGAAGAGGTAAAAGAAAAAAGGAAGGGGGGGTGCCTTTTTATAGGCACGGTGAATCCCAACAGTCTATGGCCACGTGGCACCATCCAGGCCACACATCGCAGTAGAAATCAATGATGACAATTATTATGACACGTCTCATTAAAAAGTAACAGATGTAATAATTCAAATCATTGGGGGGGGGGGAATTCCCTAAACCATTTCAACTTCCAAGTCTGGACTCCTTATCTCAAAGCAATCCGGACTGGGGGACAAGAAAAGCTCAAATTCTCCTAAAGACCACCAACCTTAGTCCTGATTGCCCGAACTAAAAGCAATCCGGACTGGGGAGTAAGGAAAGCTAAAACTCTTCAAAGAACAACCAACCTTAGTCCTGATTGGCCGAACTCAACGCAATCCGGACTAGGGTGCAGGGAAAGCTCAAATTATTCTAAAAACAACCAACCTTAGTCCTAATTGGCCGAACTCAACGCAATCCGGACTAGGGGGCGGGGAAAGCTCAAATTATTCTAAGCACAACCAACTTTAGTCCAGATTGGCTGAACTCAACGCAATCCGGACTGAGGAGCAAGGAAAGCTCAAACTCTTCTAAAGACAACCCACTTTAGTCCGGATTGGCTGAACTCAACGCAATCCGGACTAGGGGCAAGAAAACCTCAAATTCTTCTAAAGACAACATATTCTAGTCCTGATTGGCTGAATTTAATGTAAACTGGACTGGGGGGCAAGAAAAGCTCAAATTCTTCTAAAGACAACCAACTTTAGTCCGAATTGGCTGAACTCAACGCAATCCGGACTGGGGGGAAAGAAAAGCTCAAATTCTTCTAAAGACAACAATCAAAAGCTAATGTGCATCAAACAAGCCCAAATTTACTCCCCCATCCAGAGAATCTGCATAAGGGAGTGGGGGGCACATGATAATACATATTGATAGTATATATAGCTCCTGTAAGGTCAAGTCCCGGACTCCTAACTCCATATAGCTCCTGGAAGGACTAGTCCTGTACTCCTAACTCAGTCTAGTCCCGCGCACTGCCAGTCCTGACGGGCCCTGTCCTGACTGGCCCAGTCCCGACTGGCCCAGTCCCGCAAGCCCAACCTTGAGAAATCCCAGCACGTGAGGCACGAGCCCAAGCACATGATGGGAACAACTGTCACACATCAATCATAGGAATAATCGGGGCACGTGTCAGAGGATCCTCAGAATATTCCTCGACCCGTCCGGCGCTGACACGTGTAAAGCATCCACTCCAGCCAGGTGTCCTCCGCTTCCAGAACCGATGACTACGATTTAAAGGTACCAACCCCAAAACCCGACCCTTGGGCTATAAATAGCCCAAGAAGGTGAAGTTTCGAGGTTAATCACTCTCTCACACTCATATACACACACAACCACCTTACATTCATATCTATCTTCATCTTCCCCAAAAGCGAGTTCTTACTCTCACACCGGAGGCGCCGCGGGACCAAAACCCCCTTCCGTTGTTGTTTTGTAGGAACCCCACCACAACTACACCTCCACAGCGGCGAAGGATCCAGGCACGGCGTCGAAGGAGCTGCCCCGCCAACAGGAGTTATCAACAACATAAATTGAAATCATGTATTAGAGTGTACAAGTATATACCCGTGCGATGCACGGTCGTCTTTATCTTTATTTATAAATTATAATCTTAATAATATGTTGCTTGTAGAATTCGATCTTATATCACTTAAATAATAAATTTTAAAATTATATCTAACGGTTCTCATCAATTTGATCTAACGGTTCCAGATTAAGTGATTAAGGACCAATAACCAAATTTTTAATGTTTCGTTTTTAATATAACTATCTTAAAACCCGTGCGCTGCACGGATCACACAGTTTTTTAATATTATATATATATTTTTTTAAAAAATGAATTCAATTTTTAATTTTCTTGACTTAAAACTTTAAATGATATGATTTCATAATAATTATATTAGTAGATGTATATGTTCATAACTTTTTAGAACATTTAAACTTATTTAAAGTGATAACATTGGTATGGAGGAAAATGTTATTATAATGAAATTATTATTTTATTGAGGGTAAAAATATAATGTCTCCATTATATTGGGACCTTAAAAATATTATTTTAGCATGGCGATTACTTAATCGATTAACTGTAATTCTATAAAAAATATTTGAAAGAGACAATATTATTGATTGAAAGATATAGTTTAATTAATAATTCTATGTGTATTTTAAAATAATAATATTTATATTCTAATTAAAATTTAATTTTTTAGTTCACATCAATAGGATATGAATTATACGTAGTCTAATATTAATTTGATTTTCTCGGATCAGTGGTTTTCATTATTTTATTTTAGCCAGATGCCCAATACACCGATCAAATCAAACTAATTATTTTTAGTTTAATTTTATTTTTTTTAAAAATCTAGATCAATAAGATAATTTTGTTTTAGACTGAATAAATAGTATATATGATTTTATTTTTGTTGGTCGAATTGTATTTTTATTTTAGTTTTGTGTTGATGTGAATCAATTGTATAATGTATTTTTTTATTCTGGATAAATAAAATATATTATTTTGTTTATCCAAATTCATTAGTATAATTTTTTGGGAGAATTGATAGTATTATTATTTTATCTTAACTCGATTCACATGATATATCAACTAAATCTTAATAATCATATTTATTTTGCTTAAATTTAATTTAGCCTAAATTAACAAATTAGAATAATATAGAACTCGATATGAATTAAAATATAGATTTGTAGAATAAGTTGAATTTAACATAAATTATAATGATATAGAATTCAATATAAAATAGAATTGAAATTAGTAAAGTAATAGAGGAAGTTGATTTTAATATTAATTAAAATTAGAATTGATTGACCCAATAATTAGAATTAAAATAATTAAATAAGAGAATAATTAAATAAGGATAATTAAGTAATTTAAATAAGTACCGACCGATTACCAAATTTTTAATATTTTATTTATTATAATTATATCCTATATATAATTAGAGTAATAGAGTTTTGATGGTACATCTTTATGGTTTGGTCAGGGGTGACAAGGTCATTTATAAACTAAAGCTACACGCATTGTACAGTATTCAAAATACAGAAAAACTACTCAATTTTTTTAAAAATAGTTACACAAGTAATAATTATCTCATAAAAATAAATATACGTAACGGCTAAGAAATTATTTGTTAATCGAGTTAAAATAATATCATATTTTTACAAAAAACTGAAATGTACAAGTTTGATTTTTAATGTTTTTAAAAAATCTAATAAAATATATTATATATTATATTTATTTCATTTATTCTAATATTCCATTTTAATACTTAATAATCTGTATAACAAACACAATAGATAATTAACTAAGAAATTACGCTATTATTACATTTTCTTGAATAATAGAAAATAATATTAAAAATATTATATATTTAATACAAGTAACAATTATCTTAATAAAAATAAATCTAAGTAATAAATAATGAATTATTTGTTAATCGGGTTAAACTCGATCATTTTTTTAAAATAATTAGAACGAGTGACTTTGATTTAAAAATTTTGTGAAAAGATCATTTTAAATTTTATCATGTAAAATAAGAAAAATATTAAAATTATATTTAGGTATAAATATTACAGGCGTTTTGTTTGATTTGTGGAATATTTACGGATTTTCAAAAACTGGAGGAAATATAATAATTATTATTATAAAATATTATTATAATTCAAAATTGAAAAACGAATTAATAAATAAATTTAGAAGTACTATCACAAAAAAATGTAAAGTATTTTTTATCAAAATCAAACACGGCAATATGCTAACTATTTTAGATTATCTTTTATAAAATTTAGAGTCATCAATCTATAAAACATAAAAATATGGAAGAAATATAATAATAATAATAATAATAATAATAATAATAATAAAACTATTACAATTAAAAATTGAAATACAAATTAAAAAATACTATATATTATATTTATTTCATTTATTGTAATATTTTATTATAATACTTAATAAATCTGTATAATAAACATAATAGGTAGTTTGTCTTTGAAAACATATACAACACATGAATCTTATAAAACTTAAAAATATAAATTACGGATAATTTTTGAATAGGTAAGTCGATTAAAAATATTTTTGAATAGATAATTTTACACATTTATATTGTATTTAAGGATAAATATTATATGTGTTTTGCTTAATTTGATAAAATGGAAAATTACGGACTTTTAAATAATTTAACGCACATGAATCCTATAAAATATAAAAACTAGGAAGAAATATAATAATAATAATAATAATAATAATAACTATTAAAATTCAAAATTGAAATACAAATTTATAAATTATATTTAAAAGTACTATCAAAAGTAGGTGTAAAGTATTTTTTTTCAAAATTATTACTAGAACCGAAAAATTATAAAATATTATTAAGTAAAATACAAATCCCAAACATCTTTCCAATTCATAATTAAACTTTATAAGATTAAGATATATATATATATATATATAAATAAAAGAAAAATGATTAGATAACTATATTATGTGAAATGAATAAAATATTCTCTTTACAAATTTGTAATATGAAAAAAAATCAAACAATGAAAGAAATAAACTAAACTATAATACATATGTTATATTTTACATTATTAATATGTAATATAAAAATACAATAATATGATCATCATGTAAATAAAGTGATTTGAATAATAAAAATATTAGTATTTTTTTATAAAAGATATTGATATTAAAAAATAAATAAACCAACTTATTTTGTCAAAAAACAATCTTATATTAAAAATGGTTATAATTTGATCATCATCACTATAATATTATAACTAGGACATCACCCCTATGTAATCATCATCATGTAAATAAAGTTATTAGAATAAAAAAAATAATAGTACTTTTGCTAAAATATATTTATATTAAAAAGTAAATAAGCCAACTCATTTTGTCAAAAAATAATTCTTATATAAAACATTATTTTGTAAATTTTTATGTGCATGTTACAATGTGTAAAATTAATTTTTTATATTATTAAATAATGAAAACATTTACTATATATTTTGTTATGAATGTTACAAATTCTATAAATAATAAATTTTGAAAAGAAATATAATAATTATAAAAAATCAATACAACTTAAAATAAAATAAAATTTTAATAAAATGAAAAAAATACCCTATAATAGATTGCAAAGTATTATTAAATGTTATTACAAAAACTGAGAATTTATAAAATATTATTAAAAACACTTGAAAAAAAGTAGTAAGGTACAAATTACAAGCAACATTTCAATTCAAACTCCTTAATTATGTGGCATAATCAAATATAAAAATATAATAACAACTAAATGAATAAGTTTGAAAAATATATTTTTTTGAAAAATAAATTATTAAAAAATAAATATGTACAAATATATATTACATGTTATTAGAATGTTAAAATATTTAAGATTAAAATAAAAGAATAATTATGCATAATTGTGAAATACAGTTATACATATTAGTAACACTTTAGTAACACTTTAAAAACCAAAATATATTTTTAAAATTATTAATATGTTATACAAAGGTTGTTGTGATGAAGTATAAAAATGTAATAGTAATTAAATATATAAGTATAAAATACTTAAAAAATATAAAAATTTAAGGAATAAAAATTTTCTATTAAAATTTAGTAAAGTAAAGAAAAATTATAGATTTCAAAATTTTTATAAAAATAGTTAGAATCCGGTGTATAAAGCTAATATAGTATAATTAGAGTGACAGTGATGACCATATTTTAAAAAAGTGGCAGGTCATTTGTTTCCAAATAGTGGGACCGTGGGACTCTTTTTCCTTTCCTGCTAAGCCAGCAAAATTTCCTCATTGAAAGAGGTCTTAACAAAGCCATGCGTTCAACTTATACCAATTCAGAGAATACAAGTTAAACGGAGTATGACCGGCATCTTTCCGAAAAAGATCTTGAAAACTTCGTAGAAAAACTCTTAATCTCTATAGGATCCATCCAACAGCAGCAGTAATTACAGGGTATAAGCATGCTTAATGTATTGATTGCATTCACAAATGGAGTAACGTAGGAAGAAGAAAGTGCCATCTATGTAACTCATAATATAATTCATGCTTCTTCAAGTTCAACTTCTCTCCTGTAAAAATATTCTCTGGATCAAGTGATCAATGATAAGTATTAAACATGAATCAATCTGCATACACTATGTTTAATATACATGTTATTCAATTTCTTATTATATAAAACCATTTTTCTAATAAATTTTCTAAGAAAGAAAATGTAAACTCTTAGTATAATTTAACTAAATGTTATTATATTAAAATTATAAATATGTTGGTGCTAAGCTAAAAGGTTTAATTTTTTTTCGTAACACGCTATATTAAAGAGGTTAAGAAAGTGTTTCACAATTTGTTAGTTAAACAGATTCAAAGATACGGATATGTTAGAATTGTTATAGTTTTAACAATTTAAAAGTCACAAAAAAAAACTGTTGCAAATATGTTAATACAAACTAATAAACGGCAAAGACCCGAGGCATGGCATTTTGTAGTTCACAACTTCTGTATCATTTATGTAACAAATGACAAGGTATCTCAGCCAGTGTTCTGCATCCCAGCAGCAATTCCCTTCATGGTCAAAATAAGTGTATCTTCCAGTCCAGGAGGGTACTCGCTAGTAGGATTAAGCTTCAGAAGCTCTGCAGCTGGTTTGCTCGATTCCATAATTTCCTTTGAAAGATGGGGCTTCACTTTAACCTCATAACTTGGATCACGAATCCGCTTCAATGTGTAGGCTTGGAGGACATTCAGGGTTGTTATATAAGACTCACGAATTTGGAGTCTCTGTTTCAAATATGGATCTCCTTCTAATAAATCCTTGTGATCTGCAATCTACAAAACAAAAGTAGAGAATAATGTTATATTTCCACATTTTTCCTTTGAGAATTTTTTTTCAAGTACTTTAATGGGTCATATACTGTCCACAATGCTGTTCCATGCCTACTGCTTGACAATCTGGCAAATTGTTTTTTCAAAATGAAGCAATCTAATAATTTATCTTGCTTGTTACTTTTTGATAGATCAGCTAAAAGAAATTCAAATACTCACGCCTAAATTTGCCTCCACTGAGACCCAAACCTATGAATGAGGGATATCCGCTAGGCTAAAGCTAGGTTATATATTTTTTCAAATTAAACATATATAGAAAATTTTATATCCTAGATTACCTGGAGAAGAAGGCTCTTGGTTTCTTCATATATTGTTCTCAGTTGCTCACCGAACGGCCATAGTTCTTCTGGAACGAGGAGCTTGTCATACAAAGCAGCAATCCCTGGGTCTCCTTTGGCAAAAACCATCTCAATTAAATCTATTGTCACTCTGAAGAAAGGCCATTCATTGTACATCTCCTTTAACACTTGAAGATTTCTTATATCTTTATCGAGTACATGTCTAAATGCAGCTCCAAAGCCAAGCCATACTGGGAGATGAAACCTTGTCTGGGTCCATGCGAAGATCCATGGAATTGCTCGCAGGGACTCTATTCCACCACTTGGCTTTCTTTTGGACGGACGACTACCAATGTTCATGCGACCATACTCCAACTCTGGTGTTGCCTGCATATTGCAAACACATGAATATCAGACCTTACATGTATCAGCTTCCGTGATGCATATAATGTAATCAGCTTCCATAAGTATCACAAAGCTTTATGAAGACAGTAACATAAGTATCACAAACTAATTCTAATTACAGCCATGAAAAAGTTAGCAGCAAAATTTTGAATTTAAGCAACATTTAGCTAAAACAACAAAAGATAAAAACTAGCTGATAAAACATGCTGAGAGTGAGATAAGAGGGTTTTAATATTTCCATTCAGAGCAGAAGATACAGAAGGATATGTAGAGAACTCACAAGACGGAAGTATTCAACGAATCGAGGCTCTTCAAAGACGATTGAACGATATTGCTCTGTAGCAATGACTGCCATCTCATCCAATAGTGAACGCCATTCTGGCTTTGGCGAGATCGGAGGATGCATCCCATGCTCGAGGGTTGCAGCTGTGAATCTTTGGAGTGTTCTAAAACACAAGTGCTCCTCACCAAATGATTGCTCGATTACTTCACCTTGTACAGTCACACGTAGTGATCCTTGGATCGTATCCGGTGGTTGAGATAGTATAGCAAGATGTGTTGGACCCCCACCTCGTCCCACTGTTCCTCCTCGTCCATGGAACATTGTAAGCTTTACACAAAATTGTTTTGCAACTTTTATAAGCTCCTCCTGAGCCTTATATAGCTGCCAAGCTGCAGAGAGACGGCCTGCATCCTTTCCAGAATCTGAGTACCCTATCATGATTTCTTGCTTTCCGTGTATCCGGTTCCGGTACCAATCAATTGAGGAAAGACGAGACAAAGCAGCAGGTGCAGCCTTAAGATCAGCTAGTTTCTCAAACAAAGGAACAACCCTTAGTGGAGTCTTGACATGGCATTCTCGTAGCAAAAGTTCTACAGCAAGTACATCAGATGGTGCAGTTGCCATTGAAATTATGTAAGCACCAAAACTGTCAGAAGGAAGTTCTGAAATTGCATAGAAGGTATCTAATACATCAGAAATTTCTTCAGTTTTAGGAAGATCAGGACCAAACAGAGGGCGCTTGCCACTAAGTTCAGATAAGAGCCATTCCTGCCTGCGTTCCTCTGACCATTCACGATAAGATCCAATTTCCAAGTGCTTTGTAATAGCATCTATAACATCTGTGTGCCTATCTGATTCTTGTCTGATATCAAGTCTCACGAGGGAGAGACCAAAGGTAGAAACTTGCCGTAAGAAATCAAGAAGGCTTCCATCGGCAATGGCCTGATCACCGCAGGAGCAGAGGGATCTGTAGCAGAGTTCAAGGGGCTCCAGAAACTACAGGTAAAAGGAATCCAAAAATTATCACTTTCATATATTCACATGTAGATGCACGCAAATTCCGCTTGAAATGATGTTTTAAACTTATTATGCAATCTAAGTTGCTGAAAATTTTGATTATCTAGCGATGGCATTCTATCCTTTCCCTGATCTAAATGCTTATATAACTACAGAGGTGCACACTTCTGCCTGCCAACTTCTGGCCACCACTTTAGAAAGTTCAAGTTCGACATAGGACAGTAAGCAACATTTAAATCTATCGTAGATACTCTATTAACAGAATAATATGATTTTACTTACCTTGCCATCGGATACTAGGTATAAGGTGGAAAATTGACTACCAGAGAAAAACATAGTAACAGTATATGAAACAACCATTAAGCAAAAAAAAAGGCATATGTACCTGCTTAACATTTGTGAAAGTTGCCTCTTCAGGAACATCTGATATCCCATTGGATAATATCTGGCGAGAATGCTCACGTGTATTATAAAGTCTATCCCTCACGTCACCAAGAATGATACGGTAGGGCTCATTCGGAGGTATTTGTTTCCAGAATTCTGTAAAAAGAAGTATTGATTATAGAAAATATTCACCAATATAACTAAGAATATTAAGATACACGCCTAGTCGCTAATTTTAATTGCAAGCAAGACAGCTTACTTAAAAAAACACTATGTTACTACCTGTATATACCTAACGTAAGTCACCAAGATATCATGACAGATAATAACAGGAAAGCTAGTTGATGAAATCGTGTAAAGAGGTTGCTCAGCCCTTGCGTAACAGGCATATAAAATCTAAATAGATAGATTAAAACTGGCAATACATAGAGCAAAGCACCTAACAAAATTTATCTAACCTCCCTATTGATCTCCTAGAATTAAAAAATCATTCAAAATCATTATTCCAACAAATAGGCTTAATTTGACCTTTTATTTTAAATAGCCTAAAAATTCAAATATAATTTACTAAGCATATATTCAACACTCCTCCTTGTTAGAATTTTAATGCTCCTGAAAGTTCTTTCTCTTCTTATTCTTTTGAGCTTTGGGTGGTGCCACGGTGGTATTCTGACATAACATCAGGTCCTTCGAAAGATCCAATAATCCCTAAATCTACGTACTTTTCAAAGATGGTGGTGGTGTCTCCATCAAACACATCCATATCAACAAATTTTGGTTTAATTTTCAGTAGATATAATTTTGTGTTGTGGTTTTTGGTATTAATGTAAGAAAAATCGATAAAGAATCTGAAACAAAAACCATGTGCATACCAATATAGTGTTTTGCATCTCTCTTTGAGGACCTATAAAGTTCATCTGCTCGAGAACCAAGTTCATCACTGCAGCGCCACATTGATAACTGCAAAGGATTTAGTTTAGAAGAAAAAGGTATAATATTGGTATTAATAATCAATTTGATCTGAAAATGATTATAAGAACCGAAAATAGTTACCTCAAACATAAGGTCCTCTATCTGAGAAAAGTACATATTTGCAGCCATCATCCTAGCCAGTAGACAGACATCCCTTGTGACCTCAGGAGTTACCCTAGGATTTCCTGCAGAAGAAAAGTGGATTAGTTTGCCAACAAAAACTTTAGTTGCAAGCAGTATCAATAAGCTGGCTTAAGTTGGAAATCATGTAGACTTCCTGAATATACATACAGCATTGGATAAAATAAGGACAACTAAGGGAAGTTTGTAAAGTTACATATCACTGATCATTTTGGTCCAGGATATATGCACATCATGTGCACTTGAGTCCTTGTATCATCGTTCATACAGTTCCTTTCCAATGCTTGACAAGTAGGTCAATAAACATATCTAACAATTTATTTTTTCGTTTTCATAGCTTCCCAAAGCACTGTTACAAGTAAAAAAATTAACTAAATGTTTCTACAAGGCTGCAAATACTCCCTAGTGTAGAAATTCCATCGACTAAAATATTCTCTCACTGTTGTTAATGCAAGACAGTAAATGCTCTCTTATGTGTCTCATCGGCTAAATTATGTACTCAGTCTTGAACTATTACAGAAACAGAGAATTTGGAAACGTACGGCTTAGCCTTTGTTTAGAGAGGAGGAAGAGTCGATTGTGCTAAAAGAAAAAATCTATAGATAACCGCCCTTGTTTATTAAAGAGGCAGAGACGAATAGCAGTTAAATTGGAAGCTAGCCTAGATATTTAGATCAATTGTCAACAACATTCATTAAAATATGGATGTTCTATAATGCCGGATAGTGGCAGTGCACTGCCAAAAGTATCAGCAATTTTAGTTGACAATTAGTTCAATTAGTATAGTCTCATAGACGTTTCTAAATAAACAATCAAAAGTTCTTTATTTAGTAAAATATGGAAATGAGAGGGGGAGAGAGAGAGAGAGAGAGAGAGAGAGAGATGCTTGTAGATAATTGGTATATATAAGAAGGGTATACCATCACGATCACCGCCCATCCATGAAGATAATTGAATAAGAGGTGCATTGTAAGGTATACGTTCATTTATTCCTAAATTTTTCAAAGCAGTATCCACACGACGCAAGAATTTTGGTACTCCCTTCCAAATTGTTTCGTGGAAGTAGCTCATTCCTGCTCTCATCTCATCTTGTGGTGTTGGCGCAGTTCTTCTGATTTCATCAGTGCGGAATGCAGCTTGTATCTACATGCAAGAAACGAAAGAATTGGCCATAACAGTGAATAAAAATATTTCAAGAGTTTATTGGTAACTAGATGGGTATTTTTTAGACTGGTAGTCTTACATCATAATACTTTCTACCCTGTTACAAGCAATTTATAACGAAGTGACTTTTAATATTTAAACAAGTAAAATTTCCTTTGAGTCGAACTAAGAAAACATGGATATTCTCCTTGTAATGACACCTAAAAACAACATTCCCGAACTGAGATGTTCTGTTCATTTTCAGTAAAAAGAGTAGTTAATGTTACAGGTATAATGCATACCTCTCTCTGAAGGGCTTCATCCAGCTCATGTGTACCGCCAGGAGTGATATCTTTAGCATAAAACTGAGCCACACAATCGCGTATCCTGGAATAACATACAAGGAAATAAGTATGACTCTGGTGAAGTAGCATAAATTTATTCTATTCCATTGATGGAAAAGTAAAGAGCAGACCAACCTTGCATGCTTCTGAAGCAAAGATCTGCGAACTGACTGTGTAGGATGCGCTGTGAGAACCAAGTCAACTGTCTGATTCTTCAAAGCATCAAAAATTTCTTCCGGGGTCTTCTTCAATTGCCCCACAAGTCTCTTGAAAGTCTCTTCAATATCTGACTCGGTTGTTGCAGATGACTCATCAGCCAGATCACCCTTCTTCATTTTAATCCTTCGCCTGTAAGCTATTTGAACCTCTTCAGCCAAGTTGGCCAAGTTAAGCATGTGGGAGAAGCACTTAGCAAGCACAATAGAATCCCCAGCATCTAAACTTGTCAGCATACTTCCAAGCTCCTCCAATTTTTGAGGGTCAGTTCTGCATTCATACTCAGCAGATAACTGGTAACAGTCTTGCACCTAATAAAGGGTAAAAATAAAAATAAATACCAAGTACAACTAACTATATCAGAGAAACAACTTTTATAAACTCAATAGAATGTTTTCAACAGTAACGTGAATGCATAAAAGAACGCTTAGTGTTCTACGATTTCCTTGATTATAGTTGTAAATAATGAAAAATTCGTGTGCTTAAGTAAAACATGGAAATCCTATTTTAACATTAAGACAGTAGAATTCAGCAAAACAAAGCAGGAAACGTAAAGTAAGAGGATGGCTCATTTGAGGTCAAACTTCAAACTCATTCTCTTGCACACCGGAAACAAACAACCACATAAATTATGAAAGCAACGGAGAATTACTATCTTAAACTACTACACTGAAACAGGGTGGCTTGCAGATGCAGATACGCCAGGAGGGTTATCCACCTCGCCTGATTTTATAGTCATTATTACATGTTGTAGATATTGACTAATAAATAGGGGTTTCACCCTGCCTACTAATAACTGTAAATTTTGACCAAAGTTAGGGTCACCAAGAAAATTTGATGCGGATTTTACATCTAAAAACAGTTATTCCTCTCATCATTATGCTACACTTTGTTAAATTTATTTCTCATTGTTTTGAAAATCCGCATTGTTCTCCCATGACCTTTAATTTAGATAAAACAAAGAATCATGGCTTCATCGCACAGAAGTGGGATTTATCAGTTCGACCTTTTACACTTATAATTTAGTTTTTACCATTTAGAACTCAAAAGGAACACAAAACTTGCATATGGCACCTTAAAATCAAGGACACTACTATACAAAGGTAAACACCCCCAATAATATTTACGAAACAAAAATAACAAACAAAAAAACCCAATATGAAATTTATCATCCACTAATTCTTAATCACCCATTAAAAATATATTAAAAAAAATTACTATTATTAAGGTGAGTCGAAAGTGGAACGACGTGCAGCCCGCACAGAGGATAGTAAAAATTTAGAAAAAGCAGCATACCGTTTGGCGTATATCGACCCCATGCAAATCCTCAAGAATATCAAGAAAACGATCCAAGAGCAGAGCATCATACTCCACCAGCTTATCATCTTGTGATACTTTTCTTGGTGCTAATAGCCTCAATTGTGCATCTATTGATGCCATCTTCTCCAAATTCCTACTTCCCATATCACTCTGCTCACAACTATACAAATCAAATTTAATTATTTAAGTTTGTATTATAAAAGCTGCTGATGCCTGCTATATATATATATATATATATAGATAAAATTTCATAATGCCGGAGCTGGTAGAAGTAGAAGAGAGAAGTGAAAGAGTACTATTCCGAACATACTTCTATTTTTTTTTTACACGAACACTTCCAGATTATGTATGTCTTCCGAGTTCATCTAGTATTGTGCAACTAGTCTTGTATAGACACGGAGTTGGACTTACTGACTTGTTTATTATTTATACTTTCTCTCTTTTTATATTTTTATACTTCCTCCTTTTTCCTATACGAGCGTAAAACCCTTTAAATATTAGTTATTTTATTATTTTTATTTTAATATTATGTTAATTATAGTCGTTAATATAGTAAGTAATATATTGTTTTTTTAGCTCATATCATTATATGGATTAACAAATTATTTTTTAGTTTAATTTTTTTTATCTCGATTCAATAGTATAATTATTTTGACACCATCAATAATATCTATTATTTTATTTTAACCCGAACACCATCTATATCTGCCCAAATACCATCTCAGACTTGTCTACTGTGTGCGGTTATATATAACTTTGTTTTAGGGATTTCATAATTTTTAACGATAATATTATATAAGATATTTATGTCAAAATAATAAATTAATTACGTGATTCTAATTAAGTAATTTCAGAAATACCAACCGACTATCAAACTTTTAATGTTTAGTGTAAACTTGTGCGATACACTGTTGTTTTAAATAATTGTTATTTAAATGTTAATATTTTATTAAATTTATTTGTTAAAACTGTAAGTATGTTTGAACAAGTAAAGCAGAATATATCTTTTATTATATTATAATACATATTTTATAATAATTAGATTTTAGAAAAAGATAATTTAATAAACTCGCTCAAAAATATAGGTTCAATTTCCATCCGTAACAATTTTTTATCAATGTTGGAGAACTATTCCCTAACAAAAAAATGTATAGTTCAATCTTCATTGTTGATTTGGTTTATCAACATTAGTTTCATCATTTTCAGAGTCGTGAAGAGGAATCTAATTCACGATAAAAACTCTTTTTTTTCCCGTCCATTCTTTTATAATATTATAGAAGATAATTACGTTAAAATAATAAATTAATTAAGTTGGGCAATTACGTAATTTCAGCGAGTACCGACTGACTACCAAATTTTAATGTTTCATATATTATAATATAGTATAGTATAGATAGATTGATAGATAATCAATATATATTAAAAAAATTGTCCATAATATTTTTAGAGAAAGATTTGTTTTATTCGGAGAAAATAACAAAAGGTAACATGTTTTACTTAAAAAAATTGTCTAAAATATTTGTAGAAAAATAGTTATTATAGTTGGTGAAAATAAAAAAGGCAACGTATTTTACTTAAAAAGATAATTGGTTATATATTAATCAAGTAAGGGCAATTGAATAAAATATTGTATTTTAAAGTAAGGACAATTATGAAACTGAAGGAATGACCGTACCAACCATTTTTTTAATATTTCGTCTATTATATAATATAATAAATTTGTTGTTTGAATTTTTTGCACATATTTTAAATTGATTTGACCGTGTACTTAAAATAATTATTTGAAAAAAAATCTTTCTGTAAATTTCAGTACAAGTTATATATTTTTTTCAGAAAAATAAAATTTTTAGAAATAATTATTTTTACTAGACGGTCAAAGCACCTTGAGATGTGTTGTGAAAAATCAAAAGAAAAATATAAAAAAACAGAGGGAGTATTTATTAGCTTAGAATATGTGCGTTGCAAGAATTTTTTCTAATATTATATAACTTTTAAATATAAATTGAATTACAACTTTTAAGCTGCAAAATTTGTTTATTCGCAAAACTATTTAAAAACTCATATTAAATAGTTTGTTTTTACTTATTTTTCCTTAAATTTTTACAAATATAATAATGAAAATGATGGATATTTTTGAATCCAAAATATAAATGGAAATATTTCAAAAATTATTAGACTAACAACTCAAATTAAATTTGTTACCCAGTAGTAATACAATTATTTAAGGGGGGTTGGATACAATTGTATAAATTGTTAGGAATATGTGTATTAGTTTGATGATAAGTTAAACAAAACACTTAAGTAGAAATCTAGTGTTTGTAGTCTCAACGGATAAGACCATTTTGGCTATCCGTTGAAGGAGTAGCTTTACTTAGAAATAAGTTTAGTATTGTAGCACATTTCATTCTCTGTATTTAAGTTGTAATTCTTAGATGTTGTGGGAAATTATCAGTCATGTTGACTACTAGTGGATATGCAAATAAGAGGGCTAATTGTAAATATTTCATGCCTTGTAATTTTGTATAAGTGAAGTAGTATCAACTGATATTAAAGGCCTTCAACGGATGAGAAACAAAGCTTCAACGGATGTCTCTAAAACTTCAACAGATAACATCCATCAACGGATGAGTGCTTCAACGGATAAAACTTCAACTGCTAATGCATCAACGGATAAAGCTTCAACTGCTAATGCATCAACGGATAAAGCTTCAACGGATAAAGCTTCAACGAATAAAGTCATCAACGGATGAAAGCTTCAACGGATGCTTAGTTCAATAGCAATTGATAGTGACAATTCATAAGCTGACAGAGGCACATGGGTTGACAGAGACAAACTGGAATGTGGCAGCCTCTAGGAGGAATCAAGAAAATGCAGCATTTCCATTCTGGTGCAAATAAGGAAGTATTCAAAGATTAACAGCTAAACCTAAATTGCATTGGATATAGAAATGAAGAAGAAACATGTGAAGAATCTTTTAATTGTATTTTACAGTTTTGTCTTCACTTGTAAACTTGGTGATATATAAACCAAGTAGCAGCTAGTAATTAGATAGTGAATTTTCCAGAGCTGTTTAGAAAAATCCAGAGAGAAAATCATCTAGTTTGTACTAGGACGCAGCTGTGATTTAATTCTTTGAATCACAGATTTTCTGAAATAACACATCTCTGGTGGAACAACAAATCCACCAGAAAAGTTTTTAAGTTCTTTGTGTTCTTTACATTTGTGTTTGAATATATATATCTGTCTGTATTAGCTTCAAGCAATTCACACACATTTGCTCACTAAAACACTTAGCCTTAGAAACTGCTCAAAACTTGAAAAAGTTTTGAGATTTACATTCAACCCTCCTTCTGTAAATCTCATTGTTAGTCCACTGGGAATAACAATTGGTATCAGAGCAAGCTCTTACATACAAAGAGTTTAAAGATCTATTCTGCTAACATCATGAGTAAGAAGGATGTTGGTGTAAAGATTCCAATCCTGGAAAGAGATAACTATCATCACTGGAAAGTGAAGATGTATTTACATCTTCTCTCTCAAGATGAAAGCTACATCAACTGCATTGAAAGTGGTCCTCACATCCCTCACAAGGTGGCCACAGCTGCTACTGCAACAGTTGTTGTTGGACAGTCTATTCCCAAGCCAAAAGCAGAATGGACTGTTGAAGATATTGAAGAGGTTCACAAGGACAAGAAAGCCATGAACATTCTGTTTAATGGCCTAGATCAAGATATGTTTGACAATGTCATTAACAGCCAAACTGCTAAGGAAATTTGGGATACTATGCAACTTATCTGTGAAGGTACTGAGCAAGTTAGAGAAAATAAAATGCAGCTTCTCATTCAACAGTATGAATATTTCCATTTTGAAGAAGGAGAATCATTGAATAATACCTTCAACAGATTTCAGAAACTGTTGAATGGATTGAAGCTGTATGGCAGAGTGTACCAAGTCAAGGACTCCAATTTAAAATTTCTGAGGTCTCTACCAAAGGAATGGAAGCCTATGACTGTTTCTATAAGAAATTCTCAAGATTATAAGGACTTCACACTTGAAAGATTATATGGAATTATGAAGACCTATGAACTTGAGATGGAGGAAGATGAGCTGTTGGAAAAGGGAAAGAGAAAAGGAGGACTAGTTGCACTTGTAGCTGACAATGAGAAGATTGAAGCCACGAATGAGGAAAAGACAATGCCAAATCTCAAAATTGGCACAAGCAAATCAGAATCAAGCAAGGGAAAGGAGCAAGTAGCTGAGGATGAAGACAATTCCAGTCAAGATGACTCTGATGATGTTGATGAACATCTGGCTTTTCTGTCCAGGAGGTTTGCAAAGATGAAATTCAGGAAAAATGCAAAATTCACTAAGTCAAACAAGAACATGGTGGACAAATCTAAGTTCAAATGTTATAACTGTGGCTTAAGTGGACACTTTGCAAATGAGTGCAGAAAACCATCCTCTGATAAGAAGAAATTTGAGCAAGTTGATTACAAAAAGAAGTATTTTGATTTGCTCAAACAAAAGAAAAGAGCTTTTCTGACTCAAGATGATTGGGCAGCAGATGGAGCCAATGAAGATGATGATATGGAATATGTCAACCTAGCCCTGATGGCTAATTCTAATGAAAATGAAACTAGTTCATCAAGCAACCAGGTAATTACTACTGATCTCTCTCAGCTTTCTAAGATTGAATGCAATGAAGCCATAAATGATATGTCCAATGAATTATATCATTTGCGTGTTTCCCTTAAATCACTAGCTAAAGAAAACACAAGAATCAAAGAGAATAATTTGTTTTTAAGTGATAGGAATGCTGTGTTAGAGAATCAGGTAATTGAGCTTGAAAAGATTAAAATTAAATGCTTGACTGTTGAGAGTGAACTAGAAGAAGCTGTTAAGAAAGTAGAAATTCTTTCTAAACAGTTAGAAAGTGAGCAAGAGGTAATCAAGGCCTGGAAAACATCTAGGGATGTTAGTGCTCAGATTGTCAAGGTTCAGGGAATTGAATCATTCTGTGAGAATGCCTGGAAGAAAAACAAAAAGGAGTTAGAATTAATTGATGGATTGTCAACGAATGTGGAATCAACGGATGATGAAAGTTATCCGTTGAAGGAAGAAAAAGAACATCCGTTGAAGGCTCATCAATTAAAACAGGCAAGTGATTCTAAAAGAAAAATCTCAATAAGAAGGTTGGTTCAACTTTCAAGAACTTTGTCAAAGAAGGAGCTAGCACATCCAAAGATGCCAGTAAGGTGAATATATGACACATGACTTTAGATTAGTTGAAAAATAGGCTTAAATTGGTTGAGGATAAAAAGGAAACTAAAAGAAAATCTAATAGAAATGGGAAGGTAGGGATTAATAAACACAACAATTACACACCTGATAAGTATGCTCCTAGAAAAAGCTGTGTGCATTGTAAAAGTGTTAATCATCTATCTGATAACTGCAAATCTGTTAAGAATGCTCCCATGCCTTTAACTCCCTCCATGCCTAACATGTCTATGTCACCTCTGCATGCTATGCCTGTTATGTCTCATCAGAATCCTCTGCACATTGCCAACCATGCCTATGTTATAATCCTTATTTTTACTGCATTCAGTATGCCTTCAGATGCCATACAACATGCCTATGTGGAATAATATATTTACACAATCTATGCCCCTATCAAATTCAACCAAATATGCTAAATGACTCTGTGATAACCCTAACCTCAACCAACTACATCTGAGACCAAGGCTGACATGGTTATTCCAGCTCATTATGCTCCCAAGGACCCTGCAGAGTACACTGAGCCTGAGAAACAAAAAGTCTCCCTGGATAGTGGCTTGCAGTTAATCTTAATTGAGTCAGTTGATAATGTAATGTATAACAACATTGTCAACTGTCACACTACAAAACAGATCTGGGAAAAGATAGAGATATTGTGTGAGGGAACTGAGGAAGTTAGGTCAAATCAAAGAAGAATACTGATTTCATCACAGTACGAGGGTTTTATGGCTAAGCCAAAGGAAAGCATTACTGATGTGTTTGAAAGATTCAATAAGCTGATAAATGACTTGCAGCTTCATGATAAATACTATAAAGCTGAAGAAGTGAACTTGAAGTTCTTGCTTACTCTCCAAGATCATTTAGAACAGAAAATCTCAACAATCAGGGAAGGGAGAGACTTGAGCAGAATAACGCTAGAAGTTCTACATGGAATTCTTAAACATATGAACTAGAAATGATTGCAAAGGAAATCATTGAGTTCTGGTCCAGGACACATGTTGTAGATGGCTCAAGTTCTTTAATTGATAAATGAAAGCTAAACATCTAATGATAGCCAGATCTCAAACTCCAGTTGCCCTCATCAAGTGAGCAAAGAACAAATGATTCACAGGAACAAGTCATTTGGAATTGGAAGAAGATGAGTTCTACACTCTTGATGAACTGGATGAGATAGATCAGTCAATGGCCTATTTGGCTAGAAAATTATCTAACATTAGAGTAAAGAAGCCAAGATAATTCATGAGTAAAGGACAGTCTTCAACAAAGATAGCAGCTGGAAAGGAAGAGGGAAGTACACTTCTGATAGCAAGAATGGTTACAAACTGGATCTGTTGACAGATCTAAGATAAGGTGCTTCAACTATGATGATCTAGGGCCATTTTGCTACAGAATGCAGGAAACCCAAGAAGGCAAAGAAGGACAAAGCTTATCTTGAACTAAAAGCAAAGTATGAAGCTCTTCTGAAGAAACAGCAAAAGCAAAGCTTATATTGTAGAAGGAAATAGTTGGGATGATTCTGATAATGATGAAGATGAGGAAGTTGGAAACTATGCTCTAATGGCTTTGGAGCAAGGAGAATCATCCTCATAAAAAACACAGGTACCAACTCCTACCATCATTGATTTAAATGTGAATCAATATAAGGAAACTGTTAAAAAGATGAGCCCGGAAATGTTTCACATTTATACAAGTATGGTGGCTGCAAATGACTAAAGTAGTAGATTGACAAGATGAATGAGAAGCTTGAGAATGAAAAACAAGGAACTGAATTTTTGATAGTGGAGCTTGAAGCTGTAAAACAAGAAAATGTTTATCTGAAGAAACAAGCTCAAGTGTGCAAATGAGATTGAAGCCGTGTTAAGGGAAAAATTGGAGAAAAATGAAGTGAAGTTGAAGTCCTTTAGGAAAGCATCTGAATTGGTTGGTCAATACCATTAGACAAACAAGCCATATGCAAACATTGCTATTGGTCTTGATATGATGCCTTGAACAACAAGAAGAAAAACATGAGTGACAAAGGAAAATTAACAGAGAATGAAAATGTTCCAGCAATGCTGAAAAAGGTTGGGTCACCTATGTTCAAGGATTGTGAAGTAAACTTCAGTGAAGAAGAGTTGATTATCAAGCAAGAAATTGCAGATGAGGATAATGAGAGGAAAAGTGCAAATTCAACTCAATCTTCTAAGACTGAAGAAAATCTCATGGACAATTAAAGCACCACGACTCCTGTCAAAGAAATAAAGATTGAAGATGCAAGAAAGAAGAAGAAAAATAGAAATGGGAAAATTAGGATAAACAAAAGCAATAATTTTGCTTATGTTGCAGATGCTCCAAGAAAGAAATGTGAAAATTTTGGCTCTGTAAATCATCTAACTCACCTTTATAAAAAATTGTTAGCAAGCCAACTGAAGGAGCATGTAAATACAATAAAATAGATGCAAATGATCCCTACTCATTCTGTGACAAGTTTGACTGCATCCCTTGCAACTTGAAAGTGATGAAGAGTTTGCCACAAACTGAGAGTAGACATTAAAGAAAAAAAAATTGGGTTTAAATCAGATAGGGAAAATGCACAACAGTCATTGAATTATATTTTATCTGAAACAACTCATTCTGCTTCTGCTAAATCAGTTAACAAGAAGAAAGTAGCCAACACTACTTGGGTTGCTAAACACACTTAAAACTCATTGTGTACAGGGCAAAGTGAAGAAAGTCATATGAATTATTGACAGTGGGTGTGTTCCAGACATATGACAGGTGATAAGGCCCTGCTATCACAATTTGAGGAGAAGGCTAGCCCTTTGGTGACCTTTGGAGACCACAACAAAGGATTCACAATGGGATATGGCTAGATTATTTGTGGAAATATTATCATTGATGATGTAGCACTGGTAGCTGGTCTTGAAGTGAATCTTCTAAGTGTCAGCCAATTTGTAGACAAAGGTTTTGAAGTCTTATTCAACAAAGAAGAATGCACTTTTATTAGCAAGAAAACTGGTGAAATTGCTCTGAAAGGAGCAAGGAAAGGAAGCTTGTTTATTGCAAATTTGAACTCAACAAATAAGGATAGAATTTGTTGCTTCTACACCAAGGCATCAGAAGAACAAAGCAAGCTATGTCATAAGAAATTATTTCACTTGAATTTCAAGGCAATTAACACCTTGGTTAAAAAGGAGTTAGTAAGAGACATGCCTAAACTGGAGTTTGCTCAAGTTGAAGTTTGTGAAGCTTGTTAGAAAGGAAAAATGAAAAAGATCAAGTCACAAGTAAAAAAACTGTGAATTCTATAAGTGCACCATTGCAACTTATTCACATGGACTTATTTGGGCTAGTAAATGTCTTATCATTATCAAGGAACAACTATGCACTTGTGATGGTGGATGATTTCTTAAGATACACCTGGGTAGAGTTCATGCACTCTAAAGATGAAACTCCATAGATCATAATTGAGCACAATAAGAAGATAGAAAAACAGGCTGAAGAACACAATTGTATAAAAATACTGAGAAGTGATATGGAATAGAATTCAGAAATGCAATATTGAGTGAATTCTGTAAAAGCAAGGGCATTGTTCAAGAATTCTCAGTTGCTAGAACACCTCAACAAATTGAGTAGTTGAAAGAAAGAACAGAACATTAGTTTAAGCTGCTAGAACAATGCTGCAAGATGCCAAGATTCCAACAAGTTTCTGGGAAGAGGCTGTTAACACTGCATGTTACACTCAGAATAGTTACCTCATTAACAAAGCATATGACAAATCATCTTACTCAATCATGTCTAAGAGAAAGCCTATTGTAAAGCATCTTCATGTGTTTGGAAGCTGGTAAGTGGCATTTTATACCACTTAGAACGTCTTATAATGGCTTGAATTGATGTCTTGAAATCAGGTATTTTGTGTATTTGATGCATTTTTCTAGTCTTTTTTGCATTTCAGGGTATAACTTGCGTATGTAGGAAGAATTCATCATAATAAGCCTACGGAAGTACATGGAATCAGTTGCGTGGAGTTGTGCGAAAAAAATCAGCAAAATCAGGACCAGAAAGAAGAATTTTCCAGAAAGTGCTGAGGCGCCCGCCTGGGATCTGGGGCGGTCGCTTGGAAGCTGAGGCGCCCGCCTGGGAAGCTGGGGCGACCGCCTGGGGTCGAAAAATTTAATTCTGATTTTTAATTCGTGTTCTACTGGACTTCTGAGACAGCTGATTCTTGTGGACTTCTATATAAGTAATCTTCAGAGACGTTTCACAATACGAAGCAACAAGCAAGGAGCAAGGAGAGAAGATTAAGAAGACCATTTTAGCACACCGCAACGAGAAGAGGAAGCATACAGATTTTTGTGATTCTTTTATTCGTTGTAACAGTGGATGCTAGTTTTCTTTATTTTGAACCTTAATACTCTTGTGACTTACTCTGGTTTTAATAAGTATTTTATTAGTTTATATTGTCGTGTTATTATCATGTTTTCATATGAACCCATGGTGACGATGAGTTTTATCATGGGCTAATTGTGATCATGGGGTCGTAGCGGATTTACTATGGATTTCTTTAGTTAATTGTTTAATACCTTGGTATGTGATGATTGTATGATATCTAGCATAGGTTGTGCTTATTCGTCTTATGGTGCATCGTGAACATATAAGATAGCCTGTTAATCTCTTGTGAAGCGATAGTGAATCTTGAGATTTAGAACTTGCCATGCTAGTATAGGTTCATGTATGTGTATGCATGATTAGTGGGTAACTCTAACTGTTTTACTTGCCCTGTGTAATTATAATGAATAACTTGCGCTTAAATCGTTATGTTGTCAGATTCTGTAGACATATAGGGTCTCACATAATTTATGCCTATTCAACTTCTATCTTAATTGTGGATGCTTGGTAGAATGGTACTTGTACAACGAAAGTTGGCTTTTATCAGTTTCGTGTTGTTCGATTAATATCATCACTGTTACATGCTAAGGGTAATAACAATAACTAGTGAATGAAGTAGTAATGAAGTTTGATCTCATGTGTGTTTAATATTGTTAATTCAAGTAATAATTTAAGTGCTTTATTCTTGTAGTTAATTGTAGTTAATAATTAGTTAATCAACCTTAAGTGTTATTGTCTTGACATTGAGAAGTAATCATACATTGGTGAGTAAGAGTTAATTAAATATAATTAGTCTGAGTCTCTGTGAGAACGAACTAGAAATCATTCTATATTACTTACGAACGCGTATACTTGCGTGAATTATTAGCGCATGCTTTGTGCCTAACAAGTTTTTGGCGCCACTACTGAGGACTCGGTGTTAATTTGTTTAGTTTATGTACTTGCCATCAGTGGTCATTAGGAATCATTGATTAAGACTCGTTACTTATTATTTCCGGTTGTGTTTCAGGTACTCTAGCGTGCGTTTATGCAAACACGTTCTCCGCACTCGCAAGAGGACCTCTAGATACGGCTGAGGAGACAAACTCAGTTCTTGATATTCCGGAGAAGATAGATTTTGAAAATTCGGATAAAGAGAGTGAGCAGAAAGAACTGGTAATCATGGGTGATCGTATAGTTCCAGCAGATCCAACTCTTATGGACTTTCTTCCTCGGCCTAAATTGATGGACATTCAGTCAAGCATCCTTCATCTGGCTATTCAGGATAATACTTTTGAAATCAAGCTGGGCACTATTCAGATGGTGCAGAATTCTGTTTCTTTCGGAGGTGCTGCGACGGAAGATCCCAACATGCATATCAGGAATTTTATCGAGATCTATAGTACTTTCAAATATAATGGTGTTACTAATGAGGCTATCAAGCTGAGGCTTTTCCCATTCTCTCTGAGGGATAAAGGTAAGGACTGGTTACATTCTGAACCAGCTGGGTCCATCACTACTTGGGAAGATCTTGCACAAAAGTTTCTGGTGAAGTTTTATCCAATAGCCAAGACTGCAGCTATGGGGAGTGCTCTTACTCAATTTGCGCAGCAACCAACAGAATCTATGTGCGAAGCTTGGGAGCGCTATAAGGAGATGTTGAGAAAGTGTCCACATCGTGGTATGCCTGATTGGATGGTGATCACTGGGTTCTACAATGGTTTGGGGGCCCAATCTCAATCCATGCTCGATGCAGCAGCTGGAGGCGCCTTGTGGGCCAAAAGCTATACTGAAGCCTATAATCTTATTGAAACTATGGCTGCAAACGAGCATCAAAACCCAACTCAAAGGATGATGCCTGGGAAGGTACCAGGTATTCTGGAAGTTGATGCAGCTACAGCTATTGCAACGCAGCTCCAAGCGCTGTCTATTAAGGTCGATTCTTTAGCCAACTATGGGGTCAATCAGATAGCTACGGTCTGTGAGCTTTGCGCAGGCTCTCATGCTACGGATCAGTGTTCTCTTGTTAATGAATCTGTTCAGTATGTGAACAATTATCAGTGACCGCAGCAGCATGTGCCAGCTACTTATCATCCTAATAACAGAAATCATCCCAATTTCAGCAGGAGCAATACTCAGAATACTGTTCAGCAACCATATCAGCAAGGTGTAAGTAAACAGTTTAATCCACCTGGATTCACACAACCTCAGCAATATGCTCAAAGGCAGTCATATCCTACAAAGGAGGTTCTGCTCCACCTTTCAGTGCTGATTTTGAGGAGCTAAAGCTGTTGTGCAAAAGTCAGGCTATTTCTATCAAGATCTTGGAGAATCAAATCGGTCAAATAGCCAATGTCGTGCTCAATCATCAACCTGGCACACTTCCCAGTGATACTGAAGTGCCAGGCAGGAAGGAAGCTAAAGAGCAAGTCAAAGCTATTCCTTAAGGTCTGCAAAAGTTGCTGATGCTAAAAAAGCAAAAGATGGAGTAACTGAAGTTGTAGATGAAGAAGAGAAGCAAAAGGAGAAAGAGGCGGAACCAAGGAAGACTACTGTTGAACACACTCTGCCTGAGGGTAATACAGGGGATAAACAGCTCTATCCTCCACCACATTTTCCTAAGAAATTGCAAAAACAAAAGCTGGATAAGCAATTTGGTAAGTTTTTGGAGGTGTTCAAGAAACTTCACAACAACATACCCTTTGCTGAGGCTCTGGAGCAAATGCCTAGTTATGCGAAATTCATAAAGGGTATTCTTTCAAGGAAGGTGAAACTGGATGATCTTGATACCGTTACTCTAACGGAAGAGTGTAGTGCTGTGCTGCAACAAAAATTACCTCCAAAGCTTAAAGATCTAGGTAGCTTCACCATTCCTTGCACCATTGGCAAGTTGTCATTTGACAAGTGCCTTTGCGATTTGGGAGCAAGCATCAATCTAATGTCGTTGTCTATCTTCAAAAAGTTGAATTTTCCTGATCCAAAGCCCACCTACATGTCTCCACAACTGGCTGATCGTTCTATTACATACCCACGAGGCATCATGGAGGATGTATTAGTAAAGGTGGATAAGCTCATCTTTCCTGCAGACTTTGTCATTGTGGATTTCAAGGAAGATAAGAAGATTCCCATACTGCAAATGGTACAATTAAGCTTATTTTTGTTACAACAGAAAAACAACTAGCTGATATTTTTACTAAACCTTTGGATGAAGCTAATTTCACTAGACTTATAGGTGAAATTGGAATGCTAAACTCTTCATCCTAAGGCAAGAACTCAGCTAGTGTGTTGTAGCAGATTAGTTTCCAGTAAATCTAAATCAATTTGATTTTATTGGAAATTAACTGAAATATGAAGTATAAATATTTCAGAAATCTCTGCATATTTATTCTTCAAAATAAAAATTCAACTTGGAATTTTTCAAATTCTAAGTAAACTGCTAAATTAGTATTTTACATTCTTAAATGTGCAA